>NC_137540.1:25038247-25733247 GCF_963082525.1 Nesoenas mayeri
AAATACACATGTAGAATAATATTTCCATTCTTTAACTGAATTTAAGTTATGTATTGCTTGCCATCTCTCGTTTGTTTGATTTTTACTAGAAATGGTGAGCTATAATAACTCAAATGCATCTTCAGAAAATTTTGCTCTCGCTGTCAGTTGTTTCTTTGTGGCCAAGCACCTTTATATTAGTAAAGCATTATGATATTGAAAGCCAAAACCAGTACCTCTCTTTTTAAAGGCGATGTTAATTTCTTCACTTTCAGACCATCCCAGTTAAAACCACTCAACCACCTGGTTATAAAAAAATGCAAGACAGACAGGGAGAGAGAGAGAGATCAAGAGAGAAAGACATACTATTTTCTGTCATTATATTATTAACAGCTGAAAAACATGCAAACAAGGGCTATAAGGCATTTTTTCATGACAATTTCTGTTCATGTGACAATGCGGTTGTTAAAAGGAGGAAACTTGGGCACTGTCATTGCCATATGAGGGAGCAGAAGTCTGAGAACCACCAGATACATTGCAACTCCTCTGTGCAGAAGTGCCAAAGTAACAGGCATGTTAATGCATACATACGCATAAACACAGTCACTTAGGTGTCCCCTTGGAATTCCACCCTCTTTTAACACAGGAGACAGAAGAGGGAGACAAGCAGAAAAGCCAAAGTATTTATTTTCCCCAAGCACAAACTGCAGGCCTTAGTAACAACTTGGATAAAAAGAAAAAGCAGGAAATTTCTAATCCACAGAGCACTTTCTTCATTAGAAAGAGGACAAAACCCTATTATGTCTCTGGAGCTCTTGACTACCATTCTTAAACAGCAACTGTTTGGTTTTAGAGCAAGGAGTTGGGAGCTCTGAAAGGGCAGATGCTGAACAGGCATCGACTTATCAGAGAACTGAATAAAACTCTTACTTGAGCAACCTGCAACAAAACCAGTAAACAATAAGATGTTTCTAGCTAATCACGCTGAGGATTTATTTTTCTATTGTTGCTTGCTGTAGCTGCAAATATACTCAACAGACATCACGCAATGTGCCTGGAGCTTTATGGGTTTACCAGACTGGGTTCTACAACATTAAAACCATTTTCATATTAAAAATCAAATTTCCTTCTTGGAAGTCTATTTCACTTACCTGTGTTTCTTGATGTCATTAATTCCATTCCTCAGATTGCCTAATCTTTCGGTAGGGTTTTGCCTTAAAAAAAAAGAGAAAAATAATAAGGATACGAATTTTTAAAATACTTTTTTTTTTTTTTTTTTTTTTTAAAGAGCATTTATATATCCTAACTGTTTGCATTTAACAGTTGCAAAGGGACAGAGCTTACATACAATATGTGGTCTCATAAGGAGACATAATGAGGTGTTGCTCACTGCTCCTCTTTCGAGGATGGAGAAACCTTTCAGGAAGCCAAGGAAGTGTCACTCAGCTGTGAGAGGCAGCAGGGGGAAATCAGCCGTTTGAATTTCAGTTGCACGCCTTTTTTCTTCTTGGCCAGCAGGTCTGGCCATGAGTTGCAAAAGGAGACAGACCAAAATTTGCAGATACAAAGACCCTTTCAAACCTGCTGCAGAAACACAGCATATACCATTCCTAGTGCCATGGATGAAATCCCACTAAAGCTGGGAGGTCGAAGTCTGCAGTGTCACCAGACACAGGTTCTGCACGCTGCTATGCACTAATGCTTCCAAGTCATGCTGTCCCTTTTGAAAAATCACCTTTTTGCACACTTTCAGGTGGGTTTAAATCAGTCTTTAAGTGCATTATGCTTTCCATAGGAGCTATACACCTAAGTAATTTCGGAACCATAAGTAATTTTGGAAGCATTTTTTAATAACATTGTGCTCAGTAATAAAATTAAGTTCTTTACCTCTTTCCTCAGCCCATACTTATTAAGTTTTCCCTCAGATCTGTTTCAGGAAAAATTCACAGCTACAGAGAAGACCCAGACTGCATTTGTGGATGATATTTCTGCAGACTAAGATGTGTGACACACACTCAGAGGCACGCATGCATACTGAATATAGTCAGAATAGACCATGCTAGGCATAATAACTTTACATGAAGTTGTCAGAAATCCAGCACTCTAATTGGGATCTTAAATAGCTCAATCTATCTACATCAAGGCTTTGCAAAAACTGCCCCTCCTACCTGCAGAGTCTGCGGATCAAATCCTCAGGTCGCCTTGTGATTGTTTTAGGAAAATCAAGCTTTTCAATGCCTTTGAGAATCAAATTATATGTCATCATTTGATCAGCCCCAGAGAATGGTGGACTAGAAAAAGAAAGCAATGCTGTCAAGTGGAATGGCCAGCAAGAGCAGATTCATCCCTTTCTCATCAAAGCAAACATTTGAAAATATGGAAAAAGAGTCCACCTTTCTAGTTTTACAACCCTCACCCTTTCAGCCTGTTTAAGACATTACAAAGGTTTGAAGCTGAGAAACTACCTGTAGGTACCAGGGAAAATGCATGATCATACTTGATCCTATAAGCCAGTTCTGCCTCTAGCCTAACTCAGAGGAGGTTCCATGTTGTACTGCTATTGAGCATTCACAAAGAGCTGTGCATGAAGGCAAAGAGCGAGCCCTGCTTACAGTTCACCCACCCCCCTGTACCCTATCACTCACTAAAGTGGACACGAACAGCCTGAAATCAGCTGTTCCTCCCAGGAAACACCATCATCAGTCAAAAGAGCTCCACAGCAGCCACTTAGAGCTCGTGTCTGGCCCTTTCCTTGGATGGATAAACTAGAATTGAGAGTATGGCCCACACTTTGACTGTGGTGTTTCTGAAATGATTGAAGACAAGTGTAAGAGGCAAAACCAAGTATCATTTTGCAAGTCATTCCTGCTTACTGATGGGAAAAACAACTACCTGTTTATTTTTTAAAATAGCCTTTAAAACATTTCTAAAACCAAACAAACAAGGTAAGAACTTGGAGTGGGAAGCACTTACCTGCCAGTAAGGAGTTCATACACAAGAATCCCAAGGGACCAAAAATCCACGCTGAAGTCATGGCCTTTACTCAGAATGACTTCGGGGGCAACATACTCAGGAGTTCCACAAAATGTCCAAGTTTTCTGCCCTGATCCGATCTTCTTTGCAAATCCAAAATCAACCTGACCAAAATCAACATATACTGCATAATGCAGAGGCGTTTTGCACTGCAAAGCCTTAAGGTCTTAATTGCTTTCTCATCTCATAGTTTCCGGTTTCAGTGAAAACAATTACACAGTGTTGTTGCAAAGGAGAAAAGAGTATTTCCACTGGATTACTGAATGCTGTAGAACAGACTCATTTATTCTTACAAGTAATTTCCCAAATTATTTTCTTTCTGGATAGAACAACCATGTTTTATCATAGAATGTCCTGAGCTGGAAGGGACCCACAAGGAGTCCAACTCCTGTCCCTGCATATGACAACCCCACAGTTCACACCGTGTGTCTGAGAGCATTGTCCAGTCTCTTCTTGAACACTGTCAGGCTTGGGGCCGTGACACCTCCCTGGGGAGCCTGTTCCAGTGCTCCACCACCCTCTGGGTGAAGAACCTTTTCCTAATGTCCAACCTAAAGCTCTCCTGGCACATCTTCCTGCCATTCCCTCGGGTTCTGTCATTGGTCACCAAAGAATAGAGTTTGGCACCTGCCCTTCCTCCTCTCATTGTAAGGAAGCTGTAGCCGCCATGAGGTATCCCCTCAGTCTCCTCCAGGCTGAACAAACCAGGTGACTTCAGCTGCTCCTCATACGGCTTCCTCTCCAAACCCTTCACCAACTTCTTAGCCCTCTTCTGGACACTATCCAGTAGCTTAATATCTTTTATATCCTGTGGCGTCCAGAGCTGCACACAGTGCTCCAGATGAGGCCACACCGATGCAGAGCAGAGCGGGACAATCACCTCCCTTGCACGGCTGGCAATGCTGTGCCTGATGCAGCCTGGGACATGTTGGCCCTCTTGGCTGCCAGGACACAACTGTTGGCTCATGTTCAACTTGCCATTGACCAGAACCCCCAGATCCTTCTCTGCAGAGCTGCTTTCCAGCATCTTGTCCCCCAGTCTGTATGTACAGCCAGGGTTGCCATGTCCCAGGTGCAAAATCCAGCACTTGCTCTTGTTGAACTTCATGTGGTTGGTGATTGCCCAGTTCTCCGATTTGTTCAGATCCCTCTGCAGGGCCTCTCTGCCATCAAGAGTGTCAACAGCTCCCCCCAATTTTGTGTCATCAGCAAACTCATTAAGCAATCCCTCAAGTCCTGAGACTAAGTAATTTATAAAGACGTTGAAGAGCGCTGACCCTAAGATGGATCCCTGTGGAACCCCACTAGTGACTGGTCGCCAGCCCAACATAACCCCATTTACTAGAACCCTTTGCGCTTGGCCAGTCAGCCAATTGCTCACTCACTGCATTGTGTGTTTACCCAGCTGTATGCTGGACATCTTGTCCAAGAGGATACTGTGAGAGACAGTAACAAAGGCTTTACTGAAATACGAAAAGACCACGTTGACAGGCTTCCCTCGGTCAACTAGGTGGGTAATCTTATCATAGAACGAAATCAGGTTGGTCAGGCAAGACTTTCCCCTCAGGAACCCGTGCTGGCTGGGACCAATGACTGTGCTGTCGTTCACATGTTTTTCAATAACTCCCAGAACAAACTTCTCCATGACTTTGCCAGGAACAGAAGTGAGGCTTTCCTTGAAGACATGAGATTTACAGCCCATGAAAAATGGTAGGTTGCTTATGTCCTCAGAGTGGATGTTTCAGGCTCTCTGAATGGTTTTCTCTTTGCACTTTTCACACTCACAGTCGGAAGCTGCAAATTCCCATTTTGTCTGTGGCTTGCAACGGCTTTGTCTCTCACTGGGCAACGAGTAGCTTGCCCTCTTTTCTACTAAAGTGTAAGGGTTATTAAACTTCAGGATCCCAGTACTATAATTACATGCTGTCTGTTTATATCTCCCTCCAAGGAAACAGGATACAGGCACAAAAGGATTCTATTAGAAAAGGATTACATCTTACCAGTTTTATATATCCTTCAGCATCCAAAATTAGATTTTCTGGCTTCAGGTCTCTGTAGATAATTCCTATGTGATGTAGATAGTCAAAAGCCTCTGTCACACACCCAACACAGAACTTGGTAGTGACTTCATCAAAGCTGCCTCTGGAACAAAAATAATTACTATCCTTGCAGACAACTGACTTCTAAAAATGCTTCGCTCATTAACCAGATAACATATAACACCCAGAATATTAACAGCTTTCCTGCATTTCTTGCATATGGAGCTGATTGGAAATTTTAAAGGACAAAGGTTCTGTTTTGTTTGCTGTTACCTGTCTCTCAGTAAGCTCCACAATTCCCCTCCAAGGCAAGCCTCCAGTAGCATGTACACATACTTACTGTCCTTGAACGTGCGATATAGTCTGTGGAGACAAACAGCAGCAATTTAGGAAAAGTAAAAAAAACCCACGAGACTCACAAATGTCTCTTCTCTGGAACTCATATATGCCCAACCTCATTCTTAATTAGGCTGTCCAGTCGGTCAACTGGGAGTCAACTTTCAAGGAAACCTTATGGTCAACTTACTTCACAATGAATGGAGAACATATCTGCTCGAGGATTTTCTTCTCAGAATAGATATGCTCTTGTTGTTTGGTGTCCACTACATGTTTCTTCTTTATACACTTCATAGCAAAAGCCACGTTCTCATTTTTCACTTTAACCTGTGAATAAAAATGAAGAGTACATGTGAGGCAAAGAAAGGATATTTTATCAATCTGTTCTCGATAGGTACACTGATATCCATCTGTTTCAAGGCAGCACAGGACTGAAATTGATTGACTCTAACAAGGAACAAATTCCAGATTCTGTGTTGAACTGTTCTGTATAGTTTTAAGTCAAGATTGTACTATATTTTACCATGAGTTTATACCATAACTGGTCCTAATTTCAATTTAAGATTTCTAAACATTAGCATAATACAAAAGAAGAAAAAGCAGAAGTAGATTATGAAGAATGTTTACAAATGGCTTCACATTACACTGAAATATTATACAGTGTGCAATAAAAAGATGGAAGTTCAAAAACAGGGTTTCCTGGAAACAAAGGAAGCAGCTATCGGTGTTCTACAGATGGCTGAGAATTCAATTTCAATTCAGATGATGCTGCAGAATTTCCAAGCTGACAGACAGCCCATGTGGCAATTTGTTTTGTGAAGCATGCATCAGAATAAAACAATTGATGGTCTAACTACTGTGAAGGATTATTGCCTTCAGTAAAATCAAGTAGTCTCCTTTAATTTACCATTACCTTCAGCAGCCTGCACAAGAAGCGTTCACGTTTTCTTCAGATGTTTGTGACTCAGCCAGAGGAGAGTGGAATTTAAGACCATAGTCTAATCAGGCTCTTCGCATGCCAGCAACACAGCTGTTCATGCTACTGAATATGACTCAAAAGAGCCATTACAAATTGTTGGAGATTTTGAAGTCAACACAGCTCACAACCAGATCACACTAGTTATAGCTGCTGTGCATGACAGCGAAGCAATTCTAACATCACAGACCATGTGATGCCAGAGATTACTTCAGGTCCATGCAGAACATCAGGAAAGGGCCTGCAGTTCTGAGAACATGATGCAGGTAGGCACATCTGTAAAGTCCACATGTACAAAACTGATTTATGTATGTCTAGTGACCAGGAAGATACTTTAACAGCAGGAGATAAAGGCACATAAGAATGGATTTGTTTCTTTGAGCATGAAGTCCTGAAAATATATTTTCCTATGCATTGCTTTACATAGAATTACCTCTGCCTGAGAGGCACAAGCATGCAGCATTAATATTAAAGTCCTTCATGCTTTTCAGCGGTTAAATCAATCATTTAAGACAGAGAACTACTTGAATATGTTTAAAACAAACTCTTACAAGCTCAACCCTTCCGAACCCACCAACACCCAGAGTTGTGACAACTTCTAAATTCTGGAATGGGGAAGGAGGTAACTGGGCTACTTTCTCCTTGAGTTCTATCATCTCCAAAGACACCTCTTTGGTTGACTGTCCACAGAAGGATCTTCTTCTGCATTAAGAAAATTAACATAGGTTAGTGCTTTCCTTGCCAGCAACCTGTATCACAGTACTCTAATACTCCTACAAAAAATAAAAAGCCTTCTTATTTGCTAACAAGATCTTATTTTTATTTTATGCAGAAGCACTTTCTTTCATGACATCCTATGGAAGTAAATTAGAAGTGAAATTCTACTGAAGTTCACCGTGTACAGTCAATGGTATTTTTAGCAAGAGCTGTTCCATAGGGAGGTTCCTAATCATGTAGTCAGCTGCAAAACTTTGGGCACTTCAAGCTGAAGAAGCAATTTCTGAAGTACTGTGTACCTGTTCCAGTTGAAGGACTGGACAGAAAAATGCAGCTGTATTTGTACATGCAAGAAAAACATAGTCTGCTAATATTCCAAGGGTGCTTAGGTTGAAAACAGAAGCAGATAAACTGTAGTATGGTCCACAGCTAAAAGTAAACTCCTAACGTTACACTGAAGTACTAAAAACACACTGTTTCTTTTACATCTGCTTATTTCTGTTTGAAATCGCAATTACTCCTTTGGATAGTAATACAATTTCATTAACTCAGTCAGGAGTTAAAATTGACCTTTAGGGGTTTTACCAGTCAAAGAATTTACCATAAAAATACAAATAATTATTTAAGCACACTTTCATTTATTTTATGTGCTCAGTTTTCTTGAGATGGAGTAAATTCTTGGTTGCAAGTCAATATACTGAAATTCTATGTTATTTTTGTTTCAGAAAAGAAGATTTATAGGACTCTATAAGCATATCTGGACAGTTTTATTAGAGTGATTACTATCACTTCTGGGGGCCCATGATTTTACCTACGTATCTATCACTCTTTTTTTATGATTACCCACTAAAGACATGCCAAAAAATTATCTGACTTACTTTGCATGTCGCTTTTCATCGGCCCGGGCCAGATTAGCCACATAACCTTCAAGGTAAGTTTGGAGCTCCTCGTAAGTTCCAACAGTTTGATTAAATGTCCTAAAAACATACATGAAACAGTATAAACAACTGAACGAACTGTGGGAAGAGAAAGAAATCATGGTCTATGCTGCTGCACCAAGGCTCTAATTTGCCTCTAAGTCATGACCCAGACCAAGCTTTACACTGTCACTTTGACAGTATAAATTTTAAGAGCTTTGAGGAGGTTACCAGCTGAAGGACCTAATTTGGTTTACCAGAGGGTAGGAGCACAGAGTGCCTGATTTCCCCAGGTAATTTCATGTTATGTTTAAATAATTCAGAGCAGGCTGGGTGTACTTTGCCTTCCACATGCATTATGGTTATTGAGTGTGGTTCCACCATCCCAACCACAGGAACCAGCTTGGCATGAGTTCAGGCTATCAGTCCTTCACTTCCAATGGATAGAGCCCTTGGTACACAGTGCCAAAGAGATTGAGATTGCCTCTCCTACTTCACAAGTGAGTAATAGCTGAGTAACACCACTGTGGGAAGAACATACCAGCTTCTGGCATGCTTCTCTGCAACTTATTTAAACAAGCTAAAGAAGAGAAGAGGAAAATGCATTCACAGCCCAAGATGCCATTTCCTGGGCTGGAGTAGATTCTTAGCCCTCAGCAGGAGACCCCTTGGGATTCAGCAAAGAAAACGACGGTGGCTGTCCACATTCCAAGTAAGCATCCTTACGGCCAGCCTTGAGAAACACAGGTTTGCTGTTTCACTTTCCACTGGAAGCTTCCTTTCTTATGTCTTACCTCTGTTCTATTTTTTTCACTTTAAGAAGTGTACAACTGGCCTCTACCTGACAAAACTAGGAATGTGGTTGCATGTCCCCCTTGACAACCGGATATCCCAAAACCAGGGAACATGCAGGGGCTTATGTTGTTCCCTGAGCCACTGAACAGCACTTAACAAATGTGAAGCATCACCACCACAAGGAGAGAAAGAAAATAATAACTTTGAACTACTCTTAAGCTTCTGTGCTCCCACACTGTCTGTCAGTCCCTCTTCATTAGGTCTTTGTCTAAAGCACGGCCACAAATCAGTGTTCTAAAAGCATAACCACTCGTTCTGTATTCACTTGAGAAAATGTTATGGTTGTGACGACAGTAAAGTCACATCTTACCGCTGACTTACTGAAAGAGGATGCAAGTCTTTCATTAAACCACAGTGTGATACTTACTCTCTATCTATAACGAGGCACTCCACATTGTATTCATCTGCAATAACGTTTGCTGATCTGACGTCGTCACTAAGAATTGAAACAGATCAGTAGAATTCAGAAGCACACCAAAATCCTCAAAGTACATCACACTGTACTCAGGGAAGGTCACAGCTGCTATAGGTGAAACTCCTCAAAGGCCTCTCCAGATCATATCTGGATTAATATTGCTGAACCACACACACAATTATAGTATTGTACTGGTTGTTATTATTGTCTAGCACAGTATTTTTTCCAGTTTCAGTCAGGTTTGGATCATGACTGTCTTTAGCAACCTTCCAAGAAATTAAGATGAGATGTAATTATCATTACGTCAGGATTTACTACTAATTTCTGAAATGGTCTTCAGATAGAAAAGATTCCAGAGACCAAACAATCCCTACTTAATCATCCAAATCAATATGTGCTATATGAGCTACTTGTCACGTATTGTTTGTACTCCTCTGTTTCTTGCTATCATGCGCACTGGCACAGAAACAACAGCTCAGTCCAGTAATGATGGAACTTACGGAAATTGTCCATGTCATGAGTCATACAGAGCCTGGCACAACTTTTCCTCACAGTTTTTACTGAAATATAAACAATAAGCAACAATGCGGAGAGGGCCAGCATTTGACTTTCTAAGGGAAAACCAAAGGTAGATGACAGTGTATACTTTCAAGTGCTCTCTGCAAAACCCAAAACATTAAGACAAATTCAGCCATTGCCTCCATCTGCTGAGCTCACCATCAAAACAAAGATTGTATTCAAAGAACCAGGAGGTGCATAATCTGACACATAGTAACAGCTCACAACTGAAACACTATACATCATGACTCAGACAATGAGAACTAACCTAATGAGAGCCTTTTCTCCGAAGTAATCTCCTTTATGTAGATTTTTAATCACCTGAGGCTGCACATGATCTGCAGTACTCTGCGTAACTATCACCTGGAAAGAAAAAGAACAAAAATTTAGCAAGGTAAGTTTCAAAGTATTACACGGTTTCCTCTTCCTTCTCTGTGTATTTCATAAAAGCGTAAAACTCAGCAATGCTACAGGAAAGAGATACAAATATATATAATTACTCTCTCCTCTCAAAAATTAAAACCATCAAACATCTTAACAGCACTCTTGTTTTTGCTAAGAGATGGAAAAATAGATATATTCATTATTGCCCACCCCCATAATTTTCTCCTTACACCTTTTAAAAAAGAGAAAAATAAATCGCACTTTAATGAAAAACTGAAAAATACTTCAGTCCCACAGTGGGCGGGCACCATATGAGCTTTTTGTCTTCTCAGCTAAACAGATAGCCCCCAGAAACATTAACTAACATTTCCCTCTTTACAAATAAATCAGCCCACAGAATTTACAAAAGAGTTTTATATGTGCATGCATTTTTAAAATATTTAAATCACACTCCACATACTTGAACACCATTTTAGTTTAATAAAAATAAAAGAAAATTATATTCATTAGTTACTCAAACAGCATTTCACTGTTTTAAATGAATTTCTTTGTTCAAAAATATAACTGCATAATTTTTTTTAAAAAGTAAGTCTCGGCTCATACTGATGTATGGATTGCCAAATGGCCTCATTCGATTCTTCAGAAAAGGTCCATTAGTGATGGACAGTCATCATACACAGCCGCTACTGATGAACCTCCTCTTCCACACCAGCACACATTCTGCTGATGCCCACGCCCATTAGCAAAAAACAAACCAGAACGTCCCCAGATAGAGACATTTTGGAAACATGTTTTTGGAAAGCCCTACTAGACATTTATTGATGAAAATTCTCCTGCTTTTATTCTTTAGAGTCGGCCTCCAATGTAATAGCCGATGGATAAAGGCTGCTGCCTCATTCCTTTGGGACTAAAAAATGAAAGGAATAGACCCTGACTGAGTCACCTAGAATGCCGTTCTTCTCCCTTAAACCGAGGACTCCACTATTTCTCAGATATTTCACAAGTCTATGTTTTGCCCATCAGACATTGAAACATCCAGGAGAAGACGTAGGATCAAATCTCATTTACAAGAAACTGTTTTTACATCTCTGTTACAGTGTCAAGAGGCTCCAGGACAAACTTTAATTACATTATAATTAGAACAGTATAACATGGCTTTGTTGTGAATGGAAATTAGGCCACCTGAATCTCTGAAATGCTGCTCTAGGCTTTTATCACAGTATTGTGAACTTGACAGCATCCTCAAAAACTCTCCACACAGATTTTACTGAAGATCACATCGTTCAAGATAGCTTTTGAAATACAGGTGTTTGCATATGTTACTTTATAAATTAGTTTTAAAATATCTTACCTTTCCTTTTGCTATTATAAAGAAGGTATTTCCTTCTTCTCCTTCCCGAATAACATAATCTCCCTTGTTGTAGTACTCCTGTTGGCAGCGGGGGAAGAGACAATATCGTGCAATGTATCATTTGCCTACTTGAAAATTCTGATTACTGTGCAGAGCTCCTAATACATCTTGATGTTCCTTGACGTTTAGCTTCCTATCTCCTGTGTACATATTGCATCCGATAATAATGTGCAAGCATTCCGCTATGTAAAGCATGACGGCCAATCTGTAATGTATCTTAATGGAGCAGCATGTTATTTATTTTTTAAAATACTAACACTGGTGTCACCCTTATGAAGCAGGGTAAAATGAAGAAAAAAAAATATCAAAAGCTCTTAAATAATTCTAAATCAAAATCCCATTTCCAAAAGTAATTTGGGGCTTGACACCTCAGTGGCAGTGCCTAAATCGTCTATTGCAAGCTACCAAGGCACCAACTTTTCTGTCTCTGCTAAGGAACCCTGCCTTCATTGCCTAATTGTTTAACTTTCAATCAAGCATTTTTTCCACACTAACCTTCAGCTTTGTGACCTGTTCCTCATAAACAATCACCTCATTTTTTTCTCCTCCAAGTGTTTCCTAAAAGTTCTTCCTTTCCAGGAATCCTTGGCACACACAACAAAGTCACTGCTTAGGATACTGATGTGCTAAGGCCAGTTGTGGTTTCACATAACCAACACCAAAATCTCCTCATCCCCTTGTGCTACGGCCACATATCACTCTGCCTCCTTCAGCTTGTTGGGACTGAGGCTCTCAGTCTTCTGAGGAACTTTTGATCTCCATCTGCAAAACTGCTCCAAGACTGGGGTTTCTACAGACCTTCCCTACACAAAAAGAATTAATGGTTACCATTGCTCTTGGGAAATAACACACCTATGACTACATATCCAGCCTTTACCTCCAAAGGCTGCAGGCAGATGCAGCATTAAGACACACATATATTTGACTGGTTTCATATGTTGAAATCCTAAGGCCTTTTCCCCCTTACATTTTGCAATGTATGGTCCAAGGTATATGGAAGTATTACATGACTACTTTGCAAACAGGTAAAGCATGATTACCAAAAAAGAGCCAGAGACCTGGACAGCAAGTGTGTGCTTAATCTTAACAAAGAATAGATTACAGATCCTCTTATCTATTTTCTTGACTACTTTGATGCCACAGATATAACTTACTTTTATGACACTAAATGCTGCCAACCTGGAATTCCACTCTGACCACTCAAAAAACACTATCACATTAAAAAAAGCTTGGCTGTTTTTTTGTTTTGTACGGACTCGACGATCCTAAAGGTCTCTTCCAACCAAAATGATCCTATGATTCACAGAACGGTTTGGGTTGGAAGGGACCTCCGGAGATCATCTAGTCCAACCCACCTGCTAAAGCAGGGTCACTCAGAGCAGATGGCACAGGAATGTGTCCAGGTGAGTTTAAAATATCTCCAGAGAAGGAGACTCCACAACCTCTCTTGGGAGCCTGTTTCAGTGCTCTGGCACCCTCAAAGGAAAAAACTTTCTCCTCATGTTTAGATGGAACCTCCGATGCTTCAATCTGTGCCCATAGCCCCTCATCCTGTTGTTGGGCACCACTGAAAGGAGTCTGATCCATCCTCTTGACACCCACCCTTGAGATATTTATAAACATTGATGAGATCCTCTCTCAGCCTTCTCTTCTTCAGGCTGAACAGACCCAGCTCTCTCAGTGTCTCCTCATCAGAAAGATGCTCCATGGCCCTCATCATCTTTGTAGCTCTCTTCTGGACTCCCTCCAGTAATTCCTTGTCCTTCTATGATTCTATAATTCTTCATTATTTTGAAAGCTTACTGTATACTATTTAGGAAAAAATTAACAGTATCTTACCACCTCCAGGCAGTCCATGATCTTGGTTAGTTTATCTTCAGGTAAGTTTTTCAGTAGGGACACACTTCCAGAAAACAGAAATGCAAAACAAAAAATTCCAAAAGTTTTTATTTTGTTTTTATTAAGACTTTTTTTCATTGTATCTTCTCATCTATAAAATTTGTACAACCACATTTCTTAACTAGCTAAACTGGTATTCTTATACAAAACAGAAAATATACAACCAAATCTTAATTTGGAAGGTTCAAGCATTCTCATCTTGTGTTTTACATAAACAGAACTCCCACAACTTACAGAAATGTGGCAAATATTAGTCAGTTTGTAAATCACGTTTGCATTTCAGTAGGGGAAAAAAAATTCTAGTTAGCACATGGACTGCTTTCACAATTCAGTCATATAGATGTGATTAATTGCAAAACCAAGGCATTAGAGAAATCCAATAATACATTTTCACACACACTGCAGAGACTGCAAAATCAGATAAAGCTAAAAACTTCAGTACTGCTTGGACAAATATTAAAAGATAACCAGCTATAGTGATGATCTAGTGAACTTGCTGGTAGGAATGAAAGCCCCTCCCATTCTAAGCACTTGGATGTGTAAAAGCTAGGAAAACATAGTGCTTGCTAGCTGTTGGGGCTCAGCAAGTAAGTATTTATTGAAATCAAAGATGGTGATAGATGCGAAAATACACAAGACATTCTATGCATAGCTGGGATTGAGATCTCTATTTGAAACCATATCAGAATAGTTATTCTTTACTAAAGAAAGAAAATACAAAAATCAGCTAATTATGGTTTGGAAACTCTAATTTGACGTTCTTCCTAGGGAAAAGCACTGTACATCTCTCAGTGTTCCCGGCAGAAAAGAGAATTGTTCTACTCTCTGCAGATTTCCTAGTAATCTATGTTGGAATTAGTTCATAAAATAGACATGCTGTTCTCATATTCAGGCCTCTAGGGGAAGAAGAATATCCCTTCATCTACTTCAGCAGCAAATTTAACTTCTAGTTGAAGGATTTCATTAACTCTATTTATTTAATACGTTGTTTTAACTTCTAGCCATGTAATCTTCCTATATGTTTGTTTCATTACTGAAAAGCAGTTAAGCACCTATACCTATTTCTTATTGTAATACAGGAGAAAAACAAACACGATGAGAAAAATGATTTTGTGAATCCTAGAAAAATAAAAAATGAGAGGTAAATATTCAGGTTATTGAGGCC
This sequence comes from Nesoenas mayeri, assembly GCF_963082525.1. Classification (NCBI taxonomy): domain Eukaryota; kingdom Metazoa; phylum Chordata; class Aves; order Columbiformes; family Columbidae; genus Nesoenas; species Nesoenas mayeri. The sequence continues at coordinate 25,052,932 of NC_137540.1, forward strand.
TGCATTAAGAGCTCTTTATTTCTCTGTCTCCCTATAAAACAGGCACAATATTGTTGTGCACCTTGGGTAGCGGCCCAAATCAGTATGAGAAATAAAAGCATTTTATTTACCTTCTAAGGAAGTTTCTGTATTGCTCTTGTCTTGTTTGTGCTGTCACTCTCATGATATTTTGAAACACTTCTCTGTCCAATGCCCATGTTTTAACATTGGTGATTGCTTTAAGAAAACAAGAAACAACAAAATCAACAATGTTTCTCAGTTATTTGATGGAAGATATTACAGTATCAGGACACGGTACAGGACAGAGCTCTTTCAAAATGCCCAAGGCCAAATTTTACAACATCCAGCACCTACTGCAATTAGACTTTTAAAATAATTCAGCTCCCACTTAAACAATGCTCACTGAAGTAAGGTGCAGACTTCTAAACAGTTCCTCCACGGAGCACCCTCCATGCAACTCCAGAGGCTGCATAAACTTTAACACCTAGCCATTTACTATGAGCACAAACAGGGCTGAATGCTTGTGAAGATCTACTCCTCATGGTGGAGAGTCATTGGACTCAAAAGCTCCAATGTAATCTGTAAAAGAGCTGATTTGAGAGAAACAAAAATCTGGCTTAAGTTTTTCAAAGCTTATGAGGTAAATGTTGAATACTGTGGCTTGGATCTATCTCTAATTCGGATTACATGCAAACGTTTGTGAGATGTGCAATAAGATGCGAATAACAGAGGTCAAGAAATACATTTTGTTTCAATTAGTCCTGTGATCCTCACACACTTTTCCTCCAATGTAGCCATTTTATAATGGAATAAAGGGTAACCAAAACATCAATGATTGTCTTTCAAAAGGTAATCAAAATACTAATACAGTAACCATGCATAAGATGCAGCATAAAGGATGCAAACCACTAAGCAGCCTCTGTGTGCAATCATTGACACTATAGAACATGCTGCACTTTTTTTTTTTTTTTTTAAGCAAAAGAGGGTGATTCTAATTTATCTTAATACTTTCTTTTAAAACATGTTCCAACATACTCAGCAGTTTTCCTTCTGTCATATGAAAGAATCAAATTGTTTTTTACAGGATAAAGGAAAGCTACAGAAAACTGAGAGCAATTGATTTCCTCAGTTTATCAGAAGCACAAAACCATTTTTACAAGAAAGAAAAATGCCACCGCTAAAAATGATTCACCGAGGTCTTTGTATTTAACCTTTATGTAGACATATGCTCTTCAATGCCATTTATCAAAATATCTCAAAAAACTATTTTGGCTGCTGGAAGGGAGAACAAAGGTATCCCTTTGGTTTTGTTTTTCTCCTAAATCACACCTTTCAGCTTACTTTGCAGGAAGAAAATATGGCAAGTATCCAAGCTACCACAAACGCATTCCCTGTATTTTGCACCTTAACTACAAAACGCAATTATACAGTTAGAAAAAAAGCCTGGAATCTCAAAGATGAGACAGAGAAAAAGGAATTCAGAAACATAGCACTAAATCACATTCCCAGTTTCAAATCGAGTTTAATGCATGTGAAGACGCTACTGGGTAGCAGTTGAAATGCTGTCTGGCTAAAGTCCTTCACTTATCACTTTTCAAAGACTGCAGGGAAAGAGTATCACCAGATCCAGCATTCAAGAAAGGGTTTTCACATACGCATTTCCTAGTCGTTCTCAGTTAGTTGTTGTACTGCTCTTCCTCCACAGCAAGAAATACAGGAAAGCTATTAGGGAGGGCTAGGTTTCTGCAGTGATTTTAAACACCCTTTATTCAAATTCATGCACCTTTTCTTGTCCACAATTGGACAATTTTTGTCCTACCTCGAAAGCAATTAATGTTAACAAAGGTCTAAACTAGCATGATATCTACTATGCAGAAACTCTACTTTATTATGTTAATACTATATACAGCATGCAAAAAAAAAGGAAAAATAGGGAACACATTCAAATGTAACAGTGTGCTAGTAAGAAAAATAATCACATTATTGATGCTGTTCTGTTTATCAGGCAGCCACAAAAACAGATTACATGTAATAACTTCCATCTGTACAGCCAGCAATGATTAAGTGTTTAAATTGGGTGCGGGAAGACCAGAAGCTTTTAAACTGAACAACTTGTGGTTTTATTCCATCTGCTTCTTTTTAAGTCAACATGAACTCTTCACACTTATTGGTGGTTCAAAGTTCCTGCAGATTTAGACAAGAACAAAAATTAGCCTCCAAACAAAAATAATTTTTATGGAATAGTGGAGAGTGGAAAAATTGTTAATTTAACCATATTTTGACAGTTACTGGTCTTCCACAGAATAATTATGGCAGGCTACAAAAGGAATCAAGGGATACTTAATGGGTGAAGACTCAGTCATATGCAGGAAGAGGGATACATTTATCACATCAACATTTAACAACTCCACCCTAGTCAGTCCTTAACAAAAAGCAGGAGCCAGTATCTGCCTCCTCTACAAGTGTCTCACCTAAAAGTTCCATCTCTCTCACTACCACATTTGTAATCAAACTCAAATCTTCTTGAGGCCTGTATCTAGTGGAGTGCCTCAAGGGTCAGTACTGGGGCCAGTATTATTTAAAATATTCATCTGTTACTTGGATGAGGGAACAGAGTGCACTGTCAGCAAGTTTGCTGATGACACCAAGCTGGGAGGAGTGGCTGACATGCTAGAAGGCTGTGATGCCATCCAGCAAGACCTGGAAAGGCTGGAGAGTTGGGTGGGGAAAAACTTAAGGAAATATAACAAAGGCAAGTGTAGAGTATTGCATCTGGGTAGGAAGAACCCCAGGTTCCAGTATAAGTTGGGGAACAACCTGTTGGAGAGCAGTGTAGGGGAAAGGGGCCTGGGGGTCCTGGTGGACAGCAGGATGACCATGAGCCAGCACTGTGCCCTTGTGGCCAGGAAGGCCAATGGCATCCTGGGGTGTATTAGAAGGGGGGTGGTTAGTAGGCTGAGAGAGGTTCTCCTCCCCCTCTACTCTGCCCTGGTGAGACCTCATCTGGAATATTTTGCCCAGTTCTGGGCCCCTCAGTTCCAGAAGGACAGGGAACTGCTGGAGAGAGTCCAGCACAGGGCAACAAAGATGATTAAGGATGTGGAGCATCTCCCTTATGAGGAAAGGCTGAGGGAGCTGGGTCTCTTTAGCTTGGAGAAGAGGAGACGGAGGGGTGACCTCATCAATGTTTATAAATATATAAAAGGTGAGTGTCACGAGGATGGAGCCAGGCTCTTCTCAGTGACAAACAATGGCAAGAGAAGGGGTAATGGGTTCAAAGTGGAACACAAGAGGTTCCACTTAAATATGAGAAAAAACTTCTTCACAGTGAGGGTAACAGAGCACTAGAACAGGTGGCCCGGGGGGTTGTGGAGTCTCCTTCTCTGGAGACATTCAAAACCAGCCTGGACACATTCCTGTGTAGCCTCATCTAGGTGTTCCTGCTCCAGCAGGGGGATTGGACTAGATGATCTTTTGAGGTCCCTTCCAATTCCTAACATTCTGTGATTCTGTGAGTCTCCTGAGTGCCAGCTGCAAATGTATCTTGGCAAGACTCAGCAACTTAATGATACAGAACTAAAAGACGTACAAAAGCAATTAATCCCTACGTATTTTATTTCCTCCTAAATTTGGCTTTATCTGTTCTATTAAAAACCCCATGGTTCTAATATATTTTCAGTGTCAGGGTTGCATTTGACACAAGAGCATAAGAGCCAGACACCATTGCTACTACTAAATAATTTGACATGAAAATATAATTCTTCCTTAGCAGTTAGTTTGATACAGATCTGACTAACCAGAGTACTTTGGAGATGCCTGATCACTTTTCAAAGATGGTGCTAGAGATGGAATTATATTAACGGCATAGCATTACTGGACTACTCAAGCAGAAAGAACTCAAAGAAGGAAACGTGAGCTTCCTCTAGATAATCCAGACATGCATATATCTATTAAATGAAACTTCAAAGAAAATCTAGATATAATGGAGACCTCACAAAAGTACATAGTTTTCACTTTGGGCAATGTTGTTACAATAAAACTTAGGTACCTTTCACAGAGGCTGTCCGTGTGCAGTTGTATAAAATGGCTAGTTCACCAAATGCCGTCCACACAGGTATCGAGGAGAGTAGTTTACTCTGCTGAAAAACTTCCAGATTGCCCTCTGTCAAAAATCATCAGGATAACAAGCATGAAAACTAGGCTCAACTGCACAGCGTGAAGGGAAAACAAATCAATACATTTCTGGCTTTGCTGCTTCCAGGAACGCAGGAATGGGAGCAAGGATACAAACAGTACTTTGAAACACAGTTACAAACCAGTAGAGACTTTATTTTTTTTAATATTTTGCTAATCTACAAATCTGCTGTGGAAGGGAAGGAAAGCTGAAAGAAACTTTTCAATACTAAGAAGGCCATGGAAAATGTCCAATCTAAATTCTGATGGGATAAACCTTTGCTACAACAAAACAGTCAGTACTGGTTCAGGTAGCCCAGTGAGGTGCAGGCAAATATGTCTTGAAATAGTGAACGCAGGAGAAATAACTCATGAGTTTTTTCCATGCACATGTATGTGTAAATAAATGCAGCATGCAAGGGAGAAGGCAGAAAAACAAAAAGCATGCTAAATCCTCCTTGAAGCAATTGTCCTTGAGCCTTACTACAAACCTAGCAAAAGTCAAATAAAGTCTGAATTTCTTCATAGGTTATGGCTCAAAAAAATTTCCCTTTAACACCTTCTGAAAGTTCGGCCTTCTTCTCTTCAAGACACTTGTTGACTTCTCAAAAAAGGAGTGTACTGTGCCAGAAAAATTTCTGAGTTCACAACTTGTTCGTATTTCATCTGTTTTTCAAAATGTTATCATTTTTTCTAGCAAGAATATCACAATCCCATTATAAATCCTGCCTCCTCTTTTCCCTGTACCATCTGTGTCATCCTATCATAGCTACCATCATTTTTTTCAAACTAACCCATCCATGTGAAGCCAGAAGACAGAACAGGAACTTCCCAGTATATACCAGTATGCTCCTGGCTTAAATATTCCTGCCTCAAGTGAACATTCTCCTTACAGCATGAACTCTAATTCATATGTGCCACTGGGCCTTCTAGTGGGCCAGAACTGATGAATTATGCAAATTAATCAGAAATTGTGGTTTCTTTTTTTTAATGGTGAGATGATGAAAGAGAGTCTTCCCTGCAGGAGCAACTTTCAGGTGTTAAATTTGGGCTCCACTATGGCTGATCTGTCATTTGAGATTTGAGTTTAAGCACAGTAGCATTCAGCACAGATTACTGCAGTGAGGTTACTTCCGACCCACTGATGTTGTTTTAGGAAAGTTTTCTTATCCTAAAGCTTTTTTATACTCCCGCCCCAGGAAAAACAAGAGCTGTTTTTTTAAAAAACCCTAAGCTTTGAGAACAGTAAAATCAGATCTCATCTCTCAATTTCCTATACACAACAAACTGGTGTAAGCTCTCATAAAAATGCTGAAAAGTAAGTTTATCTCAGAAGTGGCTTCACCATTGAGCAGTTTTCTGTATTTTAAATTATACCTACTCTTCCTTTGGAGAAGAGAGAGATGGCTATAGCTATATCAGAGAGGATTGCTGGCATCTAGGCTTTTGGAAATGAAAGAGGTCCTTCAAGTTCTTTCACAAAATAGCATTAAATCAAGTTTCTAACATGCATTTCTTGATCTCCGTCTGTTTCACAAGACTCACAGGTAAAACTTACATTGCTCTCAGCAGGACCAACATAAATTACTAAGGAGCACAAACATTGTCATTGTGGTTTTCTGCAAAGACTTCTAAATTACTTTCCTGTTTCTTGCACTTGTGCATTGCATGAGCAAGCAGTACTCACCTTTGAGGACAAAAATGTGATTGCCTGGCTCTCCCTGTCTGATGACATAGCTCCCTTGCTGGAAAGACCTTTCATACATACATTCCACCATATCTCGGATCTGGTGAGGTTCCAGTCTCTTCAAGAACTGATTTTTATTCAGGGCATCCATGATAAGCTTCTTCTCACTGGTTTCAAACAAAAATGAAATACAAAAGATCCAGCATGGCTGGGGTATATTATTCACCAGACATTCATTCCTCTCAAGACGTTTCCTCTCATTTCTAACACTCACATGACCAGTACTACTGACAAATCTTACAATCCTTGCAACGATTACGCATCCCATTAGCTGTGCCACACAATGGCCTCTCTCCTCCCAGCCTGCAGAAAGCATCAGGTTAGATGTAGAATGGCTCCCAGTAGAAGATGTGCTCCCCACAAAGCTCTACCCAGTTTCTCACCTTATTCTTTCTCCATTGCATGACTGAGGTATATAGCTTTGCTTATGTGAATGTGAGAAATGTGAAAGGTATGTCTTTGCATATCATTGCCCATACAGGAATGGCAACCTGTTATAAAATTAGGTCCACTTTTCTAACATTCTAACACATTCTTCCTAATATCCAGAAAAAACATCAATACTGATGACAGTAATAAGGTTAAAATCAAAACTGATGGTACTAAGACCTCATCAAGAGTTTCTCCTTTGTGGTGAGGAAAGATGCAAGGAAAGAAAAATACCCAAAAGACACGATTAACGGGTGCTGCTGGTTCTTAGGAGAATGTTAGAAGATATTGGTGGCGGTGGGAAAAACAAAGCAAGTTGTAGATGACAGCTATTAAAAAACTGACTATGGATAACTAACTTCCCTTGCATCTGCAAAATAACACTGACACTGTGGCATTCCTTGTTCATAGCTACTAAGCAAATTTATGATCAGAACACAATCACAAGGTCAGCTTGCAGAGTACATGTTGAACATTGTCCCCAAACTCACAAAGTAAGTCCAGGATCCAGAAGAGGCAGAGGGTTAGTGCTGATCCTTCCCACGCTGTTCTTTGCCCTTCATTCACCTCCCTGCAAAACTCCTCCTACATCTGCTGTGCCCGGTCCCTTTGCACAGTTGACAAACAACAGGATAAATGCTCCTACCTGAGTAAAAAAAATCCTGTAGTAGTCTCCCCATTTGGGACACTAAATATACCATCTCCTTAAGAATGACCAGACACAAGAGAAGTCTTCCCAAAGCAGGCCTTTTCCTCCACTGCTTTTAGGAATTTTTAGGGTATAATCAGAAGTGAAAATATAACATAAGGGCTTGTGGATGTAGGTATGCAGCTGTTAATACTGACCTCTTCACTTGCTAATATTCAGCATTCAGGGAAATAAACTTCTGGTATTTCAGTACTTTGGTGAAGCTACAGCAGACTGTAGCCATCCAAAATTTTTTTGTTAAAAAGTCTCTGGAAAAGCTTCAGGGCATCTGTAGAAGTCAGAAAAAAGGCAACAAAAGTATCAAGAACCAGTATGTCAGGGCCCTAACGGCAGTAACAGGCCTGGCCTGGGACCACAGACTGTGCACCCTCTGCCCATTGGTCTGCATACTCAATTGAAGCTCAGGTCTGGGCATTCAATTCTTGCCTTAGCTATGTTAGAGAAAGAAGTGATTTGGGTTTTGTCTTCTGGATGGATATTGGCCCAATATTGTAAGTACTTTGTTTCTGTCTCTTGGTTGGATCTTGCATCTGATTGATCTCTTCTTCTGTGGGACTCCTGGTAGACCTGGTTGTCACCATACTGCTCTGCCAACACTGTGCAGACCTTGTGGAACAGAGTCCTGGTTAGGGATAGCAGCCTGTCCTGCAGTCACCCCTGGTTCACTCTGCTCTTGTGGAGCAACCTTGCTCCTGCTGCTCCCCAAGATGTCATTTCCCACAGTGGTAAATACATATAAACAGGTAAACTGTATGGACAAGAACAGTCTACTTGCATTGCTGGTGGAAGAGCCTAGTGGCTGGATTTTGAGATGGAGAAAACATGGAAAAATCAATAATGAATGAATCCACTGATAAGGACTAATCAACCACAACAAACCTGGTTGTACATCCATAGTTGGCAATCTATGAGTTCTGATTGACTTGCATATGCTCTGGGTCAAGGGCTTCTGAAAAAGCAGTGCCTTGAATCCATGCCAGAAATTATTGTAATTATACAACTGATGCACTGACAGAGCTTTTACGGACCTACTGAGTAGTCTTCCTTTACTGCTGAAGTGAAAGATATACTATGCCTTTATGTCCCCATGTTCCTAATGTGCATGTATAAGAAAGCTACATAACAAAATGAATACTCTAAGAGTTTTCTGAGGCATTTAAGTGCCACTCTTGCTTGTATTTAAAAAACAATGCAAGGTTCTAATCAAAACTAGGTTATGTGGGAAAATCTCCTGAGGAAAATCCAGGAATTAATATGAAGTTAAGGTAAGTAGACTTACAAAATTACTAGCCATATAATGACTGAAACTAAGTAAACATAATGAGAAGAGTCAAGAAAAATAAAATCAAGTATCTATAGTGAAGATTGCATTTAGAAATAGAGATCATAACTTAACCTCTGCTGAAATCAACAGGTTTATTAGAATACAAGCTGTAACTTCATTTTCTGCTATAAACAACCTTGCTTATTTAATTCACCCTGGCTTGCACCATGCACACAATACTGCAATAAAAACCTTATTGTAATGGCTCATGCACTAATACTTAAGAATGAGCACTAAAGCTTCCAGAACTACAGAGGAGAAGGCTACACTGTTTTTAGAGCTAAGGACACATAATTACCATAACGACAGCTCAGGCTCTTGAATCATCTGGTCATGTAATTCAGCATTTTGTCTACTGAACAGTTTTCTCTCAGTTGTGTTCCTCAACTTCTCCTATACCTGTCCCACTTTTGAGAACTGAGGCCAGGAAATAAACAGATGTCCTGAAAGGTGCTGGTCACTGTCCTGATAAATGCTACTGAAAGGCTAAAAAGGGACTGCAGCTGTTACAGTGGTAAGGTATTTCTTCATCTCACCGCTAGTAGGACTTCCCTTTATCACCCGGGTCCAGCTCTGCCATAGTACCCTTTGTCAGACTTTTTTCCTCTCCTTGCTGTTAGCTCTTGTGGAAATGTTCCCTCCAGCCCTTTCAAAACACTCCAAGTCAACTCCTAGAAATAGCACTTGACACTCTAAGAAGGGCTTTTTGTAAAGAGAATTGGGAATTTATTCCCATTGTAAGACAGATGTCATCTCACAGGTACAAGGCTACAACATACCCTTTGCAGAGCAATGCTTTCTCTAAATATTCCTTTTTCCTTCTAATTAGAGATTTTTTTATATCTGCTAGCATTGACTGGTAAGAGACATGCATGTCAAGTGTCAGATAGCTCTTCCTCAACTGGATAACAGAAATGGGTCATGATCCTGAGCCAATACTAGGAAGGGACTTGCTACAGGCACCTTAAATACTGTTGAGGGTGAAAGCATGGTCTGGAAGGACACACAAAAAAATGGAGAACCAAGCCCTACAGATACTAAGACACCTAGATGCTTAATACTGTGCAAAGGACAAGAGAGAAAAATATTTTCCATTTGGAAGACTTGTTTGAGGAATCTGCTTTCATATACCATATTCAAACTCTAAAATCTTCAGGCATAGTTAAAGTTTCAACGCTCAAGTTCCCATTAAGGAAAAACTCATGGTTTTGGGAACTGAGATGGATATATCCAACTAGCTCAAGAGATGAAATATATAAGAGAGAAATTATCCACTCATATAGGATAGATCAAGAACCATTGAAAGTTTCTAAAACTTTAATTAAAATCACTCATGCTGAGATACTAAAAAAAAAAAAAACACAATCAAAAAAACTCTGAAACCCCTGCTAAATTATAAGAAAAAAACCGTGCCATTTGTTTTACAACTTCTTCTAAAAGGGACTGGCAACACTCTGAACTCAATGTCAGAGGACCTTCCCCTCTTTCTGAAACTGCTCATTTCACAACTGTGTAGGAACACTGTGCCATTGCCTCCTGCAGAAGTGAGACTGCATTAAGTCTCTCTGTAAAGGGGAAGCAGCTGCTTCTATCAGCAGCCCCAAACACTGCTACAGACACTGTTAGGCTAAAGGATCAGTGTATTTTAACTACAGCATACAGAACTCTGTAGGCAGTGAGGGTTATACTTCGTCCTTTAACAGATGCCAGCTGTTTGGATTGGACCTACTACAGCATTTACAGCCCAGATAAGGAAACCAAATGTCTGCAGCTTCCAGCATTTGTTTGTCTCAATAGAAAGGTGATGGTGGTTTAAACAAGTTCATCTGTATCGCAGGCTTATCTAAATGAGAGGCATAGTAGTGCTATATCTAAAACAGTTTTGGGGTGTGGTTTTTTTTTCCCCATCTGTTTGCTTCCAAAGTATTTGGAAGATCAAATCATACTTTGGCCACTATGGCATCAATAGCAGATCTGCCCCCACACCAGAAGTCTCGCCAAGGTCTTTCACTATTATTTGATCTACTGGAGAAAGTAATAATTCTTCCCTCTGTGAATATAATGTATGTTGGTTTATAAAATAAGTTTTCTATAAGGGTAATTTTTAAAAGCATTCTGTCCAGGGCTAAGCTGTTACAGAGCAGCATGTAATGCTAAGGTGGCTGTGGGAGAAAAAAAAAGTTAACTTGCAAATAGCAAATACTTTGGATATAATGTTCAAGATTTTTTTTAAAATGGATTATGCCAAAGGAATTGAAGTTTCATTAAAACTTGCATTTGTATTAAGTCACCCATACTTGCTGTAACGTAGTCCAAGATGTCTAGTCTTTCAAAGCCTAAGATATGTGAACAAAGTCACTTTAATCACTGCAAAGCAGAATACAAGTACCCATTAATAAGACAGATTTAAGTTTCAGAACCTTAGCCAAAGGTTCAAAGACATGGATGCTCAGAGATGGTCTAAACTGTATATAAAACCAAAATCAGTCTGACCTGCCTTTTACATGACTACTTAGGCTAAAATAACAGTAATACAAAGCATCACTAAAAACAAAACCAACAAAACCCCTCCAAAAAACAAAACAAAATCCTCACAAAAACAACAAACAAGCAAAATCACCCAACAAAAACCACCTGCTGCAAAGCCAATAATACAAGATCATATTCCACTATTTAATTGTCTTCCTGCCTAATGGACTATGCTCTTGGACCTGTATGTAAAACAAAAGAAAACAGACACTTTATATTCTACCAAGAGCTAAAGCTGGAAAATTGTTAATTGTGGAAAATTAAGTTTAAAACCACTGGGTAAAATATAAAAGAGATTATAAGTTTAATATTCTAATAAAACATTTTTATCTCTGGAATGATCTATTGGATACTTAGTATACCCTAGAAATATTTTTTTCTTAATTTTAGCCCCTCTGATGACTTACCATTCAAGAGATCAGCTGTAAGATGATGGAGGAAAGAATGGGGAATGGAATGATTTGGGCTAGAAGGGACCTTAAAGATCATCTAGCTCCAACCCCCTGCCATGTCCCTGCCAGGGACATCCCTCACTAAATCCAGTTGCTGAAAGCACTGTCCAACATGACCTTCAACACTTCCAGGGATGGGGCACCCACAACTTCTCTGGCTAAACAATTCCAGTGCCTCGCTACCCTCATAGTAAATTAGCTTCTTCCTTACATCCAATCTAAACTTAACCTCTTTCAGTTTAAAACTGTTGTCCCTGATCCTGTCACTATAGGCCTTAGTCTTTCTCTGTCCTCCTTATAAGTCCTCTTTATATATTGAAAGGCTGCAGTAAGGGCTCCCTGGAGGCTTCTCCAGGCTGAACGACCCCAACTCTCAGCTTTTCTTTACTGGAGAGGTGTTCCATTCCTCTGACCATTTTTGTGGCACTCCTTTGGACCCACTCTAACAGGTCCATGTCTGTCTTGTGCTGCAAGTGCCAGGGCTGGACGCAGAACTCCAGGTGGGATCTTGAGAGTGGAGCAGAAGGGGAGGATCACCACAGTCAGCCTGTTGGCCGCACTTCTTCTTATGCAGCCCAGGATACGGTTGGCTTTCTAGGCTGCGAGCGCACATTGCTGCCTCGTGTCTAATTTAACATCTACCAGTAGCCCCAAGTCCTTTTCTGCAGGGCTGCTACAAGATACGGTTTTCTTCAGTCAAAATCCCAACTCTCATGTTTAACATGAGCTCTTTAGTCAGTTAAATATTTGTGTTACATTTATGTTACACTTAATATTTATGTTAAACTAATATTTTAGTATTAAAAGTTGAAGATTTGGTTGCATATCTGAAATTGGTTTTACTTAGTTTTGCACTGAAGTTTGAGGAGTAGCTTTTATATATATATATAGAGAGAGAGAGAACACACAGCAAATTCTGTAATGCTAATTGCTCTGGCCAAGTTGGTGTGCTTCCTAGCACTAGATATTCAAACAAATTAGTAGTTCCACTTCATTCTCAGATTACTCTCAGAGTAACAATTAGCAAACAAATACAACTTTAATAGCCATCATGAAGATGAGAATTTAAATGAAAATTCAAGAATGTTCAAGTACTGAACAGAACAAAGGTACAAACAGAATCACAGTAAAAGCTGGAAATGGTGGAGAGGAGAGCAGAGGATGGTGTGGTCCTACTGCCAGTGCAGTGCAATCTTAAACAGTCAGTTTCCAGAAAAGTAAACAACAGAATAAATGCAGGAATGCTGTACTCTAAATTGTTATGAATCTGTGGGAGACTTATCAGCAACACTGACAATCTCTAAACCAGATTGTAAGAGATGAAAGGAGGGAAAAGGAACAGAACTGCTCCTTTATTGTCTTATGTTACACTGAATGTTTTAGAAAGACAAGAAAATAGAGATGGCATAAAACAAAAATGAAAATGTTTTTAGAAGTGCTTGGCCACTGAATTGAGAAGGAAAATGTCCACCTCTGTTTCTATCGCATGATCAGCACTACATTTAATTGCATAAGCTGCAATATTTGGGTTTGTTCTTAGCAACAAAGTCAGTGCTGCTCTTAGCTAATCAACTGGCTCTTCTCTTTGCTTTACTCCTCAATGCTGTTGTAAACCCTAGAAAACCATTTGGTGGACCGCAGTACAAGGATCATGCAAAGGAGAAGACAAGTAATCACTGATAGAACACTCTTAAAACAAATGGTTCTTTAAACTACCCAGGTACTTGTGATGAAACCTTAATACAGTTCCATCACCCTGCAACAACACTGTTAGCTGAAGACTTCATCTCCTTATGGTGACTCAAGCAGCCTTGCTGTTTCACAAGAGAGCCTCTGATGTGCAATGCTGGCCACGATGGATGGAAAATTGAGTCTGAAAAACTCTTAGGTCTACTACACCACAGATTCAAATGTGCCATGAATTCTTAACACAATAGTAAAGCTCCTCACAAATTTGAGGCCCTTAAGCTGCTGGCTGAAGTCCAGATAGATTCTGGCTACCACCATGTTAAAACAGATACTCAGGTTATGTCTACACTGCAAGAGCGTTTAAAGTATGTTTAAGAATATCAGTCTGATACCTTTGTCTACAAGGTCAGCTGCAACCATGGATGTTTCTGGCTCTTGCAGAGGCTAAAAGTGTAATTGAAGTCTAAGGAAAACAAGTAAAATTAGGTTCCTATACCATGACTATCAGAAACTGAAGGGCAGGAGGAATCTGATAAAAGGATAATCACACCATACAAACATTTCATTATATCTCACACCAGACTGAGTTGAAACTGGGCTGACAAACTCTCTATACAGCTCAGAATCTGTATCCATATTGCATTTGAGAGGGCTGAGGTGGGGTCACTTGCTCCTTCCCTTCCCAAGCCATCCATACTATAGAAACAAGAATCTGAACCCATATGAAGGCATCTGGCCTTCTGCCCATCAGCACTCCAGAGTATAGCCTAAGCTGCAAGCACTAGCAAAACCCAGACCTGGGATGATGCTTAGGTTCTGCTTAGCTGGCAGTAAAGATAAATCCCAAACAGACTTCAAGAGTTTCCTCAACTAAAATATGGAGGCTACCCACTACTCTTCATCTTAAGTCTGTGGGACATAAATGATTCTTGGTTAAAGTTACACACAAACTCAACCTGCATCTTACTACCACAGTGATAAAGCTTGTATAAAAAAGATGGATGCTTTAATCTTGATCTATCATGAGGAGAGAATATCATTGTGATAGAAGTAATATCCTTGTAAAACAAGCATATAATCCTTCTGCAATGAGCTCACCTGGAATCCTTCCGGACTCTTGCTTTTTCAAAGGAAAATGTAGTTTGCCTGTTCAAATCATAAAGCCGTGTTGTCGGCTCTGCAGATACACCTTCCTTGGCTCCTCTCCTCCTATCAGCAGGGACCTGAATCCTTGAAGTCACTTTAAATGGAGAAGGCTGAAAAGAGTGCTCTCCTTGAGTGCTAACAACATCCTGCAGCTTGTTCAATTGTATACACTTGCTCTGAAGTTCCTTGGTGAGTTCTGCTATGACCCTAGTCTGCATAGCCAGCTCCTCCTGAAGCTCAGTGACACAACTTTGACTCTCTTGCAACTCTTGATCTTTTCTCTTCAGCTCCTTTTCCAGTTCGAGCAGCCTGCTGCAAAGAACATCAGCTTGCCCAGTCACATTGATGCCCAGACCTGAGTCCTTCAAAAACTTATGGTTTCCAGCACAGCCAATAGAGAGGTTTCCTATGTGTTGGTTCGGTCGCCTCAGGTGCTTAGGTTTCACTGATCTGTTCCCCATTTTGTCCAGAGATCTAGGTGAGAAAATACATTTACAGTTTTATTTCATTATCCAACAACAAGAAAAAAAAAAAAAAAGAATGGTAAGTAGTGAATTTAGTGTATAACTGGCATCAGAATTTGAGACCTACGACTATAGTAAAGATAGTCAATTTCTTTCACCCTTTCTAGCCCTAAAAGTCAGAAGAATAAAGGGCAAAGAGAAAAGATAGGTGGGTCGCTTGATACAAAGCAAAAGATCTGACGGCTGCCACTTATTTTTTGTGAGTTGGAGATGTGTAAACTCCTATTAGTCCAATGAAAATTAAGACAAAACAAACAGTGGGAAGAAGAAAAACTTGTGGTGTACTGCAGAAGCAAGAAAATGGTTAGAAGAAAAAAAAATTAAAGGTCGGGTCACTTCCCCATTGAGGAATAATTGAGTACACAGATTAATTTAGCCAGTGTCTGCACATGTGCCTGGCTTAAGTGAAACGAGATCTAGTAAGTGTATGCGTCAATAATAATTTAAAATGAAAACAAAATATAACTTCAAGTGTTATGACCATGTAAGAACAGTCATACTGATCAGAAGAAGGGTCTGGCTAGCTTGTAAACTGTCTCCAACCGTGACTATAAAGAAGATGCCCAGGAAAGGGTATCAACAGGATGAGCATGTAGACTGCTTGACTGAAATACTGTTTGAAATTTCAGATTTCCTCAGCCTGATATGCTTTATGTAGTCCTCAATGGGCCTCTAATCCTAGTACTTGTCCCATTTTCCTTCTAGCCCCCATCTGCATCTGCAGATCCTAGCAAGGAGCTTCATAGGTCTGCTTCTTGCATGAAGTACTACCTCCTTTTATTTGTCTCTTCCTGTACAAAATGAGGGATATTACATTTAGGAAAAGCCAGCTTCAAAAAGACTTACCTCTATTCATGTTTTCTATACTGTTTCGTAAATTTCTGTCCCAACTCTCTGCATTAATACTTTCCCAGAATGACAGGTCCTACCTCACTCAGTTCTTCCTCATATAGACATCACTCCAAACGCTTGACCAACCTTGCCGTCTTTTGCTGATGAGGAATTCTAGGCAGTACAGAGGTAAGACCTAATTTACTCCTACCAAGAGCAGACAGCTGGCATTGATTGTTTCTGCAGCTCTATTAATCATTGAAAACTGGCTCACATTTGTTAGTGTAACAGCAGCACTGCTGTCAAGGAACAATTAGCTTGTATAAGGAATTACTCTTTTCCATTGTCTACTCATGAAAAATGACAGGAAAAAAAAGAGCTTGGACTCCTGTCAGAACACCTATGCTCCACATGCTGTGACTAGAAGCCTTCAGTAGATTTGCATAGTGACCCACCTTTTTCCCTGGACATTATCGTTGGCATATTTTATTGTATTGTGTTGCTTTTGGGAACCTAGCGTTTAAAGTACCAGTGCACTAACTGGGCAATTATACTACTACAGTGATCGGTCAACAGAAGGCTCAAAGCAGCTGTTGGTCTGCCTCATGAACAAAGTATAGCTTTTTCAGGTTGAATCTCAAGTGATGTAGCTTAAGCTAATCCCTTTCACCATTTCATCTGAGCTGGGGAAGAACAAGCCCCTGACAAGGTACACTGATCAGATAACAAGAAATAAATAAGGAAGCTTCAGCAATTTGCTTTTACTGGTTAGTAAACTATACTTTTATCTAACTAATGCACAATTCTTTTCTGGTTTGCATCCTTCAATGGTTTAGAATTGTATGACTTGACAAGGTAGCTTACATGG
Organism: Nesoenas mayeri; assembly: GCF_963082525.1. Classification (NCBI taxonomy): domain Eukaryota; kingdom Metazoa; phylum Chordata; class Aves; order Columbiformes; family Columbidae; genus Nesoenas; species Nesoenas mayeri. Next base: position 25,069,353 of record NC_137540.1, read on the forward strand.
CAAATCTAGTTTTCCTTGAAACAGTCTTTCTTCTCAACTCTGTCTTGCTTATTGTGACTTTGCATAATATTCTTCTTTTGCACCAGTTACCTGGATGTGTTTTGACAGCTGGTGCTTCAGCTCAATAACATAGTATGTCAGAAATAAAGGTAAATCTGTACTGCATGGGATAATTTAAACAAATTGCACATTGAGGTACCAAATGAAATAAAATAAGTCTGAAGAAGGACCTGAGTGTCACTGCATATGGTTCAGACAAAGATCTCAGCTCAGCGTGCAACCATATTTAAAATCAACAAAACAACCAGCCTCAATTAAATGTTACAATACATAGATTAAAAATGGAGATTACAGAATATATGTCATCACATGCAACAGGGTGGCAGTCTCCACTACTGAATGCAGTGGCAGTCACTGCATTTCAAAAAAATATCACAGACTTTAAAATTGACCTCTACAAGGATAGAGTGATTGCCCCAGGGCACAGAAAAAAAAATGCTATTTAGATTATATCCATAAACAGATCAGCGTACAATGGACCAAGAAGTGGGATCCAAGAGATCTCTGTTTCCACATGGTGCCCCTTATTGGCTACTTGTATAGGAAACTCATGGCCAAGTATAGAGCGGGAATCAATAAAAGACTGACATTACATTACAGTAGTTAATTCTAGCAGAAAATTTAAAACCTTATGCCTCCCAGGTTTGACCAGTCTTCACGCCTAAGTAATGAGACAAAAAGTAAAAATAGATGCTTAGGTGCTTCACAGGGCACCTCACATGTTCTTTCGAGGGCTCTAGCAGCCGCAGAAGTGCGGCCACGAACCGGGCAGACTCAAAAGCCACCCAGGAAAGAAGGGGATGCCGCTGCCCGCCCACACGGCGCCGGCTGCTCAGGGAATTGAGCGCAAGTCGGCGCCGGATCCCCCGCAAGGGCGGGGGGGTGCCGGTGTCGCCGGGGCAGCACCACTGCCAAGACCCCCGCCCCGCCGGAGGCTGGGGTCGCCCCGGGGAGGCCGCAGCTCCTCCAGGCTCCTCGGCCGCCGCGATGCAGTCCCAGCCTCCCAAGGCCCCCCCAACACGCACCCCTCAGGGCCGCCCGGTGCCTTCTCCCCGGCCCCTGGCCCGGTCCCGCGGGACTGCCCTCACCTGCGCGCTGCTCTGGGCCCGGGGCCCCGAGGCAGGACGGGGCCAGGCGACGGCAGGGACAGGCTGACGCTCCCGCGCTCGCTGCGGAGCCGGGGCGGGGGGAGACGCCGCTGCCCGTCACGGGCAGCCGGGAGGTGCGGCGGGGGCGGGCGTGGGAGCGGCCGCGGCCGTGCCCGCCCGTTCCTCCCTCGGCGGTGCGGGCGCTACGGAGGCGCCGGGCAGTCCCCCGGCCTGCGAGAGGCTTCCAGGGCCCGGGGAGCCTCCGGTGCGGTGCCCGGTCTCGGCAGGCAGGCAGATGCCCTGTCCTAGGGTGGCAGGGCTCAAAAGCCAGAGGGACAAGCTAGACTCCACAGCCCACCTCACTTGGTAGACAGGTAAATGCAGGGCCCAGCTCGGGCTATGCCTGACAAGTGTTTGGTCTTCTTGCTTTCCCCTTTTCTTTGGAGAGATTCTGGCGTGACTATCAGGGACATAGCTGAGCTGCAGCAGAGATCCTGCAGCCCTTGTTCTCTGAAACTGATCCCCCAAGCACCACGTCACAGCCCTCCTGCAAGGCACCTTCTCAGGTCCCAGGGTCTGTTGTCATTCAGGCCAGGGCACAACGGCTCACCCCTGCATGGAGCATTGCCTCTGTGTTCAACATTGACTCTCGGTAGACTACAGGTTTTGCAAGGGCTGTGAGAACAGCCTGGCACGTATCTTTACTGTGATTCAAATCAGCTGTCTTCAAATCAAGGACTGTTTGACTCAAACAAGATGCCAAACTGCAAATGAAAGGATTTTACAACAGTTGAGGAGCTGCACGCACACCTTTCCTACTGATGCTGTCAAGCAGACATGGTCTAATCCCAAGATGTAGCCTCTAGGACTCTGGCTGTCCAATTTTCTCCTCTACACTTACACTCTCCTTTTGATATGGTCTTACATTCACTCCAAATTCTTTCTTATCCCACTCACAAACTTAAAATTGCTGATCAAAAGTGCCAGCACTGGAGGAGAAACACCAATGACATTTTCTAAAGACTTTGATGGCTTCTCTCCTATGTGCAGTTCCTGGCAGCCCCACTAGTGAAAAATCTCTACAAATGCATATCTACAAAGTACTCCAAGCAATTCCATCACATGCAGCAATGTCAGTTTGCCTGCCTATAAATCCTCTCCTGGCTTCAAAAGACCTCAGTATTCAGCGTGGCTTCCACAATCACTGCCTGCAGCTGGGATGAAGCAGGTCACCTAAACTCCATAAGGACCAGCCTGAGAAGGGCTACACACTCCTTTACTTAAAATAGACTTCACAATGACAAAAGACAAAATTATAAATAAAGATTGGCCACATGCATTTCACTACCTACTCAGTACCTCAAACCACAAATGTTATAGTGATCAGAGAAGCACATAATGAGAATACATGCCAGCAACTGCTTTACACTCCACAAGTGAGCTGCTCTGGGAAGCAGCAGTTCAGTGAGATTCCCTGAGGCGTGAGGCAGTTTGTCAGCACCCTCTTTTCCTCTTGCAAAGGTCCATCAGAAATACAGTCGGGATTCTGGAGACTGCTCCCTGTTTATGGTACACCAGGGCTGTACATGGTCTTGCTCTTTGTTGGTAAAGTGGAAAAGGTAATGGGTTCCCCCAGTTTGCCTACCATGAGCCTGCAGAAATTATTTTCTCACCAGCAGCCTGATAATCAGAAAGTACACAGCTACAGTGGATGTATCCTCTCATTTACACTCCTGGATAATAAGGGTTACAACCAAGATATTGTTGAAGCAGATTCAAGGACAAGTCCTATTCCACTGAAGTCAAAGGGTGAATTTTCATTTAACTTGCTACATATTTTTTTGGTTCTGTTCATGGCATGTAAGTCACATTTTTTGAAAACCACCCCATTTTTAAAAATCCACTGGAGATACTACAACTAACTCAGCAGTCTGGAACTTAAAAGATGAGAACAGTTCACACATTAAGGACATCACCAACTGAGATTTTGGTAAGGAAAACCTGGATAACAAAGCATGACTAAAAGATTTAAACTGAGATTTTGTGGAAAAAACAACCAAACAGCAATGTGATATTCAGCGCTCTGTTTTCATCTCAAATGCCCAAAGAAACATCCCTGTACTAAGATTTTTTAAAGTGAGTGGAAAAAATTAAGCTCTTAAGTAAGAGACTTATGTCACATATCAGCTGAAGCGACAACCTCAGGACAATCCTGAACACATTTCTGCATACGCTGCAGCTGGGGTGCTGGGCTCAGGGCACATTGATTTCACAGTGCCGCACAGTTCTAACGCCATGGCAAAATCTACCCAAGGCAAAGCCTATTGAGGGCAGGAATGTAAAAGAAATGGTCTCGGGGCTCTGTTGGGCCAGCAGGTAGGAACGCCTAGTGACTGCACAGCACATATGTCTTTGTGAGACATACATGTTCAACTATAACATTCTGAAACATCCTGCTTTTGTTGCTACTCTTTGCATGTATAACTTTTCTAGTGTTTTGATCCAGGTCTCATTTTCACATCAAGTCAGGTTCTCCTGTCAATTCATGCAGTTGAGACAAATGGCTAAGTTAAAATGTAACAAAACCAACAGAAGGGCCGTGGACCTCAACTGCCTGTGCAGTGTTAATGCAAAGTGAAGAAAGCTGCGTAGGCAAGCTGATCATCCAGCTAGGATCCAGAAGGCTGGCATCACCCATGGTGCTACTGCCCTTGCACCACTGGGCAAGTTTTAGGTTCCTTTGAAACATCTATCATGAATCAAAAGGGACACCAAAATAAAAATTCTCCTGTGATGCTATGCAGATATGGCATTTTCTATGTTCTCAATGTTCTCTGAGAGGCAAAAATTACTAATTTCTATCCCTAGCTAACTTTCAAAATTGAAATTTCAGTATTGAAAATTGTTTAATACTACTTTTACAATATTTCAAAACTGTATTGCATTTAACACTAGAAGTAAAAATGAAATTATAATCTAAAGAGAAGATTAATATTACAAAGGAAATATTGTCTCGATGACTTAAAGGTCAAGATTTGACCCAGCACTTACAATCTAAGTCCAGGGAATTATATCTTGCTAATGTTTTTCAGTTATAGACATATTCTAAATTTTAATCAAACTGCTACACCATACACTCTTCAACATGGACCGAGTCACAACTGCCTGTGACACTTCTCTTATAGCAACCTGGAAGATGCATCTGTATAACAGTATAACTGTAGCCCATCTAAATGCACTGTGTGACCTTAACAACAGCGATCTAATTAAAATGCTGCAAGAACATGTTAGAGGCAACTATTCAGCTATTAGTTTTGTAACATGGGACACTACTACTTATCACCATTTGCTGTGGCAGAGAATGTATCTTGATTCTACTGAACCCTCTAAGCAAAATCAGATTGACATCATACCACAAAGTCACCCTGAGGGGGAGGTAGCGACAACTGGCTAATTGATTTCGGAATCCTATGACCACGGGTATCATGGGACAAATCAGACCAATTGATGCCCCAGGAGAGCACCAAGAGCTGACAGCTTGAGAGTTGTGCCAACAGAAGACTCCATCCTCATGAATAAGGCAGCACAACTTCTGTAATAAGCACCTTTCTTATGAGGTTTCCTAGGGTCTGCATCAGTGAGATACTTCAGGCTGCACATAATTTTAAGCATAAAAACTGGCTTGCTGAGGCTCCAAGTAGGACCAGAGTCAGGAACCACACCACACAGTACCATAGAGACTTCCTGCTCCACACTACTTTCATGGTAACACCTTACAAAGACCCTGGGAACCACTACTTCTTTTTTCTCTTCTGTAAGTACACAATGACTATCACTTCGTTATCTCAGAAAATACTCTATGGTACACTTTTTAGTGTTAGAATTCTTCATTCAGCTTTTCCACGCTCCCGTTAGTGGCACACAGTCTCTTTTGTGTTAACATCTCTATGAAAATAAAAGGAGACAAACTATATGTAATTGAATGGCTCAGTATACAGCAAAGAGACAATACACTCTGTAAAGCATGTCCAGCCTGCCCTGAAGCATTTTGAAGTAGCAACAAGCAACACATAGTGCCTCAAGAACACTAGTTTTATTTCCATGTTGTGAGAGGAGCATTTCTGAGATTTGTAAAGGAAACTGAAGAATACGCTAAAATGAAAACTAGTGGGAAGCAGCTGAGCTCTGTGAGTAGCTTTGCCCTCACTGGATTCGCAAGGCAATTGATCACATGGTGCTCTGAACTCAGCATACAATCTCACACACATAGCTAGATGCTCTTATGTGGTTAATGTGGCCAAGCAACTGCAGATTGGTACCTCAAAGAAAATTAAAAAGTCCCAAGCCTAATAAGACAGCATGGAAAGATAAAGGAGAATTATAGGGACCAAAGGGGGGCAAGTATTGGAGGTAAGGCTTGCACATGACAAAGGAGCATTTGAGATGTCTGTGAGTGAGACAGAGGTACAGAGAAGCCACCAGTCCTGGCTCATAAGGAATGTAACTGTACTACATCTGCAGAAAAGGCCAGCAGCATTTAGAGAGGCTGCACTTTCCTCAGACTATAAGATCACAAATCTTGAGTGTGTTGTGCAGGCACACATTTTTCTGTCTTTAATTACATGTATAGCTCCTTTTATGGGTGCTTTATATGATTGTGTACTCACCATGTCAGCTTTCTTCACTGCTGCCCAGCCCAGTTCCTTTGAACTAGCAAAACTGACTCTTGCTTAGAACCGTACACATTTTTTCTTTCTCTATGGTGTGACAGCCCTCTGTTACCCTAAAAGAAAGAAAGAAAGAAAACAGTAAAATAGTAAAAAGTTAGAGGAAGCTAGAAGTGTCTTGTTTGACCCATGGGGATACACAGCTATCTGTGTCTGACAAGAGGTCACATAAGCAGAGACAGCACAAACAGAAAAAAACACATTTTAACTGGAAATTTCCAAGTGTCCTTCTTGCAATGTTACCACATCCATTGCACCCTTGGTGGCTGCTGGCACCTCTAGGCTCTGCAACAATTTGTTGCTCAGGAAATCCCATCACTCCAAGGAAACTGAGGCACATCCAGCAAATGACCCCACAAGGGGGATCCTCTGCTCTACAGGCAACACACAGGTATATACTTTGCCCATTGAAACTGAGGCAGGTGGGGGATAACACAGTTAGAATGAAAACCCAAAGACAATTTATTACAATACTCCTAATCCTAAAAAAACACTCAGGAAGACTGCATCAACAGAGAGCAGTTCATGAGCGCTCTGAGCAAAACCCATTAAGTCACCAATCAAGACGTCAGTTACTCACTGCTTCCGCAGGAGGGTTACTCTCAAGCAGGCTTTTTCTGTGGCACTTATGTGACTGACCTCCTTAAGAGATATTTTAGAGCTATGGACCCATAGCAAGAGCTCCCCTGAGCATTCTGACACAATACCTGCAGGTTCTTCTGTAAAGGAATCACTGGGTTACAAAGTTCAAACAAACTTAACGATTGTCTTGGTCAGGACACCTCTGTAACATGAGCTTCTAGCAGTTCTAGATAACCCCTTTACAGTATTTTCAAATCTATAAAAGCATATATGTTGGTTTTGGTTTTGTTTTTTTCTAAATCAGAACAAGCATGACCACACTAGCACAGAGCAGACAGTGAATGTCAAAGGAATTCCTCAGAAATTTACTATTTCCACAGTCAGGAGTATGACTGCTCAGTTCTCATCCCTCTGAGTTTCCTCTAGTGACCTCTCATGCTTTGTTTTCCTGCATTTGACTGCTGTTTTCAAAGATTTCTGCAAGCAAATTCAATCTTTCAGAAATGAAGCTATTTGCATTAGCTGTGGTTAAAAGAAGGAAACTACTAAGTCACATCCATAGGCAACAAGGATGGCTGCCTTATCAGAGAACAACTGCCTCTGCACTATGACAACTGATCAGGATATTATCCAATATCTTACTTAAAGAAGGAGTCTGAGCAGCCCAAGGAAGGCACCTTAGAAAATGTCCTGCATGAGTGCATAGGAAACCATCTCAGCAACACTGCCATCTTTCCTGTTATAGAAATCATTAGTTTCAGTTCCAACCTTTGTAATCAAACCAGACTATTTGGGGAATTCTTGTGGGACACAAGCTGGAATACACGCTTTGACTGCAGAGAGTTATTAACTTATTTTGCTTCCCATAACACAGACAGAAGGGGATATCTGGAAAGCTCTAGAAGACAAAACTTTCCTTCTTTTCAGAAAAAGCACAACAGTACCAGCATTGTGCAGATGTGAGGTGAGATGCTCCCCACACCTGACGGACAAATCAGCTTTCCTGACTTGCAGACTCCACTATCCCCACATCACACAGCATTCATAGCACAACCATGCAGCAAAATCCACAAGAAAGGGGCAAACAGTAAATTTACAATGGCAGAACTGGCTCAGAACCAATGGCAAATTGTGTAGCTCATATGAACCCACAGGAAAACAAATTGTAGTCTAAAAAAATACAGAAGTAGATTTTACGAGAACTGCATGAGCTTTCTGCTTTTATTGGTTTTGCTTTGTTTTACAGCCATGCTCTCTTTAGCAAATGCAGGATAATTCAGAGGTGCTCTCAGCTTCATCCTGTTTGAAAAGCAGCACAGGGCACTAAGTATCTCAGAGATGCAGTTGGCAAATATCTCTACATCCTGCAGTTGGCTCAGATCTGTGCTCTGAAATGGTCTGACTAGTTGTAAACCCACCATTTCTTGATTTTGTCCCTCTTCCCACATTCATGATACATAGCATCAATGCTAAAATGACTGAATATCACAAAAACCTGGGGCTGGATTAACACCTAACATTTTTTGTACAATTTTTTGTGTTTCAGCTCCAGTGTTTTTCTAGATGTAACTTTTCTTTTTCAGTAAACTTACAGTGCCAGCGTCACAGCAGATCACCCTGTGAGACTGAATATTAAATGCAAAGTTATTCCAGTTGGTGCTAGCAAGTTTACCAGGCACAGTGAACCCAGCCCAGGAAAGAGTAACATTACACAGATCAGAGTTACTGGCCAGGGATGAGGCTCTGGTATTGGCTGCGCACAACCCCTTGCTAAAACAATCAATTTTCTCCAAATAAAATTCCACATCAGCCTCTGGTCCTCCACTGTCCAAGTCCATTGGAGGCTTTGCCCCTGTCTTTGGCAAGCAGGGAAACAACTCAGGCTATGCCCGTATTTCTGTGTAGGCTTTGCTGGGAAGAGGTTAAAGCAAAGATCACTTTCTCTGTACTTGAGGAAGGAGAAGATTGGCTGCGGATGTCTCACAGCTGTGCATAACATCTTTGTTGCACCAGAAGCTCATTGTAAATCTGTTGTTTTAAACACACCTATTACAATGATTTTTAATTTACAGGATTTTAGGGACATCTTGGTACCTGATGCTTATTTATAAACATCTGTAAGGTGGTTTGGCTTGGGTTTAAGACACCATGAAAATCAAGTGGTGAATTCTGAACATAGCCCCTCCCACATAAGCCTCCTCAGAATCCCCTTTCCTGGAACAGAGTTGTATTTCATTAATTAATGCTACAGGCTGATATAAGCAGGCCTTTCTGCACAATGACAGTTTTGATCATCCGGGTGAAGCATGAAGATGACAGATAATTTGCGTTGTATTTTAGAATCAAACTAGAAAACCAGAGGAAAGTACATTTTTCACAAAACACTCCCACTGCCTCTCCCCTTTTCACCAAATATATTTACGGCACAGATCATTTCTACAGAAACTGGATTTTCTTACAGCTACAATCTGACTTTACTGAACTTTTACATGGTATTCCCCAAGTATTTCAGTATTCGTTTCCAAAAAGCAAATATGTGGACAGTTGCAGAATTGTTGTTTTTTCCTCACACAAACTTAAGAGTTCTGTTTGAACTTTTTGAAGCCTACCTCTCCTTCTGCAGTTAGAAAGAGAAAGGAATTAGGAAAGAAAATTTATGTGGTATCATATTCCTCATTTAGTCAATGCCAAGAGAAACATTTCAGTGAGTTCAAACTTGACTCAATAGGATGTAAAATTACAGAGACAAGGCTCTGTTCACGCTCTTGATGTTTTTGTTTCTTTCACTTCGCATTTTACTTTGTGCCCAGCTCCAGAATATCTGAGCACTTTTCAGTGCGGCAGTAAACAAGATAGCTTCTTTCTGTCATGCTGAATCTCATTTCCTTTACTCAGAAGAAGCTGACTTTTCAGTTCATGCAAAACAGGCTGTAGTGTCCTAACAGAATTGCTGCTTGTTTTTAGATTTATTCCAATTATGAGGTACCTATCTCCAACGGAAAAGCTCAGAGAAATGACACTGTCTAGGAAATATGCCCCAGTAATTTTTAATTCTCACTGGATTCACACTGCAGCCTCAGACAGTTTCCTGGAAAAGATCTATCTTTCAAGTCACATGAACTTCCTCCCACAGCCTCACTGTATTACAGACAGGGAAAAACCTGTGAAATTAGTCTTCATCATTAAGTCTTCTATTATCACTCATACTGACTCGCAAGCAAATTAAACGTTCCCAGGCTCCTATTAGAACTAAGCATATCAGGAAGCAGTTTATTTTATATAAATCAAACAGTGTAAGTCCTGGCAAAATTCAATCCATTAGCACAGGAGACAATATCATACAACATACTACTGAGTTTTCAGAGTCACTGAAACAACCTTTCATAGCTAAATTGAATTTTTTCATGGATGACTATGAAGCATAAAGGAAAACGTAAATGCAGCTTTAAATCTTAGCTTAGTCTGACATGGAAAAGAAAGAGGTTATTTATGATAAGCAGGGCTGGTGATGCACATAAAGGAACAACTCTGAACTGCAGTCTGGGCATACACTAACTCTGACACATAAAGCTGTCACCTACTAGATCACACTGTGTCTCCCTTTGCAGTTTGGGCCTGAGCTGAAGCACCGAGGACTGCACAGGGAGTGACCTAGAGCACTGCAGCACAACCTCTCAGTCCCCCAGGCACCACAGGAGCTACAGGAAGATGCAGAGGGGGTGAGAAGTCTGATTCGACTCTCCCCATATGTGAACAATTCTGGAAATCCCACATATGGGCTCCCTCCACAAAGTTCCTCCTTTAAGACTGAGAAATAAGAGCATGCAAAAGCTCTCATCAGAGGCTGGGCTTGAGCAATACACTACAACCATTTATGCACTAGGCCAAGGTTGTACACTAGGCTCCCCAGCCATTTATTTTCTTATGCAGATTAGCCACAGACAGTACGCAGAAGGGTCCAATGCAGCATTGCCAAAACCACATGGCCTGGCTACTCAGTCCTGACCCAGACTGGTCTAGACACTGGATATCTAGCAGTGAATCTCACCTCTCTTTTTTCAGACCGTTCTGAGATGTCCTGCACCTTCTCTGTCCCAGTGAAACTGTTGTTCACTGCTGACCCTGGGGGTAAAGGTCCTCCCTTACACTGGCCAGGTGCTTTTCTTTCCTATTGCCCTCGTCTAATTGGGAAGGTTTAGTCACCCCACATTTGGTCTGCTTCACTATCACACAAAAGACAACAGGCTAGATTTTCATGGGCATGGGCAAGCAGAAACAGTCATATGACCTATGAAGAAACAGGGAAGGTGGAACACATTAAGAGGTAAAGCGTTTGTTAGCCAGATGCAACCACAGGGTAAGCACAGGTTTGCAGACACAAAAGACTTAGATAAGATATACGCTAATTCTAACGCAAAAGGGACTTCATAAGTGTAAATCGCAAGTGTACACTCTTGCATCTGGACAGGAACAATCCCAGGTTCCAGTTTAAGTTGGGGAATGACCTGTTAGAGAGCAGCGTAGGGGAAAGGGACCTGGGGATCCTGGTGGACAGCAGGATGACCATGAGCCAGCACTGTGCCCTTGTGGCCAGGAAGGCCAATGGCATCCTGGGGTGTATTAGATGGGCGGTGGTTAGTAGGTCAAGAGAGGTTCTCCTTCCCCTCTACTCTGCCATGGTGAGACCACATCTGGATATTGTGTCCAGTTCTGGGCCCTTCAGCTCCAGAAGGACAGGGAACTGCTGGAGAAAGTCCAGCGCAAGGCAACAAAGATGATTAAGGGAGTGGAGCATCTCCCTTATGAGGAAAGGCTGAGGGAGCTGGGTCTCTTTAGCTTGGAGAAGATGGAGGGGTGACCTCATTAATGTTTATAAATATGGAAAGGGTGAGTGTCACGAGGATGGAGCCAGGCTCTTCTCAGTGACAACCAATGACAGGACAAGGGGCAATGGGTGCAAACTGGAACACAAGAGGTTCCTCTTAAATATAAGAAAAAACTTCTTCTCAGTGAGGGTGACAGAGCACTGGAACAGGCTGCCCAGGGGGGTTGTGGAATCTCCTGCTCTGCAGACATTCAAAACCCGCCTGGACACATTCCTGTGTAGCCTCATCTAGGTGTTCCTGCTCCGGCAGGGGGATTGGACTAGATGATCTTCTGAGGTCCCTCCCAATCCCTAACATTCTGTGATTCTGTTATTCGTAACCCTGCACAAATGTCTCCATTCCTACACACTTTTAGGAAGTACATAACAGAAAATGTTAACTGAGCCATTTGCCATAGTCACATGCAGTGCCACAAGAGGTGGGCAGAGCGCATTTTACGCTCCAGATCTTTTTGCCATCTCTCCACACAAAATGCACCTGGAAGGTTTTCAAGTAGCCTGAAGTCTTCTGCGGGACCTTGACAAAATACACCTCCTGCTGTTCGCTTGGGCTTCCCCACCGCAAAATCAGCCTGCTCTCCTAAGCCCTCCCCATCATCCTCCACAGGAACAAAGTGCTGCCCTTCCATCCACTGTTTACCTGTGGTGAGGGGCGACCCCCACACAAGGGGTGCAGACAGCCCTTCCCCACTCCTGGCCCCATCACCTGTGGCCGGCACTCACCTGTGGGGCCAGGGCTGCACTGATGCCACTCGTACAGGCGGCCGTGACAGGCCAGGCTGGGTCATGACAAGGCTCCGTAGCGACCGCGAATGCTGTCGGCGGCGCGAACCGCCGCCATCGCTCCTCAGGGAGCGGTGGCCAACGGCCACGCACCCGTGCCAACGGCCGCCCGCGCGCGAGCGCGCCCCACAGCGGCTGGCTGCAGCCTGGGGGGGCTTCACGCTGCGCCAGGCAGAGAATGCTGCGTTCTCACAAAGCGCCTCGCGCGGGCATCCCAGGAAACCGAACCTTGTCACGGGGGAACGACTATGTGTATTTTTATGCTACAGCATTCGATTTTCCTTCTGTTAGCCTTCCTCCCCGTCAAGGCAACGCTTGGTTCGGTGTTCCTGCTGGCTCTCAGCCCCCCGGGCTGAGGCGACTTGCCTTGGGACGACCGTTAGATGGTGGCCGTGTTGTTTCAGCTCTCACCCTGTCCCGCGGAAGACACCCAGAAACGTCTCCTGCCGTGTGCCAGCCAGTGAGACCAGCTGCGAATTGGGCCAAGTTAAAACGTGTCAGCAGAACTTGGAATATAATAAAGCAGCTGCGGGGTATGGGCACGTCCTAAACACATTCCTTCCTGCGGACCTTCGTTCTTATCTTGTCATATCCCCCCGCCCGCCCGGATCTGCGGATCTGTTTCATTTCTGTCACAAGAGGGCAACCTTTGCCTGGCTACAGTTGGTTTCCCATCCGCCGTTTGCAGGGAAAACCCGAACACAGGAGTGTCCTTGGCCTGCGATGGGACAGGGGCACCCACGGGGCCCCAGCGGAGCAGCCAGTCGCACCTGCAGTGGCACTGACCTTTCAAATGTTAAAAATTAACAGTGACGCACTCCTCTCATACAATTACCTTTCATTTTCTTCAAAACATAATCTAATAATGATGTACCATGTTAATATTGCTCCAGAATACATTTTCTTTACAGTCTTTGGTGAAAACAGCTCAATGTGTCACAGTTTCAAGTTTTCACTGTAAACCTGTTGAAACAGAGGATTTACAGATCAGATCTCCCTAGTGCTCAGCCCTCAGAATTTAAGTGGGGCCTTCAGATGAGACCTGTTCTCTGTGATGTTGCCTGTGTACCTGCAATACTGTAAGCACTTTTTTAATGAGGGAAAAACAGCCTCTGAACACCAACTCTGTTGATTGCCAAGTTGACAGCGCTTACAGAGGGATCAAAGTACAGTACCTGCTGCTTCTTCTAGGCCTGATTCTGAACTGCCATCCAGAAATTAGTGCCAAAAAAAAGTAATACAGCAGCAGCCATAGCAAGAAACATCACATTGTGGGGAAAATAAACCCCAATAAACACATCCTTTACTTGTTGTTTCTCATGTTTCATGTGCTAATTTTCTAAACTATCACCTAACGACACTGGTAAGTATATTCCTTACAAATTGCTCTGATTTAATATGAACTTTTACTGTCATATTACCAGGTCACTCTTTTTGGAATTTTGTATTATTTCCTTTTAAGCAAAAGATCACTATTGCCTGATTTAGCAGATACAGCCTTATCTCTGACTCTCTTCCTAAGAGTCACCATGGTATTTCTAAGTAGGAGTGGAGTTCCTTTGCTAGCAAGCCTGAAGTTAACACACATTATGTCAAACAACATATTGTAACCTCAGCTTTGCACGCTTGCACTTCCATTTGATACTGCTGGCCCCAATTAGGTGATGTGTCTCAGGAAAGGGATGCCAACGTATTTCCTACCAGATCCTCTTTTCTGTTACTCCATAGACCCTTCTCTAACTTCTTTTAAAGAAAAGCAGAACTGCAACTGTCTGCACTGTCCAGGGAAGGAGAGTGTAACTCCTGAAAGGACTGACCTGCTCCCAGCCCTAATTATTTCTTTCTACCATCCTCTAGTAAAAACAGTCCTCCAATATGTGTTGAAACCAGCAAGAAGCATAGTTTTTCACAAGTGCTTTGTCTTATTGTCCTACTTTCAATTTTAAGGAGGTTCACAGGATTAGAAATGTGGAAGATGGCCCAGTTCTGAAAGACACAGCCAAGAAAGTGTTAGTGTTTCTCTGTTACTTGAGAAATAGTAAACCCTCTATCATAAAGAGGGGAAAAAAAAAAAGGCTCTGCTAGTACTTTTATGGTTAAATAGAAAACAAAGTATCAAGGTGGTTGCTGTACCTTCAAGACACACTTCTGTGTTAGAGGCAGCATTAGCAATGGATGGATTATTCAAATGGGGCTGATCTGTTTGCTTGGCAACAAGATGAGCTGCTTGGAACTTCTTTGCCCACATCATTCACTCTGCTCTGAGTCACCTGCCTTGAACTTTCAACCGCAGCTGTTTGTGGTGGTTTTCTATACACACTTTTCTCGTAGGAAAAAGACATTTAAAAAGCAGCAAGGCATTCAAAATGTAAATGCTATTGAGTTATCAGACAACTAAAAAAAAAGTTGAAAGGCCAAAGGACTTTTCTCCTTTCCCACTTGTGTTTATTTAGTGATCCCTGGACTGGTTTATGGTTTACTGGTTCTTTCTAGGGAAAGCCATTTAATCTTTTGGCCACTAGACCAAACTTTGGGGCTTACAGAGGACCTGGCTGTAACACCAAGGCAGATGCATTGTTTTGTTTATTGCTCTCTGGAACTGACTGGCTCTAGATGCTGCTTTCCACTGCAGCTACAAGTCTAAATAAGAACCACTTCCCCTTCCAACATCCGGACATCACAGGGCAGGGGAGAAAAGCACTAACAGAAAGCAAAAAAATCCTACCCCCAGTGTCACTGGCACTCAGATTACTTTGGCTACAAAAATACTGATGAAAACCAGCTGCTGAATTCACATTATCTTGTACATTTTTCTACCTGAAAAGTAATCTCTGTGAAGGAGGACAGTGTATTTACTTGGCTTATAAAGAGAGAACCTTTTGGATCATACTATAGCTAAAATTTTCCAATAAAGGACAAATTTTAAAAAAGCCCCACATATTCCAGAAGAGCTTAATGCAGCACAGTGAAATAGTGGCAAAGTATCCGTTGGTATCAAATTATACACTTTGTGGCCCTACACTCTTGCTTCCAAACTCACTGAACTTTATCAATTTTGAGCCTGGTGTCAGCTTAGCAGACACCTAACAATAATAACCTCATGTTCCTCAAAAATCCTTACCAGCTGTGTTCTCAAGCTGAAAAACAGCTTATGGTGCAGGAGCCCATGACTGTGAGCTGTGAGGTAAGACTGTGAGCTGTAGAAACAGTTTCTTCCTTTCAGAGAGTTACCCTCTTCTTTCTGCTTTACCATAACTTAGTCAATGGCAGAGGAGGAGAGGAATCCTCCTCCACCAACAGGGCTTGAGGTACTGGTGCTCATGGAATATGCAACTCAGTGACTTCCAGCACCTTGTAATGAGCAGACTGTAGTTAAGAGCAGTATCCCTGTTGATGAAGGCTACTTCAGTATGTTCTTACAGACTTAAAAAATTAAATACTTGCCTGAAAAGGGATGGACAGAACATAAACCCCACCTTACCTGAAAACTCAAGACATGCAGTGCAACAAATAGGTATCTTTATTCTTAATTCTTTTTTTTTTTTTTTTTTTTTTTAATAACAGTGGCAGGATAATGGCAAATGTTTTTTTTGTATGTGCTTTTGCTTAGTGATTTTGCATCCAGGGTGATCTACAGCTACAGTCTCTTCTTTTTTGTGGTTCTTAGGGTTTTTTGTTTTGTTTTTGTGTTTTTGTTTTTTTTTTCATCAGGCTCTTCCTATAATAAATAGAGTGACTAAGTATTCAGAGCTACCACAAACTTAATAGTTGTGTAACACAGTGAACTACTTCACAGTCATAAAGATAATCCATAAAGCAAACATATAGGGAGATTGTTTTGTTCACAGCAGTAGTTGAGAAGAAGCCTCATCTTTTTTCCTGTTTGGCATCTTACTATTTCAGTCAAAGTGGATTGTGTTCTTCCTTTCAAAAAAAAAAAGCAATTATAGAAATGACCTCATAAAAACATACTTTCAGATTTCAAAATAGTTTGTATGCCAGGTTTTCAAAGACTATTCTAGAAAAGTCAGTTCAACCTACTATAAGAAGAAGGTCAACTATGGAAAATTATAGTAACAAAACAGTAGCGTAAAAATGTCTGTAGCATGTAGTAGTTAGCTGTAAATAGAAAGAATAAAACCTCCCTAAAATTTATAAAATAGTCCAAGCTACATAGCTACTATATTTTTCTAGCAGGTGTGTCTTCTTCCACAGCCTTGATCTTTATTACTTTATATTTTTTAAATAACTTAGAATAATAATGAGTTTGCCTGCCAGCAGAAAACTCAAAAACATAATAATAATAATAATAAAAAAAAAACCAACAAAACAAAACCAACAAAGAAACATAGCCACCATTACAGTGGCAGGGAGAAACTCTCCCCAGCAGCTCATTTGTTGTGTCCAGTCCTTTCCCTTCTTAGCAGTCTCAATCAGACGAAGTTCCTGGCTATATTCAGCTTATTAAGAACCCAAGTTCTTCAACGCAGACTTAGGTTTCACTGAAAGGATTGGTGATTTTTTTCCCCTCTGTAATATACTGCCAACTCTGCAGAATCCTTGTAGCAGCAAGCTGCAGCATAAGGAAGGGAAAAAATATTCCATCCAGGTGTGAAATGATTCATAGACGGCATCTGAGCTCTTCAAAGGATTCTGTCAGCGCTGTCATCAATCGATACTTAAGCCTAAATCACAGCCAAGTGGGCTGTGATTTAATCTCATCTGTCAGATGTGAGAAGCTGCCTGTTTGTTCTTGAGTTAATGTGTTTCATCTTTGCTGACACAGTATCTCGACTGTCTGCACAGTTTTCATCACTTTGAATGCCATCATCCGATGTACAGAAAAACAAGCCATGCCCCTTGGTAATCCACATAACATAACAACAGCAGAAACAGCCACTGTCTCATGTGCTAGACTCTGCCCAGAAGCGTTGACCTGAAAGGGAGAGGGAAATGTGAATAAGTAAAGACAATCACTAGAATGATGTAAATCTTCTCAGACAGGTTCAGAGTGCCTCAGATAAGGATCTGGTGAAACTGAGATTTGTGTCATCACAGATTTTGAAGCCCAGAGTATTTGTTTGTCTTGCCACCCTAACGTGTAGTGTCTGTGGGCTGATGTGAGCAACTCCTCACTTTCCCTCTGCAAATTAACTATGACTAATCAGCTGAAATTGTTACATCCCCTTGTGATATCCTAGGAAAAAACACCACAGCCTGAGGAGAATCATTTGGGTTGTGGTGTAGGGTTGTCTCTCTGTGGTGCTGCAGAGTGGCTCAGAAGAGTTGGGATGTTCTATCCATGGGTACACCTCTAAGTGTTAATGTACCAGCTGCCTGAAACAGTGACAAGAATGCTTGACTAACGGTCAGTTCCTTAGGATACTGGTAGTTTTAAGGCTAAAGCAGAAGTGTGGCTTAGGGGTGAAAACGCAGACTTTTCATATACCTATTTAATTCTGCGTCTCTACCTTTGCACCCGATTAGTTTTCACTGCCATAATGGTTCATGTATTCTTTCACAATTAGTAAAATGAAAGAGTTGACAAGTCTATGTTCAGCCAGCAGCAGAAAAGTCAAAAATAGGATTTTGCTTAAAGTTGGTTTACCCAGCCTGGACTGTTTTCATGAATAAATTTGCCTCAGAATGATGTTTGTGCAAACCTCATCCCTGTCTGAAAGGGATGCAATAGCTCCAGAAATGTGAGGAAGTACAGATTTCTTTGAAGTTTAACGAGTATTTTTTCCTACACTGAATAACACAAGAAATTAAGATACGAAATTACTTATTCTAATTCCATGCCCTAATGTAGAGAAGGCTTGAGAGGGTTTAAGATAAAGGCTGTTTTCATTTTTTCCAAGAGTCCCAGACTGGAGGGGAGGTATTTACACCAATGCTGTGCCCCATCTGTTGTAACATGTAGCATGCCATTTGGTTTTTAACTATTTGATGCTTGCTCTGTATCCCATTCTCTTTATTTACTGATGCGGGTAACCTCTGACACAAACCTCAGTGTCTTCCATCTGTCCTTTTCAATGTGATTCTCGGGACTTTCGCTCTCATAGGAAGCCAAGTAAAGTGCTGCAATCAGAAGCAAATACAATGTGTTAAGGCCTACTGGCATTTTACAATTTGCTCTCCCTGGAAAGTGGACTGAAGCTAAATGAAGCAGACTTGTATTATCCATCCCTCAGATTAGGGGTCCAGAATCCCATTAGGAAGTACAGCATTGCTTATAATTACATCCAGACAATACTAACAAACAGTGCATGGGAACAAAGACTGCCCTGAGGGATAAAAATAAAACTAGTGAAAACTCAAAAGCACAAGAGCAGAAGAAAACACTCAAAAGAAGAAACTGAGCCCAGGGGCATAGTGCTTTGTAAGTAACCAGGGAAGTCCCCATTTTCTTTCTCAGATGGCACCCTATAGTGTAAAGCATCCTGAAAGCCCATCTGAATACACTTCAGATATTTATGGGGACCACATATTCAATCTTTTTTTTTTTTTTAAATTCAATTTCAGAGAAAAGGATAACATCAATTCTCACAGAACATCTGTGCATCAGAAGATAAATCCTATTTTCTCTCTCATTTGTAAGGGAGAAGCATTTTTCCCTTGCCAGACAGAGATGTCTCAGGACAAATTCTTTTTTTACTGTGAGGACGCAATGACTTAATATGGAGAGACTAAGCCATATCCAGTGACACACCTAACCCAGAGGAAGCCCAGAACTACTTACCATCATCACTGAAGACCGGGACAGTGAGCAAGTACTGCAAAATCTTCCGATCCCTTTCAAACGGACACTCCACTTGCTTCCACGTCATAAATTCACTGACTTGTTTTGCCAATTCCCAAAATTTCTGTCAGAACAGAAAAGAGGTGCTGTAATAGTACTATCTATTTTGCATTTTTTTTAAAAAAAGAGAGAGGGGGATATCTCAGTTTCAAGTCCAAGGCTTGGATTCTCCTTGTTTTTTAAGCTAGAATTGAATGTGACCTGACTCAACAAATCAGCTTCTCACTTATGCATTTCTGTTTCAAACTGGGATAACTTCCTGCTCCTCCACCCCGGTAAAACTGATGTTATTTAAGAATATAAATAATAGATCATAATCCACACTCAGTTTCTTTTCAAGGAGTTCATAATGCTCCTTATGGCCATCTTTTCACTTTTATGATGCTCATGCTTGCTTGTTTCACAGTGAAATATTTAGTAATTTTCACACAAAAAAATCTCTAGATGCTTACCACTGACAGTTCAAAATCCGCATGTTCCATTTTAGTTAGCTTATTGGAAATGCTCAGTGTTCTTGCTGGAAATTTATGCCAAAAATAAACATTTCCCGTGTAATGTGTTTATGTCATTCATTGATAAACTCTTTTAACTAAAGTTTAACATGCCTCAAGTGCACATGTATTCCTTGAGTAAAATGATATTCCAGATCATCACGTAGTCTAGCTTTAGAACCAGGCTAATTCAAGACAATGACTACAAGCGAAATTTACTGTAATTTTGCACAAGTGACCCCAGCTTCTTGAAAACTGAAAGCATCAGAAAACAAATCATTGGGTAATCCACACTGTCAGATAACAAGTGTGAAATTGGAGGCAGAAGAACTACCAAAAGACAAGGGTTCAAAACTCCTTAGTTGCTGCTGTATCACATGCTTCTTCAGAGACACTGTGTGACTTTCAGGCATGAAAATACTGTATATATACCTTGTCAAAGGATGAACTCAACTTTTACCTTCAGAATTCAAAGAGAATGTCTAAAAATATTAATTTCAAGGGTTTTGTAGTTAACTATAATAAACCTGTGAGCTGAAATGTCTAGATGAATTTGAGCACTGGGAAAAAGTCAAAACTTTTCCCCCACTAAAAAATTGTGAATATTGAAAGGATTTCTATAAAAACTCCATCTCCAGCAAAACTGCATTTTTCTGACTGCT
This sequence comes from Nesoenas mayeri, assembly GCF_963082525.1. Lineage (NCBI taxonomy): Eukaryota > Metazoa > Chordata > Aves > Columbiformes > Columbidae > Nesoenas > Nesoenas mayeri. Next base: position 25,089,433 of record NC_137540.1, read on the forward strand.
TCCCAGCTCCTCTGAGAAGTAACAGATACACTCAAATTCCAGTCTGATTTTGGTCTCCCAGAATCCAGCAGAAACTGAACCATGATCTGCCTTCAGTTTTCTGTCTCAATGCCACACTCAGTGTTCTACTTACTTCAAAATTCACATGACCATTTGGAAGACGACTGGCACAACCCTCATTGAGGAAGTAAATATCTTTGATCAGGAGGCTGAAGAAAGGTATCACAATCTAAGGAAAGAACAACATTATTCTCAGTCTAGTCCTGAATCAAAATATAATGCTCTACAGAGAAAAATAAAATGAAGAAAGGTGGTACAAAAGGTAAGGAATATACCAAAGGACTAAGATCTCTGTGATATCTCTCTCTCTCCTTACACAAAGATTTTGTATTCATTGTATTTTAAAATACATGATGTTTCTCTGTAAAGAAAGTCCTCCCTTGGATGGGAAGGTATTCCCTACAGCTTTGTTTTCAGCTTTGTGCCAAGCTGTTTCCAATTCTTTGAACTCTTCTTGGCATGTAACTTCTTCAAGGTCCCAATTAAAATACCTGTTGGCACTCCACTGCTTGTCAATTGTGGCTATGAGGTGTGTTTAGAACAACAACATGCTGAACTAATTTCATGTATGTCATGTCCCTCTTGTTTAGACTTTCTCATTTTCCCTTGCAGATTTCACAATAGAAGAACTCAGAGGTGCCTAGTTCTTACATGGAATTCCTGCAGCATATCTCTTAGTACAGCTCTACCTCTTGACAGGGCCTTGCTTGGTAAATGAGGAGAGATGCATGTTAAAGCACAGCATGGAAAATTTGGGGCCAGCACCACAAATGGCTTTTGAACTACAACTCTCTGAGCTCATGCAAGAAATTGAACCTTGGCACTGACTGTATCAAAATGAAGCATTTCCTGCCAGCTAAACAAATCAAAGTGTTTTTCTTTGGAGAATGATGGAACATTCTTATATTCTTAGAATGGCTGCATTTTAATTTGCATCCTACAAAAATTTTCACAACTGCAGATCCTTGTTGCAACCGGGGATAAAACACTTATCACTATTTCCATGGGAGACTTTGCTTCATCATTTTAATATCTGCAAGTTCTTTCTTTGATGTCTCAAACCTCACTTTTCTCTGAAGAGAAGCAAGCATCTTCCATTTAAACTTCTGGTGCTTTGAACCATCTGTGGACAGACCTTTAGGGTGCAGAAAAAATCCCTGCTTTTATTTACACGTGCATAACAACAATATAGACAAGCAGACTGCACATGCTTCATCCTGCCTGGGAGTTTAAATTGTTCTATGAGCACCAAGATGAGGTTTATTAAACACAGCACGAAGCCCTAATATTATAAGCAATTGATGAGCAACTGCTAAGTGGTAGCAGCTAGGAAGCTATTTGGCTCCTTTCCACAAGAACTACAACCAAGATTATGCATTAATGTGTGATCAAATTAATTTTATTTCTCAAAAGCTAATTTATTTTAAAGAATAAAGAAAGATGCCATCTCTATTAGTGCATAGTTCACAGCCACTCTTGAATCTGGTAGGGGATTTTAACACACTGTGTTACCCAAACACCTGATTCACCTCACCATTTCCACTAAAAACCTCCAGAGTATATTTAAAGCACATGTAAAGACCGTATACAGGAAGGGGGCTCCAATCAATCTAGATAGAAGCTGTGTCTAGGTTTGAGTTTTAGAATACTTTTTCTGAGTTGACTTTAAAGCATTTCCACTGAAAACCATAAACCACTTAAAATGGAGCACAAGTAGCAGGTGTAAGAACAAACTACCAGCAACCTCTTTCCAGTTCTTAGACCTTTCCATCTGTATTACTGGTTTGTGAGATAAAGTTCTCTGTCAAATAAGAAATTAGATGAGGCAATGTACTTATTTTATATAAATAATCAAAGCAATCACTTAATGTTTGCCGCTTTCAGTCAGTACCAAACTGGCAGCCTAAGATGAACGGTCATTTTCATTGAGCCACGTGGCTTCCGCAAATATTCAATTTACTTTCTTGGTAGCGTATATGTAACATTCAGACATCCCGAGTAAAGAGGGATTCAGTTTTGAGCCTTTTTATTCTTTTTAAAAGGCCAGCAGGGGCAAAGCTGCTGAGAAACAGAATCCCAAGACAAAAGCTTCCTATGCAACTTAAGAAGTACATTTCATTTCTGCCCACTGGCAAGTCATTTGTACACATACCTTCTCTCTGCTACTATGAGCTGTCAAGGACCTTTGAGCAGCACCACGCAGAGCAGTTCGGTAATTATAAAAATTGCTAGAAGGATCCATCTGATGCTACAAGGTATAAAAAAATGTAAATAATGAGCTTTGGAGAGCAAGTGTTATAACCACACGCAATTGTTTTTCACTTGAGCAACTATTTAAAAAGCAAGAGGTCTGCTGAATAGCACCACAAACACAGCCTTTTAGAGGACTGCAGCATGTCTTTATCTGTTCTTTCAATCAGACAGAAATGTTCACTCAGCACAAAGGATTCAATACAAGTCAATGGCAGGAAAGCAAAGGCAGTTTTCTCTTCACAAAGAAGGTAGTTCAGTTTTAATTCAAAAGCCAAAATAATGAAACTAAGACAATAGTGGGTCTTGGCACTAATATTCTGTTCTTCCTAGGTATCCAGGTTTCTCAGAGCTGGTTCAGCTGCAATGGCAAAGATCAGACACCTAAATCTGTTAGTGCTCCCACCTCAGTGCTCCAAGACTGACTGCAGCATCTCAACAACTAGGATTGACTGCATGGCTCACAAAGCTCATCCTTAACCAGCCAACTCCAGCCTGCATAATAAGGTCAAACAAAATAGGGCTGTAATGCTAAGAGCAGCTCTCTGAGCTCTGCAGCCACCCTTGGCACAAGGAAACCTACCTCCAGCTCAAGGGAGTGTGAGGTGGCGACAGCCATCCAGTTTTAATCCGTTGTCGTAACACAAGTCAAATCTCCCAATGAACACTAATAAATATTTTGTCCTTGCATCAGGCCCAAAATAATGAAATTTTATTTATCCTACTAATAAAGCAGCTGAATTAACTGACTGCCATTTACAGCAGGATAATTTACTTGATGGTAAATAATCTCTTGGGAAAATCACAAATTCATACACTTCTGCACCTACAGGATCTTTTACAAAGGTCTCTGCTACCTGAAGGTAACTGGCAATCAATTAATTCAAGATAAATTTCTCTGAAAGGTCAAGGCAGCCACCTTACAGCTCAAATTTTATTTTCAAAAGCAGAACTGCATTAGGTCAGTCCCTCTCACACACATCTCCCTTTCAAGAGTTTATCTACTTTTTCTTTTTCATTTTGTTTTTTGTTTTTTGGTGGGGGTTTTTGGTAATTCTTAGGAGATGGGGTTTGGAATTAAAACAAACTAACTAACTAACTAACAGCTTCTATGTCTTTCAAATTGAAAGAGCAAAAGTCAGCTGAAAGATATGACAACTTCTGGAATTTCATGATGAGCACAAACATACTAAATTAAACCTGCCATAATGAAGCCAAACTCTCATTTTAGAGAGGTTAAAAGTAAAACGCTAATAACAGCCCTGTGTCCAAATATTGGCCAAACTTACCTCAAGAATATCAAATTTGGCTGTTTTCACTTTTGCCCAAGTTTTCTTTAATCGAGACACAGAACTCATGTTCATTCCAGCTTGACATAAGAGAAAGAAATCATTTTAGCATTAAAACAAAAAATATTTCAAGTAGCTAAGGCTAGTAAGTATTTCTGAAGCAACGGAGCTATTAACAATAACAAATAATTTCAACAGAGCTACTCAGAAGTCAGACTTGTCGTTTTATTGAAATTCCAATGTTAAAAAATCTTTTGGAAACAAAAATCAACATCTCTTACAGAATGAAAGCCGTAAAAAAACCACTAAGGCATTATTTAATGTGGTTTTGATAAAACATTAATATACAGTAGAAAAGCACAAATCAGTGTTCTGAACACTGTCTCTTAAATATTTCATTGCATAGTACACACACATCCATGAAGTTTTCATATTTCAAATTTTAAAAATATCCCCAATATTTTCCTATCAGATATAAAAAGGTGTGGAATTTTTAAACCACTATAATACTTAGGATGCAACAGAAACAATGGAAGACATCAATCCTCCATATGACATGAAGAATTTCTATTTCAATTTAGCACTGAGGTTGGTTTCAAAAAGCTGGGATTTAGATCTCTGAGCAGTTGCAATGAAAACTTATTCTGTAATTTACACTATGGCAATAAATCACTTCTTACATACATAACACTACAATAAAGTTGAGCAATTCTCCACCACTTCCCCTCTGAACATCGCAGTGCAGAGCATGCCAAGCAGCAGACTTTTGTATAAAGTTTACCTAGATTCAAATGGTGACAAAACATCTTGGGACACATACTTACAAATAATAGCCATTAAGGAGTTAAAGTTGCCAATGTTAAAACATTCCCGAGCCACATCAATGAAATATTCTATCACTTTTGCTCGGTGCTTCTTCTTCACAGGCTGCAAGAGATGCCATTGGAGTGTTACTTAGGCTTAGCAGGAAACAGAGCAATCTGACCTACTCCCAAAAGAAACAACACCCCTGTTAAAAGTATTTTCCACATGTTTTCCACACTTCGCAGGTAGAGAGCAAGGGTGACAAGTACAGCAGCTCTGCCAAGAAGAGTACAAAGAGGAGCAGAGAAGGGGTCAGCACAGAGGAGAGAAAAGATGCCTTCTGTTGACAAGGGGCTGCAGGCGGGAAGGGCAGGCCAGATACGCTCTTGTGCCAAGGACAACAGCACAACATCCCCACCACATCACGTGAATGGGGCCAAGGCATGAGTACAATGCTGAAAACTTATTTCCTCTTCAGCCCTGAGCTGGCTTCATTCACACATGAAAAAGTGCAGAGCTGGGAGAATGCAAAGTGAAAGGGGAACCAAACCTGAAAAGGCTTCACAGTTTAAGACAACTAGACTAAACAAAACCTTTCAGCAGAAAAAGTCCTCACTCACCATACAGATTTCTGTTGCAACCAAGTAACTGAGCCTGTTAAACCATTCCACATAGGCCTCCAGATGACGGGTCTTCTTTCGATCTCCGTAGCAGCTCTGCAGACAGAAGAAAAATAGCAACTTTTAGTGTAATCTTCACCTTTTTCCTGAGAGACAACTTTTGGCTTTCTGCCTTGCCATCCCTAAACGCTGTAAAGTACACAGGAATAACTCAATTACCCAAAGTGACAAAAAGCTTAGAGCAAAAGCAGCAGTGACAGTATTTGAGCATACAGAACTTCCTCCCCAGCTGTTGGCTCAGTGAAGTACTCAAGCAGGCGTGCAGAACCCGTTGCCTGCTGTAAAGTCCTACTGGGATGCTTTGAATACTTAGGACACATTACATTTGGTTGTTTAGGCTACACTAACATACTGGATCTTAACTTTTGGAGATCAGCTCTACGATTGTGATTGGATTCTCCCTTTCCTAACCATTTCTATTTGTTCTGTAGTGCCTTGGAACGATTCCCACACTGCATCTCAGAGCTGCCTAAAAAGGAGTAGATACAAGTTTTAATTCTATCTACAAAATATTTTTCAGAAACTGTATAACTGAACATCAAAATGTAAACTTGAGTCACTCCATTCTGTTTGTTGGTTTTAGGGAGAACAGTAATTCAACTTTTAACTGCCTAACTTTGGCACACTTAAATTTACAGAGTGTAAGTCATCTTGAAAGCAGCACTCAAGGGGATGACGAGCTCTTGCATGGTTAGCTGAAAACACTATGTCTTTGCCCTTCACCTTACAGGGATCTAGAGCTTGCTACCCACTTGCTGTGATGCGTGCTCTGCCTGCAAATTGCCCCACTTGCCAGTTTGCTGCAAAGAGTTCAGTTTACTAAAAGGAAGAACAGATGTTGAAAATGAGTAATGTGAAAATCCAACTTAAAACTAGCTTCGTCCAGCTGTAGACCACATAGGTGGCTCAGAGAAAATATCCACAGGATGAAGTTCTCCCTTAGCTTAAATCAGAAAAAACAGCAAATGCATTAATTTAAGTCAATTTGTTGGCTGAGTTCTGGAGCTCCAGGAGTTAAGAGGAATACTAAAGCATTTTCAGTCTGAAGCTCATTTCTGCTTGTCCTTATTTGTTGCTAGAACTCACTTCTAGCTCATGGGGCCCCTGAGCTCCAGGATATTAAATATCACATTTCAGAGCTGCTCCAGATCTGCTCCAATTACCTTGTCATTATCCAAAGGATCCTTTTGCACAAATGCTTGGACAAACTCTTCTGGTCCAATATAATTGAGTCTCTCCTAAATAAAGCACACAAACAGCCAAGTCATATCCTATGTTAAGCTGCATTTCAAAAAGAGGGGAAGGATGAAATCATATTTGAAGTGTAACAACAACTCACAAGCTCTATGTGTGTCAGCTGCTGAGCCAACATGTAGGGATCATTGCAGACTGCGATTATGTCCCTCTGAATGGACTGGGGCTTGGTCTTGAGAACCGTGAAGCGATCCGTGGATGTGGCATTAATTTTTGCAAGTACTTCCTCATACTGGCTAACAGTGGCGAGCTTTCGAATCAGGTTCTGGAGGAGCTGCTGTACGTTCTTCCAATACATCTGTCATGACATGAAAAAAATTGGGAGACATTTTCAAAATGTGAGAAGTCTGCGTGACACCAAAACAGACTGATGCTGATACCTTGTCATGGTTTAAACCCCAGCTAGCCACTAAGACCATGATAGCAGCTCAACTCACTCCCCCCAACCTTAGTGTGATAGAGAACTGAAAAGGGAGAAACTCGTGGGCAGAGGCAAAAACAGTTTAATAAGACAACATACCTGAATTTGTTGCTGATTTAAGATATGCTCTTCTATGTGAGTTTCTAATGTTAGCATTTCATCAGACCAAAAAGAATCCAGATGAGCATTTGAACACTGATTGTCTCACGGATTAGGTAGTGACCTGGTGTCCTGGTTTTGTCCTGGTTTTAGCCCAGTAGCAGCAGAAAAGACATGCACAATCTACTTCATGAAAGTACCACCTATCACTGGCCAAAATACAAGAAATGAAAATGCTCCATCTTCTGCCTGAGACTACACAAAAAACAATGTGTGGTCACTCCCTGATGAAAAAAGTGCCTGCATCTCTGGAGTAAATCAAGATCAGTTTCACTGAAGTCAGAGTTAAAACTTGCAGTAAATCTGAGAAAAAGGAGAAGATAATAAAGCCATCTCTCTTTTCTTCCACCCTGCAGGCCTTTCTGTATGGCATTTTAAATTAGCGGTAGTGACAAATTTAAGTAGGAGCAGAACTTGACAAAGATCTGTGTAACAGCCCCTAAGGCAGTTTCTCTCGCGAATTCCAGACACCAATATCCTAAAGCCACTACAGCAAAACATAACTGGCTGAAAACAGGAGCATCAAAACCTACTGGCAGCACAGTACAGTGTGATAGTCCTAGGCAGGAATGTCTCCTGTATTCTAAGGAATTCATCATTCCCTCCAAAGCTGCCATTAATATGAATTTCCAAGTTTACTAAAATACAACAGCACTATCTAGGGTCAGGTGAAGTCAGCCGTGTTCAACCAAGGCTGAATTTGTCTTGTTACTTGGCAAACAATTGCTTTCTGCTTTGATGTATTTTTTTTTCCTAGTCAAATACACAAAGCATAATTTTTTACCAGGTTGGGTAGGGAGGTAATAGGGGGATCCCAAGCTTTTAAAGAAAATAAACTACATTTTCCTCAGGAAGACACTTCAAGTGCTGTGCTTCCATAAACATGTGTTAGGTGACAAACACAGACTTGCTTCACTGACTCATTGCTTTCCAAATTATCTGAAATTTCACGTAAGAGAACTTTATGAAGCATTTTCTTGCCTAGCTGATAATCAACTAAGAATAAAAAGTGTCTAAAATACTCACGCTGAATTCTGGCTATTGATGGAAATCACGTAATAATCAGTAGGTTAATCTTCAAAGCTAAAAAAGAAACCTTGCCTGAATTTGTGGTTCATGTTAACCCAGAACTGACAACAAAATCAGGGAGAAAATGGGTGAAGACACAAAGCTGAACCACCTAATTCTGGTCAATCTGCTTCTGTAGCTAGAAAACCCAGGAGAAAAGTCAAAGTGGCACAGATACTGTCCAAACCAGAACAAGAAATCAGGGTAATCAGCCCACATGTGATCTAATGGGAGTTCAACACAAAAAATATCCCTCTATCCAGTGATGAGGTAAAACCCTGATGGGACAAAGGCAGCAGGAAACACCAGTTTCCTCTCACACCTCACAGGTGTACCTGAGTCCACAAAAACAATGTCTCTCTGTTCTTCTGAGCCTCAGTCTCCTCTCTGGCAGAGGCAGTGACCTCAGAGCATTCTGTGCAAGGACAAGTACATACTGTGCACACATAACAGGTATTTGCTGCTGGACCATTACATGCATATTTTTTTGATATCACATATATATTTATTAAGACACCAACAAACTCAAAGAATATGTATTTTCTCAATTAGATATTGATTGTAATATGGCTACTGGTCAGTCTAGACATATTGGTCTTCCTCTAAATTTAGCTTTATCTTTTCCCACTTACTTGTCCTATAGTCTCATTTTTGAGCCTATATTCACACTGATATTTTCTCATAATGCACATATGGGTCTATCTAGTTTTATATAAACCAGCATGATCACATAGAAACAAGGCACCTTGGACTTCTAGGCTGAAGCACCCTGTTCCCAACTCTTATTCGAACTTCAAAAAATTACACACACCCCTTTCCTTGTAGATGATATTTAAACGGGTTTACATTTCAGTTTGTTAGAAAGCCTTACAACTTTTCTGTTAGCTCCTGTATGTATGCAGCAACATGAGCTGCAAAATCAAGATTGATATATCATCTTTACATATTCCTAAGCTCTGCTATTCTTTTTTTATTTCTCTAATTTTCAAGGGCCTTTTAAAAATATACTGCTTGATATTTATGCTATTTCTAGTTAGACTTGCAGATAGCCATGAATAAAGGGAACAATGCTGATATTTATTTATATTTTAAAACCTCTGAGGACTGGACAGCACCAGAAAAAGTGATGAGACACTTCATCTAAAGGTACCCGCCACTTTGTGTCTGTCCTGTACAGGTAGTGACTGGAAGTACCATTACCACCTGCTAGATATGGAATATCGCATATTAAATGAGTTTCTCCAGTCAATCTTACTATATGATATAATTGTGGAAAGAAAAGGGAAAAAAAAAAAAAAAAAAAGAGGTCAGTGCAATGTTAGGCTGCACATGAAAAGACATCAGGATACAGGATGTGGATTTGATGTGACTGCATACACTAATCAACTGTTTCACAGAAAAAAGCACTGATAAATGTTTATATAGAATTCATCAAGAAATGCAAGAAAATGGCTGTCTGGCAAGGTTTCAAAGGCTATTCCTTGAAATTATGGTAGTTAAGTGGTAAAAGGAACCAGAACAATCCAGAAATCTCATGAGCATGACGACCCCTCAGGACACAAAGAGGGAAAATGTGAAAGGAATGGAATCAAACTCAGGGAGAAGCAGGGGCGTGTGAGGAAACCATCAAGGTTTTTCCAAAGATGCTGTTTTGATGGAACAATATGTTAACATGGTGAATGGTTTTAGTTGGAATCTTACTGGTAGCTCTTTACAGTACTGGAGCACAATAATTTGGGAAATGGAATAAGAAGCTACAAGGAGAGGAGCTGTAGTGAACAGGAACAGGAAACACTGCTTCATTCATTATCCTTCAAGGTAATGACCCACACAAAACCAAGCAATCTGCAGAAAAGCTAGGTCAAGGAAGTTGCCATTCACTGTTCCAAGCAGTTCACAATAATGCAAGTCAATTTACTGCAGTGCTTGCTTTCCCGTTTTCTTTCTAAAGGAAACCTCAAAGTCAACAAAAGCTCAAAGCTAGAGCTAGAAAAGACCTGCAGGTCACTGCCAGAACATCATTCCCTGTTGCTCATTTTCTAGCAGTTTGTACATCTGCCGTTTCCTTCAATAGATTATTTCAATATTTTAATTGTCTGTACTGTCAGAAACTTCACTGTAGACAACCTTCCCTCTTGCCGCTTTACTCTTGCATCCACCCACTCAACTTTCCCCAGGCTTGCACACTCTTGTGCCAGCGGATATTTTTCAAGTGGGTGCGAGGCCTCAATCTTACCACTTTTCCTTGAACTGAACTTCAGTTCCCTATCTTCCTATTAAGAATATCCAGAAACAAAGCAACAGTGCAGGAGCACTGTCCAGGGAAACATGCCTCATGACACCCCTACAGTTAAGGCAAACCTATTCTTTTCTCATCACAGTCCAAAGCCCGCTGTGGCTATCTTGCAACAACTCTAAGCCTTCCCATCAAATCTGGCATCCTTTCCATTTATATTCTGTACTGCATATCACTCCCTTATCCCATCTTCTTTTATCCCTCCCCATTTTCACAACATCAAAATGTATTTCAGCTTCTAAATTCAGTTTAGGTTTGTTTTCTTCCAGCCTTGTTTTTAGTCTCTCAAGGTCTTTCCAGGACTTTGGCAGCACTCACAACTCCTTCCAGTAAAGCTTACCTACGGAAGCCTGTTAACATGCTGTTTGAGGCTTCATCCGTATGACTATTCAAAAGCTTATATATGGAACATCAGGCCCTGGGGAACACTAGAAACATGATGCCATTCAGCAATTGCTCTTTGCGTTTATAGCTCTTCCAAATGCCACTCCAGTGCCTTTTGTAATCTTATTATTACATTATGTAAGCTCACATGATCTGCTTATCAAAACCTTGTTAATTACCTTTCCACTAAGTGAATGTAAGTCGTGGCTTTTGGCTGAGTTTATTTCTGTACTTACAAAATAGGCATCAGTTAAGCATCAAAATATTTCCTAAGACCTCAGTGAAACTTAACTTCCATCTGACAACTGGGATTTAAAAAAAGGCCAAGTGATTTCCTCATGTGGTGCATATCTAGAGGAAGGAATACAAGAGACTTCCTCCACATCCTTATCCAATGCTTTAAGGTCAAGACAATTCTTTCTGGTCCAGTTTTCCTTTAGAAACTTTTCCCTAAACCTGTTATAACACTTCCATTGAGCTAAAGGTCAGAGGCCCAATTCCAACACACCTTACACAAATTGAAGAAATCACCAACATCGGTTGCAGTTTCTCAGATATGCAAGTCTTCCCAGTGCCTTATCTAGCTTCTTCTAAGCAGAATCACCAAAATGAAAAATATTAACAGCCACCAAAGTTGTGCCTGTTGGCACAAGATGCAATTATATTATGGGTTTAAGGATGGAGTGAACCCTGTCTGTGCTATGAAAAGGATCTGTTTATGCTGTGTGGTTTCTTCCTAGGCCTGGAAACCAGACAGAACTTTTTCCCTACAAGCACCTTCATAACAAGTTAACTTAGCCACCCAGAGCCGTGCCATGTTATTAACAGCAACAAACTGAAATATCAAAGTATTGAAGTAATTCCTTTTTATCCAATAATAATTGTGCACAGACAACTTACTTCATCACCACTGGCTATTCTTTGTGCCAGCTCCTTTAGGTTTCTCATCATTCTTTCATCTCGGAAATCATAAGGAAATGTCTCTGTCCATTCAGTCAACAACTGTAGAACTTTGGGTGCTATTTTTCGTATCCGGTTCTATTTGAAAATGGTAAGGAGGAACATTATATGTAACAGAAATACAGCACATAGCTAACCCCATAAAAAAAGAAATCCCCTCTGTAGCATACTGTGAAGCAGAAGGGTATGAAGGTCAGTTAAATTTTTAAGCTTAATTTAATTAAGCATTGGATTACAGGCCAGAGCCGATACCCAATGAAGCCAATGAAAAGACTCTCATTGTCTTAACTGACCTGTACATTAAGCCCCGGGTAGGTGGAAAATGTTAGAATAATATCTATGCTTTCCCCTCAGTATCAGGAGCATCTCAGTGCAAGACATTTGTTAGTGTTTCCATAACTTGTGGCTAACTATCAACAATGAAAGCGATAAGCTCCAGTTCTGCTAAGACTTAAGCACGCACTTTACCTTATAGGGAGAAAATTTGAATTATTCAAGTCTCTTAATCGAATTTGTGTTATGAGGCAGAGGTTCTATTCAAATATCCACATCCTGCTCCCTTTCAACTCCAGACCTGACACACAAACACTCATTCCCATGCAAAGGGGCCAGCAATCTAAGCCACTCCACAAAGACTGAAGCAAGACTGTAGCTTAAGCAAGCAAGACAGGTCAGTCTAATTCCCATTCATGAGTTTAATTCATTATTACATCTTTCCAACATTTTGGCATTATATAGCAAGATGTCTGGAACCCTGAAACAAAAGTAACCAGTGCAGGATACATACCAAATAGCAAGGACTTTTGTTTCTGGCCCATGTACTGGTAAAACAGTGCAGGAGCAGCACCTGTCTTCATGGAGGACAGGCTGAGCAGTGTGGAAATTTCCAATTGTTGTTGTTTGTATCAAGTTTTCATTCTGTTTAGTCCTATCGAGGGCTCTCTTGAACAGGAATATTTTGACGTGGGCAGGGTAGAGACATTTGACTGGAACTAGCAGGAGTCCCTGAGGGTGAGGGATCTTACCTTGTCCAGGCCAGGCTCAGTTAGTCTCTGCTGCTCGGTACAGAGATGGCAGACTTTGGCCATGACCTCATATGGATGCATAAACAGACGTGAACTGAGAAGGAAAGTGAAGATGTATGTCCTCTGCAAACAAGAGGAAGACAGAAAAAGGAATAAATCACCACCAGTTTTATATTTTCTCAAAACACACTACTGACAAATCATTTCCTTATACTTTACTATCTGCAGCAGAGAATTGTGCATGTGGCTGTGCCAAGAGCTATTAGTGCAGCAGCAAGCATTGGATTTAACACTTGTCATTGCTCCAGAACCAGCTTTATAAATACATGCTTAAGCCAAGTTATGCAAGATTAAACCAAAACAAGGCAGGGCTGGTTTAGGTCTCCTATTGTACACAGCATTATTACAAGATCAGACAAGGGTGCATTTAATCCATCAAACAGCAAGCCACACTAGGTATTTACTTTATAAATGAGTCACCAGGGTTGCACACCTCACAACAGGAATAATAAAGAACTAGACTTCTAAGGTCAGGTGAGTTACTGCAAGCTGCATTCATATGAAGCACATCTTTGTATTGTTGCTGAACAGGTATTTGAACCCCTTTCCTTAGCAATTTGATGTGACACACTCTGCTTTTGCTGCAGATGTGGAAGTTTCCATTTAGGAGATGCATCAGGCCTAGACATATAGCTAGCTGGGTGTATAGACTTACGTCAGGATAGTAATCTACGTTGGGTACCAAGTGCTGGATCAGAGCTTCCAGAGACCCCGACAGGAGGTTGTTGTCATGGTAATAGAGCCCTCCACAGTCATCCTCTTTTGTCTGATATAGGTTCCTGTTGTAGCCACTGCTGTCAAACATAGCTGCAAAGGGAGGTGTCTGGGGCATCCTTTCCTGAGGAGACACACAAAAGAGAGATGTCACAATTACAGAAGATGCAATGTAAAAGGCTTTAAGAAACCCCAAATACTGTTAGTTTCTCTTAGTATTGCTTGTGAAAGTGGAGGAAAGCACATAGGTTAATTTTACAGAATAAAAATGAATAACTCATTCTGAAGTTAAAAGAAGAGACTCCTTATTTTGCTTAAGTTTTCCATATATCATGATTTGAACTCATTGTGAGATGGATATTCAAAATATCCACTCCACTCCTCACATTACCAGTAGTTAAGTACCTATATTCTAGGGACTTGGAATAAATTAACATATTTGACCAATTGGTCAATCTCAAGAGACAGTCCTGCACTAGGAGAAAAAACAAGCATCACACCCTGGATGGCTTGCCTGTGCAGATTTTTTTGAAAAGGTCCAACATGGGCTCTCATCACTGCCTGTCCATCACAATTGCCAGGTGCTTCTTCCACATCTTGCTGTTTCTTCATTAAATGACAGGTAAGAGATCCAGGTTAAGAGTTAGGAGAAGTGTATGAGAATCCCAACAGGTTTGGGGAACTCAGAATTTCTGTAAAGCTGACATGGCCCCAGCCAGTGCAGAGGGAGAGAAGGTAAAGCCCTGAAGAAGTTATGTGTGAGAACAGTCTCCTTGTGTGACACGACAGCCATGTAACTGCAATCAAAAGCTCCCATTCCCAATTGCACTCTGGTAAATGAGCACTGTGTTTTTCCAATAACACTGTGACAGGTGTGACCCAGGCTAAAGCCTGACACTTGAGTGCATCTGTCTCCACCTACTCTCTCTGAGCGGCTCCACAGAATTTTGGAAAAACACTCCTGCATATAGTTGCTTAGTAATGAGCAGATTTGGAGAGCTGTTAAACTCTCTCTCTCCAAATTCGGTGACAATGAGAAAAATCCCAACCCTGTGTTTTCCAGCTTCAGATTTTCTTAATCCTTAAGGAAAAATAAAGCCTTTACTCATCAGTCAGCATCTCAGTGCCTGTGGAATAAAAGTGTCTTACTGAGGAAAAGATCAGTCAGTGCTGCAGGCTGTTCAATCATCCAGAGTAGTGGGTGGGCGGCAAAGAGGCTATGACCACCCAAGAGCCCTTTTGGTGATGCAGTATGTGAAACGGCCAAAAGATAAAATCTCTGATTACTTGAGACTTGCGTTTTATCCTCCTTCCCTCACCTCCCCACTCCCTTCCCTTCTGGGAGAAGCAGGTCTTGTCAGTTTAAGGAACCTGAGGTTTATAGCTTTGATTGCAAGCTATGTTTGTGTCCAGTTTTAACCACAAATATATGCTGGCTTTTACTCTACCACAGCAGCTACTGGGCAGTGAGTACTAATGGACCAGCTGCATCTAGGGAGCAGACAGATCAAATGCAAAAAGGTATGATGTGCTGCTTCCAATCCTTCCCATAACTGGGAGGTAAGGGAGATCAAATAGAGAATATCCACAGGCTGCCACGCTTGTGTGTTGACAGAGCATGTGTGTGTGCCTGGGAAAAGCATTAATGCCTCTGAGCCATCATTGTAAGTGCAGATGCTGCTGCTTTTCATTCCATTGTATCAAATCCTATTTGGGAAAAGGCTCTTTTAAAGCCACAGACCTCAGTGAACACCAGCCTGTGAAGGCACTCCATTTTGAGAGCAACCAGTGATGTGACAGCCTGGAGATAAGTAGCACGCTGCCATCTGTGTGCACCACTGCTCACAAGAAAGCACTTTTCAGAGTGAGCTCAGCAGAGATGAGAAGCTATTAGATTATTAACTAGATTCCTGGGGACCTGAGGCACCACACAGACAGACGCAGGCTCACTGCTGCTGGCAGCGTGTCTGGACAATGGACGCATTCAAACCAGCACAAGACCAAGGGATTCAGTAAGTACACAGTAAGAGAAAGCCAAACTCGGTTGCAAAGACAGAGAGGGATGGTGAAGAAAGCCTCCTGGCCTACATGACCTGTGCTAATCCCGCCTGTGCGACATGCCAAAAGATATCTGCATCAAAATGGGAAAGAGTGAGGAGTCTCCATGCCTGAAAAGTAACATTAGTCACTCTGTGCAGCTGTTCAGCTAGCAATTCAATTCCATCCAGCCCAATGAATTGGCAGAAGCATAAAGTAAATACACGTGCCACAGCATAAGAGCACAAAGTGCAGGACTGAACAAAACAAGGTTCCCATACAAGAGGGTTAAAATCACCAGGCAGGTGAGGCGCCGTTCAGCCCTGGTCTCACTCTGCAATGATACATTCTGATGCATAAAGACTCTTGGTCTTTCACACTCTTTGTGAGGCTAGCAAAGCTTAAGAAATAAAATATTACCAAGGAGCTGACAAGAACCTTCTGCAGTATTTCGTAGATTTTCATACTGTGTAAAGTTCACCATGTTTTAATCAGAAACCACAGAGCTGAACGAATCCTAAATATTCTGCAGTCCACTGGCATTGAAAGATGTCTTGTTTGCCCCAGAATTCAGAAGCCTTTTCAGCTACTGTAGCAAAGTTTATTCAACAAAATGCAAGTGGTAGTGGACAGTTTGTAAACACCAAATATTTGTAGCCCTGTGGCTCCAAGGCAATACTCTGCAGGGAAGCGAGAAACGTTAGTTTGTGTCTGCAAAACCTGACATAGATATTGGCAACATAAAAATCCACAGAAAGTAGCTGGTCACAGTCCAGATCTCTTATTAAGCAAAACAATGCAATTTAGGGTGAGACTGGAATCTGCAGAGGTTTCAGCCAGCCTAGCCAGCAATTACTTGTGATTTTATAAAACCCTCACCACCTAAAGCAGTCAGGCAGTATTCCATTTCATTGGTGATACAGTGTTTTGGAAAAGCCTCTGCTCCTACCATACCACTAACTTCTGGTATGACAGGAACAGAAACAGGGATGAATCACAGAAGGGTTTTTCTCCAACCTACCTTACACATCCACACTATATACTACTGCCCATTAAAAATACAAGGCTTTTTAGAAGGTCAGGAGGCAGTGCTTAAATTCTAATAACTAACTCCCAAAGGGAATGAGACCTTTTTGAAGCTTGCAGTCCCCAGAACAACAATTACTTCCAGGATTACGTGTATCTTTTGTCAGACAAAACTAAATTTGAGATGCACAGAGCCTCCTAGTGCCTTCTCAAGAGGAAGGAAAAAAGCCATCAGGATATTGAAACTGATTCAGAACAAGAAAAAAATAAAAAAAAAAATCAAAAACGCCTGGCCCTGAGAGGTGCACATTGGCTCACTTGTTTGCTGTCTGTTTCTGGAAGCTACTTGATAGAGACGGTTCTGTCCTGCTTCAATGACACATCAAGTTGTAGTAGGTAAGAGATGTTCTGTAGGTTCCATGTTTGGACACAGAGGATTTCATTTGTAAGTGAACAAGACACAGGACATGTTCTCCACATGATGAAAAGGGATGATATCAAAGTGTGACAGAGCACGGCCAAGAGGATGATTCATATAACACGTGTTTTTCCTGCAGGGCTCCTTTATTACCTTGACTCTTCTGTTGCATTTTTATACGGAGGTGGAGACACAAAGCAGCATGCTTAGTTCTAATTAGCTCAGGAATCAAATACATAACACCAAAGCCTGCCTTCAGAAGAACTTGAGTGGAATTGAAATCTGGTCACATGGCAGAATCTGGTCCACAAAGCCTTGGCATGTAGAGGAGAGGCATCTTGGAACATAAAAATATTGATAAACCACAGCACTACAACATCTCACAAGCACAAATTAGAAAAAAAGACAGGAAAGATGACTCCAGTGAGTAACATCCTGAGAGTTCAAACTGGAACTTTTTAACTGGACTTTGGAAACATTTGGCTATTGTTAACATTTTGAAAACATTATGAAAACATTTTTCTCTTTTCTCTCTTAAGAAGGAGAAGAGAGGTTTTTTTGTTTTGTTTTGTTTTTTTTTTTGGTTGGAGATTCAACTTGAAGGAAAGCGCAATTAAATAATTCCTGGCTCCACCAGTGATGTTCTCCTATGATGGAGAGAAGTCGGTAACTCTCTGCATTGTGGAAAGAGGAATAAAACTTTTTTTTTTTTTTTTCTGCATTTAGCATCGCTATGGAAAATGTAAGATCTTAGGCATTAGGGTCCAAATTCTGACTTTGAGTAGCCTCTGACAAGAAAGAAGTCTCAACTTTCCCTGTAACAGTTGTGTAAATAGAAAGACAGAGACAAAGATGATGTGCTCAAAATGCCACCTGCCACTCCTGCAGGAGCTCCAGTTTGGCAAAACTAAAGAAATCAGAAATAGCTGCCAGGCTGCAAAGTGCTTTTCCAAACCGCCATGTTCAGCAACAGAAAAAAAAATGTTTTTACTCACAACAGTGAAAGTTTGTGTTGGTTTGTTTTCATTTACATGAAAGAGCTCAGTCTGCAGGTCAGGTGTATAAAACAAAACCAACAATATGGATGGCTCATGTCATTTACAGACGCACCTGCTGAGGGGTTCAGTAGTAGCCATGGAAGTTGTCTTTAAAGCCACTGCGAAACATTTTCAGCTCCTCTGTTATGTATGTGCATTTCCCATATTACAACAGCGGAGCTCCCTCAATGGTGACTGATGAGTCCCAAGGCGCACCTCCTCATATAAGATGCAAACCTCAGCTGCACAATTACATCCCCTCAGAGCTGTATTACCATACAGTCAGGAAACTCACATCACATTTAGCAGGTGATTACCATTCCCCATCATTCTTAAGGAAGCTAATAAAAAAATCGAGGTATGGCAAAACAAAAAACTGCTGGAGTAAGGATTATGAATTGTAACAGCTTGCATCAAGCCAGGAAAGTCTGAGCAAGTCAGAATGAGCCTCGGCTTTAACGTACAGAAAGGAAGTAATCCAGCAACATCCAGATTTATCTTAAGTGTTTCTGAAAAGTATGGAGCATTTTAGACAATGATCCAGGCTACCCAGAACAAAAGCATACCAGACACAAAGGTCACCCATTGCATTCCATACAGCTGGATGTGTTTGCTTTGCTTACAAAGCATTTGTTTTTTTGCACTGAAAGGTGAAGTGCAATTCTACAGCTCAAACTATTGAGAAAGTAAGAAACCTGAAAAACTCCTAGATGGCTGTTTCATATGCTTTACTTGCAGAAACTAAGATTGCAGAACAGTCCTAGCTTAATTTGCCTTGCTTCCATTCTTCCACAATATGTCTTCAATCTGTCATATAATTCTGGCAGTGCGACTTCACCACCAACTTTAACTTACAGTTACTTCCTAAAAATAGTTACAACTGTATCTTGTAAGAGGCAGAGTACAGAATGGTATTTCATACTCACATAGGACTAAAACTATCCATAGGTGATACTGCTGAACAGTAACATAACAGCAGAAATACATCTTGCACACAGCAGACACCATTGAATTGCAGTCTCTAGTAGGGCAAGCAAAGACAGGTGTAACAAACCTGACTGAGCCTTGAGACACTTCTTAATTTTCACTGAAACAGCAGAGGATAAACAATTCTGTAAAGTTCTCAAAAAATTACCCAAGCAACAACAGGCTTCAAAGGAAAAAGGAAAAACCCAGCAGTAAGCAAAGAACAGACCAGGAACTGAATTTTAAAGAAAGGCTTTTTCCTTGTGATTGTGCAAAGGAGCTCTTTCTTGGATCTATTAATAGATTCAGCTGATGATGTGGG
This sequence comes from Nesoenas mayeri, assembly GCF_963082525.1. NCBI lineage: Eukaryota > Metazoa > Chordata > Aves > Columbiformes > Columbidae > Nesoenas > Nesoenas mayeri. The sequence goes on from NC_137540.1 coordinate 25,108,663, forward strand.
AAGGTCAGATGCAGCACTGCTGACTGATCACTCACATATGAGAACTTTGGCACAGTAATTAAGCAGATCCTGAATCACTCAAAACTAAAGTCCTTGGATACTGAACTGCAAAAGCATGATGGAAATGAACGCATATGCATGTATGCTTGGGAGCTTTTAGGAGAAGTGCAGGGGGCTTAAGAATGCCTTGAATTTCTCAAAATCTGCAAGGATGGAAAGAGGAAAGAAAACAAACAAGTTCCTTTTGATGCTGATGTGCTGTAAATCTGTGTCACCTGCCTAAGCCCCAAAAGCCAACCCCCCTGCTACCTTATCCCCATAGCAGGAAGAGCGACATGAACCTAGTGATGCTGAGGGTGGCCACGCCACAGCAGCGCTGCAGAGCCAGACAGGCACAGGCAGGCTGATTACAGAGCCGTAAAAACAGTAAGAAAATTACCCAGGCCAAGGGAGAGGACAGGACTGATATTATTCCTAACCAAAACACATGAAGCAAATTATCTGCATTGCTGGACACACAAAACCAGCAGCCTTGAAACATAAAACATGAAAAGAAGACCATGTGTACAACATATCAGCTTTCTTAACATACTTGCATCTTACCATGATCACAATGCAGTTGAGATTTCTATCTGTAGGCTAAAACTCAGGCGGCCACAGTTATTATAAAGGACACCATATGAAGTGTGCTCCCTCACTGACTGATTGGTCTTTTAAAGTTCATTTGCAAGTTATTTTTTAACTTATGGACAATTTATTCATCTCTATAATGTCCCTTGAATATTTTAATTAAATATTTTGCCCAAAATAAGACTGTTCTCCCATAAGTGTTTTTTACCTTTTAAATCTCATTAGTAATCCCACATTGGAGTTTAAAACATGAGCCATACAGTGCAAGTATTTATTATCAGTGAAATGAAGGATCAGCACAGCAGTAATTACATGTCACAAGCCAGAGATTCCAAAAAAGTTCAGCCCATTGCATGCTCCATAGTGACTACTGTAAAGCTCAAGCGATTTACAGAATGAATGAAATTGAAAAGGATGCTGTCATGGTTTAACCCAAGCTAGCAATACAACCATGATAGCCACTCGCTCACTCATCCCCACCCATCATCCCCCAATAGGGGAGAGAATCAAAAGGGAAGGGGGAAACTTGGATTGAGATAAACACAGTTTAATAAAATAACAAAATACTAATATACTAGTAGTAAATATATGTATAAAATAGAAATAAAAGATACTCAAGGCAATTCCTCGTGAACACACTGAGCAGCCAGTCCCAAGAAACAGCAGCCAGTCCCACAGCTGATCCAAGAGTGAGAAAAGGGAGGAAAAAAGGCAGAAAGGCTCAGAGGCCTCTGCAAAATGGCAAAACGCTGGACTAAACATCTCGCACCAAAAATACCCCCAGCTGCACCCCAGAGAGAGAGCAAGATAGCAAAAGAGCCAATCCTCCTTATATCTGGAGCATTATGCTAACGGAATGGAATACTCACATTGATCAGTCTGGATGTCAGTCAAGCTCTGCCCCATCCATGCCCCCTTCCTTGGTACCTCACACCTGTGGGCAGAGCACTCGAATGTCTTTGGCTCTCAGACCAGAGCAATTAAAAACATCAGCTCTGTGCTGGAGTGTTATCTCTTCTTCTCAAAATAAGTCCAAATAATGAGCGTGCTAGCTATGAAAAAGAACGGTTTTTAACTGCATGAAGAAAATTAACCCATTTTCAGTCAAGCCAGAACAGATGCACAAAGGCCTTGGACCAGCCAAAGCATGCAACGAAATACCACCTGCCTTAAGCAACAGAGAATGCACGAAGCTACTCTTTCCTGACAAAATTTATGAGCAGACAGCTGGACTGAGGGCAAAGAAGTGTTGATAAACAACCAATACGGGGATCATATTAAGGATCAACTTCTCCATCCCCCAGATTTATTTCCTTTAGAAAAATTCTTAAATGGACTGTTCTCCAAGCACTTTGTTTAACGCCAAACCAATGCACAAGCTGAGTAATGATCTCCTCAGTCCTAAGTGTTAAATTTCATTCAAAAATCAAATACCATCAGGAAAGACAGACAGCAGACTGGCTGGCCAGCATGAAGGGTGAAGAAATCAGCTGGAACTGCTGATGGCAAAATTCAGAGCTTTGAATTAAGATTACAAGTATATTAAATGCAAAGAAAACATGCATGCTACTAAAGCCTTCTGCTTTTTCCACTTACTGAAGCAGGGTGGGGTTTTTAGAAGCACACAGCATTCCCTTAATGGCAACCAGTGAAGTACAGAAGAATTTTGCCATTTTTCTCTGAAATATGACGGTCATAAAAGACTGAAATCCTACCTCTCTATGCAGTCACCCGCAGACTGGCTCTGTCAGGGCTCCCATCCACCAGCAAGGTGCAAAGCTCTACAGACCCAAGCAGGTTCCCATCCCAGCCTCCTGTGCTGCTGAGCAGAGAGCTGAGCTGCTGCTCATCAATCAGCTGATTAATTGGCGCAGTTTGCAGGCCGGAGTTTTAAGGCAAGTGAACAGTAGTGATGATTTACTTCCAAACATCACACTGTAAAGCAAGTGATTCAGCAGCTGACTCACAGTGGCTAAGCTGTCCAGGAACAGGGCGTGGGGTGGGGTGGACAGCAGGGACCTGCGATGTCACACATGCTATGCCATCCCCAGTAGTGAATCAGAGCCTTGACGCTCTATCATTACGTAGCACGCTTTGTGCCTCCTGCATGCTTCAAACTGAAAAAAACCAGAGAATTGATGTCGTCAACAGAGGCGGGTGCAGTTTCCCCTACACTATCATCGGAAAAGTATTACCGATTACAACGTGGTATTAGACTCCCACGAACCTTGGGGAATGTGATCCAATTTTTTGTACCAGGAATGTCAGCTCCTGTAAACCTACCCCACCTCAGGTGACTGGGGCTAAAAGATAAACTTTTTCTACCTGCACCATCAGTATCTAAGCATGGGTCCAAGCTAGTTCACAGTGATAACCAGCTTCATCAAGAACTGTTCACACATGCATCCAAAGCCAACAAAAAAAGCATCATTTCAGTGCTTAGACCTGGTGGCTGGGTGCTTCTTCTGACTCTGCTACAAGCTACTTATGTGGCTTTAGTCAAGTCACTCATTTTCTCATTACTGCATTCCTTTCCTTGAAAGTACAAAGAGGGACTAGTGTAGGGTTATTTCCTTTCATTAAGTTCCAAGATCTTTTTTCAAAAGGGGTACAGAAGGTGTATCACACTATATTAATACCAGAAGCACAGTACTAGCCTCAAGCATGAAGCTCTCTTGACATGGTTCCTTCTTCAACCTCATCAAAGCCAGACACCTTCCAAATCCAAAAGGTGTTGCTCTTTGCAGACATCCATGCTTGGTCTTTTGGTGAAAACTACAATATGCTGCAGAAGAAAGCAACATTTCCTTTTACAATCATAACAGACGGCTGAGTTATAATTTTCGACAGCAAGCTGTAATAGTGCTAAATAACAGTACTTAATTTCATTTAACTGGTTCTACCTAAAACCTCATCATCAAGGGTCTTTTTTCCATTTAGATGACAAAGAAAAAATGCTGGTTTAAGGCAAACAGTTTACATAATCTGTGTTTTTCCATTTACTAAGACCTTAAGTTTCCATGAGCAGTACAGAGAACTACTGGCACATATGTACAGCAGGTTGAAAACAGTATATTCAGAGTTTTTATAGCAGAAATACTTCCGTTAAAAACACATCAACAAAACAATACACCTTTCAGTGTTTAGGTTGGATAGGATAGTCCCACTTGGCAGTTAAGCACACAAATACAGCTCTGTATCTGGATCAGTACTTGCCTGTCACCCATTTATACCTGGGCTGAATATCAGCCAGTGTTTTCCAGACAAAAGCTGGATCTGAGGTATGGGGGTGTTTATAAAATGGTTGGCTCCCATCAGTCTGACTGGTTCCTTGGGAAATCAAGAAGAAGAACAGTCTAGCCAAACTGACTGAAAAAGAGTTTTTTCCCTAGTCTAGGCAGGGCCATAGCAGAAATCTCCTTCACCCACATGCTGCATTAGCTGGTTTGTGCCAGCCTTTAAGAGCCGGCAGCAGTTCCTGTGCTTGACTGAAAGTTGACCCTTGGGCTCTGCAATTGTTGGTCAAAGCCTCCTTGCCTTGGAACAATTACACCTATTAACTCAACACACAGCAGGTATAGTATCGAGCAAATTCACACCAGCTTGGGTTGTGAAAGGATCCTCATAAACATGGGCTAATACTGTCTGAAGCTCTGCAGGATGTTTAAGGGAGGATCAAGTTGCAGCCCTGATGGACAGGTACTGTCAGGTCAGTATGCTGCTTTCATGCAGAAAGCACCCAACCTTGTATCAATGAGAGCTATTATCTCCCAAAGTATCCCACTCCCCAGTCTGACTCAAGCATATTTAACCTCTTACTGCTGGTGTATCTGGACGTCTCTTTGTGCTGGCTGATGCAGACTCACAGCTTCTTCTGTCTAATGGCATGTGACTTGGTATTTCTGGCCCTATTTCCAGATGTGACAAAATGCTAGCAGAGTGCCTGACCCACGGGAGGGGCAGGTGACCTGGCGAACATTTTACTTTGGGGAGAAGATGCATTTTAACAAATTAAAACTAAAATAGTCAGAATACATGGATCTGAGTCACATTTTGCTATTCCAGAGCCACCTAGGAAGACTGAGCTGTATTGTTTCCATGAGCCTGCTCATTTTCTAATTAAAAATACAGGCATACTAAACACCATCTGTTCACAATCCTCACTGTAGTTAATTAGGTTTTTTAATACTACTTCTCACAGCAGCTATAACAGTTGAGAAATAAGAAATAGCTTTCAGCTAGAGGTAGAGTCTTTGCCTCCTGTTTGTAAATTATGTATTGTCCCTGCTCTGGCTGCAAAACGCACTCTGGAACTTTTGTTTGCAAGCTCATTATCTACCAAAGCATTTATTACATGATGCGGCTCCGTCCCACAAACCCACGCCAAGCAAAGGGCACTTGTCAGTGCTTGCAGAGTACATCTGTATACCTACTAATATTTGAGAAAAGATATTTGAGTAGAAGCAGTCACAAATTCTGCCCCCTTCATAGAAACACAGACATTCTATTCCAGCCGACAGCTTCTTCCTGCACAGCCCAACAGCAGAAGAGCTCTCAAATGACTGAAGGAAGACACATTGACACAAAGGCAAAATCAGCTTGTAGTTTAGAAACACTGCATGAAGACACAAGAAAATAAATAGTTTGCATCACCTCCATCTCTAGAAGTCGAGGGCTGTCTTCTGAAGACTATGCTTTAAATTAATTCTCCTATGACAGCTACCCTGCTCAGTGCTGGAGCTTTGACACTAATCTCTCAAAATGCATGAGAAGTATCACAGTTAATGGAAGGAGCTCTACAAACTGAGCACGGACACAGCTGCAAAGAATTACACATCCACACCAAGGATGTGCAAGAGCAAAGTGAGCACCACAAACTCACCTTTTCCAAGTCATTTGACTGAGCACCCATCATGTTTTCTAAATGTAATGACACTTCAGCTAAAATCAGTAATAGCTGACTGCAACCTTGCATAGAATGAAAAGTTTCAAAACCCTCTGATTTAGATAGGAAATCTCTGAAGTGTGAAACATCCAACGCTTTTTACATTTCCTCTTTTTCCAGAGAACACCTAGAGCTTAATATCAAGAAAAGCTTCCAGCCACAATGCATCCCTGTTGCCAGGAGTGTTCAGCATCTTTAGCAGCAAATATCACTTAACCTTTTTACAGATGATCACTTCCAAAGGCACTTCAGAATACTATTTCTGTGAAGTTTTAACCATTTAGCTTTGTAGCACTTTTCCATGGGTAACACCAATACCTAAGTAGTCACGTTGTTCAAGGCAGCCAAGAAAGATCACACTCACACAATTCTGTCAGCTATAGTAGGTGTCATAACACCAAACGCTGACAATGATGTATTCACCAAAAGGAAAAATCTCACTTCTTAACTAATCCAAGTTACAAATATAAATATCCATGTTTTCAGCTTTTTCAGTTCATGTTCCTCTACTGATGGGGCTCCAGTGTTGAAACTGTGCCTGTCACTTCCGACAGGCGTGACAGCAGCTCACTCTGCAGACCACAAACAGGGATGGTGACTCACTGCACTCCCCAACGATTGTTTAGGCAACTCATACAACTGAGGCACAGGTAACACCACCCTGTTGTGTCCCCAAAAACCTCAGCAGAAAGAAACTACGAAGAACATGGACCAAAGGGGATTCATTGTATCATACAAAAACAAGTATTTTAATCAGCGTGTAGTACCAGTGGGAGCTTAACCTCTAATAAAGCACTACTTTTGTATCTCTTTTACAAAGAAGTAACAGAGCCTACAGTGGCTTGTTTCAGTCCTGCCCATTCAAGAGTGATATCAATATTGCTAATCCAAAATTAGAGCTGAGGCTTACCTATCAGGTCTCTCCAGCACAGCTCACTCATTAGCTGCTTGTCTTTAGCACACTTAGCATTAATTTTCTGCTGATTACCAGCTTCTCTCCAAGACTTCTCACTTGGAAGCTGCAGGATAAGCCTGAGGGACCCATCCCTTAAATGCTGTTAGCTGCTTTCAAAATCAAGAGACAGACTAGATACCCAATCCTGCCTGCCCAGGTCCCCATTTCCCGCAGACATCGCATTATCTCAGCCCGCCATGACTGAAAGCAATTCCCCCAATACTTCTTGTTTAAACTGATAACTGTCTGTCTGGGATACGTTCTTCCCCTTTGAGAGGGATCATGCCTCCTCTGCTCTATTCAGGGGAACTCCATCAAAAGAGTTCTCCTCATCCCTCACTGCTATATTTAGTTTTACACACAGGAAGAGAGGGAGGCACTGCTTCTTGTTAAGGCTGCCTTAGTTTACAGCCTGACCTAAACACAACACAGTAGACATATCCGACGAGCAACACTTAGAATTTGGGTCATTTAACTGCAGTTACTCTCCTTCTGCCCCTGAACTGCTCCCACTTCACTCAGCACAGGGGCCCCAAGTTTTATCACTGTCACAGGCAGCAGATGCCCAGCAAAAGAGAAGCCCATAAAGACACCTGGATGACACCAACACACCTGTCCTGCCCACACACCCATTTTATACAGCCCTACAACCACAATCCAACTAATTAGTGCTTTTTCATCCCTCCCATCCAAAAAAGCGGCTATTAGTTAAAACGATGGGCTACAGGGAAAAACAGAGAAAGCTTCTCTGAGCATTGTAGCCACAGAAAGATCATGCTATGCAGTTTTAGGACCCTGTTGCATCTTAACACAAGGAAAGAGACAAGGTGAAGGACCAAACCACCGCACGACCAAGTGGTTTTTCTTCTGAGTTGAAGTCTCTCTCCCTTCCTCAGTATGCTGACTCCCCCGAAACAAGCAGCTCTGGCTGTGCGGAACTGAGTAGCTCGTAAGGAAATAAACACCAGGAGGAAAGAGACCCTTTTGCCGGGACTAGCAAGAAGATGGATGGACGGACAGACGCACACTCCACCCTGCAGAACCCCCCGGACCGTACCTGGAAGTGGTCGCAGGCGGTCCCGGTCCCAGCCGCTGCTTTACTGCCCACAAGCACACATTGTCCACAGCACGGCTCGGCTGCCCCGCACCGCCGTTCCCCGGCCAGCCCTCCCCGAGCAGCAGGCAGCCAGCGGGCGGCGCCGCTCCCCGGACCCGCCCCCAGCCCGCCCCCGAGCAGCGGGAGGGGCGGCGGGCACGGCGTGTCTTCGGTGCGGAGCTTATGGAGGGGGTGTTGGAGTGGCCTGGCTAAACCTGTTTCGGGTGGTACCAGCGGGCAGATGTCGCAGGCGCTGGAACCAAACCCGTGTCACCGGACCCGACTGAGGGGGCCCCAGAGCGGCCGCTGCCCAGCACCATGCCCCTGGCAGAGGGCATCAGCAAGTTCTTGGGGCAGGCAAGAACAGGCCCTGTATACACAATGCTTCCTCCAAGCAGTCTCCCAGCTGGTATTTTCAGTACAGGGGATTTCCTGAGCCTGGTGGCGTTTGTCTGTTCAGTGACCCACAGCAGATCTCTATTCCCAGTACTCATCCATTTCCCCTTGCAGGCCATCCATGTCCTTTGAAAAGGACTTGCATGGATCCATAATGACTCCTTAGACAGCCACCATCCTTCATTTCACTTGAACACAGCTCACTAGCTTTCATCTGATGTCCCCTTGCTCCTACACAGAATGCCAGAACAAACATTTTGTATTTACACACTCTCTCCATTTCTTGCACAGCATTCTCAGTCACTGCTTTTCCAAGCTGAAAAGCCCTGGTCTGCAGAGTCCTTCTAGGCACAGTGTCCAAATCTCTGAGGATCTGGTTGCCTTCCACAGACCTTTTGGCAGTACTTGGAAACCTTCTGAGATGACAGAAACAGAGCTGCACAGGCACAGTTTGAGGTGCAGCTGAACCTCATATTTAGGGAGCAGTACACCAACTTTTCCGGTTCTCCATCCCCTTGGAGCAGTTCCTGATATATGCTTGATTTTCTTTTTTTGACTGTGACTGTGCACGGAGCAGGAGCCACCCATCAAAACACCCATGATCTTCTAAGTGGCAGCAGTCAGGTCAGAATCCATACTTTACATGCGAAGCTAGCTACATGCATCAGGTCTTACACTACTTGAAGAAAAGCTGTCCCTGGATGTCAAATGTTTGCAGGACAGGTGCCTCTGTCTACTGTTTCTGCACACAAGCATAAAAAGAGCACATAAACCTGAGTTCCTTGAGGCAGGATGATTGTGGAGGCAGTCACAGAATCCTGCCTACCTTCATTTCCCTTTCTCTAAATATAGTCTCTAGGAAAAAAATACTTTAAAAATTATTTTTAAAATAATTGACCTGGCAAGGTAATGAATAGTAAAGGGACCCTAGCACAATTAACTCCCTTCCTGGAACTGAGACTTAAAGCTGCATGTGATCTCACTGTGGATGCCAGAAATTTCTAGCAAGTCTTCCACTTCTGGGTTCACAAAAAAGCCTACCCTCTCTGTTTGCATAGTGTCACATATAACATGAAGTATAACAAAATGACATTGCAATGTTATTTCTAAAGGAAGACGACACATGCCAAGTCAGAGGTCATAGCACTTATAGAATGCGTCCCAGTCCTTTTCCCACTTTGGTGACTAAGTCAGCGGATGGTGCTACGTATCTTCCTCCGGCTCTGCTCTGTGACAGGTTTCCCAATGCAACTAACTAGCTTTCTTGATTCCTGTTTACCCCCACAATTCTCTTCCTCAGACAACTCTTGTTGCCACACCTACAAGAAAACTATTAGAAAAGTATTTAAACTTCATCCATGTAAAGGGATGCCCCTCTCAGATTTGAGGACAAACATATGTTTTTCCTTCCTCTTCTGTATTTTTGATTAAAGCAGAAATATTTTACTGAAGTAATTCCAGGTATTGACACATTTATGCTGGTTGGTTTTGGTGCAAGTTGACTAGAGTGAAGGCAGCCTGTGGGCTCCCTGGCAGAGGGGACAAGCCCAGAGGAGCGATGAGTGGTGCAGCAAACGTGTGATTCAGCAGTGCTGTGCTGCTGCAAGACCGGCAAATGCTACAGCTCAGTGGGCTGCAGTCAAGTGCCGCGGTTAAGCAAGCGAGGTAATTTGTCTCCTGTGTTTGGCATTGCTCAGGCCTCATTTGCAGTAGTGCAAGCAGCTGTGAATAACTTGACGAGAACTGAGAGATGAAAAATTTTAAGGAGGTAAAAAGTACAGTTATGAGTCATTTCAAATGCAGAACATGCCCAGTCTGCATTGCTGAGATGCTTTATTTTTTCTTCCTGTTTTTGATATGGTAGTGCTCACAACAGCAACACAGATTAGGGAATTAAGCACAAACAAAAACTAGATGGGGGACAATTAAACCAATGAGACCAATGCTCACTAAATAAGTTCTGTGTAGGGATGTTCTCCTAAAATCCAGGCCTGGGTCCCAGAGCTGGATCTGATGGCATGAAACCCAACATCTATGCTGGGCTTTAACATGTGACTCTCCGTTATGACAGAAATACAGACTATAGAATGCAGCTGCAAACCAGGCCTCTGCTTTGCCTGGGTATTTGAGTTGTGGAAAATTTAATCAAAAGCCCCATCTTATCTCCATCATTATTGCTATAAAAACATATTTTTCACCTGAACATGAAAACTGAATTTGTTACTTCAAAACAAACTGGATTGTAGGAGAGATTTTTGTATCTAGTAGATATCGTAAATCTCCAGGCCCATAGATGCAAATAAATTACAGTTCCAGCTAATTGTAATCAGGCTTCTGGGCTTTCGAACCCACTCCAAGAAAGGCAGGTTAAACCAGCAATGCCAATACCAACTGCTAAAGCAGCAGAAGTTTAACTCCCAAAATTTCAACACTTACATGAAATGAAAAGTTATTTATAAAACAGATTTCTGATTAGTTTTTTTTGGTGACTACTATCTGTGCCAATAAGCTTCAAATCAACATATTCATACTATCCAATGTTTCTCCAATAAATAAGAATAATAAGCTAAAAAGAATGGTGAGGGAAAAAAGGGTATTTAATGGCAGCAGATGACTTGAGGAAATAAAGCTTAAAAAAAAAAAATCACCAAGCTTAGGAGTACTAAGTGTTGTTAACTCTGTGCAACTTCTGTTGTGGAGTAACTTTCATTATGTGATTGAAAAATCTATCTGCTGATAAAGCAATGTACTCTCTGCCTGTTTCAAATTTTCGACTGTTTTTGTCTTACCCATAAAGAAATTGTTTGACATTAAAGAGAAGTCTATAGATACAGTGGAAAATTCTTAATTTCAGTTCAAAAGAAAAATCACCTGCAACTCTACACAAGAAAACAACTTAGTTCTGATGTAGCTGCAAAACCAGAGTAAGCTTTAGACTCTAGCTTGGCAGGGCTGGTAATATCACTAGCCTTCTCCTCTCCTTCTACATCTAATAGCAAACCTCTTGGCTTTTGTCCTTCCAGTTCCCTAACCATTCATACTCCTGTTTGCCTCACTATGCTGTGGGCAGTTCTAGCACTAAGAATATACATCTAGCATGTAGGACCTCAGGACTTTTCACTCAATATAAGCCCATTTCACATGTTCACTACTGCTGGTCTTCTTTGTTTTAACATAGATCTTCCTACATTAGAAAATAATTACTGATCCTAAGCCATTCATGAAGAATAACCTAGTAATTTACATTTCAGGTGAGTATATGTAGAGAGCTGAAGCTTCATTTTCATTAATTACTATACATCTGTATTTTGGGTTTATCCTGATCCCACTCAGTGTTGCTTATGCTATGTTCTCCAGCCAAATACTCATTATTTTCAAGTGATAAAACAGAAACCACTTTCCTCAGTTCACACAATATTTTTTTTACTGGTTAGATCATGCAAGCACAGTGTGTAAAACAGTTAAATGATATTAAAGTTTAAGCATAAAGAGAGAACATTCTCTCTGGTTTCAGCAAGTAACTGGATAGTTCTCTGTCATAGCAATACAAAATAATCAGCTAAATTAGCTGCTCACCAACTTCTGTAGCTCTAAATGATCATCAAAGAAGAACAATTAAGAGAAAACATCTAAGACTCATTTTTTTTTTTCATTTTAATATTTGCTGCTGTGCAAATACATCAACTCTTACCCTGTAGTTTGTAGCACTTCCTCGCAGAAGGACATCAGGTTTCATTTAAGCCCTATATTTATTCATTTTGAACTTGAACTAGGATCATATTAAAAACAGATTACAAATCATGTAAGAGCTATTAGCGCTTGCCAAAACTAACCTGTGGTTTTAAATAAGAGGAAAGTCAAAGTAAATGAAAAGTAGCATTTAACTCACTGTGGAAGAGTCATATTACATGAAAAGTGCACAACATATTTGGCAATTCAAAAAGTACTCAGCACAATCCAATACACAGAGAATACTCTTGATAAAAATGGATAAAAGGGAAAGATTTAGAGTTTGAAGTCAATTGCCTGAATTTCAAAAGTAAGCACTAGTCTGCCAATATTAGCACACATTTAAACGTGCACAAAACTGCTGAAATCATTGAGACACCTGCATGGGTAGAAGTGTTTGCAGAACCAGATACCAAAACTCTTAATCACACTGAGTTTTCAAAAAATTGCTTGAAATTCATTTAACAACATAACATTCAGATTAGAGGCATCAGTCTAGCAGAGCATTTAAACCTTGTCTTGGCTTCAGGTTTGAAATTAAGCATATACACTTCAGTGATTTGACAAAAAAGTATGCAGGAACAGTCTTAATTGTTCACATGGAGTGGTGTGACAGTGGAATGGTTGTGTGTGAAGATCAAGAAATGTACAAGCACTCAGGGCACTTGACTGGTAAGCAGATAGTACTTCCTGTGACTTTTTTTTCTAACTAAACTTTGACTTTAGCTCTTTACAACTTTGTCAGAATTTAAGCAATTTGAGCTGGAAGTGTTGATGACAGGTGCCTACTTCAGGCTAGGGCAAATTTCAAATTATTTATGCTCTTACAAAAAGGTAGTGGACAAAAAAGAAAAACCTACTGTTTTGCTTATGTTCCTGTATTGACTGCAGCTTTTTTGTTACTGTTATCTACTGAAGGAAAACGTTCTGTGACAAAGCCTTGGACAGGAACTTGAAAACTGAAAGAATGTGCTGCTCCTTGTAATTTACCTTTAACATTTCTGTGCAAGAACTGCCCGAATTCAGACAAGTTCTTAATTTCTGAAAGCTCTCTGCCCTATAAGCACATATGAGAATTTATCAGCATAATTCTTACAAATCTTCTCACAACTGACATCATCAATTCCAGGCTTCAGGGGTTGAGCTGGGCTTGCAATGAAGTGACTACCCCCTTCAGCAGAGCTGAGATGGAGAGAGTCTTCTATATTCTCAGTACCCTCCATGTTAACACCAAGACAGCTTGAAAAGGAGGGGAAAAAATGGCAAAAATGTGGAAGGATCAAATACTACACACACTGGGGAGAAACAAGATGGGATACGGAAATTGAGTATTGGGATAATATAGTTAGGGAAGAATCTTACAGAAAAAAATAAATCTGCAGGAGGCATCTTTCAAATGGAGCTGTCTCTAATGGAGCTCAATGCCATTTGCAAAGGAGATAAGCACTGCCCAGATAAGCAAAGTAAAGTAGAAAAGTATCAAATCCTCTATCATCTGGCAAGCCAGCCAGAGGAACATGCAACTCCTGAATCCCCGTCCACAAATCAGTGCTTCGGAGAGTGTGCTCTGAGGGAAACACCAATCCATTCAGTCATTCAACAAGCCTGAGCTTCACACTTCTGTCCCTTAAGTAGGTGATAATCAACATATAAAAATGGAGATCAAATCTTTAAAGCCATTCACCTTTGAGAATGGCAAGGCTAAGTACTGACCTAGCTGGGGAACAGAATGGAAAGACAGACATCCTTGAAGAGTGTTATTTTCTCTCCTAAATGACATAGGAAGCCTATCTGAAGCATTGCTCCTGTGTCCTGAGGCTGTCCCTTTGTAAGGCACCACACAGTCCTGCTTTCATTCCTGAGAAGCTTCTATGTGAGGCAAGCAGTGAACATGAAAATACCACTGGCTTGTTACAATGTCAATCTGAGGAGGACGACCAGCTTCACTCTTTCTTCCCATCTAACTGTGGATTATCTCGACCTTTCCAGAAGTCTGGCCAGTGTGAGGTATCTGTAAGTTACTGAGCCAGATAAGCCTCAAATTATGCTAGAAAAGCATCTTCAAGCTCTCAAGGACAAGCAGTAACTCTTTTATTTAGGACAGTTTATATGCCACTTCATACCCAAGAGTCTTACTGAATCCTTCAATGTTAATGCAGTGTGGGAACCACTAGCCACAATAAAAAGTGTCAGGATTTGGCCTACCTTAAAAATTTATTTGTACAATGAGAAAACAGCTCCTCTCTGTCTCCTTTTGAGGGAGCACAATTTTGCCAGTACTATTGGGGTACATTACAAGTTCAAACCCATCAAAACATGTGCAGCTCAGTGCATGATGTTTCATGAGTTCCTGATGTCCCTTACAAGCTGAGCTGGAAGATACATAAAGTGGCTAAAGTTCATCCCAACTCAGCATGGTTTAATCCAAATTTCCTCTCTAGGAGAAGCTGTTGACTCATTGCAATCACTTGCATTATTAATGGCCTCTATTTAACTGTCCCCAAATGAATAAACTATCCAGAGTGAAATAATTAAGTTTCCTGTTTATTTACATAAAACTTCACTGAAGTATCTTAACTAATCAATCTTTCTACCTACCTGCAAATTTGAAAAATATTCCACCTTGTCTTGAAGACAAAGAAATTGAGGCATTTTCAAAGGCAGATGACGTAGCATATGAACATCTAATGCCAAGAACAGAACCGAATCCCGATCCCCACGTCCTTGGGGGCTTGGGAGGCCAGAACCCTGGGGACTGGGACAGACAACTAACCACAGACCAGACCACCCAGAGGAAGTAATATACCTTACAAAATTCCTATGTTTTTAAACTATGGGTAAAAGCTGTCATTTAGGACCTGTCTGATGGTATACATGTGATGTATGAATACAGGAGAACCAGGAGTACTGATGACTGTAAGCTGGCTTCTGCTTCTGGTGGATAACTGCAAATGCTACATGCTTTAGGCTTTTAGAGCCCCAAACCTCTCCTTTAGTAGCATTATTCCAAAGCCAGATGTTGGAATCTTTATTTCTGTTTAGTTATCGATTTACATTGTCTATTGCTGGAGGCTTCTCCCTTGCCCAAGACAAGGAAACCTTTACAACTTCTCCTCCCCACTCCTTTCTTCTTTCAGCCTGACATCCTCTCAAGTGCTACCTGACAGACTACAGCAATCACCCTCTGAATGGTAAGTAATTTCCTTATTGACAGCCTCCTATTTACTCTGACATCTGCCAGCACTCCCTGACACTTGAATAAGCATTAAGACATTAACAGTCTGGCACAGGTTTAAGGGTTTGAATAATAATGTTCTGTGGACTCACTACACTCCCACAGGCAGAAAAAAAACCCCCTTGTGCACTAAACTTTGCCATCCCTAGGGCTGGGAAAGGCTGCTGGAGAAGTGACTGCAGCGACAGATCACCTACACAGATCAACTCCCGCTTTTTGCTATTCCAGACAACGAGGCCTGCTCCAGGGCTAGTGAAGCTTTGAACGTCTTTCCATGTACCGCAATACAACTGGGATCTGGGCTATGAGAAACAGACTCACTGGTTTGGAAAATAACAGGAAAAAGCAAACAGAAACAAAGGAAATCTTTGAGGGGGAAAACAACAGCCTCAAATTACAACAAACAAACCAAACCTTCCCAAAGCCAAAACCAATCCTTCCTCTGAATTTTGTAATTTTTATAAACCCTCCCTGAACTGCTGAACTGGAGAGCTTTGAACTGCCTTTGGTCTTGTACTGCAAGTACCATGAGGACAACATAGTGTCCATTTTAATGGATTATCAAAATGAGAAAATGATCCTACCATGTTTGCTTGAACTTCATACAAGCACTTGGTTTATTTCTCTTGTGTGCGTGCTCAGCATGTAGCCAGTCTGGGACTCTGGTGCAGTGATCTATTAGCTTGAGAGACATTCTCTTCTGTCACTTCCAACCTTACCAACCATGTCAGGCTATGTCATAGAGGAAATTAATCCTTTTAATGTGCAGCAGTGATGGTTCTTAGACAAACCTCAAAGCACTGCTTGTAGTAAGAAGCTTCTGTACCAGATGACTTGCAGAAAACCTGGTCTGCCTCCCAGATGTTTAATAAACTTGACAGTGCCCTCTCAAAGTCTTTGGCTAGAGTTCAGTCATCTCAACCCACAATCAGCACACAAAAGATTCAAAGACTTTACAAACCGCAACTTTTGTTTTCAAGTATGGATAAAATATGAACACACATTTCTCTCTGCTTGCTATTTTGTGAAGGGAGCTGGTTTATTTTCCACCATTATGTGCTGCAAAATAGGCTTACAGAATAGTTCAACAGAAAAGACAAGAAAAATAAAAAGATGGCCTGAAAGCTAAGGAAATAATGTCTATAGTACTTAGTGTTAGTTCAGTTGCAGGTCATTGAGGAAAAAAATGAAGGTGTTATAGTTTGACAGCCTATGAGAAAGGAATTTGATGGATGACCTCTGTCAAGCTAAAGGGAATGGATCCACTTTTTCCAAACTGTCACCACAACATCCAGCAGCTGCATGGGGAATGGCTTTCCCATTCTGCAAGTACTTGTAAGATTTCAAAAATCCCTGCTCAAACAGAACACAGATTTGAAATCACACCTAAAAAAATGCATGTTCATTAACCAACAATCCCAGACATTTCAGACTGCAAATTTTACATAGTTTTAAAAGCCAAAATTTCAAATTCAAAATTTTATATTATTTAAAACCTTAATAAATTACCCAACATGGGAAAACAAAGGTTGGCTTAAAAAGAAAACTACAGTTCTTACATTCAGAAATAACTAAGTAGAATATCTGAAAAATTTCAAATCTTCTTCAATTCTTCTCCTTGGAAGAAGGTTATCAGATTGTTTTTGCAAAAAATACCCTTTTCCCTAACAGTTTTGGGGTTTACAAACTTATCTGGTCAAGAGGGGGGAAAAATGTGTCACTGGAAAATTTCCTACTCTCTCCACTTAATTGAAAGGTTGCCTGCTGTGTCCCCAGCTGTCCCCTTCCAGCTTGTAGTGGAGATAAAAACCACAAAATAAAACCTTCCTGGGGCCCTCCCCCCTGCACACACACATATATAACAGAGCACAACTACTGCACATAAAACAAGAAAAATACCTGGCGCTCAGCCTTCAACCCCTATTTTAGCATCTCTCCAGGCTGCTTGGAACAGCAGCTCGTGAGCTCATAGACTGCAGGAGGTACTGGCCACCAGGCAGGATACACAAGGCAGAAAACACAACTAAGCAAAACAAAACCTTCCCCAGCTACAGGTAGAAGCCCTGGCTATATATCTGTCTCTTTTGATAGGTACCTCGCCCTGCAAAAACCTGCTAAGACTTTTCCTTCCTAAAAAAAAAATGGTTGGGTAGACGGTAGAAACTGTTACGATTGATGGTTTTTCTACTGTTACTCTGTGTAACTGCAAAGACTTGCCATTGCGTCAATAGTTTTGATGGACAGAAAATCAACACATATGTGTCTCAAAATAAACAAGGCAGGCTCAGTAGCTTATATGGGCACCATTTGACTCTTCAGTGTTTCATTCTATTAAGCAACTAAACTGAAAATTGTTTAAATGATACTTCATGCAACAGAAATGGCTTCAAAACAGCCATTCTTGAAATAGAATAAATAGTGCAAGCTTCAATTCTTGTCTAAATATGGGTTAAGCGCGCATGTTGTTATACCCATGATAGGCTACAACTCTCGTCTGCTGTGTCAGTGCACTGGCCTTCAATGGCAGTTTGATTTTTCCCCTTCTTATAGTATAATAGAAAAGAAAGGCACCCTGCCAGAAACCAAGATTCAGATTCTGCAAACTGTTGTGCACACACTCAGCATTAACAGGAGCTGATCTGAGAGAGAGTCTCATTAAACATTTACACAGTCCTTCAGACAAACCACATGAAGAGCACAGGTATATAGGAGGCAGGCTGAAAGAGAGGACATTTACACTAAAGAGTGCAATTTCTTCCTCAGATTTACAATAGCATTTAAGTATTATTACTTTATTGTTGTCATCCACTTATCATAGCTGTACTAGTTTATCAGAGCATAGTCTCAGACAAGATGTTTCTCATTACCTCCAGGCAATCAGGAGGAATTTATCAAAAGACCAATTTTTTAAATTTTTTTTTTTTTTTTTTAAAAAGAGGCTTTCAATCTAATTTAAAAAAAACCAACCAAACAAACAACAACCCTGCCTCTTTCTATACGTACAGCATCAGAATTTAGAAATACCACAGTAGCTAAATGCAGAAGTTATTATCACAAGATCTGAAACCAGGTCTCTGGAAATCAGCTGTGTCACAATTTGCAGTCTTCTGGGTTATTTGGGATAATACTGTACTAAGGCTTCACATTTCAAGGAAAGCCAGAATTATCCTGTCATTTTTCAGCAATTCAGTTCAATTTGCCAGCTCTAAAGATTCTATCAGAAATGTTAGAGCATGAAAATATTTGTTTCCCTACAATGAAAGAAATTTTATAAAGCAAAAAACTCTAAGGTTTCCTTCATTTGGTTTTACCTAAGTTTCATGGCTATAGGAAGAAGCATGTTTAGATGACTCAAATGTATTTTTAAGGCTCAAAAAGGCACGTAAAAATAACCTTATTTTTACATCAAGTTATTTCAGCTCATCTGTCAATTGTTTGGGAAAAAGAAGAGGCAGAGGGGGAGGTTGTAGGTGTTATCCACAATAGCTTTGTACCCCTCACCATCTATGTAGGCCTTGTTTTAGGAACAGGAAAGTGCAGCTAGCAGAACACATCTACTGTTTTTTTTTTTGTGGACCATATGGGGAAAAGATTTTGTGATTTATTTTTTTAAAGTGATTTCTATTTCACATTTCAAAGTAAATTAAATATTTTCATGAAATAATTTCCATTTACTTCCAGCTAGAGAATTTCAATACAACATTGATTTTCACCCATTAGTCAAACAGTCAATTATATATCAGCATAGCTCTCTCTGTTGCTGAAGAATGAACGTGAATTACTGCATCAAGAGCCTGGCCTGTACCTTCCTTTTTGCAAAGGGGAGAATTTCCCTAAATTCAGATTAAGAGAGAAGGAATTAAGAAATAAGTACAGATTACTGAGAATAATCTATGTAAGAGAGTCCTCCATCCTGCAAAATTAATAACCATTCCTTGAGGAGAGGATTAATTTAACAGTAGGCTTAGATGCAATTCACAATGCCAAACGAGCAGGTGGCATTCTACATAGTCATGCAGAAGTTTCTGCCTGTCTTGGCAAACACAAATGGTTGATGTGATCAAAGCCAAAAGGGGTTTTGCTTTTGCTCTACAGTCAACACTGGCTCCCATTTCCAAGGTCTCCTCTGTCTGCATACAGGCAAGGACATACAGCCATTGTTTTGTGTTACCTGCTTACACAGAGTAGAGGATATCCTTAAAAGTATTTTAAGGCAGCACAAAGCTCTAAGAAGGTTCCCACTTCTTAAGAAATGCCCTCAAATATTATGCTTTGGAAAAGGGAAGGAGGGAAAGCATTTGGAAATACAAGGGTAGACTGGGTAAAAAATAAGTCCAACCACAAAAGCAACAACGAAACTCCAGGCTGCAGAAGAAAATTAAGGGGGATTGCAGTTCCTATGAGGAAATAATTATGTAGAGTTTTCACTAAACCATTTTATTACAGTTTAAGCTCTGTATAGGTGTTCTGTAATCAAACAGGAAGAACGCCAGCAAGGAACTGTGTGAAAACCATGTGCATGGAAGTCTGCTAAAAGTATCTGGTTTGCTCACATTGAAAAGCCCCAAGCCTATACTGAGCAACTTCAAAAGCAAAGGCAGGTAGGTGATTACACACTGTTTTCCTAGAGTATATGACAGATTAGCACACTCCAGTTTTAAAAACTTCACGGGCCTCCTCTACCTTGCAGAGGATGTAAATCAGAACTGCAGAAAAACACAACCAAATGGTATGTCCATGTTTCCTGACAGACACAAAGAAAAGATGTTTCATGAAACCTTGGAGATAATGTTGCCAATGGGTATTGATAGCTCTATCAAACTAGAAAGCAAGGAACAATGTTCTTTTCTTGGTTCTGTCACTAATGCTTTCTGTGGCTGTACATGCATTATTTCCCTTCTATGCTCCGATTTCCCTTTTTCCATTTCCTACAGGGTAAGCTCTTCAGGGCAAACCCAGTGTATTTCTATGTAGCTGACAGCTACTCACAGCTCCAAAGCAAGAGCATCATCATGCACGCTGAGAGTTTGGTGTGCTTTCAAAAAATAGAACCAGAAATTAAAAACACTTCCCAAGGCAGTTTCCAACAGTTAGGAGACCATTTATGAGCATCCTTTACAACTGCAACCACCAACCTTCACAGCATCACAGTGAGCTGCAGATTACTGGTAGGACATAGCCTCTGGAAATAAAAACAATGCTAGCAAAGCAGGGAGGTGGTTATACCATCAGTTAATGGTCACCCCAATAGCTTTAATTATTTAACTTGATTAGAAGAGGAACTCGCTCTGGATTCTGGTGTTCTGTAATGCCATGGAGTTGGAGGTGAAAAGCACAGAACTTGTATTTTAAGAAACATCATGGAGAAGAATACAGCATGACTGTAAGATGAACCCATTGGCTTGAGCCCTATGGGATTTCTTTCCAGAAGTGTTTACGAACAGACCTCCTAACCATTCTGCAGAATAGATTCTGCTTTCATCTACCTGCCCGCAACCTCTGAGCTACAAAATTTACAGCCTTCCCATTGCGAGTCTTGAAGGCACATAGGTGATACACATAAATGAGAACTCAATTTGTCCTTCTGTAGTGCTGAATAGCATCATATGGGCCCATTTGGACTGAAATTTCAGTCATTGAAGAGTGACCTCTTGGCAACACTCATTTTTAGAGGCCATTTCACAGAAGCCACAGGTGTGAAAAATTCCACAAACCTGAAAGCTAGAACCACTACTAAGATGTAAAGAAACTCAACAGGTGTTAAAACTGATATTATAACTGAGTCCTGGGGCTTCAAAGAAGCCTCCTCCTTTGCCTTGCATAATTCTTCTATGCACAAGCATTACCCTGCCTGAGCAGAAAAGATCCTGCAAATGTGAAAACACTGACAAGTAGAAGAGCCATTGTAGGAGCCCATAACTTTATATTTCAGTCAGTGCTTCAGCAAATCGCCCATCTGCAGTGTTGACAATACAAAAATTACTGCAGAGCACCAATATTCAGGCTAAAAATACTAATGTGGCTGCCAGAAAGCCCTTCTTAAAAATTCATTAGTCCAGCAGCTGGTCCTAGTTACCATGAGACTTCTTGTGCTTTCTTCTGTGGAAAGCAGAAAAACCAAAACCATACTCCATGTCTCATCAAAAGAGCTGTGTCTGATTTTAACTAAATTGAACAAGATACGGCTCCCATCACCACCTGTTACAGAGGTGACTTTTCCATCACCTGTGGCTCAGGTGCATCACTCCAATCTGCTCTACTCACAACAGGACCAGGCAGCAATGGGCTTTACACATTATGATCAGACCCAGCAGAAGCAACCCAGAAAGCTTTGGGGGTTTTGTTTCATTCATCCAAAGGAACAAAATCCTTAGCGGGGCACTGCTACTAGTACTGATGTCTTTAAAAAATCATTAAAAGTTTTTACTCAACAGTAAGCACTATCTTTTCTGGAGAATATAAAAATCATGTCATATGGTGGTATGAAAATAGTTAATTTCTGGTCAAGGCCTTACAAACATTTATTTTTACACTCCTCTGAAGCTGTCAAATTGATCTGGTTTAAAGGGGAGATAAAAATACCCAGGTGAAGCAGGGGGACATAATTTCCCATATTGCTCCACCCAAACAAAGAGAAATAGATGATAAAGTTGAATTCAAGTTTAGGCCAGCATATTAACCAGCCCAGCTGTCCAAACATTCTTTAGAGGTTACAAGTCACTATTAACACAGTGAGAAACTAACAGTCCATAAGGGGAGTTAAGCCTATAGCTTCCACACCCTTCTCCTTTAGGTCCTGGCAGTAGCAGTCACCAAAGGTGCCCAGTTACTTCCTCAGAAACACACTGCTCAAGAGATCAGTGCTCAATTAAGATGCTCTCTTAGCTGGAGCTCTCAGAACTAGGTATCTGTATCAGGAAAACACCTGTGAATCATTTAAGCATTTTTTAAGCTCTGGTCTTCTAACACTGAGACTGACTTGCTAATGACAAGATCACCTTCCCTTCCAGAGACAACAGAGGGTCACAGACCACAAAAACTGCTGAACACAATAGCTTAGCTCAAGACACGGACCATGAGTTTCTACAACACAACTCATTACTCGCAGAAGGCAGGCAAAATTTGCAGTTATCCTTCTGCCTCGTGTGTATTTCCAAATCCAGCTTGCATCCAGTGTGTGAGTTTACCACACTGCCTTGGATAGCATGATTCTCTTCACACACCTCCCTGTCCCTCATTTCCTCACCACCACATGTTACTATTGCACATCTGTACAACAGTTAATGGTGCATTTCTGGGGAAAAAAAAAAAAGAAAAAAAAAGCAAAACCAAAAAACCCACTTTCCTGGCATTTTATTGGAAAGTGAAGCTGAAGCAGAAAAAAAAGTGAGGCAAGACAACAGGAAGGCTCTTAATTTTCAATTCAGTAGCTGGCAGGTCAAAAAAGTTGCTTAGATCAGTAGGGGTATCCTGGCTGAGAACTGGTTTCTGCCTGGAAGTGTTGCCAGAGTACAGCAGGGCTGGAAGACTAGGATGGTTTTGTTTTGCCCTCCCAAACCACCCTTTTCACTCTGCAGATCTCATGTGCCTTTTTAATAGGAAAGATTTGTAATCTGTCGAGAACAATTTACTCCTGTTTACACCAGCAGTAAAATTCAAGTAGACAGACACTTTCAGAGAAGGCTTGCTATAATTACAAGATTGCTTTCTCCCACTCCAGTTTGTGGCATTGCTGCAACAATGGCTATTACTGTTAATACCGAGCTATTGAACAATAAACAGAGATTTCCTGTCTCTAGAAGTGCTTTCAGCTGACATAATGCAGTCGTGTAAAGAACTTACTATGCTGGGATTTAGAAAAGAACATGGGAAAATAAAACGTCCTTTTAATTGACATTTTACCATTTATTAAGTAGCTATACTGATGAGAGATTCAGCATAATATTTTTGGTTATTATTTTCCTGATGTCAGTGGTACTGATTTTTAGGACTTTGGTGGTCATCCACCTACTATTTCAGAAACAAGAAAATCTTGTTATTCTGTAAAAAATACATAAAACTACATGTGGTGGACTTCCTATGAAATTATTTTCATTGAAATATGACAGCTAATTCAAATGCATTTAAAAAAAAACAATAACACACCTAATCTGCTGGCTGGAATTTTTCAAAGCTTTCTTTAATTGACTGTACTTAAAAACATTTTCATTTGTAGTAATTTTTTTGTGTGAAAATGGTATTAAGGACAATGAGATTTCAAGTTACACAGACATTTCTGATTTTAAAATTCATGCAGCACATGAAAAAATGAGACTTTTCAAATTGTGCAAGAATAATAGAAGCAACTTCAAAATCTGCAATCTTCTTATGTAGTTCTTCTCAGTAGCTCTAAATGGAACTAATTGGTTTTCTGTGGCATATGCAACTAAGCAAAGAGAGGTGCGGGGGCTCATAAAATGCAGTATTTGTTGGGATATATTTTTCATTGATATACACCAATATAAAATTTGTTCTCTACTCCACTGTGAATCAGCAAAGTGAGGTAGGTAGCATTTCTCTTGAGAAGGCTCCACAGTGAAACCCAAGTCTCAACCCTCCTCTGCCTCATGTCTTGCAAAGTCATTACTGTCTTTGCAAAGCAGACAGACAAACCATTCCTTAAGCACAAAAAATTGCAGATGGGAGTTCTGAAGCTACCACAAGTTACATTGCCTTGTATAACTATAGTGCACACTGCAACAGAATGCCAGGTCCTCCACGTACAGCTGCCTCCCACGTGCAGGAAAGGAACTCAGGAATTCCTGGCTAAAATTGTACCACAGAATAGAAAAGGTCATTGCTTCGCTTTTAATGGGATCACTGTCTCTAGCTATTTCCTGAGACCATGTGTAGCCATGCAGAAGTAATGAGAGAGAAAAAACAAGAAAAGACAACAACAAGAAAGCACTGAATCCTGACTGTGAGGTGTTTATATTTGGTGGTCTGTAGTCTGCAGAACACACTGGGGAAGGTTTCTGGCTAAGGGATTACATGAAGGCTTCCAAGCAGTCAGAGGGAGCTCCTTGAGAGATGGAGCTGAATTCCTGCTTCTGAGGGATGAGAGTCTGTGTGAAAGTCACACTGGGTCTCCCTAATGCCACAGCTCAGTCTGCCCATACTTGAGCAGATTTCTTTCTCTTACTCTTTGTTGTGACATGTGAATCCAATCAGTGTCCTGATCTCTTCTGGATATCACATTCTTGCTTTGCTCGAGTTTTACCACCCAACCACACACTTCCTTTGAAAGCCTGCCTCCTCCATCACTTACTTCCTTTCGTGTAATAGTTCCCAAACTCTGACTGTGTTCTGGGCATACAGGCAAAGTTTTATTCCTGCAACCCAGATCCAGGCTGAACGGCACACTGTGATGCTACAGCACCAGTTGGCTCCCGGGATGCAAGATGTGGTGGGGTTTAATGCCTCTAAGCCTCGTCATTAATGCTTTATAGACTTCGTACTCAATCTTGGGCATGACTACTGTCCTTTAGCTAATGCCAGAGGGAGATGAACCTGCATCTATAGTAGTAATGCCCAGAATTGTGGGCTCTGACAGGTTCTGTTTTGCTCAGCCTCAACACCTTCCAGTCCTGCTTAGGGGTAGGACATGGCAAGCTGCTCCACCAGTGACAGTGTGCATATGTCAGCACCAAGGTGAACTGTGCTTTCCCTCAAGGTACTGGCTCAGTTTCTCTCCAGTCTTCAATCAGCAATTGCCTCCCAATAACCCTGAGAAGTCCTGTGCCAGCTGCCACTGCTATTCATAGCAAAAAGAGGAACTGATGAAAGAACACGTGGTTAGCAAATACACTTACACCATAGAAAGCAATGGAAAAATTTGCTAGACAGCATGAAGGCAACTTTCAAAATTTTACTGGGCACTTTCCCCCCTCCCATGCAACAATTACATTTCCCCCTGCGAGCTTAGATCTACATCTGCCAACATATGGGCTGGATACAGATTATCACATGTAGGCTTAAGGTGCTTTAGCTCTCCAGCTCATACCAGGTGCTTCTTTCTAATGCCCCTTCAAGTAACATATGGGCTTCCAAGGAAATCCAGCAGGGTTTGCAGACCTTACTCTTGAAGTTATGTCAAGTCAGACCCTGTAACAAAACCCATCTGTACCAGCTCCCAAGTTCCCTTTGTTTTGTATTGCAACTACTGCCATGACAGTAAGTACCACAGTGCAGACTACAGCTCCCATTTTGAAGTCAACATAGGCTCCATCTACCCCTAGGACTCCCAGGATGTAATAAGGTTTCCAGAAATTTTAAGAGTAAATTCAGGAGTTAACTGCTTTGCAGATGTCTAAGACTGCCCAATGCTGCTTAGAATTGAAGGACAACAATTTCTTGTCACACTCGTTACTCCTCACCTTATTTTCCAGAGTTCAACCACAACAGCTAACTGGATTTAGCAAAAGCACACATAAGTGCCTGAGAAGGCTTCAGAAATCTTGTCATGATGTGTAAGTTGATGGCAGTTGGATTGTGGATCCCCACCATGCAGACTAGGAAAGCACAAACCAGAAAATTAAATTCAGACCTACAGACTATCTGATCATGTCAGATCCATCTGGCTTACAGGCATGAAAATTCAGTGATAAAATCAAAATACCCAGCCTAGAAGAACTACTCTTTAGTTCTCATTCCTACTATACTTACTGGTTCCCAGGCTCCCCATCTTCACACATGTGCTGGGCAGGCATTCTTTTTCATCTAGTTATTATTCCAAAGGCAGGTGCCCCTTTTCCCAGAGATAAGGAGTTTGTTTTAGTTGCCTCCAAGCAGAAACCACTAAACAGAAAGTAAATAATGCCAGGTTTATCAGAAAATAAAATTTAATCAAAACTGAGTGGTCTAAACTCCAAAATAAACTAAGCTATATCACTCAAAAAGATTACATTCTGCATCCTTACCACACTGATATTTTTGTCTCCTATCATTAGAGAGCTTCTCTACCTATACAGTCCCTTGCTGTCCATATTTTCTTTCTTGAGTAGACTTGTGTAAGTCTGGCAATCAGCAAGTTCCCTGGAGTGAGTTCACTAATTTCAGAGGCAAAAGTCCTAGATGAGTTTCCTCGTCAGGAATATATATTGAGTTTCCTAGATGAGTTTCCTCATCAATATATATTGAACAACCAGATAAAAGACAGTACTGAAAGACTTTTATACCTGTAGTTCATATCACCAAAGTGCGATGAAAACATCTCGCTCAGGAGGGTAAATGAACTGTAAGTCACACAGAACTTCCTGCAAACAGAGTCACTGTGGGAGTGTGCTCGCATATTAAGGAGATGTCATGCAGTCTCCTCTGCTGAGATTTAACTGAAGTGGCTTGAACAACTGCTAAAAAAACCAGTAGGCAACAGGAGATCAATGCAACTTATGAAATGGGATCTTCAAGAGCACACACCACCGGCCCATCTGGATGCTAACAGAGTCAATGAAAGCATCACTACAGTAAGGCTATCTACCTATCCCCAGAAGTCCTAAGCACAACACGTACCTTCCTAACCATGCTAATTCAAATACAATACAAGGTGTTGGGAAGCTCAGGTGGCTTGTAATGAGTTGAGTGCATTTCAGCCCATCACTGAGATGCTGTGGTGAAAAGGTTGTGTGTGACATGAGGGGTTTTCAGGATTCATCTAAGAAGTCTCAGAGGCAAAAAAATAAAGGTATCAGTTAACAATATGCTTCAAAGGTTTGCATGTGAGGGGCTACTCACAAACACCACTATAAACACTTTTCAAAGTCATCTATTTGTCCTTAAAGGTATTTTTAACAACACAGCATTAGCCGAAGTTATCCACAGACAGTAAATTTTTGAGAGTTGACCCTGGTGGCAGCGTTCTTATTTTGCACAACACCACCGAGCTGCACAGAGTGGTCATATTCCCACTGCACAGGTATCCCAGGGGACAGCAGTGACCAGCCTTCAAACTTTTTTCTATCAGTAGGCCTGTTAGGATCCTCTGGATCAAGCAAAGCTTTTTTTTTGTCTCCCTGCATGGCAGAGTGGAGCCAGAGCCCATGCAGCACTGCAATAAGGACAAATTGTAGATCTGCTAATAATTCAGTTCCACAAGATCATTCAGTGAGAGTGCCTTGGAAATGTCAGGTTTTCAAGTAATTCCACAGCATCCATCCCTTCTTCCAATGTTTGCCCCTCTTAGCTGCTGAACTATGATTCAGAACAACTTGAACACCAGAGAAGACAAAAGGTTACTCTTAATTTCACTGCAAATAGATACAGTGACAAAATAAACAAACTATCATTCAAGCTCTGCTTTCAGTTCTGCCACTGAAAATTAGTAAAGATAAAACAAATTTAGAATGGTATCAATTGAAAGCCATTTTTTTCCATTTTGATCCTTTTGCATAAACATAGAGTTGATCCATCAGATAGTCTGGTGGTAGCCAAGAGACTCAATAATTCCATTTTGAGGAAGTCCCAGAGAAAGGCTGTTGCATGAACAGGGGTAATGTTCTCTTTCACTTCAAATCAAGTCTGGTGCTCAGATTTTGGGTTAGGTTTTCTATGTCTTGTAAGCTACCTTACTTCACAACCACTGGACCTGATGCTGATGGCAGGGCAATCTCAGAGTTGGACATTTTAGAATCAAACCACTGGAAATGTTTTGTCAGTTGTTCACATTTCTGACACTTAAATGCAGAGAGAAGTCAAGGAGCTGGTTTAACTTGATAGCTTTCACCTTTCAGAGCAGCACCTTATTACTAATTTTCTTTGATTAGCTTTTATTGATTGACCTCTTCAAGCATAGAATTTGGCAGGCACTTCTGCAGCGGCCAAAATGAAGGAGAGTATTCCAAATGGATCAGTGTTTCCACATGAATTTTCACCCAAGCCTCTAAAGACACTGTTGCTAGCTTTCATGGAACAGGGCTATGATATATCCTTTTGCATTTCAAAGAGAAGCTAAATGTTTACCAGAAAATTCTAGTAAGTTTTGAATTTAATAACATCTAGAACTGTATTGCAACAAATAAAGAAAGACTATCAAGCAATCTTCACATTGCTCAGAGCATTGTCCTTGCAGTAGACATACCCATGCGTGTATGAGGAAAACATACCGTCAAGTAAGACAGCCTACAGCGTTCTCCACTTGTTATTTTACAAGAATACCTGTGGACATAAGGAGCTTTACATCAGCCTCCATGCTCAGGAGATTTTGGAGATCAGAACTTTGAGATAACTGGCAAGCCTAGCTGTATGCAATGCTTGTGGAAAAACAGATTTGGAAACTCTTTGAGTATCAAACACTAAACTGAACACACAAATACTAATCATGAGCAGGTCTTGATGCTCAAATCCTGAATCTGGGAGGCCTTCCTTGTTTATTTACACTTGCTTCAGAGAGCTCAGGATTAAGTTTCTGAGGGGAATCCATTTGCATAGGTATGCTCTGAATATATCTTCAGAGCCTGAAAAACAGATAACATTTCATACAAGGAGAATAATACACCCTTTGCTATGAGGCATCTGGCAAATAAGGCAGAGTTTCTCAAGGACAATGAGGCCTTTTCTCAAAGGAAGCACAGCTACATGGAGCACTGGAGAGCTGCAGTAATGCCTGTACCAAAGACTTCCTGTATAGGCTTGTTAGAAGGAAGAAAAGACTTGATATAGGGGCTATAAGCCAATTTATCTGAACACATTCTTGAAACATTGCAACCTCAGTTAGGTGGGATGCAACTCATCATGGACCTGAAAGCCATGTGAGATTGCAGTGTGGGTGCAAATACCAAACCTCAAATAGCTAATGAGACAGAGGCAAGTACAAGAGCTCCTTTCAGCAGTTGGTCTCCTAGCTAAATAAACTGAGTTTTGCTCTCCGGCTGTTGAGTTGTCTTCAGCTAATACAAATTCACATAGCTTTGTGGAAGTCAACAGAAAGGCTTCAATTACAATCTTGTGCATAAGAATTACCAAATTTCAAAGTATTCAGCAAGATTATTCATAAATCAAAACATAACTGCATGTACCCCTGCCCTGCATCTCAACTTCCCAGCCACCTCCCCCTCCCATCGTCCCCCGGCCACACACACACATGCTTCACCTTCGGAATACCCTCCTATCTAAGAACTAATAATCCTGCATGCATCAAAAAGTTTTGGAGAGGGATGTCTTGAGGATTATTTCCTAATTATTTCTGCAAGCAAGTAAGACTCGGTTCTGAGGAATCTTTGAAGAGTTGAAAGAAAGCTTGGAGGAAGAGGAACTGAAAAGAAAAGGAAATTCTGAGAAATACAAAAGCATCACAGGCTGAAAGTTATGACAAGCTGTCACTGAAACAACAATGCCAAATGCCTTAGAGAAAGAGAGCTAAAACCAGCCAAACTGTTCCTTGGTACAAGAAAGCTAGAACTAGAACATTTCTACCTTTAACCAGTCAAAAAGAATAAGCAATATTGCCAGGAAACAGAAGCTGGAGCCCAATTAAAAAAAAAAAAAAAAAAAAAAAATCTAGTCACCTTAATGTTTTTGAGACTTGCTAGCCAGTAGTTTGGAGACTTTAAATGCCTTTGCTGCTTCAGAAAAACAAAGCAAAAATGTAAACTGAGATTCTCATGTAAGTTTATAATTTCAGAAGCTAAGATTTCCAGAAAAATACCAGTTACCAGGAAATATGAATTGAAGTCAATAGAGCATGCATTGCCTCAACATCAAGGCAAAGAATTGAGGCCAGAGGAGAACCCCAGAGGACCAGAATCTGGTTTTCTTCTTGTCCCCTCAACTATTTGACAAAGAAATTCTTGCCTTCAGATGAACTGAATGAAAATGTACAGGCTGCTTTGCTAAGCCTCCCACATTACAGCTTGTGAGCCGTATAAACAAATTACCTTCTACAGTTAAAGGTACAAGGGGAGAACTAAGCTCTGCAGAGCTCTTCTCCAAAAACAACTCTACCTGACATGGTCTCAAATTGCCCAGTCCTCATTCCTGCAGCGGCAGCAGCTCTTCTCCCCTAATAACACCACCAGGATTTGGTCAGGAGAGTGTCAGTTAGGCAGCAGTTCGCACAGAATCAGTGTCCCTTAAACTCTGCGGACTTAGTCTGAATCAGTCCAGACCCTATTAATTAGCCAATTTTCACTAAGTGTCCATGGGTGTTGGGGAAAAGTACTAAAGTTTTTCTGCTTTTGTCCAGAAAAAAACCATATAAACACATGCTTAATACTAGAGTGGGAAAAAAAACCCCACATATTTCTGCTCAGTATCCTTCTTTGGTTATTTTCACAAATAATAACGATCTTTCTTCTTGGCAGGCATGCTATTTTTATGTTTGGAAGTCTGTTTCTCTTTCAAAAGGAAGGATTTTCTTTAACAACATATAAAGAAGCAAAAAGACTGAAGTGAAAACACATGGCTCACTGGGATCAATACTGACATAAGCCTTCAAATGAACTTTGTCTTAGGATTGTTTAATCCTTTATACAGGAAATTTAGTTCTATTTTTCCAAAAGTGTCTTTGGGCAACTACACAAATCCCATTCCTTTAGTGCAATTGTACTAATTTTAATCACAAGCAGCTTGAAATCACTGAAATACCTTCTGACTAAAACTATTAAAGCATTTGACAGTGATGCATGCAAAACAGCATCCTGTGTTTAGGTTGTATCATTAGTGGGAGATGTTTTACCTCATATGATGATTAAATCTTGACAGTTGGTATCACATTTACCACGGCTGTTTGATCATCATCACTCACATAGATGACAGCAAATCTGCACTTATTCAGCTGAGGTCAATGGCAGTCAGCACAGAAATACTGTAAATAATAGAACAAGCAGCCTTTTATTTGTGCAGTTGGAGCAGGTACAGAGGAAACAAACCCATCTTGAAACTCATGAAAAGAGCCAAGAGCCTTGTTGCCACAGCCACTTTTCTGAATGTAAATACCAGCTCACAGCATTCCCAGCTCATCCCCAGCCCGCAGCTGCCAGTACAGCTTGTCTGGGAAGCGGTGGCAGGAACACTGCTTGGGCATGTAAAGAACTGACAAGAAAACTTCTGGGTCAGCCTCCCAATCCATTTCACCCTTTCGTCTCACCAATAGTCATACTGTTTGCCACAACTGAAGATGAACACCTAGCCTGAAGTCACTTAGGTGGCAGATCCCCTGAGAGGTCCAGAACTATGAGCCTTTTGGCAGCAGCATATCATCTAGACTAATATAAGGCAGCCACAAAATCACATCCTTAAAGTGATGGCAGGGATGTGAGGACAAGTTGTTCTGAGCATGTACTCTGATGTTCAGTAAGCTGCTAACTGCCATTTACATCTCCATAATGTCTGGCCAGCATCCTGGTATAGCTGGCTATTCTAAATATCTCTGCCACTACAGCCAAATCACGAAGGCTGTGTGGTGGCGACATCCACACTAAGCCAAAAAGAAGCCTTTATTTAGGCACAGTTATACTGGCATAAGATGAGTTTTAGAAGCACAGACTGCACTGGTAGAGGACGGAGTAAAACAAATTTGTTCGAAGCACAGATTTGCTTTCCTCTGAGTGTACCAGTCTTGTCAAAGCACTTCTTTAAATTCCTATTATGTACATGGCATGCAACCACAGCAGGAGCAGGATTTTTCCCTCAAAACCATAAGCTGTGGCACAAGGAACTGCTAAGTCCCTTCCCACTGTGAAGCAACTGTGATTTGAGAAAATTTTTGTATCATCAGCTTATTTTGAGGAAGTAACATACAGCCAAAAAGTCTCTACAGCCAACTCCACTGCATGTGCTGTGCCAAGATTTTGGTCTTAGGGGTTTGATGTGAAGAGTAATGTAACACAACCACAACCAGCATCCCTGAATTAAAGGTATATCAAGATCCTGAGAAGATCACTATAGGCAGGTCAGACTCCTCAAACCCCCTGTCATGTTAAAGCAATTAGTTCCATTTGGTTTCAGCCATGAGACAACATTGAGCTAAAAACACTTATTCAATTCAGACATTTACACTGAGTATGTTAAAGTGCAGGCTGACAATATTTACTCACCCAGAAAGTCCTCACTTCCTCCTTTTCACTCAGTCTCCAGCAGCCCTGTGTCCATTACTGAGATCACCAGCAGTTTATCGGAAAAAAATGCATTACAAAAAAAAAATTTAAAAAAAAAAAAAAAAAAATCTTTATTCCATCCTGATTCAACTTGCAGTTGTGATTCTGCCTTTTCTCTATGCACATAAATAAAACGAGCCAACACTTTATCCTCCAAGTCATTCAGCATTCAAGCTTCACTCCAGCCAAGGTTATCCTTCTAACCTAGGAGTACAGTTTCTGTCTGTAATGAAGTTTCTTGGGTATTTTGTGTGTTCCTGGACTATTTTGATGGATGGAGGCCAGAATGTCCAGCACCTGGCAAGACTAATCCTGACTCAACCATTCCAGGGCAATGGCTCCTTTTGCCTGGTCAGATGTCTGCACCTCAGTGAAGATCACCAAGCTGCCTCAAGTATACTCACAGAAAAGATGGCCTATCCCATTCATTTCAGCCCAACAACAGCATCCAAGACTCAAAGCGGATTTGTCTTGAACACCAAATATTCGAAATAAACAACCAAAGTGCATTTTGTGTTGCAGAAACTTTCCAAATAGTCAGAAAACAGCACAGCACCAGAAAAGAGAGGGAAAGAAAAAAAATCCAGCAACTGCTTCATGTTCTTGTGAAACAAGGTTTTGGGTTGCTCTTTGCTTTTCTTTGCTCAAGGGGTGGTATCATAAGGATATTTTACTACCACTTCCAAGCACAGAAATGCTAGTTAAATCATCAAGTTAAATATCCAGGAGGTAGAGAGGGAACTTAACCAAACAGGTGTTTTCCACTACATGCTGTGGTTCAGTTATAACCCTGAAATTCAGTCCCGTTTCCGTGAAATTGCCTCAAAATCTGAGCCCTATTTCCCATGAATGTTTACGGAGTTTCAGAAGAACCTTAATGCTTTTGGCTCAAAACCATGGGAAATTTGTTAACTTCATATGATCAAACCACATAAAGGATGAAAATGAGTAGTGTAATCTGAGCTTTGTTTTGAAAGGTTTGGTTTCATTCAAATACAAAGCAAAACCCAGCTACTGGGAGTTCACACGATGCAGAAACAGAAATATAAAATACACAGAGCCCCTGAGAAATGAAAACTAGTATTTTACACAGTGCTCCCACTTCCCTTCAAGTGTTCCTAAGCAGAAATTACAGTATTGTGCACTGTTTTCTGTGCTTCTTTTTCCACGTTTATACATGAAAACTCAGGTCTACCTCAAACACTACACCTCTGCTGAGAGATCATGGTGAAAAAGCATTGGTTTGAGTTTATATATTTTTTGCTTGTGTGTTTTGTTAGGGTTTTTCAATTTGAAAAAGTTAACACTACAAGTGTTTGCTTTGCAATTGGAATGACTGTTTTTGGCAAATTTAAGTTGAACATTGAATACAGGGACTCTCCATGCCAATCTTACCACAACCAATATTCCTGATCATAAGACAGAAAAGAGTTATCTGGTTCCCACTGCTTGTACACACAATCTGCAACACAAGCAAAACAATGTGGATGCTCATGTTATACACAGTGCTACAAATCCTACACCCATGATATAACAAAGTGCCACATTTAGAGGAAGAACAGACTTCTGGATTTAAAAATACAGCCCCCAAAGGCAGACTGTGAGAGGCTCCCTTTGCCCAAGCTGTAAGTCAAGTAGAAATTTGATCGTTATCACGTTTGACCATATCAAAGTCTCAGAAATAAGCACCATTAACTCATTTTTACTTCCGGCTGTTTGCATTTAGTCTTACAGCTGATATAAATATTGATAGAAACATATGACACACTGTATTCTCCAGGAGAGAAGGTGTATGGAGTGAAACAGAAGAGAGAAAGTTTGATCCCTTGTTAAGTCAGAAACTTCTTAATATATACAGGAAAAGACAGATGATGTTCCAGTGAAATAGTTATATTTCCCAGGTGGTGTCATAGCCCTCAGCAGCCAGAAAAGTACAAGGTCTACAGAAAAAGGATGGAATATGAATGGAGCCTCTGGAAAATTTTCAAAAGATAGGAGGACTACAAAGCAAATATGCTGCACCAGTAAACAGTCTTCTCTGAGAAATCTAATTAGACTACAGCTAGGTCATCAGCTTCCAGGGATGCAGGGCCAGAAAGCACTTGCAACACAACAACCAAACACAGAAGGGACATTTTTTTAGGTGTTATTCTAGTATAAGCAGATAGAACTCATCTTCCCCCTCCCCCCCCCCCCCCCCCGCCCCCATCCCGGTGGGATTTGTATTTTCTACACTTGAAATAAATACTTTTATTTGTATTTAATCTAGTTTGAATTAAGACTCATTGCAAGGTCAATAGTAACATCAAAATATTACACAAAGGTAACACCTTGAACTACATCTGTGAGTAGGGCTGGCTGAAAGCTCCTGAAATGCTGCAGTTTAAAACAGCCAAGGAGTAACAGGACATGGCATCACACCAACTGCACAAGACTGGCAGGGAGCTAGTGCTGCTGGAGTTGGGCTAAGAAGAAATGTTTCCACAGAGGCCAGTAATTAGCAGCAGAGATCTCTGGCACATAACCAAGTCTTCAGGACATGCTGAAATCCCAAGGCCCAAAGGAATTTTTGACAGTATACAATCTGCTGTGTGGAGAGTACCTCTGGAGCTAAACATCTCTTCGGCTGCAATTCCAGTACAAGCTGCTCTGTCCCTGCCTGTTTGCAGCATTTCAAACATTTCCTTGACATCATGTGATGCCCCTATCTATGTAAGAGATCATCTTAAAATTTAGATGCCAAGCATGCCTCAGCACTCTTACAAGTTCTTACAGAGATCCAGGCTGAGACCCAGAAGTCCCCTTGGACCCATGTCTGTAACACTCAAAATCTTGTCAATCTTCAAACATAACTGCTCCACTTCATGCATCTTCTCAGTCGTTTCCAGGTGCTGAGTGCAGTGTTACAACAGGGTTCAGTGAAAAAGCACATTTCAAATGCATACCCATTAGGAGTTATGCCTGATGTCTCCTTTTGCTATGTATTTACTTGACTTTGTAAATATCTAGTGCCCAAGAGTAACCCTCAGCTAATAATAAAACTGACTGACACAGTCAGTACACTCAGGTTTACTGACCCGAGGCTGGAACAGCTCAATGTTGTGGAAAAACAGAAACCAGGCACCAGCTAAGGCAGTACTTCCCCCTTCAGAGTCACTTGCTGCCATGCAGTACCTTTCACTCAGCAGCCACCAGGGGTTTTATAAATAAATTTGCCAAAAAGAACCCCCACTCCTAGAGACTCATTATGCTTCACATCTCCAAGTCAAAATTTGCAGAGACCTTTCACACAGAATGCTATATACTAGAAGTCAATTTACAACAAATGGTGTTACCAAAATCTGTGAAGTTAAAAGCCCATCCTGACACTGAATCATTTTTAAAGCACTCAGGAGACTTTGCAGCTCATTTTGACTGATTTTGTGGCAAAGAGCGACAGTGCTCTTTTGTTTCAGCCTCTAGGGTAACACAATTTCCCCCCATTATTTCTTCATTTTCATATGGATGGAGGCAAATTTATTTTCACTCTGTTTAGTTGTCTGAGTGACCTTCTGCTTCATGCAGATGGCCTTTTTATGGAGAAACAAAGGAAAAATAGCTCCTCGTGTGCTTTTTTTTTTTTTTTCTGCCAAAGGACCTTTCTGTTCACCAGTTCATCTTAGCAATCATATGAGGCACACATGAGCTTCTGTCCGATCACCTTCCTTTTTTACACATGCTTGGTCAAAGCTTACAGCTTCACTTCTAGCCTGTGAGAACTTCCCCATAATACTCTTTAAACTAGCAGTTCTTTCTGGCTGCAGCTCTCAAGTGGGCTAGTACATCTGCATCAGCGACAGATGACTGCTGCTCCCGGGCCACTTCAGTCACATTTCTTTTGTGTCACAGTTGACACTCAAGGTCAAATGACATGGCAGCTTTAACACTGTGGTGATATTTCACTTCATCTGTCTCTGGGGGTTAGGCTGTTCTTGACTGAGTAGCATGGAGAGAAGAGCCTGCCACACTTTGTGCCTTTCTGACTTAGGCAGGATCGAACACCTACCACTCTTGTCCAGTTTATCATTATGCTGGTGTCCCGCTATGTTACAGATTACTGCTTCCTCCTTTGAGGATCTGTGCTGTTAAATTCTTAGGACAGAATTCTCTTGTGCTCTTGGAATCAAAAGCTGTGTTATTTTCTCTAATGGTCACATACAAACTAGACAGATACATTCCTTTAATTTCAGCCATGGGTAATTTCTCATAAACTATTATATTGTAATTCTGTCTGACAATCTATTTACTTGCTTGATTTAAACATCCTGTTTTCAGGTTTGATTCAAGACCTTTTGCTTCCTGAAAATCTCTAGTCTGTAGAGAGCAGGTTGTTAGATGTCCCTGGCTTTTCAGGTCAGCTCTCTACGTAACAGCAGCAACAGCATCATTACAAATCTGATGGATAAAATACAGCCTGTCAAGAGGAACAAAATCCATCTTGCTTGTTGGTTTCCACTTAGAGTCCCCTCTAAGCCCACCATTCAGCATTCCTGACATGAACAGCTGAAGTTCATTTGTATTCCATAAATGGTGTCCTCTTTTACCACGTCTTTCCCTATCACAATAAGCTGTGACAAATTTGTTATCATGCAAGCTCCTTTACACTCTCTAACCCCACAGTTTGTCCCATTCTTCAGGCTGAAGAGCAAACCAGTTGAGAGACTTGCCTCCCAGCAATGCACTTTTGTGGCAAGCAATCACAGAATGATAGGGATTGGAAGGGACCTCAAAAGATCATCTAGTCCAATTCCCCTGCTGGAGCAGGAACACCTAGATGAGGTTACACAGGAATGTGTCCAGGCGGGTTTTGAATGTCTCCAGAGTAGGAGACTCCACAACCCCCCTGGGCAGCCTGTTCCAGTGCTCTGGCACCCTCACTGAGAAGAAGTTTCTTCTCAAATTTTGAGTGGAACCTCCTGTGTTCCAGTTTGTACCCATTACCCCTTGTCCTATGATTGTTTGTCACTGAGAAGAGCCTGGCTCCATCCTCATGACACTCACCCTTTGTATATTTGTAAACATTAATGAGGTCACCCCTAAGTCTCCTCTTCTCCTAGCTAAAGAGACCCAGCTCCCTCAGCCTTTCCTCATAAAGGAGATGCTCCACTCCCTTAATCATCTTTGTTGCCGTGCGCTGGACTCTCTCCAGCAGTTCCCTGTCCTTCTGGAACTGAGGGGCCCAGAACTGGACACAATATTCCAGTTGTGGTCTCACCATGGCAGAGTAGAGGGGAAGGAGAACCTCTCTTGACCTACTAACCATCCCTCATCTAATACACCCCAGGATGCCATTGGCCTTCCTGGCCACAAGGGCACAGTGCTGGCTCATGGTCATCCTGCTGTCCACCAGGACTCCCAGGTCCCTTTCCCTTACACTGCTCTGTAACAGGTAACTCCCCAACTTATAATGGAATCTGAGGTTGTTCCTATCCAGATGCAATACTCTACATTTGCCCTTGTTATATTTCATTAAATTTTTCCCTGCACAACTCTCCAGCCTGTCCAGGTCTCGCTGGATGGCAGCACAGCCTTCTGGCGTGTCAGCCACTCCTCCCAGCTTGGTGTCATCAGCAAACTTGCTGATAGTGCACTCTAGTCCCTCATCCAAGTCACTGATGAAAATATTGAATAATACTGATCCCAGTACTGACTCTTGAGGCCCTCCACTAGATACAGGCGTCCAACTGTACTCTGCCCCACTGACCAAAACTTTCTGGCTTCTTTCTTTCAGCCAGTTCACAGTCCACCTCACTACCCGATCATCCAGACCACATTCCCTCAGTTTAGCTGTGAGGATGCTGTGGGAGACTGTGTCAGATGCTTTACCAAAGTCAAGGTAGACCACATCCACCACTCTGCCATCATCCATCCACCTCGTTATGTCCTCATAAAAGGTGATGAGGTTGGTCAAACACTACTTCCCCTTGGTGAAGCCATGTTGACTGCCCCTAATGACCCTCTTATCCCTGATATGCTTTGGGATGGCACCAAGAATAAGTTGTTCCGTCACTTTCCCAGGGATGGAGGTGAGGCTGACCGGTCTATAGTTACCCAGGTCCTCCTTTTTGCCCTTTTTGAAGACTGGAGTGACATTTGCTTTCCTCCAGTGCTCAGGCACCTGTCCCATTTCCCATGACTTAGCAAAGATGATGGAGAGTGGCCTAGCAATGAGTCCAGCCAGCTCCCTCAGCACCCATGGGTGCATCCCATCTGGACCCATGGATCTACAGATGTCCTGATTGCTTAATTGCTCCCTAACCCAGTCATCATCAACCAAGGCAAACTCCTCCATTGTCCTGACTTCCTCTGGGGCCTCAGGGGCACAGGGCTCCCCAGGACAGCCTCCAGCAGAGTAGACAGAGACAAAGAAGGCATTCAGTAACTCTGCCTTCTCTGTATCTTCTGTCACCAGGGCACCCACCTCGTCCATCAGTGGGCCTGTATTGCCCCTGGTGTTAGTTTTATCTGCCATGTATTTCAAGAAGCTCTTTCTGTTGTTCTTGACCCCTCTCACCAGGTTTAATTCTAAGGAGGCCTTAGCTTTCCTAGTTGCCTCCCTACCTCCTCTGACAACAGCCTTATATCCTTCCCAAGTGGCCAGCCGCGCCTTCCATGATCTATAAACTCTCCTCTTCCACTTCAGTTCACCCAGCAGTTCCCTGTTTAGCCACACAGGTCTCCTGGCTCCCTTCCTTGACTTCCTACGTGTCGGGATGCTGTGATCTTGAGCCTGGTAGAAGCAGTCCCTGACTGCTAACCAGCTATCTTGGGCCCTTTTACCTTCAAGCAGCCTTGCCCATGGGATTTCCCTCAGCAATTGTTTGAAAAGGCCAAAGTTTGCCCTGCTGAAGTCCAGGGTTGCGTTTCTGCTTGCTTGAGTACTCCTTCCGGCAAACATCAGGGAAGCTAAAATCCCCCACCACAACCAGGGCTGCTACGAGGCCGCTCTCAGCTGCCTGTAGAAGGCCTCATCAACTTCCTCACCCTGATCTGGTGGCCTGTAACAGACACCCACAACAGTATCACCCCTGCCAGCCTGCCCCTTAATTCTCACCCACAGACTCTCAACTCACGCCTCATCTGTGCCTAGACAGTACTCAGTACACATAAGAGCACATAAGTCCCACATAAAGAGCAACTCCACCACCACGCCTGGCTGCTCTGTCTTTCCTGAGAAGGACATAGCCATCCATGACCACATTCCAGTCATGTGAGCTGTCCAACCATGTCTCCGTAATTGCCACTAGGTCATAATCTCCTGCCCTAACACAGGTTTCTAACTCCTCCTGCTTATTCCCCATGCTGCATGCATTGGTGTACAGGCATTTCAGAGAGCGAGCTGCGCACACTGATTTCACTCCAGGGGTATGGGAGGCTTCCCAGCCTTCATCCACTCTGCTGCCCCACTGATGCAAGCCCAGCTACAACCCCATCCCCCTTCAAGTCTAGTTTAAAGCTCTCCAAATGAGCCCTGCTAATTCCTGTCCCAGCATCCTTTTTCCTCTGTGAGATAAACCTTTCCCACATGTCACTGTGTCGACTGGCGTCTTGTAAAACCAGCCATTATCAAAGAACCCAAAGCCCTGCCTGTAGCACCAGTCCCATAGCCAATTGTTTATGGACTGAATTTTTCTATTCCATCCCATGTCATCCTCCAAAACTGGAAGGACTCTCATCATGATGACACAGATGGTTACATTATGCTGTGTAGCAGAGAATAAATTCCCCCCTGCTCATCAAAATTTTTGAGGCTGTTCACTAAAACAAATAAGGTGAAAGGGACCACACTAACACATGTAAGAACTAATATCTATAGGTAAAAGTTTTTGCCCAGATTTTTGTTTTAGGAACAACAGATGAAACACAGCATGGCATCCCTTTCTCTCACTGTGGGCCTGCAACTTGAGTAAGGATTCACTTCAAAGTCTTAATTCACTCTCTTCCCACACCTGGCAGCACAACCTTCCATAAAACCATCACCTCTACTAAAGCTGTCCACAACCCAGAGGGATGCTTGGGGTATGCTATTTTGTAAAACTAAGTTATTTCATATCCTAAATGACAGACAATACACACCCTTTGTACAGATCTAACAGTACAAGCATAACCATATATAAACCCAAAGATAAAGCAGCACTGCCTGACAGCACAAAACCCATTAAACCACAGAGTTTTTTCACTTGGATTTTAGGAAAAGAAACTTATGCCAATATAATATATATTTGTATCTTTGCGCCTAAAGCCTTTCTCAAAAAGCTAATGGAAGCTGCAGCAGGGATGGGGAAATCAGACATAATTATACTCCTGGAGAAGTTATGGGGAAAGTAGATCTGCTTACCATTTCACAAGTAGGCATCCTACTGTCTGTCTTAGAAAGATTGCTGTCTATCTACTAAGAGGCATTAACAAAGATTTCTGTGTTATATCTGATGGAAACAGCTAGATTAATAAACAATAGCATTTTATCTTTTAGTTAAGGCATCACAAGCTTCAGGAAAGATCCCATAGGATGAAGAACGAACTATTTCCTCTCCATTATACTTGGTGGGAGAATCTGGTCTCCTGCTCACTCCACCTTAGCACAAGATGCTATCACAGCATCTTTCAAATCTGTTACTCTGCCCTGCAGCCATTCTCAAATGCCACGGACACAACCACATACAAATAGTGCTGAGCTAATGGGACTGTGGCCTTTATAACTTGTGTTACACAAGCTCACTCTTACCAGCCCTCCAGGCAGTGAGACAAACTAAAAGGAAAAACGGGTTTTCAGCTTGACCATTTATTTTCATTTAACACCAATGACTCAAATCTTTGAGTTCTCTCTTTCCAACAGGACATGCATCCCTATTAGGAAGGGAACTTAAGTGATGTTCTGAAGGAGAGGAAACAGCTACCATTAAACATATTTTCCTTTCTATTGCCATGGGATTAACAGCCACATGCCCAGCTGCGTGTGTGCCTAGTGCCCCCTTTCTACTTTCTCCCTGGTGGTTTCTCGCTAGATTTTTCTATTCACATTTCAAGACCTTTCTTCTGTATCAGGAGGAGAAGTTTTCTTGCCAAAACTTAGGGAGACAGAAAGAGAGAAGAAAGCAAAACACGTGTCTGTAGTAAGAAAAGAATAGGCCAATGTCTTCTCTGAACCATCACACTGGATTATTCTATACAGATAAAAACTTGAAAGTTGGTTGTTTACAGCTTGCTTAATTTTTTTTTTCATATGCAACATGTGAAGCTGCTACCCAAACTAATCTGTTCTGTAAACCGATGCACTTGACTAAGTTAAAATAGCAGAGAGCTATACTGACTAGAGCTAAATACACACGCTGCCTTCAGTTAATATTTATCTTCCGTATGTAATTAAGAAAAGCAATGTACGGAGAATGAAAAACCCATTCAGAAGAACAAAATGCTCCCAAAAAAGCTTCTTCAGCTTCCTCTGAAAGGAAACAACAGCTTTCCAAATAAGAGGTTTTTTCAACCCAAAGTGATACTCAAGCACAATCTCATGAAACACAATACCTTACAAGTATGTTAAAAGGTTTATCTGGAAAATAGGGACTAAATATGGGCTGAATTCAGACCACTTCATCCAGAATAGCAGTGTGCCAAGTGCAAGTTCAACAGCAGCAAATGCATGTGCAGTGCCAGGAGTTCACAGCAAGGGCTGCCGCACCTCACGCCAGCAAGGAAGCTACTTTGCAACCACCTTGTTGACACAGACAGTTACCTGCTTTCTGCTGCAGAAAACTGGGAAAGGAAGAATATTCACCTTATGCCTGGCACCATGATTTGGACAAAGTGACATCTCTCTCGCTCCACAGAACTACTGCAAGGATTAGCTAGCACTTGGATAATTATGTTTAAGAATAGTCCTAGAAACAAGTTGCACTGCATACAGAATGAAAAAGAGACAAAGCAACACATTTCGTTTACATAACACCATAAAAAAAAAGTTGATACAATTCAAAACTGAAGAAAACCAAACCAAAACAAACATGACAAGGACATAAATGGCTTCTGGCTACTCCACAACAGTCACCTCAGCATCTTCTGCAGCTTTAATTGTATTTTGGTTCAAAACCTTCAGCAAAACTCAGTAACAAATAAATAAATAACAGATGACCGCATCTGTGCCTTGGTAAATACAAGAGAAAACCATCTATACAGCACTTCACCTATCATTTCAATAAAATGTTTTGAAGCACAATACATGAAGAAAGGCCATTTAAAAAAACAAAGTCAAACCATGGTATTTGAAAACAGAATACACTTCTATTTGGCTGAAGGTTTGGTTTTTTTTTTTCCAATGCCTGAAACATTTGTTCTGCAATTTGAAAACGTCTCCACTTAAATCTGCTGTACAACTCCGTGTGTGTATGCACTGTGTGGGCACATGCATACACCCACTTCCTACACCGGGCACATACTTGCCCACGTGGCAGCGCACTGTCATGCAGCATGATGGCACATACACGCTCACACAGCATCAGCTCTGCTCTCTCAGCCTCTCTTGCAGGCAAATAAAGTAAATGTCAATTGTTCTCTCTCTTAGGAGTCCATCTTATCAGTTAGCACAGAATCTTCCTTTAGAAGGCTTCTCTTGAAAACTTATTTCATTCAATACCATTCTAGTTGCTGCTTTTTCAGCTGGGTCTCCTTTAATTTGATCCATTATACACCAAAATAAATTTATGTAAGCCAAAAATTATCTGTTTCAATAGCACTAGTTTGTTTCTTTCTGTCTCTTTCTGTATTCAAACATCTGAAATGCCCACTAGCAAAATACAGCTTCTTCTAGGGTTTAACACTGAGTCTTTTTGTACTAAGATGACATAATACCTCTTTTCTTCCACTCCAAATGGCAGAACAGAGAAGTAGTAAATGACAAAAACCAGATTATTAAAATCACTTTGAAGTAGTACAAAATAACTTCTCAAATTCCACTACTACATGCAATGACTCCTCCTACTCTCTTTTCTACTCGTAACGATCTGGTTCATTAAAGGGACCCAGAGTATGGAATCACATCTGTTCGATCCATTCACAGCAATCCTGGCAAAGATTTTCTCAAGCAACTGATATTCTCATGTTCTTTAGCTTTTGATACTCACTATGTGGTATCTTCCAAAAGACAGTCAGAAAGCATTGCACGGTAATCTCCTTAAATTGAATCCTCTTTGTGGCTTTTCAAGGTGAGCACTCAACACCTGAGCTAGTGAAAAGAGCATGACATTTCTAACCACCTTGGCCATTTTGTTCAAGGTCTGCCCTTTTGGTGTCATGAAGGTCTCTGAGGTTTAAAACCAGAGTACTGAAGAAAGGACCTTCCAAGAGAGAAGCCTCAGTAAGCTGTTTGCACATGAGCATAGAGACTATGAAATGCTGTACAAATAACCAAACCATCACCCCAGGAAAAGCAAGAGAATCAGGTATGTCAATCACATAAAGCACTCTGAAGAACTAACTGCCAGCACCACTTCTATTAGACTTCAGTTCCTTTTGAACTGACCTGCACACAGACAGTGTTTGTTTCTGACAACACACACGGTTGTCTCAAGCCTTTAAGCTGCCATCTTAAGCTTGCATTTGGCCCCAAAATGGCATGTTGAATTCACAAAAAAGGCACTATATAACACTATATAACTTGACCAATGTATTGTCAGCATCCTAAAGTAAAAACTCTTTGAGAAAACTGTTACTTAACTAGTCACTACAAATGTTTATTTCTTATGGGAATTAAAGGGTTTCCTGAGTTGTATGCCCTGTACATATTATTTAAACTTGGTTAAAATCAACAAGAGCATAAAATGGGTTTTTAAAAATTAAAAGAGGGCTCTACTCAGAAATCTGTGTTTCACATCAACTTTGATTCTCAGCCGTTAGGTTTGAGGTCTACAGAGCAATCTCAGAGGGGTAAACCACAAATGCCATAGAAAGCTTTTAAATACACAGCTTCCACACTGATAGTCATGCTTGCTGAGGATTATACCTTGTAAGCCAGGGTTTCAAAACTGAAGAAAAAAAAAATAAGAAAGTGCTTCTGAAATGAGACAAGAACAACTCAGTCCAAGAGGCAGGACTGGAGATTCCTAAGACTGCATCTCATTGCTGAAACAAAGTAGGATTCCTCTCACATAACATAAACACTCTCAGTATGAACTCTGGAGCTCATCTTTGAGACTCCCCTGGTCATCCATGGGCAGACATGCACTCCTCAGGTGTGAGTCACTGCCTTTGAAAACAGACTCCTAAAACAGATCACACAGGTGGCACCTTAAATGTGCCTCTGCACCTAACACAGGGGCAGTCCAGACACTTGCTGCATTGTAGCCACAGAGTATAGGTAAAAGGAACCAAGTCTGACTTCCTGCTAAGTTACACCAGCATACATCAAGAATAATTTCTGTGAAGTGGCTCATTAACAGAAGAGCACATTCAAATATCTAACACTGCTTTGAGAAGTTAATCTCTGACAATCACGCCATTTAGATCAAGAAGGGGAAAAATGGTTTCCTATCCAGTTCCACAAAGCTGTTTTTCAGAAATTGATCCCTTTTATTAAGGAAAAGTTCAATTA
The DNA here is from genome assembly GCF_963082525.1 of Nesoenas mayeri. Lineage (NCBI taxonomy): Eukaryota > Metazoa > Chordata > Aves > Columbiformes > Columbidae > Nesoenas > Nesoenas mayeri. The sequence goes on from NC_137540.1 coordinate 25,153,400, forward strand.
CTTATTTTAGTTGTAAATTAAAATTGGAGTCTTTCAAACCGGCTTGCCTTTTCATTTCCAAATTCTGTCTTTTCCATTCAAAAGCACAAGTACAACCCTGACAGCAAAAATCAAGGGCCTGGGAAGTATTTGCTTTATCTCTTCCTGGTGGGGAGATACGTGTTTTTTGTTGACCCTGCCTCCAAATTTCCAAAAATCAATTTTAATGTAATCTAATAAGAAGACATATTAAAAAAATAAATAATTTCTCTCAGAGTCCTCTTGTCTTAATGCTGCTGACCCTGTGGCAGAAAAAACACAGAGGTTTCAGGATAACTCTGATCCATAAAAATTGCATCTCATGTTCCTTCCCAGCAGCCAGATGTATATCCTGCCACAGAAGGGAATTACTATAACAGGGAGCACTAGATATACAACTCTTCTTCATATGATTTCAGTGATACCATCCCTCATTTTTAAATGAGTAAATGAAGTCAGGCAGTAACACTGCACTCAGAGTGCTTTAAGAAAAACGGGTTTCAAGAGTCCATTGACTTCTAACCCTATAATGCAGGAATAGGCTTATTCCTAATCATCATCAGGAGATGAGAGATATATTTAGAATCCTCTGGTAAACAAAACCACAGATGAGAAGAATTAAATTCTTGCAGAAGAGGCTGCCAGCACATTTTGTGCCCTTGCAAGGGCTCTGTTTATGACTTCTATCAACTCCAGATGATCTATCTGCTTTTTGACACTGCTCTAAGTAAATACTGCAAAGTGCAGACACTCACTGCACAGAGTACAAAAAACACCACCAAGGCAGCTTTGCCATTGTGCATGCAAAATGTCAACAGCCCTGACAGGAGAGGGCAAGGGCCTGAGATTTCTCTCTCCCATGGACACATGCATGCACCCACACACACTCCTCCTCTGAAATCCTGGCTCATGCTGTGGCATCTGACAGCAACTCAAAAAAACCAAGAGACTCTTCAAAGCAGCCAAGAAGCCCTCATTAGCTTTAACTTATAACGAGGTGTACTGTAAGCAGCAATTCCTGCTGCTGCAACAAACATCATCCATGAAGAAAACAAATGCTTATTTTTTATTTTTTTTTTTTAGTTTTGATAACTTTAGTGAACATATAAATAAAACCCCAACTATGATTAACAAATATCTCTTCATGTGTTGATCATACAAGTCAACAGGTCTGGAGAAAAACACAAAAACCTTGAGAGGGATGCAGAAAAAGTATAAGCTGTTTTTGATTTGAGTCTTTCCAGGGATTTCAGGATTTTCAGAATAAATTTTTAAATCCTTGGTCAGAATATATACTCAAAGCGAGTGATCATGACAGCTTAAAGAATACCCTTAAAACAGATGGATTCTCCATTCGGGTCAACTGTGGGCTGCCAACTCCCCTTCCTCAAACTTGCTCTGCAGCTGCTGTGTGTCCCCCATAGTAGAGGGCACAGAAGGCTGAGGAGTCACCAAAAGCAGCATCTGCCACCACAGGGTTGCCTCAGGCTGAGAAAGTGCTCTGACTATTTTGAAGTGTTTTACAATTGATAAGCATAACTGGTATTTTAGAATTAAGACACTGAAAAATATCAAATAAACAGGGACCTTTTCATTGGCTTGTGTCACTGTTTGATTGCAGAGCAACAATAAACCATGGCAGATGCTTTGTTAACCCTACTGTTAGTCTCCACTTGTCACTAGACTTATGCAGTGGCCAAACTGGGCTGTTAAAAGGTGAGCAAGTCTTACTGATCACACCCTGGCTTTCCAATTGACAAATCAACTTCTGGATAGGAATCAAAGAGTCTCGATTGGTGCAACATTGCCAGTGATGGACCATCGTGGTAGCAATTGGCACCTGCTCGTCATCAACCCTCAGCAGTCCTACAAAGAAGGGTCCTCTGAGAGACCAGGCAAAACAGACAGCTGTTCAATATTCTCAGTGTCCACAGCTGCTATATCAAATGCTCACCAATACCCTTTTGGGTTCTTAAAATACTCTCTCCTGAGGTAGTCTATGCCATGGAGCATGGAGCATCTGGGCCAGTCACAAGGGGATGCTTTTGCCAGTTTTTCCCAGTTAGGCTCATTTCAGCCTCTGCTATAGTCAGTTCCTGGGATCCTTCAGTCACTCAAAAAATTCTGATGGATTGTGTTCCTTTATAGTTTGAGGGGATTATCGTGCACTGAACACCAGTGTCTACCAAAGCTTTGTCCTCCTGCAGGTCTGTTGTACCAGGTCATCATATCTGCATAGTCCAGTAAACTCTGTTGTCCCTTTCCTCCACCTGGACGGAGGCAGGGCCCCTCTCAATTGTGTTTTGCACAGTCTCTGGGTATGAAGTAGAGGTTCCTTCAAGAGGATCAGAATCTTTTCCGCCCCTTCTGGAAACTGGAGCAGCCATTTTCCCAGGAGTTTTTCCTTTTAACTCATGTACTCGTTCCTGAAGTTGTGAGGTAAGTCTTCCACCCCACCTCCTCATGTTTTCTCCCTGGTCACGTAGGAAGAACCACAATGTGCCTCTTTTTGTGGACTGCTTCTGTCCTCTCTTCTTGGGATTGCTATATTTTGCTATAAGCTGAAACATAGGTTTGTACAGGTCATGAGTGGAACTTGTTTTCTTTGAATACTTTGATTTCTTGCAACAGCTTTTCAAAACAGTCATCAGATTTTTCACACAGTTTCTCCACAGTCAAGACACAAGCCTGTAGAGAGCCAGCAAGGCTGTCCTCAAAGTCCTGAAGCTGCTTAAACACAGGAGAAATGCTTTGTCTACCTCCAGCTGTCCAGATCATTGCTGCCAATGACTTAGCATATGCAGGTGGTGTGCTTTGTACAAACCTGCGCCACAAAGGTCGTGTACAATTGATTCTATCTGGGTCTGTCTCCTCTTGGCTGTTTGGCCCAAAATACATGATCTCCTGTACAGCTAATTCTCTCAGGAACTGGGAGAATACTCCATAGTATTCCATTTCCCTGGATTACATATAACATCTTCCTTGAAGGGAAACCTTGCCTTCATGGCTGTCAGGAGTTGACTCCAGAGGGTGGTGGAGTTCTTCTCTCTTGAAATTGCCCTATCAAGAGTGGCATCCCTTGTCAGAGATCCCAGCTGCTTGGATTCCCCACCTTCTAGTTCCAGACTGTCAGCTCCATTATCCCAGCATCGGAGCAGCCAGGTTACAACATTCTCACCTTCACGACGACTAAAATCTTTTCACATCTCTTAGTTCACTTGAAGAAAAGGATCGAATGGTCACTTCCTCTCCTCCTTGTGTTGATGATGCTGTCCCTTGGGTTGATGATGCCCCTTGGCCATCATCTGCAGCACAAGTAGTCTTTCTTGTGACTCTCTTACAACCAGCAACTGATGCTGACATGGGCTTCTCATGATTTATTTCCAGAGTCTAAAAGACTGTCACTAGCATTGGCCTAATTACAGTGGCTGTTGTGGTTACAGCAGCAGCAGCGCCCAGTGTGGGGTTGTGCAGTAGCTGCCTTATCAGTCTCTGAGGCTGGAGAAGCAATAGTGTCTGTGGCCAGTGAGGCAGTGACCAGTGACCTTGGTAGCTTCATTCTGCATGACAGCTGGAACTGCCTTGGCAGTCGCTTGAGAAGCCACAGTGTCTGTGTTGGGGGGGAGGGGGCAGCAGCTACAGGGGCTATAGCTGTAGCTTTTGCTGCCTTGCTCTGCTTGGAGCAAGCAGCTGTGCCATTTGCCAAGGTTTCAGCAGATGCAATGCAAGTCTCAGGACTCAAAGATGCAATCCTCCTAGTAAACCTCATCTCTCTTATCACTAGCACAAACTGACACACATTCAGCAAGCCTTATAATACCAACAAAGTTCTATCAAAGCTCCAAGGAATATCCAAGGATATTCAAAGCTATCAAAAACATCTGTAATCTGTCTCAATGAAAAAACAAAGGTATCATTAGTCAGCTTTTCTATAGATTCACTTGTCCAATTAGCAAACATGTAGCTGCATTTCTCTTTAATCTCTATGGAGGTTTCTCCAAGTACAACAGTAATGAGTATAAATTCATTATCGGCTGCAGTATAATGAAATAAACTAGTGCCAAACCACACAGCAAAATCATCACCAGTTTCCAGATATAATACAATGCACGAAACTATTAGTGAAATATGCCCAGCATAAATAAGGTACGGCAGAACACACTTTAGAGAGTAACTCATATAACTCATGCCACAGCATCTTTAAACCAATGTAATTCAACCTGCTTTAATACTACTAGATTATGTCCAAAGCACACAGACTCATGAGCATCACAACTCTGAGCTGGCACCATGCCAAGAAAATTGAAAGTATGTCACAGCAGTAAGAAAACAAAAAATTTCCAAATTTTACCCCTTTTTTGTGCCAAATTTTAACACTTTTGAGCCCCACATTGGGCACCAATCAATCTGTCACTGTTTGATTGCAGGGTGACAATAAACCATGGCAGATGCTTTGTTCACCCTCTCCCCTTCTAGGAAAGGCAATAGGAGGGCAAAGAGAGGCAAAGAGACAGAGGACTTGCAAGTTGGGAAAAGTTAAAAATGTTTTACTAATGCTACTAATAAAATAGAGACAATAATACAAAAGATACAAAACCAACCTTGAATTTCCCAGCAAAGCTCAGCATTGCTCCACAGCAGCTGCAGCGTAGTCACCCAGAAGTCCTGGGTTGGACTCTGCAGTGAACCGGAACTGGATTCAAGGATGCAGGGTCTGTCACTAGGCCTCAGATCGCAGGGACAGCAGACAGGGTCCTACCCAGATGCTGGCCATAGTTGAAGAAGAATGAGACCCTTGTGATCTCCCACTTTTATATGAAGTATCATGTGGATGGGATGGAATACTTAGCTGGTCTGTTTCAGTCACCTGTCCAGTTCGCTCCTCCTTGCTTATAGGATGTGCATTCTTATCAGCGACCTTGCATACCATTGCTATGTCTACCAAAACATGTATCCAACTTCAGAAAAGTGCAGAAGAACTCAGCTGAAAGGAAAATTCACTAAAAGAGAAACTGGTCTTGTTTTTAACCAAAACAGGACACCTTGTTTTTGTTCAAATGAAGATAGCAGAACTGTTACCAGTTCTGCACTTTCCACTGATACAGAAATTAGTCCCTTAGAGCTCTGATCCAGCAAATCAATTGATCTACAAACAGCCCCAGCAAAGCATGCTGCTTTCAATTTAAATAATAGATATAAAGCTAAATAGCTATCAGTAAGATTAAAATGGGCTTACAGCTTCAGCCCTCTAGCATCTTGGAACATCACAGTACCTGATGCTGAAAAGCTCCATCTTCCCTACAAACCTCATGAGCCCGTCCCTAAATGACGATAACATCTCCAAAGACTGCAATTTGGATTGAGGAAGTGATTGTACTAGCTTATTTCTTTCAACTTGTTTCCTAAAATCAGCTAAACCTTCCTTGATTGAGTGCCTAAAATAAGCCTGTGAAAAAAGTGTGTATAATTCGCCTTTAAAGAGAAAAGGTGTCACAGGAGAAACAGAGTATCAACTGCATCAGGTACTTATGCCTTGGGAGGCTTGTGTATATTCTCCACAGCCCAGTTCCTTGCAACTAGGGTGAATATTGGAAAGCATAACCCTGGGCATGGGTTTGGGAGGAGAAGGATTAAAAAAAAATTCCTCCTGTTATTTTCATTAAACAACATATTTTAATGATGATGCATTGCAGCACATTTGTTTTAAACGAAACACTCTTGAAGTCCTTGGGTAAACTGAGACTAAATAAAGCATCCATTTAAGAATGCTTATTTATTTATTCAAACATCTTTACATTCAGGAAAAACAACCACCAACCACCCAACATATTTCCTGTATTGGCTGGGTAACAAGAGTCTGAGAGGGTCACACTGGGCATACAAAAATTCAAAGCTGCTCCTTAAAACAGGAAAGCATCAGCCTTGCCCAAAGCTTTCTATGCATTTTAGCAAGCAGCAACAAGAAGAAATTATTGCAACTGCAAATGGTCTGTGAAAGACAAGAGACTGAAAATATTCACATGAGGAAACACCACAACAGGAACAATTATACTGCCCTATTAAAAATCTAAAGAAGATACATATGACTTAAGCTGTTTCTGGAAAGATGCCACAAAGTCACTGTGGTGTGCATTGAAAAATCATGAAGCACTGCCATGAAACCAGTTGTTTCCAATTTGCATGTCTTAAATAGGCAAGTAACTAAAAATGTTTTGCTTTTTCCTCCCTCAATCTATTGAGCAGAGTTAGCTCTCATCAGACTACGTGGAAAACCATGCAAGCTTTAGCATCAATGTGAAGTCAGTCCTTTTTTTGCCACTGTACTTCAGCTTTTAGCACTCAGCTCTAATTATCTTAATTGCTTGTTTAGCTGGAATTCATACATACTTTTATCAACAGAGGCATTTAATATTTCCATACTGCAAGTCCCTTGTTGCTTGAAATACACTGTGAAACATATCGTATCATGAAGGGAAATATGAAGTAGATGAAAAGACACTAACTTCAGACCCATGTCACTACTTGAGACCAGATTACATTCCCAACTGCATGAGAGGGAAGATATAATTTTAAATCCGTAGCGACGCTGCCACTGAAGGAAGTAATTGTCCCCTCAAATTAGAGGGTAGAACATGATCCTTAGAGAGAGCATTCTCTGCAGAAACTAAAAACACCATGCTGAAGGTTAAGAATGAGATGATCATCTTACAGAATAAACATAGCATTTAAAGAAAAGGGCATCTAAATGCAGGTAAACATTCAGGGCTTGTTCAAAGGGATGGCCAGAGAACCTGAGGGCAGCAATGTGGAAAAAAACCAAACACACACCACCACCACACCATCAAAAAAAAAAACACAGACCAAAAAACAATCCATCACTGACTTCTACCGCTGCAGTGTTCCACAAAGTCTCAATACTAAGAGGGTGCACGAGCTAGATGTGTGTTACCTCCCATAAGCCACTAACCACTGCCAGAAAGCACAGAAGAGGAACGGTGCACCTTGAGTCTTACCCCCTACAGTTGCTCTTGTGCATCTGGGGTGCACTGGACTCATACTACAGGGACACTGATGTGCACTTGTTAGTTTTAAATGATTTTGTTTATGGAAAAACAAAACAAAGTCTATAAGTTATGATGGCTAATGAAAAGCCATGCACCACCTTGTTTTAAGGCATAGGAGTGAAATTCATTTTCACCATGGGCCACATCAGCCTCGCAGTTGCCTTCAAAGGGCCGAATGTCATTTTAGGACTGTATAAATACAGCAAGTTCTCTAAAAGGAAGAGAACACGTTTGCCAGAAGCTGGTCACCAAGCAGAATACGCTTTTGTAGGGTTAAGACTATAACTTGGCTAGTCAGAGCAGAAATTAATGTTTGGCTTTGAAGTCGGTAGCAGTCAGAATATTCATGAGTCAAAAGGGCTCTTCCTTCAGAGCCAAACTTGTTTGCTGACATCGGAGCTGAGCAAATTAAGTGAAACAAAAATCAATGACTAAACAAAACTCAGATGGGTTTTAACTCCCAACCCTGAACTATGGTCAAGATCACAACATTTCCTCAGAATTGCTACTTACACACTGAAACTGTAAGGTCCTGCACTCAGGGACATTGCCTTCCCTTGGGATGATTCTACTGCCTCATAAATAACTCAAACAAGAATCAAGCCTAAACAAGCTGATGCTGGGTCTCAAAGCTGTGACTGATCATGCTGCAGGTTTAGGTCCTCCACTCATTTCAAAAACCTCTTGAGGGAACCCAAACATAACTTTTCTGAATTACCTGTATATTTGCAAAGACACACCCTCTGAAATCTCACGATGTTCACATATTTTGAAAAACAGGTCAAATGCAAACTACCAACACTAGTCTGACCCCAGATCCAACTCCACCATTTTTATTGGGATTTTTTTGTTGTTGTTTTTTTTTGTTTTTAATTGCAAGGCCCAAAATACTTGGTGAAAAACTTCATTTTTGTGTGAATTTAATGCATCTCAGATTGGTGGCTCAGTTCTTTACTCAGTGTAGCAACACGCTGCATTACTACCCAAACCTATGAAACCAAGCCAGTGTATACCACAAATCAACTTTTCTGCAACCACAACTAAGCACACCTCCATATTGTCTAGGTCAGCACCATCTTCTGTTGTGTTTCACAGGGAAGAGCTGTCTAAGCTACAGGAGCAGAATCTCTTTCTGCACATCAGAGTTGCTGAAAAAGACACACCAAGTCGATCATGGAGAGCAGAGAACCCAGGCAGTTTCTCCGTGCTGCCACAGGGGCACTGAACCAGAGACCCCTGGTACTCCATAAGCACACTAGTGGGGTGTGGGGACTGATACTGCTTGCAAACAGACAAACAGCAGGGGCTCAGCAGCTGGTGGAGAGGAGAACATGGCACTCCCTGCTTCTGTGCCAGTGTCTGTGCTGATGGGCCATGAAGTAGTGCTCCCGTCTTGGCCTCTCTGGTAGAGTTTGTAACTCTGGGCAGGGGGGCAGGGAGAGGAGAAGGGGGAAGCCGTAGGCAAGGAAACCAAGATGGGCACAGCACTGAATCACTCTGCTGTCACCAGACATTACGTTCTTTCCACAGTCACATGGAGTGATTAGCTGTTTTGGACAGGGACACTTGTACTACATGGATGCTCATACCACCTCTTGCACCTCACGCAACCTGTAAAGAAGCTCACACATGGCAATCCCAGAACAGCTATTTCTCTGCAGAACACACTACCTTCTTGCTTTAAAAGTATCATCTTTAACACAATCATTTCTTATTCTGGTCTGTTAAAACCCTTCAAGTAGCACAGTAGTCCCCTATAAATACACTTTTTGACCTCTCTGTATAGGTTTGTTTGTTTGTTTTATAGCTACTTGAGTTTCTTGTACTGGATTTAGCAATTCTTTTGTTTTTACATAGCTCTTGCAGGAAAAACAAACGGAAGGAAATAACAACACACACACACAAAATCACAAAACCAAAAACAAAGTGGAAAAAAAACCCAAAACACACACAAAACCAAACAAACCTCACAAACAACTCACAAACTAAACAAACAAAAAGCTCCCAAACAACAACCAACCAACTCTTTACAACAGTAGAGTTCAAAAGAAATTAATAATATCCCTGTGATCAGTAGCATTTGGGACTCTTAGAATTTAGAAGTAAATTAAATCCAGCTGACCCACAAAATTTCTTAAGGAAACCTACTGAGTTCTGCAGCTACTAAATACATATGCTGCAACACAACCCCCCACTTTGGTCTCTCCACTTCCTCCTCTTGCTGTCTTTGCTTCAGATTCCTGTTTCCTTTTTATTTTCCCGACCTTGTTAAACCAGAGTGAGGGTTTTCATCACTGTGAAGGAGCAATTTTATTTCAAGCCTGTTTTATGGTGCAGGCACTACTGTATTTGGGCAGGCAATGGGCAAACATGTTCATTGCATTGCAGCCAGCATTCTGCTTTCATGTCTCTGGGGCAGATCCATCACCTGACTAGTTCTTAAGTTTGTCAAGCCAAGTATTCTCTGTAATTCAAGAGCTAGCTAAATTTAGCTCATTCTTCAAACTTAAAGCAAAAAGAGAAGAAAAACTTCTTAATTTGCACAGTGTCACCATTTTGTGTCTCTCAATGTATCTCTTGAAATGGAATAAGCAACAGAGTCTGCTTGGTCTGATCCCTGATTTGGAGTAACCCCATTTACAGCTGTGCTAGACCAAAGTCCCAAGCTTTCCAATGTACTATCAGGTATGAACTTGATGGTATAAAATTAGGTTTAAGGATCTTCAGCCTATTTAGTAACCCTTCCCTAGTGCAGCAATCAATGGCAGCTGTGCAAAAACCACAGAGCTACATTTCCCAAACAACCCATATTTACCCTGATTTCCACAAGAAAACAGTACTTCTACTTATCAAGGAAGACCAAACACAATTAAGCTGATCTTTGAAAATAATCCCCACCTAAGACTCCACTATTATCACATCTGTCTATCCAGGAAAAACAGCTCTGCCCATCATACCTTATTACTAGCATGGCTCCTCTCAGAAAACTGACTATGGTTAAATTACAATAACTATCACCTGTGTGAGCTTTCTGTCCATCCTCTCTCCAAACCTCACAGCATCCTAGCAATGCATTGCCTTTTTTTTTTTTCCATTGCACTGCCCATTACTGCTCAGGTGTCTTATTGCTCACGTACACTCACTGTGTCCACCACTCTGTACTCAAGTCTGTGTCACATACACTGTTTAACAAATAAATCCAAACAAATGACAGCCCAGAGGACTTCAAAGACATCGTGAAGCCCAGAACTGGCTGATAGCCTGTGTATACTGGAAAATAAGCATTTTAATTAACCTGACTTGTGGACTAACGTCCCTAAGAACCTTGTCTAAACACATTTTAAACCCCTCCAGGGATGGTGACTCCACCACTTCCCTGGGCAGCCTGTTCCAATACCTGACAACCCTTTCCATGAAGAAATTTTTCCTAATATCGAATCTAAACCTCCCCTGGCACAACTTGAGGCCATTTCCTCTTGTCCTATCCCGTGTTACCTGGGAGAAGAGAACAACACCCTCCATGCTACAACCTCCTTTCAGGTAGTTGTAGACAGTAATAAGGTCTCCCCTCAGCCTCCTTTTCTCCAGGCTGAACAGCACCCACTCCTCATCATTGTGCTCCAGGCCCCTCACCAGCTTCATCCCCCTCCTCTGCACTCTCTTTAATATTTCAATGTCCTTCTTATGATGAAGGACCCAAAACTGAACACAGTATTCAAGGTGCGGCCTCACCAGTGCCTACATATTGTACAGCGGCACAATCACTTCTCTAGTCCTGCTGGCCACACTATTCCTGATACAAGCCAGGATGCTTTTGGCCTTTGTGGCCACCTGGGCACACTGCTGGCTCATATTCAGCCAGCTGTCATCAACACCCCCAGATCCCTCTCTGCCAGGCAGCTTTCCAGCCACTCTTCCCTGAGCTTGTAGCGCTGCCTGGGGTTATTATGACCCAAGTGCAGGACCTGTCACTTGGCCTTGTTAAACCTCATACAACGGGTCTCAGCCCAACGACCCAGCCAGTTCCAGATTCCTCCCTATGGCCATCCTACCCTCCAGCAGATCAACACTCCCACCCAGTTTGGTGTCATCTGCAAATTTACTAAGGATGCACTCAACCCCCTCACCCACATCATTCATAAAGAGATTAAACAGAACTGGCCCAATACTGAACCTTGGGGAACACCACTCGTGACCAGCCACCAACTGGATTTGGCTCTGTTCACCACAACTCTTTGGGCCCGGCCCTCCAGCCCGTTCTTTATCCATTGCAGAGTACACCCATCCAGGCCTTGAGCTGCAAGCTTCTCCGGAAGAATGCTGTGGAAAATGGTGTCAAAGGTCTTACTAAAGTCTAAGTACACAACATCCACAACCTTTCCCGCATCTACTAGTTGGGTCACCTTATTGTAGGAGGAGATCAGGTTGGTCAAACAGGACCTGCCTTTCATAAACCCATGTTGACTGTGCCTGATCATATGGTTCTCTTGTAAGTGCTCTGCGATGTTACTCAACATCATTGGCTCCATGACTTTGCCCAGCACTGAGGTTAGACTGATAGGCGTGTAGTTCCCCAGGTCGTCCTTCTGGCTCTTCTTGTAGATGAGCGTCACATTAGCCAACTTCCAGTCAACTGGGACCTCCCCAGTTAGCCAAGATTGCTGGTAGATAATGGAAAGTGGCCCAGTGATCACCTCCACCAGCTCCCTCAGCACCCTTGGGTGTATCCCATCTGGCCCCATAGACTTGTGAGTATCCAAGTGGTGTAGCAGGTCACTAACTATTTCCCCTTGGATTATTGGGGCTTCATACTGCTCTCCATCTCTGTCTTCTGGCTCAGGGGGCTGGGTACCTGGAGCACAACTGTTCTGACTGAGGTGAAGAACACTGAGGTGAAGAAGGCATTTAATACCTTAGCTGTTACCTCATTCTCTGTCACTATGTTTCCCTATGCATCCATCAGGGGATGGAGATTTTCCTTAGATTCTCACACACTATGTCATCTTTCTATGCATTTTTACCCTGTGAGAGCAATTCCATCGATCAAAGATAACAGAAATAGCTTTATGCAACAGCCTTCACAAATAGTCAGGCTCCCATCCCTATCCTTAGGAGCATTTGTGAATGCTATAGCTTAATTACCATGTTAAAACTGTACTGAACCAGCTTCAGCTATGATCTGGGCTAACAAAGAGAGAGTTCACCTTCAGATTGCTTGTTCACAGTAGTCAACAGGAGGCTTTCCACTCAATGCAGTGTGATTTGGATGACCAGAGAGAGATCCCATATCATCTGGAAAAATGAAGGAAACAAGCTAAAAATCGAGTAACACAGACTTTTTTCTCCTCTTACATAATCAAAACATTATACTGTCTGGCTAAGATTGCACATCACCTACTGATGACAAACTATGTGTTTTGCCCTTCTGGCACTTAAAATGCACATACCCTTCCACCCCAATTACAGCCTCAGTCCTATCAAATACAGAATATTCTCTCAGATCCTGCTCTTACGCAAATCCCCTTCAAAGCCATCCCTCTTTTTGACTGCAGACATACACAAGACTTGACCTCTCTCCCCAGGGCCCCTGTGAACAGGAAAACATGGCCAGACAGAGCACTTGAGAAAACAGACCAACTCCCCTTGCCTTTTATCTTATTACAAGGGAGGTTCCAACAAACCGACTCAACTACCACCTTTCAACTACTCAGCCTTGACTGTACACCACACAGTGACATGTGTCCCACAGCCCAGAAATCTGGGAACTATCATTTAGTTTATTTAAGAACCTCAGGGAAAAACAAAAAAGCTCCAGCAGCAGCCAACTATGACAGAGGAAATCCAAGACTCCTCCCAGATGACCTAGCCCTTCCACTCACTCTCATTTAAGCAGCAGCATATCAGTTACAGCATAGATTAACTACCAGAGTGAGTTAGTAGGTTATTAAGCATAGAGAAGCAGCCTAGCCTATTAATTGGAGAGAGACAGAAACAGAGGCAAAGGAGCAGACAGAACACAGGCTGTGTTGGGTTGCCAGTGCCCTCCCCAGCTGCAGGGCCACCTTCCTGCCTGGGACCAGCCAGGAAACTGAGTCCCACTGAGCCCTGACTTGCAGAACTCATCAGGGTGTGGTGAAGACATGAACATGGTACAGTCACCAGGGAAACTTTGCATCAGTGTTAAGTGAAAAGTTACAAAATTTAATTGTCTGCTGAACTCTTATACTGAAATTAGACTTGATCTTGCGTCTAATAAAAGAATGTCAATATTCACTGTATTTATTGTATAGAGAAATACAGTTCCATTTTACATTTTAAGTTACATTCATAAACTTCTATAATGCTGCTGGTTAAAAATCTATTGTTTTCCTCATCAGAGGTTAAAAAGAACGTTCTGCACACCAAACCAAAACCAAGTATGAAGGGCATGAGATGGTTTAACTGGTTTCATTGAGGCATCTCAATGTTGGAATGAATGCTCACATTGCCTCAGCTTGGCCTATGTCATAGCTGCTGTCTGCATGGGATGTGCCAACATAGTTTAATTTAAACTATTTCCAAGTGACCTTCTGAAGATAACCATCTGTAATACTACGCAAAACTGTCAGACAAGGGCATATAAGAAGAAACAAGACAGATAAAATCCCCCAATGCAAAGATATCTTTCCCAAGTTTTACACTTGAAGTTGCAGTTCAAAGCAGTAAGAAAGATCAGCAGGAGGTTCTCACACGGTAAAAACTACTGCAGGCTTGAAAATAGTTAGGTGTCAAAAATACATGCTTGACAGGCCAAAGGCTATATGACTTGGAAAATCTCAGACTTTCACCTTGGTTTGAAACAACCAAATGTGATAACTTGTCTGAAAGGCCCTGTTCAGACCAAATTGAACGAATAATCACTCAAAATACATAGGTAAAGAAAACCTTTGGCATTGTTTGGAAGACAGCAACCTAAAATCAGATTAGAAACTTCTGTTTGTGGATTCAATTGCTGAAATTTCTAGGAAGCACATAAGTTAAAGCCTAATGTGGAGAGGACTGATAATATACATAGAGCTCCAAAAACTTGGCAAAAAATACAAGCATGTGCATTCTCCAGAGGAAGATGGGGCTAGAATTGGGAATTAAGGCAGGTACTCAGATGAAGTAAATGACAAATTAGCAGACCTTCTGTCATTCACACTTTTTTGCTTAATGTCTGTCTGTGGTCTTTTAACATGTTTAGAAAAAAAGATCATGTAGAAACATTGTAAATACTTTCATCAATTGAAGAGACAGCAGGAGACTTTCTAATGAGACAGTAAATGGAGCTTATATGAAAGAGTTTGAGAAAAAAGTTTAGCTCAGAGAATCTAAAAGCTCTAAGTATATTCACGTGGCTTCATGGTATTCCTTGTGCAATTTCTTTTTTTTTTTTTCCACTACAGTTCTGCAATGTGACATTAACATTGAGAATGTCACAAGGTTTGTATTTATGATTCCTTTCCACCTCTCAATTAAAAAAAAAATAGCATGACTGCTCCGGTGCCTACAATCTACTTGAGCGAGTCAGGAACACAGCAGGGAAGGGATAAACAGATCAACAGAAGAAGAAAGGATGAGATTTTTGTTCACCTCCTTTCTAACCACTGCAGAATGAGGCTAAAAGAGAAAGGAACTTTCTCTAAGTGCCTGGGGTATCATGCAGATATGAAAACAGGGCTTCTGACCAATAAAGCAGAGTAAATGCGAAAAGTCATTTGAGAGATACACAGTGCCCAATTCTGACAAACTCTGGAGGAGCCGTGATTTCTCCACGAAACTGATGGTGGTGCAAGAAACAGTTTTCCTTTTTTTTTTTTTTTTTTTGGTCTCAACAGGAGCCATTTCAAGCTGCAGACATGAATGCAAAGTATGGACTTCCTTATCTGCATTCTGCACAGTTAAAAGGTTTTGAGGAATCTGAACCTTGACTACTGCTGCCTGAGGCCTACATGTCTGTGGGAAAACTCAGAACAGAGGAAACGACACCATCCACAAACAGGTGCCTCTCACCCTGCTTACTGAGCATTCTGAACACTTACACGACAGCAATTCCTATGCATTTTTCAGTTGTCTTAAGTCTATACATCCCTCTTTCTTTCCTGGCCAGAAAAGCCATTTTCTCCCCTTCCCACACAACCCCAACAACATCCTGATAATTCCTGGTTGAACCCAACAAACATAAGCCTATGACTCAAAAAACCCAACATGTGCATATTTACGAGTCTGGATAACTGCCTATTATCCTGTATTTCATAGTCTTCAGTTTCCAGGAAAATTCTTAAGCTAAATATCCCCATCAATCTTCAACTCAATAAAAGAACAGAATTCCACTGAAGTCCATTCAAAAACACCATTAATTCACTGACTCCATAGAAGAAACGAAAAACCTCCAACTTCATATTCCTTACTGTCTTAGTTTAGAGGTCTTGAGATGTTCAAATGAAATTCAAGGCATATGCAGGTGTTAAAAACTAGCAATAATTGCATAGAAATTAAGAAAGCAAATACAGTCTCTTGAGAGGTGCAGCTGTTTCTGGGAACTGAGAGATATTATGCATTTGAAGCAACATTAAAAGTTATTTTCCCCAGAGGGGTGATGTTTACACAACCTATTAGAGAGATCTGAGCACTGGGAAGCTTCCTTTGATGTCAACAGCAGCTGTCAGATGCACCACACCTCTGAAAACAAAGTGCCTGTGATGCTTTGACTTCTGGTGATCTTCCCAAGTGGCCTGGTTCAGTTAAAAACTGTCATTTCAGAACGGGAGTTAGTTCCACAGCTGAGTGACTATTCAGATTTTTAGTAGGAACTCTTACATTACAAAACTATTTGCCATGAAATAAAAAGCCAAATTGATTTGTCTGGTATTACTGAGACTAAAATAAGAGACACAATATGACTGTAGTGCCGTAGCACATATTTGAGCAACTAAAGTATTTTGCTTTCACCACATAATTATGCATTTCATTATGTTGATCACAATGGGGGGTTAAAAGAACTGAATCCTCCAAGAGGTTATTTCTGCAAGTGGTTCACACAAACTCAGTGCTGTTACACCCTCCTCCTCCCTCCGCAAAGTGGAAGGTTTCTGTGACTAAGATCCACACTAAGATTGATGAGACTGGATGTTATCTCTTGGATACAGTGAAGAGGTTATGCATGAAGTCAGGAACCACAGACTGGATCCAAAAGCAACACATTCATTTCAGTGAGTCTGAATTGGACTTTTAGTTAACAACCATCAGAAAGTACAAAGGCCAAGTTCTGCCAAGCCAACACCTGAATATAAAATGACATTATCAGAGGAGTAAAAAGCTACAACTTTACAGAGATATTTTTCAGAAGAGAGTTGCCACATTTACACCGAAATTTCACACCATTACCACATGTGCAGAATAGGAAAAGATTAAGTATTCAAATGAGATTTTTAGAAAAAAAAAAAAATCAGAAATGCTCATATGGAGTAAAAAGAGTAGTTTGAAGTGAGCCAGAAATGTCTTTAAAGGCTGCTAATACAAATCCACACAGCTGACTGGACCCTTCCAACATTGCATGCTTCAAGTCACTACATTTCTCCTTAGTCTTAAGCAACTGCCTGTACACGTTTTCCATGCAGGAACCTGAAAGATTACTGCTATGTGAGACAGCAGATGTACAAAATCATAACTAGTTAAGAGTGTGACGGTTCACAACCAAGAACTAGCAGACTGTTAATCGAACTACCAGGGGTCAGGTCAAAAAATTCAACAGGAGAGCGTGACACAGAAGAATACCATGGGTGCTAAAAGCTGACTTGAGTTCAAATGGAGATTGAGCAATTTCATGGAAGATAAATCAATCTCTAGCTGAGGAAAAGCCAGATACTGAAAATATTTCAAAGACTCAAAACTAGTCGAGGCCAGACTCAGATAAGGATACTGTATTTTTACCATTTTCTAGGTGTTTATATATTGGCCACTAAATTGGTTAGTGGACAGGTAGCAGACTACAGCCTTCTTGGGTCTTACCCTGTATGGATAAAGATAATTTTTATTCTTTTTTTTTTTGCACTTACCCATACTCTATACCCATAATAGGCGTTCTGCTCTTTAGAGCTGTTTTTGTCAGCCCATACAATTCTTTCCTATGCTTCCTTACAATCAATGAAGATTCACATAAAACAAAAGACTGATTTGGACACATGCAAACACCTCAAATTACTCATAGAACAAAAGGGCTGTTGCAAGGCTTCCCATGTCACCACACAAACAACATTTATATGTTGCTAAGTAATGGGTTGTGCAAACATAAATCCAAACTTCAATGTACATTTTCCTGGCATTCCTGGGAACACAGACAGATAGCATCTTGAAAGGCAATTTTCACGGTTCACGCATTCCCTGGTGGGCTGGCTTTAGCATGCCCTCAATCAGGACAGCTGTTATTTTGCTCACATGGAAAGTGTGTAGGATGCAATAGCTTTGCTACTGAAAACCATTCAGAAATTAGCTAGTGAAAGGAAGCATTCTCTTTCTTTTCACAGCCCACATACAGCAAGATGACCCCCCTGCCATAGAATCAGCATGTAACCAACCTGGAAGTAGTTTGCCTTCACTTTAATAGCAGGAATGCTTTACAGTGCATTTAATAAAATCACACAAATATCTACGTGCAATAATATAGCCTCAGAACATTCAGAGGGAAAAAATAGGGCCAGTTAAGGAATGCAAATTCCACGCATGAAAGACTGAAGGACACTGAGTATTAGCAGCCACAGAACTCAAACCCTATCTTTGCAAATCAGCTGTGTTTACATGGATCTACAAAGTCAATCAGAAATTACAAAATAAGAATTGTAGCCCAAGTAATGCCACAAAAAGGTTATGAGTTGAACATTTAACCCTTAAGCTATATTCACTCCCTCTGCCTAGGCACTCAAACTGCTATAAAGATAATATCCAAGGTGGCAATCAGACTATAGCTCCTGAAGCTCCTGCTGATGCAGCTACAGGCTGGGAGGGAGCTCATAACTTCAGGATGCAAAGGGTGATAGTAGAAACCTCTATTATACCAGTACAAATCTGAACATAAACCCTGAATATTTTGCTTTGAAACCTAACAATTAATCCTAGCACTAATTGATGCATCAGCTGAAATGAACATAACAGGAATAAATATAAATTACCATAACAGCTAGAGGCATAAAACTATGGTATGTGATAAAGAACAGCTGAAGTGAAAATGGGGAACATTTTGTATTACATAAGTGGACCTGAACCCTGGGCTTCTGTACTAACCATTTGCCAGTTCCCATTACTAAGTATATTATCTCTGAATTCAGAGCTTTATACTCCGTGCACAGAATTGCCAGCTCCTCAGAAGCACACAACCATGTCTACCTCAAAGCTCTACTAACTGTTTATGTGCCAGAGAGCATGGCACCCTTGCTTGGACTTGGTCTTAAGAGTCCTTGTTTGAAAAGAGTTGGAAGAGAGGGAGGGGGAAAAAAAAAAAAAAAAAGAAAAAATTAAGGAAAAAAAAAAATCAAATTGCCACTCAACAGCCCCTTACCTCTGCACCCTCACAGAAGCTGCCTGATCTCTGGGGTGGCTGCAGGCCAAACAGAACTGTGCTGCAGCAATCTGCAGCTGTTCAAGAGAAGCACAGCAGATGCCATCAAAAAAGTACGGTACCAGTAATATAGCAGAAACTATGATTCCCGAGCAAGCTGGGACTGTTCTTTTCAAAAACCTGCCCTTCGGATGGGGAAGATATATCAAAACAGAAAGATAAATCAGTGAACACCCACCACTTAAGCGTGGGAGATCAGAAAATCTGTGCTAGTCATTAAGATTGTCTGTCTCTTTGGGAATCTGCCAGTTCATAAAACCAGATGAATGGCAGCCCAGGACACAGCTGAAGCTTAACTGAAAACATGTTACTTACTAACAGCAACCTGAAAGTTGAAGAATTCTTTTTTTTTTTTTTTTTTTCTGTAATGTATCTCGTATCTCAGCTAGATTAGCATTATTAATGTGCATCATCTTGCATTTTACTGGTCACCAGCTCTGACACAGCCTAGATACAGACTGATTTTTCAGAAGCCACCTTCAAAAACTAGGGGAGGCAGAATCAATAAAGTGAAAATATGCTTAGAAAGGAAAGGATACACAAAAAAAATTAAAAAGAGCTGGAGGAAGCGCGGGAAGAGCGGATTCATGCTCAAGTCAAGGCTGGAGCCAAACAGCCACATATTGACTGGGAGATGCACATTAGGATCAAACAAAGCAGCAGGAGAATGCCACAAGAGAAGGGGCTGGATGGAGACATACACTGGTGACACAGCAGGCCAGATCAGACAGGTGTGCACATGGCTAGTGAAAGTAAGTGTGCTGAGAGGGAACAGAGAGAGCACCTGGAGCTGGGCTACTGTGAGAGCAGGGCTGAGGAAGGTGGTGGTGGAGACAAGGAGGTCCAGGGTAAAGAACCTGACCGGACAGGGAGGTAGGACAGGTTCTACTTTCCCCCAGCCACTGCAGGTGGGAATGGCCCAAGCATTCACCTTTCTTTGTCTCTCTCCATGAAGAGGATCACCACAGTACTCTCTAGATAAGAATATAAACTCACATCAAGTATTTGCCACATTTCTAAGTCTTTTACATTTCACATTCCTTATATGTCACTCTTATACATCTTCCCTCTCTGTCCTAAGCCAGCTGCCTCTTTCCCTGTCTCCCCTGCTCCGGTCTGCTAGACTTTTAACACAAACAACCCCTCAGAACTCCATCAATCCTCTCTCCTGTCCCTTATCCCCCTTCCTTAATAGGCTGGGTATAAAACTAGGATTTTGTGCCATTAAACACATGCTGCCGAGCCACACATGTGGAAGAGGATGGTTAGTTAATCTTTGGGAGCAAGAAGCAATTTCACTGTTTACAACACAGTAGCTCATGCTACAAAACACATTAAAAACTCAGTTATTCCAAGGCCACCTCCTCTTGACAAGTTCAATAAGAATTTCACTCCACACAGAAAACTTCCAAGACAAGATGCGGAAGTTTTAGAAGAGTTGTTATTACGAATCCAAAGCGGCAGTAGCATGAGAACTGATTTGCTACTGAAGAATTTGCTAGAAATAGCCAATCACTGAAGCAAGACATGAAGTTGGGCAGTGTTTGTATTGCCTACGTAACTTGTCAACGGTTTTGCCAACAGAAGGATACCAATGTCCTCCACCACAGAAATTACATAAACTGTCTTCACACCTTTATTAAAAAACCAAACTTGTTATTGCAACAATTTGGGATGCTGTCATAACCACTGAAGGGAGCACACTGCACTGTTTCAGATGAAGAAGCAGAGTTTGCCAGCTGTGTCAGACTGATGATGCCCCCAATCAGATGACCCTGTACTTATCACATATGTCAGAGGAATAACCTACCTCACCTGATAAAGCACATCTGGATCCCTAGCAAGATCTCTCTGTCACCAGAAACATTAAATGCACAACTCCTTTACTCATTTCTGTAATACCTAATGCATTGGAATTAGGGACCATCTCATTAACTGTAAATATGTAATTCTCTAACTCCTGCTATGCAGTGAACATCTCTTTGCATGGAACTGCCAAATTTTAAACACTGCTCTTCTTCCTAGCTGCTCACAATCAAGTTGACCACATCAGTGCTATAATTCTTACTTCCAACATGCACTAGCCAATTTAATCTCATCTGCTACAACTCTTCAAATCTTTTCAGTTCTGTGAGGTACTGCTGTGCACTTCAAACTCTCTTCCAGTTTTTGCTAACATTTAATTGTGTGTAACTTGCAAATCCTGCCTAACATTTAATTGTGTGTAACTTGCAAATCCTGCCCCCTTGCTGTTGACTCTTTCTGTTAATCAATACATTAGCAGATGAAGAGCAGTTTTTTTTTGTTTTGACTTGTAGTCCTAATCTTGACAGCTCATGTCAAAGGAAAAATACTGAGAATTCAGATTTCCTTCCCAGTGCAACAGCAGAACACAAGATAAGCAGGAAATCTGTGATGTGGAAAGACAGACAAGACATGCAGAAGGTACTGCTTATAAGCATGAAACCAATAACTACTTAGAACTGTCTTCTCTCGTTAAAAAAAAAAAAAAAGATAATGCTTCATGCTAAAAAGATGGTTAAGTGGAAAATACTGCTAAGCTGCAGAAACGACTCTCTTTGACCAACCAGGCATGGCACCTGTTTAATTTAGAAAGATTGTTACAGTTGGTCATTAGGCAAAGTGTTGTGAGGGGGGACACTGAGGAAAAAGGAACTCTTCAAACACCAATGAGAAAGAGAGAAGACCCCTAGTGACAACCAACCACGGAGTCTGAGTGCAAGAAGGACTAGCCAAAGCAATAGAGTTCATCAGAAACCTAAGGCGTGCATGTTGACAGAGCACAAACTGCCATGCACCCAGTGCTGTTTTGTGCACCCAGCGCTGTTTTGCTTATGCTTTAATGAACACGTTTTTAATGAGCTGTATTAAACGTTGTTATTCATAAGAAAAAAGCATGAGTTATTTATTTCAGTAGGCAACATACTTTCACTCAGGAATATGCAAGATTAATCAAGGAAAAATAATTTTAAATTTTTTTTTAGTGGTTTACTTTCAAATAGCTTTAGTACTTTTCTTTGCTTATCTTACATTTAAGGAAAGCTTAAATCCTCACTTCTGTGTATGGCACTGACCTTGTCAAAACTAAGCCAGGGATCTCAGGTAATTCCCATAGGTAACACTCAAAACTTCATTAGTATAATCTAGAAACAAATAAGTGTCAGTGTTTTCAGAGCAGTACCCTCCCATTATTTTCTAAAGGTGAGCAGTCAGAATCCTGCAGTTTTATTTTTTCCTTATTACTCACCCAATAATCATTCTCTAAAATACATAATTTAAAAATGGTAGTTAGCAAGCCCCCAGCATAAACCAGCAAGAAAAGGAGATCATTTGAGTTTTTCAGATTTATTCTATGAGTGCAGTATACACGGACCCCAAAACTACACAGAAAGTGGCAGAAACTCCCTCGAGACTGTAGCAGCTTTTTGCAGTCCTTGTTGGCTAGAAATACAAAAGTTTAGCTTTGGAGGATACCTTAATGTCTAAAACTAGGGAAAAACTCAGCCCAAGTAGGATCTTTATGAAAGTCTGCTGTGGTGGTATTTTCAAAAATAATATTCACAAGAAGGTATTTGCCTGAATACTGTTCCAAAGAATAAACCTCCCCTATCCACAACTTGACAACAATACCTTACTTTAACAAGGCTATCCTTATTTCTCATATACTAGATCCTGGGATCTTACTACATCCTGGGATGAGCTGTGGTAGCTGTTAAGGCCTGTTAAAGCCCAAGAGACAAGCATAAAGAAAAATTACTTCAAAGCAGCAGAGACAGCTTACAAAATCTCACAACACCTCTGAAATTTAAGTGCATTCTCTGACAGCCATTTAAAGCTGGGGCTTTCAGCAGAGATGCAGTTATCTACCACTAAGCAATTATATTGGAACCTTCTCTATTTTGTGTCAAAAGTCAGTGGGCCAAGGACTCACACTGGCTTGGAAGGTGTTTACCTGTGAATGTGTCTCAGTGGTAATACTCATGTGTTGCTGTAGCACTGCAGTTGTTAAGAGCAGCCATTGGTCTCAAGGAACGGAGAAAGCAATCACACCAAAGCATGCTACAATGGCTTTTAGAAACCACCAGAAATATTATTCTAAGGATAACAAGCTCAAGTCAGTCACATTGGATCCTCTCTGCCACAGGGAAGGGACTGACTACCTAGTGCAGCTCTGAGTGTATTCTCTTCAGCTCTGGTACATCCACGGGGAGGATGCACACTCTAGCCCTAATTACCTAATGGCTCCCACTGAAAGCTGTGCAGCTAGGACATCTCATTAGCAATTAGCATCCATTTTAACCTGAAGACAATGGCATCACATATGTTACATAGTCCACCTAGGAAACAAACCATGTTTAAGAAGATAGCAAAGACATCAAATCTTTTTCACTATCAGATTACCTTGATTGGGCCTTTCATACTACACGCTCTCTCAAGTACTTATTGAAAAACTTCCTAAAATAAACAACTGTTTTATCCTGTATGAAGACGTAAGTCCTGTAGGAGCCCTAACTATGGTTTTCCAACAGCTCAGCCAGAACAAGCAGCATTTTTTGTTTGCAGACATTCACACTTCCTTCCTTCCTTCCGTGTTTCCAGTTCTGCACAGTGCTATCAGGGAAACAGCAGCTCTGCTACTTGGAGCAGTGTGATGGGTACACCTTCATTACAGGCTCTATATCCCCCTGGGGTCCTCCAGTTTCAGGCTGCAATGGTCCCTGCTGTACCTGGTGGTCAGCACAAAACAAACACTCAGCTGAAATTTGCAGCCTCCTTTGTCAACACCGCGCAAAGCCAAAAGAAACTAAAATATCACACCTAGCACTCATAGCCTCAACCCAAACAAGATATCTACTGGATAATAAGCACTCTCAAGAGAGCAGTCTAGCACTGACCACAACTAGACACTTACAAAAGAAACATGGAAGGTGTATCTAAAAACTTCAGGTAGCATTATACCCACTTTGTGCCTTCCTAACCCAAGTGTACATCCTGCTCATTAGTCACAAAGGCAGGACTACCTGCTGTACGCAGGGGAAAAAAAAAATAAAAATTCTTTCTATTCCATACACACCCATGGTAGTTAATTTAAGTGTCCCACATGCTCCAGTATCACCCGTGATTTCTGCTATGATTGCTTTTTCATGCTACATTTTTAGATACCTTTTCTTCACAGTATCACAGTATGTTTGGGATTGGAAGGGACCTCAAAAGATCAAGCACTTAAAGGATAATTTGCCCCCAAGGAAGCTTTGCAGCCTTGAAATCCTTGCCTCAAGTTAACAGCTTATGCTTTTTAATATTCATTGCACTAATAAGGAATCCCTTACACCCATTACTGTCACATCAGTTTATGAATTCTGAGAGTGACAGATAAGTTTGATATTATCTAAGAAACAAATTTTGAACATTTTTCTATTTAACATGAGAAGACAATCTTGAATCATCCTTGCCTGGACATTAGTGAAACCTTAACAGGTTTAATCAAATCCTTTCATTAACTCAAAATGTAGTATAATAAAATTTTAAAGTACAATTTAACCTTTGTTTAACTAAGATTGCATAAGTTAAGCAATATTTTTCTTAAATTTTCCCAAAAAGGTAAGGTTTGGAGGTTCACGGTTAATTCCCATCCATGCACAGTTACACTGCAGATTTAAGAAGAAAAACTCAGTTCACAAAATTTATTTCAAGAGGATGTAACTGAGCTTTCAAAGTGTAGATGCAGGTCAGTTATTTAACCATCTGAATAATCCTCAAAGACACTAGCTGCAAAATTCCTGTTGGCATGAAGGAAGCATGTAAAATCCTCAGAATCTGATAATGCAGTTCCTCCTGAAGGGGGAAAAATATTCCTATATAACTTTTCAAATTTGTTAATATATATATTCTGTTTTTTTTATTACTGGAGCTGAATTTTAACACAGCTGATCTTCAGCTGCTAATATTGGAACCTCCCTTATCCCTGGCCAAGATCCAACTAAGCTGTCTTTCCATTCCAGAAAACTTAAGAGTCAGTGCTTCCTAGTAAAGTGCCTGCCAGAAAAATGACCAAACATCCACTCCTGTGATGTACAGGGTTGTTATTTACAGTATGCTTTGGAGTTCTGGGCAATGTGGATTTAAATGACTGAAAACACTGTGCCTTCCACTACTTCCCTTGAGAAATTTCACACTTTGAAATTCTACTTTGTTTTCACCATTACAGGTTCTTTTTCCCCTGCCCCATGGATATATCTTTCTCTCCTTGCTCATTTTCATCTTCATTTTAATTCGGTGTCCAACAGCAAATATCTTAACTGTTCCAGCTCCTTGTGGAGACCATTCTACATTGTTTCCCATTCATCTACATAATTTGCCTCAGCTTGTCTTAATCATTTCATATGCCCCAAAAGATAATGAAAAAGGACAACAATGATCTCCTGTTACCATGTGTTACCATGTTACCATGTGTTCTTCTGCCTGGACCCTTGGTCATGCTTCAGAATTCACTTCTTTAGCATCTCTTCATTGTTTGCAGTTTGGGTTTTGGTATTCTGTTGTTTAAAGAATATTGTTGGTTTTGATGTGATTACAACCCACAAGAAGCACTGCTGCCTTTACTAGTTTGGCAGTGATATCTTTAGCCCTACGTAAGTTTTCCGATAAGCTGAAATAAGGTAATTTTGTCTTGAACATAAGGGCAGAAAACTGTCCTATGGCAGGTGCTCAGGACTCTCAGAATAAGCCCCTTCAGTTGGCCAATAGGAAAAACAATAAGCAGCTTGTATTGATCACACCAGGGCTCTGTGCAGATCTTTACTTGGTCTCCAGGATTGTTAATATGGAGATACTTAGAAGACAATTGAGGCGAATCTATTTGAAAGCCTTCCCAGTAAGGCATTTGGGACCTTAGAGTACACATACAGAGTTTTACCAAGTTAGACAGGGATTTCATGTGTTCAATAACACTCAATGGATTCCTTTTTGATGAAATTCTACTGGAGGAGAAGTAGGACTGGAAGTGTAAACTTTCACTGTCCAAAGGGAGAAGGAAAGTAGACCTGAACACTTTTATCAGAGAATTATTAATGCTAGGCTGAGCAGTTTCTGTCCTTTTCCACCTCATGCCTGTGGAGCGCCTCTCTCCAAATATTGCCACACACGGCTGACAGGCACTCAGAACAGTCACCTCAATAAAAAAGAGCTAAGAATTTCTGCTGGGTTTTCTATATCTACAGGTTCCTTTCCATGTACTTCCCAAACCTGAAAATATTAACATCACCTACACTGCTGTCTCATTACAGCTAGTCTTCTCCTCCATGCTAAATAGTCTGAACTCACAGCTAGCTCCAAGGCTTAAGACATGATATATTACAAATATCACTGGGAGGATATGCCTGAGTCAAGTTTACTTTCTCTTATTAATGTTTTACACTCAAGATTTTGTTGTTTTTGCTGTGTTAACTATTTCCATTAGCGTCCAGTACCTAAAATATGTACTTACTACATAAACTACTACATCAGTCAATACGGTCTTCCTAGCTTCCAGAAAGCTGTAAGCCCAGCTATACCTTCAGGGCAGGTTCCTTTCAGGCCTTCCATAAGCAGAAGGCAGTACACAAGCCAAGAAAGCTATCAGATAAAAAACCAAACCAAAACAAGCAAAAAACCAAACAAACAATCAAAAAAACACAAACAAAACTAAACACACAAAAAAACCCAAACCAAAGCCAAGCAAACCACACACCAAACACCCCCCCAAACAAACAAAAACCAACCAACCAACCAAGAAACACAAAACCAGGCATAACATTGGTCCTTCACTTGGGATATATGAATACCCTGTCAAATGGCACACCTTTTCAACCCATTTATAAAGCACATAGCAGTTATGCTGACTTATAAAAACAGAGCTAAGTGCTGCATATGGCACTGTATTTAGATACAAGGAATAGCATTAATCTGTGGAGGCAAAGAGGAAGCTGTTTTCACTTTTTACACTCTTCTGATGTGCCATGCCTCCACCTTTTAAAAACCTGTTTGGTCTGACTTACCTTGCCTTTGGCACTCAGAAGGCACAGTGCATTCCCATCAAGATAAGAAATGAGATACAGGTATCCCGGCGTTCCTTATTTATCTCTTCAGTTTCCAGGTCACCTTGACATGGTTTCTCAGTCAAAAAGCAGACTTGCAGTCCAGTACTCAGAACAGCAAGTTCAATCTGAGCTTGGAAGTTGAGTACTACCTATTTCTTTCCTGTTCCCATATCAGGATTAGTCACACGCTTGACACTGCACGTCTGGCACTCAAAAAGCATGAACCAACATCTTCCTGTCTCACTTCCTTCCTTGCATAGGGGAATATATTAACTAGTTCAGGCTTAGGAACATATCAGCAACCCCAGGACATAAGGAGGATCCAGGCAGGCCTGTTAATTGTTACTATGCTCTAGGCCTCAATGTTACTGTGAGGCAGGTACAGGTCTGATGACATGCTGCAATCACAGATGTATTTTTCAAACCTAACTTTAGAGCCATGCCACACAGCCAAGACCCCAAAAAGCAGTTTAAGTGGGCAGATGCTTCATGCCATGGGGTCTCCAAGCAGAGACAACAGTACTCTGCAAAATCAGGACCTCCAATTTACAATTTATTTATAGAAATCAAATTACATCTACGATGAGTGTTACGTCAAAGCAAGTCATAAATTAGGATCTCAGAAAGAAAGCAGGGATGCAAGCTTATATTGCTTCAAACCAGGCCATTTGTCAACTCAAATGCAATAAAATATCCTTGCCATGGCTATTAAAGAAACACAGCAGTCTTAACTCACCACTGCTGTATCTCACTTTTACAGCAGTATAATATCCTTTGGCAATGAATCAGGCTGCTGTAAAGCTGCCAGTCCAAGCCAGACATCAGCAGAATGCCAACAGAAGAAGTAAATGCTGTAGTATCTTATACTGCTACTTTCCCCTCCAAAATGGTTATTCCCTTTTTATGAAGTCACTTTCATATCATGTATTTACTTTTCAGTATAAATCAATGAAGTAATTTTTACCGTATTCTTGAATCTGGAGTATTGTGTCCAATTCTGGACCCCTCAGTTCAAGAAGGACAGGGAACTGCTGGAGAGAGTCCAGTGCAGAGCAACAAAGATGATGAAGGGAGTGGAGCATCTCCCTTATGAGGAAAGGCTGAGGGAGCTGGGTCTCTTTAGCTTGGAGAAGATGGAGGGGTGACCTCATTAATGTTTACAAATATACAAAGGGTGAGTGTCAGGAGGATGGAGCCAGGCTCTTCTCAGTGACAACCAATGGTAGGACA
Organism: Nesoenas mayeri; assembly: GCF_963082525.1. Lineage (NCBI taxonomy): Eukaryota > Metazoa > Chordata > Aves > Columbiformes > Columbidae > Nesoenas > Nesoenas mayeri. The sequence continues at coordinate 25,181,446 of NC_137540.1, forward strand.
AGGGGTAATGGGTACAAACTGGAACACAGGAGGTTCCACTTAAATTTGAGAAGAAACTTCTTCTCAGTGAGGGTGCCAGAGCACTGGAACAGGCTGCCCAGGGGGGTTGTGGAGTCTCCTACTCTGGAGACATTCAAACCCCCCGGACACGTTCCTGTGTAGCCTCATCTAAGTGTTCCTGCTCCAGCAGGGCGACTGGACTAGATGATCTTTTGAGGTCCTTTCCAATCCCAAACATTCTGTGATTCTGTGAATCCAAGGCACAGGATTTTAAGTGAAAGGGCTGAAGAAATGCAGGATTTCTGCCCTCAGACACATGCTGATATCCATGGGGACAGACACTGGCCACAGGGAACTTGAAACAGAAGAATGTTGTCTCAGAGCTCCCCAGTAAGTGAGCTGGCAAGCAACAGTAGTTGGAAGTTCCCATTTGACAGGCTAGAAAGCTCAATGAAGATACCTCTGTTATCAAGCTGAAAGCTGGCAAGTAATTGCTTTTAAGAATATATGCTGTTTCTCTTGGCAAAAGCACTCATTTAATGAACTGGTAAGATGCCCTTCATTTGTTGCTCTGACACCACCAGCACCACAAATTATTTTTAAAAAAGAAGTTTTGTCATTTGCCATTTTAAATAGGTCTTTTTATGATTTCCCCAGATACTCTATCAGAAAAAAACACATGGAGAAGATGACAAGCAAATACCAAATTGTTGAATTCAGTTACCCATTTCCTCAAGGGGACAATGGGAGCTGCTTTTGCTGCCCTTCAGCACATAAGGCAGTACCTTATTCACCTTGAACGCAGTGAGGCACCTGAAAACCCCACCAGCCTCAACTGTCCAGGACAATTGGGAGAAGCACATTCAGTTCCTCGGGACTAAAATAGTGCTGTCTGCAAACACATGACCACCCAATACAACCAAACGCTGTTAGGTCCTAAGTGCTTTCAATTGTCTAATATTCGGCAAGTCCTGGTTGTAAAGTTTGCAACACTATTTCCAGAGATGTGTAATAGCAACCCGCACAGTATCTCCAGCTGAGAATTTGATCTTCATTCACACAGTATAACTTGATTTGTTTATAAACAGGTTTAATACTAGAGCATTGACTTTTCACCACTTTGGAGGAGTCTCTGCTGTGTTCCCTCCATAGAGAGCATTAAGAAGTCAAGACATACACATGTGAGAAGTTTCTAAAGCTAGCCTAGGGTGACACACAAGAAAGATCAAACCATCTTCTCTCTCCAGGCTTTCAGTGGTGCTTACACTTCAGTTTTCCACTTCAATACCACTATTACATCAACGACCTTTTTAGGATTGATGATTTCATGCTCCCCACCTACCACAAGACCTCTGGGGTCCACAAAGGTCAGTAAAGTCTGGCTTAGTCTAATTCACATGAATAGTTCCACTGAGACTAATAACAAAAAGGTAGCATATAGTGCTTTGCATAAAGTGCTTTGCTGATCGAGGTCAAAGCCTCCTAAACCATTTTAACCACAAGAGAGACAAAAGTCAGAGCCTCAAGCTTTTACTCTTGAGCATTAGATCATATTACAGAGCTCCCAGTTTCCAGATCCCTTCCTTCTGAATTGGAGCCAACAAGCAGATATAGGCTTGCCCAGAAAATAGCAAAATGTATTACTTGTCCAAGGTTTTCCCATATCTTGTGCCATTTCACATCCTTCCCTTTGTTTGCATGATATTCTGACATTGAAAGACCAGCTCCACTTCCTTCAAGAAAAAAAGTAGAAAACCAACACCTTAGCATCAGCAACTCGCCCACAACTAGACATCTACGTCAAGCCAACTATAAATGCTTTCTATTTTTTTTTAGAGAAGCATTAGCCCATGAGCTTCAGTAACCATACTCTTCTGACAAAGCATGTCACCAGCCTCTTACCCTGTCTGTTTACACCAGAGAGATCTAAGTGGATTTATAGTGCATACTGAAAAGGATCTGACAATTAAAAGAGTATTTCCAAACCTGAGCTCACTCATTCTAACAAGTTACTTCCTCCACACGATTTGTGTTATCTTTAGAACTGAACAGATTTTGAATATGTTTACAAGTAGAGGATCCCTGTCCTACTCTTTTCACTTTTGAACCTGCAGGATTTCCAGGCAAGATTATTATTTCAGGATTTTTCAAGCAATAATCACATGAGAATCTAGAGTTTTCAGAACTGTATGTACTCAATAGTTGTATTTTTTCAACATCATTCAGGAAGCTGCTATTGTGTATAAAACCTCACAGCTTTAAGCTATTTTGTAAAAAAGAGAATTAAAAAGTTGCTTGAGTTGACTTTTCAGTGAGAAATGTTACTCAAGATAGCAACTCCTGCACTATTTTCAATGCTCTGATGAGCAGTAATAAAAGCAGGGCTTTAGACAAGAACGGGGCAAACAGGACTCCTGCCGTAAGTGGTCTTTCAAAGAAATATCAATTGATAGCAAAAATACTTAGGCTTTTCCATTGTCTACTACTGGCACCGAAAAGTTGTCCTAGAGACTGTTGGTAAGAATCAACATCAACCACTGAAACACATATGAATCCAAGGATGCACACAGGTGGGGAAACAGCCAGTCCCATGAGCCAGAGCCCTCTTCAGCAATAAAACTAGGGTGCAGCACTGTAACAGAAAGCTCAGAAGACTGACGACACAATTCACTTTCTAACATTCATAGGTGTTGTTTCAGAAACCAAATTATATACTGAACTGTAAAAAGACTGTACATTTGAAGGTCAGAGTGAGGCTGTAACTCTGAGCACAGTCACAGTCTCCCTTTTATCAAGGAGGCTGACCAGACCCCCCCTTTATTTGCCTCATCATCTCTACTCAGACTCCAACTCTGTGTTTCTACACCTGTTTACAAAAAGTGGACAAACATGAGGTATCTGGAACAAGAAAATGTAAATTGCTCTCCATGTAGGGGCTAAAATAAGCCACTTAATACATGGATCCTCTCTGAACCTGGGAACAGATCTTGATGCTCAACCTTAATGAAGTATTTCGGTACAGAAGTTCTTCTACCCAAAATGCTGCCTAGCTGATCCAGTCAGTGACGCTGCACTCTGCCACTTTGGGAAAGGTGGGGTGGAGGAAATCAGAGAGATAAATTACAGCTGGGAAAAAAACAAACACAGGACAACCAGGAACAGAAGACAGAGCAATACAAGTTGCTTGGAAAAAAAAAAAAAAAAAAAAGGTACCTACCCCATTCCTGCTTATCTGTGGTTCAAAAGCATCATTTGGGTCACGGGAGAGAGGCACAAAGAGCTTAATCAGAGGAAGCAAGATATCTGCACACCCCTACTTGCCTCTCCCAGCCCTTCTCATGCAGGCTGCTATATACCTTCCCCTTACACAGAGCAGCAACTTACTCCACAGGTGCTTCCAATGCTCTGCAAACAGCAGCACTTGCATCAGGTTCTTCAGATTCAGACCTTTCTATTAGGTGCCTGTATTTTCACTGAGCACTTGAAAACAAGTACTTTTATGTGAGACAACAGCCACCACACAGTGAAATCAGTTATATGCTTTGTGCTCATCTTGGAAGCACACCAAACACCTGTGGTTCAATGAAGAGGCCACTCACAGTTCAGGACATGTAAAGTAATCTAATTCTAATCTAATTCACTGTCTCCGAGAGATAATTACTTTGGCAGAAAGAATACACAAGTTTGAGAAGAGCCATGTTTGTCAGGAACACAGAAACCATGCCAAATTTCCCTTTAGTTTGGCAGCAGTTTTTTAACAGATGACTCGTGGGAATACTGTGCAACACCCTACTGTAAACTAATAAGTAATCAAGCAGAGCCTGTTTCATCATTTGAGGCAAAGATTTAATAATTTTTTTTCTAAAAATAATTAAAAAAAAAAAAAAGAAAACCCTTCTACATTTTCTACATTTCAGGTAATAAATAAGGTTTATATAATGGACCTTCTTATTCAGGGAGAAAATGCCTCTCTAATGTTTTCACAGTGAGATGATTTAATAGGTAGCACATACTTTATATAGAACTAATTTCTGCAAAGAGGTAATTTCAATCACCTCTTCAATGAGATCCTCTTTGAACAGCAGTTACGAAGTGGAAAGCTCCAAGTGGCCACATAGAAAGCCCATCCCTGTGCATTTAGAAAGAATCTGTAGGTTCTTGAAAATCAGGCAAATAACATTGTGTTAATTAACACACCAATTTTTAAACTGCTGTCAAAGAGTAACAACAGCGAGCCATTCAGATCATCCAAATTAGCGAACAATTTGATCTCTCTTATTTTTATAGATCACTGTTTATTTTGCCACTACTTCTCAAAGGAAACACCTGTAACCATTAAATTACAGCCTACTGTCATTTAAATGTATAATAATGGCAAACCACCTGACACAGGCTCTGATCTACCGCTCAGGCACTTCAGAGAAATGATACTTATAAACTACAATGAATAAGACCAAAGACACAAAGTTAAACTTGCAAAGTTTGAAAATACCAATATTAAGATAATCTGGACATTTAGCAAGGAAAATTTCAGCTTTCAAGTTTGCCAAGTTCAAAGCAACTAAAACCAGCCTCTATAGAATAATGTCATCTTGTCTAAACAGGACTAGATCTCCACTGTGTGTTTGGAAAACATGCCTGATGTCAGTCAAGGTTAATACACACCTATAGTATCAAAAAAAAAAAAAATACACAGATATAACCAAATAAAAAATACTAAGAAGAATTGGAAAGCCCGTAATAGTGATATTGCATTAACAGTTGTAGACTCACCTGTTACTTGTTCACTGATGCATCTTCTATCACCAAGAGCTCTGGAAAGAAGTGTCTAACATCTATACAAGCCATTTTGGCCATATGCACAATGAAACAGCAGACAGAACAAAAAATAATTATGCAGAAGTTGGGGGGCATGTGTGTGTTTGTTTGGTTTTTTTTTCTTCTGTCTTTTCTATTTGGTTCAGTCAGGAAAATTATATACTAAATACTTTCCATAGTGCGACACTATGGATATTTTAAGGATGCATGCACCACTGACTCACCTAAGAGAACGTAAGTAACACTGGAACCATGTTCTCACCATATATGTGACTGTCCAAGTTTAGGACCTGAACTCATTTCTGAGTCTTACAATCTCACAATTCCCTTTTCACATATACCTTCCCTTATCTCCTTGGGTAACCAAACAACATTAATTAAAATAAATGGATGCTGCCAAACATAACTATTTTTTGAGTAACAGTAGACTACTGACCTCACAAAAGGCAAGTTTTGCATTAATTGGCAATTTACTCCCCCTACTGTAAGAAAATGCTTTGCATCTGACCTTCTTAGCTCCCTTCAACTTCCAGAGAGTTGTCAGAGCACAAGGACAGATTTCTAACTTGTAAGCCCACAAGCTTCCAAGTAAGGACAAAAGATCCAGGTAAAAACATACCATAGAAGAGCCTGAAGACAAGGGAAGCAGTTTGAATGACTCTGGATCTGAACTCCCAACACCCAGTGCTTTGAACTTCCAAGTAGAAAACAAAATATACTTCCAGTTTTTCAAACTGAGCAAGAATTTACGCTCAGATACTCACACAAACTTAATTTACAAGTTGATTTTCCCAAGCACCAATTCTAATACTGCACATTCAACCAGCTATGATTCAGTGCGCAAATAGATGTAGAAGATCCGGTATTTGTGATTGCCGCTGCAGCATCAGTTCATGGTCACAACATGAATTAAATAAAATATGTGATGCATTGAAACCAGATTTTTGAAAACAAACAAAACAAAAGAGCAGGGAACCAAAAGGAAAACTTTTCTGCTCCCACCAATCCTCCCCATTTTACTTACTGTGAGCGAACCACGGCTTTACCAAGTTTGTGCATTGTTTTTTACTGATATCTTTCAAATACCCCTTTCTCAAAGCAGGAACACAATCAGAAAGAGCTAGTAGAAGGCAAGGCACAAAGTGCTAGTTAGTAGCTAGCTGAGCCAACATGATCATCTTGTTGGTCTTGTGTTGGTTTGGTTTATTTTATTTTTACCCCTAGTCCCTTGCATTGCTCTCAACCTAAGCAATGAATTGAAAGCTACAGACTGCCTCGCAACAATTACATAGCAAGCAGAAATAGTGCACACCTTTGCAATGTTTAATATGCCAGAAGCAAATTTTGTTGCTGTCAGTGTAGTACACAAATGGTATTTAACCACCACGACCATATGTGCAACAAGTGTTCCAGACACAATTAAAAAAAAATGAAAATCATAAGGATTGCAGGCTTACTCCCTTTACACATTTTGACAATGTAACATAAGTTTAACCATTCTTGAAGCAGTTCAAGAAAAATCCCCAAATTGTGTAGAATCAAACTGCATAGAGACATGATGTGCATTTCCCTATGCACCCCTGCAATATCAGTTGCTCACTGCAGAAATAGGATCACTGCTACATTTCTGGTAAAATAAACCATTGGCTTCTTACAAGACAGAGCAATAACAGCAAAGTAGTCAACTTAGAACAGAACCGCATTTGCTTCTGCTCATCAGCCCAAGTACCCAAACCTTCATACCTCTGGCCAGGAGACCAATGGTGCATCTGAGTTTGCCCAAGCTACCTCTGTCCAAGTTTTGTCACCACCAAATTCCTTTCTGAACTGTGGAACCAAGACATACAAATGCCCCTAGACTTCACTGGGTTTATAACAGCACAACTTCAAAGTTCAGAAAATTAGTTTGAACCACTATGAGCTGAGGACCCAGCCCACCATTATTTCAATGAATTCTAACAGTGAAGGATTCATTTTTTGGTTGCGTCTTGTAGTGCTCTGTACATATACCTTTAACCATATAATACCACTGTGACTAGATACACCGTAACAGGGTCTCCTGATTGAACATTTCACATTTCCTGCACTTGTGCAGTTCAACCTGCACAGAAGAACAAATCCCATTCTTCATGAAGAATGTTTGTTCTCAAGCAATTGAAAGGACATAATTGCCAATGCTCTGGAAACATACCAAGGTGACACCACAATAGATAATTTTTAAGAGCTTGGACAGCACATTGAGTATAAAGTACAAAGAAAATATTTTATTTTGTATACAAGTATTTTTATGATCTTGGGACGTAAATTATTGAAGCTCTTGCTGTATGCGTGACTATGGTACAGTCTGGTCTGTCCAGAACTGATGACCATCTAGGGAAGAGATGGCTTTATCTCCCAACATCTTTAGGTTAATCCTTTGAAAGGGAGGAATGCTGTCTTTTGTCTCATGCTTAAGACTTTGTGACTGCAGTCTCATCATGTCTTTCTGTCAAGGTTTTCCATCTCTTGTCCGAGTGACCAGGTAACACACATGCTGCCCTCCAGGGGTTAAGGCATGTCTTAGAACCAGACAAGCTCCTCTCCTCCAGGATCTAGTTTTTCACTTCATTTATTTAAGCTTGCACATTTCACATGAGCAATAATTCACCAGCTCCAGACAAACAGCCTTTTTCCTTTTAAACCAGTCCAACTAGTTCAGAGGCTGGAACTACAGGTAGTCCTGTAAATAACTTTAAATAAAGGTCCCTTCAACAGGAAATTAAATACCAAGACCGTTTCACAATGACTAGCACAGCAAACATGGATTTCACTCCTCTGCCTCCAACACAAAAACAGTGTTCCTACCAAGCACAACTTAAGCAGGATGTGCAACACGACAAAAATTATTGTTTACAAAAGGATCCTTCCTCTTTGGTCTCTCAAAGAAGAGACTTATGAGTGGCATGATGCATTTTCTCCTGACAAAACAATTGCTCCCAAATGGAGAAACTGCATTAATTCCCTGCAATTATAACCATAGCCATTAACAACCTAACCACATGACAAAGCCTAAGGCAGCCACAGACCCTGCACTAAGAAGATCGCCTTTTGAATAGATCAAAGGACCAGATGTTGCTGCTGGCTGACGGCCGCTCAGCTTGGCTCCCCAGAGCAAAATGCTGAGACAGTGTGAAGCAGGTTGAGTGTATTTTTCCAATCAAGTCCACCAGTCAGGACCGGCATCTGCAGGGAATACTCCACACAGTAACTCCTGTAAGGACAGGGAATAGCTGTCCCCCTCACCTGAGGAACACATCCACTGTCATGGCTGCACCATGGTCATGCACCAAGTCCACCTCCACCATGGCTTAAGACAGGAATATGAAGCCTACTTCAGCTTCTCCTTACCTTCATAAGAAGCTGAACCAATGCATCCTATGATTTTTTCCCATTTTTCAATTTATGAGAATCACTAGAACAGATTTCAATCATCTAGACAAAAAATTAAGAGTGCTCACTGAACACAAGGAAAAGAGCTTTTAAAACTTGTTTTCTTCAAAGGCTATATGTTCAAACGATAGTTAAAAAATAATCAAGAGACAGGCTGTCATTTCTGTGTGTACAACTTAACACTTAACTGAAGGTAATATAACATTTACTTTCATTAACATTTTTATATCTGGTTTGCTCCTCCTGATCTGTCTGTTAGTGCTGCAATCAACTAATTAAAACACTGAATACTCCTGTCTTCATTTCTATGTATTAAGCTTCACAGAAGCAGCTGTACCATTTCTTTCCCAGAAAATTATTTCCAGATTTCATTCTAGTTACCCATACAGCCTGAGAATTTTTTTTTTTAGATACAACTGACTCACTGCCTATAACTGACATTTTTCTGGCATAAAGCTGAAAATTAAGAGACTATCTCCTGCCATCTATGATGAAGAAAAATAGAAAGGTCAAACCATCCCACTTCATATCTCACTGTAAAAACAAGCAAAAAAATGTTACCTAAGCACTTCTTGAACCTGACATTCTCAGCTCAAGAGGCAGATGCTTGACATCAAACTGCTACATTAAGAATGTCCATTCAGCACTCCTTGCAAGGCATACAGTTGTAAGAAGTAAAATTCAGAACAGACTAAAAAGTTATCAGCAAAAATGAAAAAAAAAGAAACTTGCACTGAGAAGCCTTTGCTGTTATTGTCTATAAATAATCTGGACAATGCCCCAGGCCCACATTTGAGGACAAGCAATTAGTGATTAGGATTTCACTGCTGCATGCATGCTGTGAGACTGATGGAGACAGAGAGAAAGCAACAGATGGAGCTGAAGACTTGGTGAGATTTAACCCTCTTATTTGCAAGCAGGATTATAGATTGAAAGGGACTGCACTTCTCTCCTTCCCTTCACTCCTAGACAGATTAGCATACAAACGGTATTTCAAAACAGTAACAGCACTGCAGTTTGTCTGAAGGGCACATATGCAGTGATTATTACAGAGGAATACTGCACAGCTGAGAAGTAGTTGCATTCTACCCTTTATACTGGAAAGATAATTAAAAATGTCTAGCTGTGTAGGTGTGTAAAGAAACTACATCTGCAAGCAATGCCCCAAAGGAAACAATTTTCTAATTAACATAAACAGCATTGTGACCAGGTTGATTCTTAATGCTCTTTCTCTGACCCTGCATTTGTAATTTTAGGTACCCACTTGGGGCAATCAGAGACATTTCAGGATAGCAGCTGCTTTTGAGTTAAACACAACACAAGAATCCCTCATGGACTCCCTCGACCAAGACCAGGCCCTACTCTTTTCAGAAGACGGCAAATTGTGTGAAATAAGGAAGACCCCTCAGAGTCCCTGATACTTGACCAGAACACTGAACCAAAACTTTCTCTCCCCTTTTCAATTAAATGGTTTTCTTCAACCTCTTTTAAACTTCTAGGCTTCCTTCAGCATCTTCTGGAGGATCAAACCTGTAAATAATAAGTTTCAAGTGGGATGGGCAGCATTCACATGCTTATTTTCACAGATCATTTAGAAGCCAACAGACCACCATGCATTCATAAGTAGGAAACTAAAGCCTGTTTATTGAGACTGGGATAGAGCAGTGGTGCATTATAAAGTGCTAATAACATGTTTAGGGCTTCACTTGAGTCCGCAAGTTTGCTGTGTAAGAACACTGTCCAAACAAGCATTGCAAACCCTGCAGGTCATCAAGTGAAGGAAGGAGACATTTTTATAGCCATGGAGGTGGGAAGAGAAAAGGCTGTGTTCAATTTGGCTTAGTAGCATTGTGTACCCAAATGCCATGACTTCAGTAAAGTGTATATCCATGAGACACTGCCATCCTTCTCAGGCTGTCCTCCTTCAGATAGCAATCCTGCATTTCCAAAGCCACATTCTCAAGCTGCCTCAGTTGAATTAGCAGTTTTAAAGCCAGTTTCCGTTCAGCCAGAACCAAATTTGTTTAAAACAGCCATCTCTGGTCAGTCAAGAAACCAGTTAAACCAGTGAGGCTGTGAGGATCCATCAAGGCTTGGCTTTAAGACAAAGAAAAATTTGGGAGTTCTGAGCAACTTGATATCCTCTCTACCAGTGCTTGAAAATGGCAGGTAACAACTAGAAACAGCAATCCATTAAACTTAGCCTATGTTATCACACCCTTACAAAATAAGCAAATAATATCCTACCAGCTTTCTTTTATCCATGAGAGACGGCAACAGCACAGTGTTGAGAGCTAAGTCACCATAAAGCAGTGACAGAAATAAAATCCATCTATCTTCCGGCTGTCACTTTCATGTTTCTACCACAAAACCACCCTCATCATAACCACACTGTGTGATGAGAGATGGTCTGCTGCAGTTCATCCCTGTTTCAGAGCTTCCTTATTACTATTCCAGAAAAACTAAAATAGACCTATAATGAGCAATTTCCTGTCTTCTCTTGCTCTGCTCTCCCATGCTTCTACCCAAAATGTAATTACTTGCAAGACATCTGTTAAGGGCTATTGTAGTACTTACCTCCCCCCATGCCCAAAGGTACCTTCACCTTCCAACTCTGAAGCTGTTACGTGTCCTTCCTCCTGTGTGCATCCCTCAACTCCACTTTCCTAAGCCTAACTTCTGTCTCAGCACATTCCCCTTAATTTCAGGCTTATGTAGAGAACTGTTCCTTCTTCCTTCTGACAAGCCTTCTCCTCCCCCTGTTATAAAGCTACTAGTTTACATGTTTTTACTGTTCCCTCCTTTCTTCAATAACCATGCCTACCCCAAGAAGGCACTTGACTTGGTATTACAAGATGTTTGATTAAGTTAGAACATAAAATGTTTTCTATGATGCATTAAGAGTGGGATTCAGCTTCCAGGCTACCTTGTCTCCACTTCAATTACAAAATGTATTCAGAATAAGCTCCATTGTCTTAGATCTCCACTGACTATAAGCAGAACCAAGATGGTTGTCTGTAGCTCACATGCCTATACATAGTGCCTTACACTAAACCTGAATCCCATGCAGAGTGTCTTAAACACTAGCTAAGAGAGAGTTCTCATAACATAATTATGAGCAGTAAATAATCACCGAATGCATTTAATTCCATAGCAGGTGTTCCATAGAGATAAAATTTTGGCCTAAACTTTCAAACACCAAAAAACCCCAAGGAAGCATAAGACTAAGTCATAATAAACTTGCAAACAAGTCAAATAACAGGGACCCTCATCACTGGCAAAAGATTTGGCAAAGATTATATGGCTTTCTAAACTAAAAATGCTACTGTAAAAAAAAATTTTCCAGATGTCCTAGGGCCCATGTACTACAGACTAGATTACAGTCTTCTCAGCCTTACAGTGCACGAAGAACTCATGTTACTTCTGAAAGACCTTCCCTAGATTCCCCTCTTCAAACCCCTTCAGTACAGCAACTATACCTTCACCTGCCTCTGTAATGACCTTCTCAGTAGATTCTCTTTCTACCCCTGTTCCCTCCCTGTCTTGGCACATTTCCTGCCCACTCCAGGGAAGACTCTGCTGAACTGAGTTCTCTATTAGCTCTTCCTGCAGCATCATCATCTGCAAACTTACTTTCTTCCCATCCCTCCATTAGGAAGCCCCACAAGCCCTCTCACCTGATCATAATCACACAACAGGCTGAACAGAACACTATGTTGGAAAATTATCTATAAACATCTAGCTTTCTAGCACAGTTGCTTGCAGCATGACTCAAACTGCAGAACTCCCACACAGCAAGAAAATAGCCTTAAGAACAGGATTTATATCTGACACACCTCAGCATTTTCTCAGGCTCTAATTTCTTCAGAACTTCTTTTTGAACATAGCAAGTAAAACAAGCCTCATCATCAGGAATTCTAACACATAGGACTAATTTCTATCTTGTATTTCAGAGTTTTCTTCAGCAATACAGGCTATGATGACAACAGCAACCCCTCTCTCCCAAGTCTCTTTGACAAACTTACCCTATGTCTTTTTGCCCCCTTTATTTTCTTAACACATCTCTGTCCTTAAATCTTCTTAGGAAAAGATGTAGTTGAATGACTTGTTAGAAAAATGTTTACTGTTTGATGACAGCAGGCATCCTCAGGAACCTTTATACTTTTCCACATCAAACAAGATAGCCAAATGATCTTTTCACCATAAACACTGAGTACAGACCTTCAAGAATTACTTTAATTCTAGGGATACTTTTGCATTTTGTGTAGAACATACAAACTGAAGTATTAACACTTCCTCAAAGTCAAACAGGAAAAAAGCCAGTGCAGGAAAGCCTTCTCTCTGTACCTTCTCTCTGGTAGACACAAACCCCAGTCAATTGCACATGCATGTTGGTTGTTTGGCAAGACATCAGTTGTACTATTGCCATGACTTGTGGGACAGGGTTTCACTAGAAATGTGACCATTTATCCAGAAATCCACCCTTCTGGCAGCAAGAGAAATATCACTGATTACAAGACGCCTGAGGCTACTGCCAAATCTGTTAGGAAATCACGGCAGTGGGCATGTTTTCTCTGCAGTGTGAGTTACGCTGCAGCATAATTGAACCATTGCCTTTTTAAGGGTACTGATTTTCCACTCGAGTGCAACACAAATGTTAGCTCTTCTTTTGGGCATAGACCTAGAGTAGAAAGAAAACACAAGACAAACATGCGGAATATCAAGGCAGCCTGATGTTTTTACCACAGTAGGGGCTCAGTAAAAATCAGCAAACAGCATTCAGGAAAAGCATTTAAAGAAAGTTCCAGCAGTAAATTTAATAGAGTATGCCCTGCTTAGTCCTGATAAACCTCCTGGTAAGAATTTCTGGGGCATTTTTGCTCTTAAGTATCAAAAAACAGGTTAAAAACAAATGGAGATTAAATACTGACATATGTGCATTTACACTCTTCTACAAGGAAATACTGATAATATAATAACTCTATATATGGCAAATACCACCCTAAGACAAACTCCCTCCAGCTATGCGTAGGTAATTTGCTATACTGCGGTCTTATTCCAAAACAGAAGTGCTTTATCAAAAAACAGAGGATGATGTTTCAGATAGTCTAATGAGACTTCTCTTTCCTCAAATTTGAATTTGTTTTAGATATCTCAATGTAGACAAGACAGTAATATTGTATGCAGTTTCCCAGTGTTTGCATTTGAAGCACAGCTAAGTTTGTATTTGGCTGAGGTCCTACAGCAAGGCTGAAAGTGTTCCAAGCCGCTATCCTGCAGTAGTTCCAAGAGGCCATTTCTATAAATGTTCTTCCAGGCCTCAGCAGCAATAATGCACTGCTCTACCCTCTGGCACTAACTCAGCTATCTGCTCCACGTCAACTGGAAGCTCATTCAAAATTTTCAGACCCATAAAACTTTTAGCTAAAGAACTTAAATGGAAGTTTGACTGTTTCCTACTTGCTTATCTTTCTGCAACCCTCGGTATTGCCATCTTTTCTTCTGTGTCTTGCTTTATTTAACGACTTACTAATGTGATGAGACTAAAAGCACAAGATAAAGCTTTAACTAGGTGCAAAGAGCAGCAATTGTGGTTCAGGGCCTTAATATATTTTATACTCAGAAAAGGGCAGACAACTCACTTCTGGTTCAGCCAATTTAAAGCAAAGTTTAACATTGGAGTATGAAGTGTGTCAGGAAGGCATCCATCCCTTCAAACCTGGGAGACTGCTCTAACAGAGGTAAGCACAACCTAACAGCCAGCATACCCATTGTACTACTTGTATCCCAGCTTTCCTGTAACTACCCAAACAAGCGTGTCAGCCCCATGCCTTGTGTGCCTCCAGAAAACCCCCTTCAAGCACAGCTCTACAGTGCTCAGCTATTTCCTGTTTCTCATCTTATTGGTACAGAGAAAGGACTCCAAAACCACAGACTACACAATACATTAAAAAAAACCAACAAAACAAACAACCCAACATGTAATCCTTGTGACAATGAACTCAGCAACTCTGCTATTAGTTCAGTTACCTGCAACATCTAAGATACACTGATTGCCAAAAAGGGCAACAAAAACGGAATTGTCTGACCTGATACACAAACTATGGGTCCTAAATACTAAGCCAGATCTTCCTGCTTTCTCTCAATTACACTCTGGTAGTTTGCTTGTAGATAGCCAGTTTACATCTATATTACAGAACCTCACTTGGATAGGCTTATCCACCTACCCTTCTTAAAAATCCCACAGAAGCTCAAGTACTGGAGTCTTTATTTTTCTCTCCTATCCTCCACCAATTTCCCAGGGCATATTTTCTCCTATTGAAGCTCCACTAGTACATGTAGTTGTAATTCAGTCAATTTGTCCCTGCAGTTACAAGGCTGGAAAACTCAGTTTACTTGTACCTGTTCTAATCTTATGACTTAACAGCAATTACAGCTATAAAATTCTAAATTCTAATATAGCATTTCAAAACTGGAAATACATAAGCTACCTTCTGAAACAGAAGGAATCAAGCTATGTCAAAGAGGGAACCTATAACCTGCTCTACATAACTGTTCCTCACTTTTGGCAGACATTTGTAGAGAAGATCATGGGTTTTGTTATCACTATCTTGCCTAAAGAGAAGTCTTGAAGCTTAAAAAAAATTGAAGCCTGAAACAAACCCACCAGGCACCAACTGCCAGTGCACCTCTCTGCTATAACACATTTTTCTCTGAAGTGCATCCAGGAAGCTGTCTATAACTGCAAACACCAGAAGAACCACACAAAAGCAACTGACCCCGAGTATTGGCAGCCTTTTTCTTGCAAAATATACTAAAAGCTTGCAATGAAGAGCTGAATGCTTACAGGCTCAGCTATGCAGAAAGTATATCTGCACCTTTCATCTACCTCTTTACAATATGTAAATGAATGGTTTTCATCAAAACAGGTAAGCTATCTTTCAGCAGATTAACTATAGTATTTTAAGAAAAATGACCTCTTAAAAAAAAAAAAAAAAAATCCATTTTTCACCCAAATCTGACAGCAGACTGTCACGTAACCCAGTATGTGTCAGGCTCAATGTTAATAAGTTCACAAGCAGAAGGAGGATCTTATCTTACAATATGTGCATATTTTTTAAAATAGAAGAGTTTCTTTTTGTTTATCTTAGGAAACACCAGCTATATTGCAGGACTGTTTCCAGAAGGTTTAAAGAAAAAAAATATTTCATAATAAGTAAAGCCAATTATATATCACAAATACATGTTTTAAACAAAAATATACAAGCTGTTAGGAATATACTTTATCACAAAATTTAAAACAATCAAGCCCTTACAGAAGACAAAACCAAACAACTGATGTTATTTTATGTTGCCAACATCATATGAACATACAGAAACCTGAGCAGCATTTCTGATGGAAATTAGTGCTCTGTGCATCAGTCAGACCATAATTATGCCTTCGTTTGAAAAACTGGAAGCATGTCTCAGTTTACACAATTAAACACCTCATCTTTTCCCTTAGGTTAAAACTGAGGTTGACATTTTATGTAAAGGAATCTTGCATGAAAAGATACTGAAGCATCACCAGAGGATATCTGCTGCTTCAGAGCTCTAGTTTGACACAACTGCCTCTAATGTGTGTCAAGCCCTCTTTTAATTGCTCTGTCCCATACCAAGTCACTCACAGCTGCACCAGGCAAGCAACTAAGAGTTTCCCCACTGGTTTCAGAGGCTGCTCACCTGTCCTTATACTCAGGGGGTAGCTTGGGTTTCACCATAGCCTTGGCTTCCTCACACAGGCTGCTGCTTAAAAGGCAGCTTTACGCTTGATGTTTAGGTGATTACAAAATCAGTCAGTTCAGCTCACTAATCCAACCTAAAATTTTGCCTTATTCTCACTCATTGCTGTCTGTTAGAGCAATAAATTGTTACAATTTCCTCACAGCTATGCAACTCCTATCTCAGATCAAAGAGAGATGAGGGAAATACAGGATGAGATAGAAAAAGCACATTTACCCCTTTCAGCAGCAAGATTGGATCAAAGTCATACTATACACCCTCAAAATTATTGGTTACTTTCCAAAGGAAAATTTTGATAGAGTATAAGGGAAGAGGAATGGCAATAGCATACCTTGGCTTTTTTTTTCTTTTGAAGAACATATGTGGCAGGTTCAGAGGCTAAGTGTAAGAGCTGCAGAGTTCCGCCCTGTATGCAAGGGCTGCCTCCGGGCCCATTCACCCTCTCCTAGCTCTGTTGGCAGCACTTTCATCCACCTTTCTCTGAAGCAGTACGGCCCTTAGTTTTTCAATGAAACAACCTCTCTATACTTCTCATATGCAATGCTGAGATGAAGTAAACAGGAGCCAAGCCATCAGTTACGCATCAGACTGGATCCACTTCACCATACTTTAAGATCTTTCATCAGAAACATTAATGACATTGGGAACTGAAAGCCAATTTAAAAAAAAAGAAAAACTGCTTTCACAGCAGGCATGCAGTATACACCATTTTGCAGCCTTCTTCTTGATCAGTGTGGGTAAAGAAATCAAAATATGAACGTTTTTGACATTCAATACTGAATCATTGACTAATATCTAAGTGAAAGGTAACTTGGATCCAGGATGATTCCAACTGCTACTGTTCCTGACACTGGGATAACATATGCTCCTCCAAAAAATACACTTTTCAGGCAGATGGGGTCCTCTTTCTTTAAAAGATTTAAAGGGAAAGAAATCATGGGAGCAAAAATAAGTCCTGATGCATTTTTCCTAAATGGAAAAATGACTGTCAAGAAAATAACAAGTACCATTGCTCTCACTTGGTAGAATCAGAAAGAGCAAGCTATTTGTTTTTAAGATGTAATAAACACATTGAAACAAAACCTCATTACTGCCTTCCAATGAAGTTGCTACAGACATAGCTAGCTCTTGATCATCACATACAGAGCCTCTCATTTGTATTAATTACCTGCCTATTAAGCTCTTTCAACCAGCAAGTCCTGTTGGGTGAGACAGTTCTTCAAGTGATAATTCCACAAAGAAACCTAGTGATTGTTAATTAAATTAGGACAAACACTGCATTAGCACAAAAGACCACCAGGTGTCTTAGGCACAGAGGTTAGCTCTCCTCACTTGACTCATCCTGCTGCTCGGTGACCTCCTCCTTGCTGTCTGGATACACTGGAAAGTGCCAAACCTCACTGCAGTGTTACTGCTCCAAGGCAGTGAAAATACTACAGTCTAAATTCATAGCTCTTTCCCCATCTTCACACCAGAGGACACTCCTCTGAGGCAAGAAGCCTTGATTCATTATTGGTGGCACTGACAGCTACAAGGTCAACAAGTCATAATCACTCTAACATCAGTACAGCTATTCATATAGTGAGCAAATAATTACACTTTTCCCAAAGGGTGCCAATTTAATGATTAACCACTATTTACAATCTGTTATGTCTGATTACCAGAGACCCTTCTTCAGAGAAACTGCAGCAATAGTATCAACACTACCATTGCACAAGTTCTCTTTTTATTCTTACACTCTTTAAGGACACATCAACAGTACTTAGTTGAAGAAAAGGTTTCACAAATGCTTCCTGTAAGACTATAAGCACACGAAATGAAGATATCCCCATATTTATGATTAATATTAGTATCAAAATGTAGCTTGTCCATCCTCCAGAACACCAACCTAAGAGATTAAGTGAGATAAAAATCCAAGAACTCACTCGATCACAGTGGTGAGTTTACCTTCAGATTCTTCTTCCTAGATTCTTCTGAGTTTCTGTCTCAAGGCAGTAATTAGCCCAGGCTGCCCATCTGTCAATAGCTCTGATCAAACAGTAATCAATTACTCAGAGTAAATGAATTTCCAAGCATTCATTAGCACAGAAAATTGACAGAAATAATGGCTCCAGAGCATCCCAGTCATTTGAACAGCTAGCCCTTTCCATGCTGGAAGTTTGAAGTTTGTCATCACAGGGGATTGGCTGGCTTACACAGTATTAATGCTTAATGGATAGATGACTTTTCTGACCAGCCATGCATGGCCAACATTAATGGTGTTCCATCTTTACCCATTAGTATAAGATGTCCTGCATTTTCAATGACTACATATTTGGTCTGTATGTTTCCATGCAGGATTTACTCCTTGTGGGGTACAAACAAGACAAAGAACAATTCAGAAGGCTGGACCTTGGAAAATCTGAGCTGGATCCTATATTTTCTTACTACATCCTTAGGTCTACTGTGCAACAAAGGGTATATTAGCACTTTCTATGCCTTTGAGCTCTAAATTGAGAACCGTTAAGGATTTAACTGAGGTGCTTAAGATTTATTCCAAGTTATTGTCACCTGTTCAACCCAAACATAAAACAGTCAGTGGCAGTAGTGAGAGAGAGATGATGTTCTGTAGCGCAAGGTCTTTATCTTAGCACAGATCATGGTGTATATAAGAGGGGGGCAATGAGAGGGAGAAACTAAATACATAAAGCAGTTCCCTGAAGCAAGAACTTGCCACACGTCATGTTTTGCTGCTGGGGTTGCTACAGAAACAGTAACCTCTGGCAAGAGCAGAGAACCAGGGACAGTATCACCTTCCACTGCCCCCAGCACATTTTCTTGAAACTTCAAGTCAGAGCCCACAGTTTCTCCTTTGGTAACAAATACTCCAGAATTTAAGCCTACCAGGCATGCTTGTCCCATTCTGTTTGCAAATACACATTCAGATCAACACATGTTAACAATAGAAGTGATATTGTCTGCCAAGTTCTCTGAAAAAAAATCATCCATTGTTTTAAATGCTAAAGAGAGCTTATTCAAATGCAATCCAAAACTCAGCCCTTTTTAAAGAGCAGCGAAAGTTAATACTTAGATGTTATCCATATCTTTGAAGTTCCCCCCTTACATGGTACACTGAATACACATGAGTTTGCCTCAAGAGGTGAACTGGAATAGCAATTTGACATCTTATTAATGGGAGAAGTTGAAAGAGAGAGAGAGAAAAAAAAATCTTGAACTGAAGAATGAAGTCCCTCACCAAAAGAGATCTTTTGAGAGGGCTATGCACCCCTGAATTAGCTATTAGGGTCAGGCATAGCCAGTAGCCTTTCTTTTTCCTTCAGTCAATTCCAAGGCACTTACTGCCTAGAAAGGTACTTTCATTTCACTGTGACCACCTACATTTCTATTAGCTGAAGCCAATTATGTCTACCACAGAAGTTAATAGTTAGGACATGGAATCAGGAACAGGGTTCAAAAAAAAACAGAGAATAAGGAAGCATTCTAAGAAAATTACACAAAGACTATCAAGTTTTACTCATTGTCAGTGAAGTCCTTGGTTCTGTTTTCCTCTCCAAAAACTGACATGAATGTCAGGCAAACATTAGGAAAGCAAAATCTTGGAAAGGAACATTACTTAGACAAGCCTTGGCCTGTCAGCACACCAAATGTCAGACCTGTTTCCAGTAAACATAATATAAACATACATATTGAAATTGCCATCTTCCCAAAGGAAACTTGGCAGGCACTTCTCTAGTTTCTAGTGCCCTTATGGGTACCATTGCCTAAATAAACTGGCCACTAACCAAGTCACAAGCTGAAACCAGTTGCAGCAGTTTCAAGCTAAACTCAGGCTGACTGCAAACGTGCTGTTTTATCTGTCCAAAGTACTCTACCAGGTCACAGCATCAGTACTGCTTTTTACTATTTCCTATAAAACTTAAGACAGCTGAAAAAGCAAAGTAGTTGATGAAGCTCCAAGATAAGGTTGCTTCTCTGTTTTCCCAGACTGTTATGCAGTGTACATAAACTACCAAGCAGCTAGGTGTTTATAGGTGCAAATCCTTAATGCATGCCATTTCTTGTTCTAGCAAAGGTCCTCCACAATCAGCTATTAATAAAATGACAGCTTTCAGGGAGAAACTTTATCCTTGAAAGGTTCACATTACAGAAAAAATAGCATATAGAGACCCATCCTTGACTATAAGCCACAGTAAACTTCTTCAGGATAGATATGCTTACTGAAATACAGCTTCACGACTTAAATGTTTAATAGAAGAATGGAGAGCTCAGAATAGTAGAGAAGGATTGTGTCAAGTATTGGCAGAGTGCACCTTGTGTCAAAAACCCTTTTCTAAGGCTGAAGAGAGAATTTTGAGGCAGAGTTTCCCAGCTACTTAGCACACCAGTTTCTTTTCCGCCATCATCATCTCACCTCCAGGCATCTTATTTAAACAAATATTTTTAAAAAATTTAAAAAAATCAAACACATACTTATTTTAGAACATTTTAGGGAGCCAAAAAGTTTCACTAAGACAAACCTTGTGGCATGCATGAAGGCTCTGGATCAGCAAGAGAAACATGGATGAATATGTCTTGACACTTCATTTTCATTCAAGGAATAATTATGTGCACATCACCACTTATTTGCCATTTAGTGGCACACAGCAAGAATTAATTATTTAATACAGGAAGCACATCTGCTCAGTTTTATCTCATCTCCCTGGATATGCAACTGAGTTGTGCTGTCTAAAAGACAAATGTTACTTATTCTGTTGGTAAGCAAAATATTCTCATACTAGTAATTATCTAAATTCTTACACTTACACTGAGCATGAGTGGCAAGCTGCAAAAACAGGATATTTCCAAAGGAGACAAAATGAACTGCAACAGAACAAATCCATTGAGAAGGTATCTTAAGTCTATAAAAAACTTCTTTCTAACCCAACAAGAACAATATGGAAGGAAAGGAATATAACAGACCACGAAACGAATTCCAGAACATTTGCCACCAGCATGAAGCCAACACCATACACTGCCACACAGGTAACTCTACACAGAGCAACTTTGGCCCCCTCTCCCAAGTAGCATCATGAGGAAGGTCCTCAAAGGCTCGCTGGAGTCACTATCTAGCTGAGTCCTTTACCATAGCGCATCCGCGATTCCCTCCTGTAAACACAATCCAAGCCACCTATATTTCTGTCGCGGTTGGAAGCAGAAACAGTCCTGCGGTCCTTCCTGCAAAGATCCCGGTGTGGGACACTGCCACCTCGTGGGTCCTGTGGGTGTGACACCAGAAGCAGAGAACCAAAGACACTTTAGCGACGGTCCAGGTAAAATGGCAAACCCCGGTTCAGAAGTATTTCGGTTCCTACGTGTATTAAACAGCATTTTTCTGAAAGCTAAGTCACAAACAAGATTCAAGTAAGGTCAGACAAAATTAATCCTTTCAACTGGAATAGCCACAAATTCTGACAAAAATTGATCCACTAATTCAAGTCTTGGACCGGCTTTCTGAGCAAGACACCACTACGTGTATCATGCAGGCCACGTGAAAAGCTATTCTGGTGCTCTGCAAGATTTTTTTCCGGCCTCCTTGACTGTGTTTGTGACCAGGTACCTGCAAGTATGTGGTTAACTGGGAGCCTAGTGGTTATGATGGGTTGAAAAGACGGCATTTGACTTGCTAAGAAGTTTATCAAACTGACTGCCCTTCTAGTCTTCATTTCTCACTGTCATTAGCACCTAATTTAAAAGTTAAGTGGACTTGCCAGAAACAAAAGCGCTCTTCAAGTCCATTGAACAAAGGTTTACATCACATGTCCCGACGGGATTTCACTCTCCTCTGGAGAGTCAAACTTTATTTGTTTTTATAAAACCCACGAATGTAATGTGCTAATTCTTTTTAGAAGTGATAATTTTGCCCTTATTTATTTCTACAAACTGATGAGCTCTCAAATGCATTTTGCACTGTGCTCTTCCTTGCTTTTAATCATAACAGAGTGGGGATGACAAATCTGGTCTTGTTTGTTTTGTTATTATATCCACTCAAGAGAAGGACACTGCAAGTGATCAGTTTGAGTGCCAGATAGATTTAATGACAAAGGTGTTCTCCCCTCAATGATCACTACCTCTTCTAAGTACACAGGTTAACAAAAATTTACAGAGAATCCAAATCAGAGCTGGAGAAGTTTACAAGACATCAAAATTCTCTTCCTGTTTCTGTTGCTCAATCTCTGTTTCAAAATCCTAGCTACATCACGATACTCACGAGTTTCATGTGCTCATAATGCAGAGGAACTGGGCTTACTATGGAGAGAATCCACACTTAATTTTTACTTATATAGTATACTCAATGAAAACAAGTTATCTGCACCAGGCTGATTTGAGCTGGCTGATTGTTCCTAATGAAATATACCCTTTTCTATGATTCATGTGCATTCACTTTTAAAAGCTTATTGGAAACCATCTTTTACATTAGAATAACTTTTTAATTTAATCCAGTTTTTTTAGCAGTCAGTGTTGCCACCTTGCCAAAAAGTGGAACACAGGAGGCCTATTGACCTCTTACAGGCCTATTGACCACCAGAAAGAGATCAATTTAATAACTTTTTCACTGCTACTATTGATAGTAATAAAACACATGCCACGACAAATAGTACATACGTTTCCAATATATGTAACTTTCAGGCCTAAGCTAAGTCTGCTTCCTTGCCTTTAAAATTCTGCTGCTGTTTACCAGGGCTTGCACCAGTAGCTCCTGTATCACAAAATTAATAACAGTACAAGCTGCTCTTTATACTGAGTAACACTGACATGCTAAGAAGACCTGTCAGTAACATTTTGTACAACAGCACCATCTGAATATTCCTATCATAAGCATGTTTGTAACTTACCACACTATTTATCTTTTTTAATGTGAATGGTTTGCACACTCATCTTTGTGCTTAACCTGAGTTGAGTTCAAAACTACAGTAACACATGGCCAAATCATGAGGCAGACCATGATCCATCCATTTATACAGATTGAGCATCTGCCTTGGATTTATTTTTCCTGCCATCCAAGGTGCACTCCCTCCATTTTTCACTTCATCCACCCAATCATTCAAAGGGTCCAGTGGAAGAAGGAAGAAACCTACCAATATGTGGATTCAAATCTGCAAGGCTACTTGTTTTTGTTACTCAATTGTACCAACTCGGCTACATTGGTAAGTGGAAGCCTATTCCAAAGCCTGGACTCCTGCCTGTTCTTTGGCACAACCTAGCCTGCACCACCCAGGGATAACAAAGACTGAGGTACCACACTTTAATTCCCAAAACTGCCTACATAATTGCAGCAAGATGAATTAAACCATCACATGGTCAAAGATGAGGCCTCCAGGCAATGTTGCTTTGCATTCTTACAACACATTACTCCAAATCCTATGCAGCTAGTGATAAAAATAATGTAGATGTACAAGTTCCAGGAATCGATACAATTCTAGTAAAATCCCTTCCTTTTCTGCTCCAGTAACTTAAAAGTGAATGTTTCTAAACACCTAATCACATGACTTAGCACTATTGCAGATGTGGCACCCGACTAGAGGCTTAACTGCATCAAAGACTTGTTTTATTTCCTGTATTTCTAGTTATTCTTTACACAGTTATAATAACAGACTTAGCAGTATTTCTTGTTCCTTCCCTTCCTCTGTGTCTCCCACATTCTGAAGCATGAAGGTGATAAGGAGCCAAAGGCTGATACCGAAGAGAAGCTTCTAAATTAATGTATACTGCAATTAAGTTATAGAAGACGTACCCATCATTAACCAACTGACATGAGATAAATATTTTCTGACCACCTGCAAAACAAGGGGTATTTTTCAAGGTTTAGATCAGGGACAAGAGGGAGACAGAAGATTAAGTGATACATTGTTTAGAAGCAGAGTGCTTAGTTTATATTTAAGTAATAATTAATAGATGTATTGTAAGTAAGAAACTACTAAACAATTATAACTAACATCATCAATTATTTCTTAGTATAGATGTATTGTGTGTCAAAATTTTCAAAAAATGTAATGCATATGTAATAATTATGTGAATAGAAGCAATGCAAGAACATCTAGTCTCTGGAACACTTATGGAGGATGATCCCCAGTGTTCCCCAGCACTGATAAAATAAAGAATGCTGCTTAACAGTATAATTGACTCTGCTGTTAAGTTTATTTCTCCATTTCAATACAGTGCAAATGAACCAAAGTAGTAACATGACCTTGGCAGTCATGTGGGAGCAACAGGTACCCCTAGTGTCACACCAAGAGCAGGTTGTGCTGCAAGGACAACCTGCCACAGTCCCAGCCTCTCCAAAGCTTACCAGCTCTGCTTTAAGTTCCAGGGGAAAGTTGAGGGATAAACTGGAAGGAAGAAAGCAGGAAGAAGGCCTGCAATTATAGTTGCCATGAAACAGATTTGGCTTGGAGAGGTCCCCAGAATGTTTAATGTTTTAATCGGAGATGGTTTTGAAGGTTTGTGCATATATTAGAAACTAAGCTGTAACTGGGAAGGTTAGAGCTATGCAGACACAGATGGGATGACCCCAAAGCCTGCTATTTCCAAAGCAGTCTAAACCCTCTCCCTTTCAGGCCACTAACACTGTATCAGGTATCACCCACTGTCAAATCTATGTAATCTCTTCCAATAAAAATTTACAATGAGACTTTCTCCACAGCAATAGAGGTGCAATCATGGGTGGACTGAGAGACCACAGACACTAGGCAAAGCATCACAGAGCTCATCCCTTCCAGGTCACTGGTCCAAACTCATAGATTAGAAGGGCACAGAAAGCATTACCATCTGCTGTCCCTCTGGCATGCAGTACAGCATGAGCTGGGTAATCATAGGCCAGATTCTACAAGACAAGTATTCACAAAGACACTAGCATTAAATTAGCATTAAATACAGGCAATCCAGTACATGCCAGAAATCTTCCACATCACTGTGAAGTCCCACTTCAGCAGTAGTAGCAGGTGGCACCTGCCTTTCTCCAGCCAGACTCGGAGCTGAGAATCCACCTGGCAGGAGGAAACAGGTCACACCATCAGACATATAGATCCACCTCTGGTCTCAAGTGTCCAGCACAGCACAATGCTGGATGAAATCTCCAAAGCAGAGTAGTCAAAAAGGCCACATGCCATTAATAATAAATGAAATACAACATGAAACTCCACCATCAAGATGTAGACAGAGGGACAACAACTACTGTGGAAAATGGGAACAGGAATTAAGAAAAATTTACACACACAAAAACCAGAACCTCATGAGTCACAGTTTTGTGTACAAGACCCAAGCGACTGAAGATGAAGGAAAGGCAGGAAAATGAGGACACATGTAGAACAGTTTGGGTGTGTATCTCAAACCTCTGCCTGGGATGCCTTTGGGATAGACAGGGAATTTCCCCTACTTAAAAAGCAACTTCTCCTTCCAGAACTACCCATGTGGCACCTTTCATCAGGACACAAATTAAAAAGCAACCCAGTGCATTCCCACAAGCAGCATCACAAAGAGGAAACTGCAGCTTTGTCACAATGCATTCCTGCCAGGAAGGTGCAGGAAAGGAAATGGTACTACAAAATGCAGTCTTGAGGCAAAACACAACCAAGTCTTCATTGCTCTAAACCCCATTCCATAGTATTTCCCAACAGCCATACAAAACGGCTGCAGCAGAGCCCCAGCACACTATGATAACACAACCAGTTACAGGGTCAGCTGCCAGATTTTCTATGCAACTTACACGATTAATCTGTTCCACACCTTCCTGCTTATTTCACATCTTTAGACATCTTTTCTATAATTGACTCAAACCCAAGAAAAATAAAACAGGCAGCCAAGCACTTGGCTGGAGGCTAGTGGAATTCCATAGCTGAAGGTGGTAAACAGCAGCTGAACAAGAAAAGCTGATGCTGCAAGC
The DNA here is from genome assembly GCF_963082525.1 of Nesoenas mayeri. Taxonomy (NCBI): domain Eukaryota; kingdom Metazoa; phylum Chordata; class Aves; order Columbiformes; family Columbidae; genus Nesoenas; species Nesoenas mayeri. The sequence continues at coordinate 25,207,394 of NC_137540.1, forward strand.
AGAGGAACAACAGAGAAGTACAGGCATTTGAGTGTGACAAGAGGGAAAACAGCAAGGAGATGTGGAGAGCAACTGAAAACAGTTTTACTGAAGTAACTATATTTGTGTGGCATAGAAGAGCACAAGATTTGGAGGAGAAGCTGGGACAGTCATGAGGGTTTATCTAAGTGGAGACCAGGCTTCAGCAGGCCTGGGAAAGCAGAAAACAAAATAATAGGAAGAATTTCAAAGCAGCTATTACCTGGGTGCAACTTGAGTCCTGCAGAGGTTCAGAAGAGCATTTTGAAGATCATGTTGTGCTAATACCGTAGGTGGGACAGACACCCAACACCAGCCCTCCACTGCTGCTGGTACTCACTGTGCAGATCCAGAAAGGGAGGAGTACGACAGATAACCAGTAAGCAACAAAGGGCTTGCCAGAGCCCTACAATGCAATTTAACTATCTGTTCCACACTGAGTACAGGGTCCAGGGACTAACCTAGGGATTAATGCAACAGCATTTTTTTGAATTTGAGCCATGAACCAAAGAAAAGTGACATCTCAATTTCTTCTGTCTCTCTGAAATAACTAGGACTATAAACAGCAACTAAGATGAACTCCTATACTGCAAGGTTTATCAACAAAAAAGTAATCATGACTTAACTCCATATGGGCATAAGCAGCACAAGAAGTGCTTGCCATTGAAGGCAAACCTCTTAAATACCTTAGGAGTCCACACAAATCAATACTTTCTGGCTAGCATCTCAAGCAAACTTGATCACACTGCTGTCTCTGCTATATAAATAACCCATGTGAAAAGGGACGTGATAGGTGCTCCACGGCAGGAATAAAAGTCCATGCATGTTCCTCCTTACCCCCTCCCCAAGGGGATATTGTATAGCAAATATAATGCAAAATAATCTACAAACACATACGAACTACACCTTAAACTCTTTCTCCAAAAATGAAAAACATTAAGTCTTGGGCATCACAGAAGTTCTCACTTCTCCCACACACTTTCCCTGCCTTCTTCCTCATTGTCACACTAAACTGCTTTTTTCTAACTCCCATGGCCATCCCAGGCTTGAAAATAATTTTCCCCTCAAACTGACGAAGTCTGACTATCTTGGGCGTAGACAATGGGTTTATTGAATAGATGAAGAATTATCTGAGAGAACTTTTAAACAGTGCATTCAGGATGTATCACGAATTTTTATGTACCAAGCACATAACTAAAAAAACCTCCTTCATTTTATGCGACCCTGCAAAAACTCTATTTCATTTCAGCCTGTCAGCTATTTTTTTTTCATCTCTGTTTTGCCAATTTACGACAGTAAAATAAACTGGCACAACAAAGTACTTAACATAATATGTTTCTAAGTCCTAGAAGGCTGCTGCTGCTGCAACCACCACCTAGAAGTGTATACAAACAGGTTTGGCTGTCCTATTAACAAACAGACAAATGCTCCTACCAGCTTAAAAAGTTTCACTACATGAACCAGCTGGCAAGAATAGTATGTAAGTACATTTTATAATTTTTTTTCCTAAGTCATATTTCTAGTGCAGGATAGTAATTATATAAAACCATCAACATGCTATGTATGAAGAATTTTAACTTCTAGACACTCCTCCTGGGAGTTAACATGTTGTGACTTGTGAGCAATCTCTTCATGGGCCACAGTTCATCACAAGTGTCCAGGCTACCTAACTGCACAGCAAGATTTTATTACCAGGTAGCTATAAAGTTTCTGCTTCTGCTTAATGGGTAGAAAAACAGGATGAGTATTCCACAACAACTGCATAAAGCATTTAAATTCATACTATGATTTTTAGACTTAAGGTTCTGGCAAAAAATCCCTCCATGAAGCTTTCACGCTCAGGTAAAATGAAATAGGATGACGAACAACGGTGATTTGAGATCTCCACCTAGAAAGCTTTTACTTCAATATAGTTAGTATTCCATTTAAAACAAATTGGCCATAGCCCCTTTCATTGAAATATGAAGGACAATAAAAAGGAAAAGGATTATCGTAGCTGTTTCTTAGCAATGTGAACTGCTAGTTTAAACACCTTGTTTGATTCACCTCACTTCTACCACATTGGAACACCTTCACCTGCCCCTTTAACATATCATCCTTCCCACTTCATTACTTATTCCTCTGTGACCAGTACGTCTAGAGGATTAGTCCTGTGTAGGCTCCCTGTATATGCTCATTATTAAGAGACTGTGTTAAATGCATAATACATGCTGATCAAGTGAACACAAGGGACAAGTTCAGAGATTGAAAGAATCATTATGATAATCACCAGCTATTATGCTTCTTTTAAACCAAAGCAGAACAGTAATGATTGCCTCAAGTAACTAACTATCTGATGGGTTCTTAAGAACTAAGCTCTGATGCTAGTGAGGGAAAGCTCATTTGCTACTATCACAGCCACTGTGACAGTTTGACAAGAAATCAATAGTTACACTACCCACTGGATAAAAAGAAGAAAGGATGGTTTGCTTTCAGAGTGCCAACTTCCTTCCAGGATTACGACACTGATGGATAGACCTTCCAATTACTTCACTCCATCTGCTTCAAAACATTTTCATGCTTCAGCTCCCCACAGGCTTCTCCGTTTCAACCACTCCAGATAAATAAGGTGGCACACTTGAGCATTGCAGCTGAAAACTCTCTTCTCCATCCCACAGAATTTTCACCATAGACATCACACAGGGTCGAAGCATAAGCTTCTCCAAGAGCACCGAACATGCTCCTCCCGTGTTTTATTTTTCTTTAAAGGCTGCACAAAAAGTCCTCTCCAGGAAACAGGATGGCAATAAGAGGCAGCTGCTTTTGATACATTCATCAGGAAACGCAAAATAACACATCTTGTGGCAAATATCTTCACAGAAAAATACCTTCTCAAAAGCTACAAATTAAGAAAGATTCAGCTCATGACAAAAATTGCAACTTTCATTGGAAAGTTTATGATTTTCAGGAACCATTTTCCTTAACTGAAGATACTGCCAGATAAACATATTTAGGGAGAAACACTTAAAAACTGTTCAAATACACATGTAAGCTATCTCAGGAGGCATACCTGAGCTGAGCACATTCCTCTGAAAGTGGTCTCCTTTCTTTGTATGTGTAATATCTGATTTCAAGCAAAAATGTTAAAAAATTGTTTTTTTCTCATCTGTATTAAAATTATGTCCTTTGCTAGGAAAGAGCATCACTTCTGCCCAAGCAGTGTCTGTGACAATCTAGAGGAATATGTTCTCCCTAGCAGGAGAGGCCATAAAGTGAGTAACAGGCCTGAAGAATAAATTGTTTTCACAAGTCAAGAAATCATCAAGTAGTGCAAGCTGTAGGCTCCTTTTAGATTCATACATGTCCAGATTCACAAGTCAAATTCATCTGCTGATCTCAGTGCCATAGGTCAGGTCAGCTTCTTACAGTATCACATTCTGCCTGGTCCTCCTGTCTGCTATTAAATTGTTAGTATTAAAAAACTACATGGAAGAAAACAGTAAACATGCTTCAGTTTTGAATCTCATCATTTGTAAAGTTATGTTTTTTCATTACATTCATTTTGCTTAACACTTCGCTTTTTACTCACATTTCACCTCTAGAGGTTAAGGGCAACATGAACCTCTTACCACTTCCCCTCTTTACCAGTCATGTTGTACTCCCTTTCATACACTCAAGAAATCTCCTAAGTAACAAAACAGTTTTACTACTGATGGGGAAATCTGACAAAGCAGCCTTGATGAGTTCTATATTCTACTTTCACTGGTGGTGAATTTGTATCTTCTGCATTTGCTCCTAATACAACAGTAATTGCTGGGACTAACATTCAAAATCCACGTTATAAGGGGACTGACTCAGCTAAGCCAGACCAGCAAATATTAATATTTTTTTTGAAGACAACAGCTCTGAAGAGCTAATGCAGCACCAGGCGCTGCATTATTTAAATCCCAAACATGACAGGAGTTATAACAAGGGAAAGGCGAGCTATCTACTTGTTCTTCTCCATACAAGAACTAAAATAGAGAACATAAAAAATTAAGTATTTATTTTGTGGTCATGTTATGTGCCAATATCCTTATACAGAAAAATACAACAAAAGAAATAGCAAGGCAAAACATGCATTCTAATGGCAGACAGGTCTGATAAAGGAGATTATTATAGAGCATAGCTGATGACTTCTTTCCCTTTCATTCCCTAAAGCATTTTACTTGCCTTAAGACTGTACAAACAATGCACAAGACACGTGGCATCTTTCCAAAACAGAAGAGAGCTGATCTGTAACAAAATCCATGACAAAACCCTTCAGCAATACTTTCAGCCTAACCACAATCTGACCCGACAATCTGACCTGGAATCATTCAAAATAAGTTCAGCTTTATCCAGAAAAAGAAAGCATAGGGACTTTAAGGATTAATTTTACCTCCATGGCTTTCCCCATCTTTTAAGATAACATACTCCCCACTTCTTAGCTCCTCTTGATATATATTTATCTTACTCACCTTCCCTTTATCTTCCCTCTAAGTATTCTACATATTATCATCAGCCCTAAAAGTGGACAAGATAAGCCTACTTTTACAGATCATATTCACTGACGTAACCATTTGATGAGGGAGATATGGCCAAATAACTCAAACTTAGCTTTCTGTAATTGCCACTTGAAACTCTGGGGGTTCTTCGCCTTTGAAGAATAGCTTTCTCTCCTGTATTATAACCCACACATCCCTTGTACTTCTATAGGAATTTGGTTCATGAAGAGGAAATGCTAACTGAGCATCCCAAGTCAGAGGTTGAATACATTTTTTCTAACAAACCTCTGAAGACAAGTTATGGGTACAGATGGTCTCAGAGCAACACAGTGCTAAGGCACAACTCAATCTCATCATTAGCATCAGACACCAGCAATCATATTCCCTTAGCATTCATCTTTTTCGTTCACAAAAATACACTCAACCAACCTTCCACTCCAGAAAACAGTGATGGAATATTTCACTGTTTAGTTTCCTACGCACTTCCATCTTTAGTTTCACACAACATTTTGCTTCAAATACCATTTTGACAGAGAAAAACTTAATTTAAGAAAATGAACATTTCCTGTATATAACTGGCCTTTTCCACAGCAACCTTGAGGCAGAGACTTTTCTGTCATGTAATTAGTCTTATTTTGACATCCAGAAGTTCTTTACTATATAGGGCTTCCATCTCTTATGGAACTTTAATTATATGAAGACATTCAACAAAGTTGACTTTAGGCTACCACAGGACTATAGAATAAAAGGATCTGCATTTAAAATATCATCTCATATAACATCCAATTCAAGCAGCTTAAGCACAACTGCAGACATTAAGATAAGCAAGCTGCTGATGTCTGCTTCCAGTTTTTACAGACCTGTGGTCTTAGGCAAAGTCCTTTAACAACCCTATTTGCTTTGCAGCATTACCTTTGACAAAATAGAATAAGAAACATTTTTTAAGACTTAGTTTATAGCTTATATTGCACACTGGAGCAGGAATGAGCTAGGGACAAGGGTTTATAACATCCTCTGAAACTTTAAAGCAGTTACCAGTATTATGAAGATACCTGCAAAACTGTAATACTTTTTGAAAAAAGCTTTTATATTAGAGACAAGCCACAAGCTTACTCTAAGTATGAAATAATACGAGCACATGACATATTGTATATAATGAGACACACCATAATGCCTATCAAAATAAACAGTCCATTAAGTAATACATCCATTAGAGAGTAATCAGGAATTAAGTGTCAGACATCAAATTATTCAGGCAATGCAAGCTCTGCAGTTTGCTGGATCTCCATAAGCATGCTCAGCTTTACCCTATACCTATTACTATAATTGTGTGTTAGTAATACACACATATATGAGGAAACAGTCTTCTAGATTCAACAAACTGAAGCTGCATAACCAACTTTTACTCTAGACTCTGCTCATCTAAAAAGTGTAACATTCCCAGTGCTATGCTCAGACAAAGATCAGCTTGTGTGATGTAATAAAACAGTTCAATGATGAGATATGCAATTCTCAGATGCCAGTCCTGTTTCCCAATGAGATGACTACAAGTCTTGTTTCTAACTTCAGTAAATCACTGTTTTAGTCTCTATGAACTCTTTCAAAGTCGCCATTCTCTGTAACACTTCATTTTCTGCTTACTCGTAGCATATTTATCCTGTTAGATTACCTATTTACAAACAAAACAAACAGTTAAACTCCCTTAATGGGCAGAGTATCAACTTTCTAATAGATCTCTAACAAAAGAATATTTTTAAGAAACAGGAACATGGCAGTGAAAGCACTCCACCCCAGCTGAAATCTGAAACTTTTATGACCAATATATTTTCAAGTGGAACATGGCCAAGAAGCAACTAGCTTCTATTTTCAGTTCTTTGTTGTAAGAAGGTTTATAGTTTCCAGCATGAAAACTTATTGCCCTCCCATGCTTTTAAGCAGGGAAATTGTTATGCTGGTGCTGCACCTCAGGTGTGTCTACACTTGAGGATTAACTTTTAACAGTCCAATGGTACAAGGGCCTCTCCAGCTCTGGGGCAGAAAGGAAGCATTGGTCAGGTCTGATTACTTTGTCGTTGGGCACAGATCAATAGCCCAGTTGCTGACATGCATCTTTCATGTTTTTCCAGTAGTTCTATAACCTGCTGCCTCATTTCTTGAAAGTCTCATCTGCCCTTCCTCTAATTCTTCCTGTCTCAGGCTAACTACTTACTATACTCTTCCTCACTACTTCAAACTCTCTTTCACTTGGCCTCTACCATTTACAAGCAGGCTATGAACAGGTGTTCCTTTTCTCCCAGTAGGAGAATATCTCCTAGATCACATCTCTCTCCCAAGCAGTGTATGATTATACATGTGTGCAGGCACTCCTTTTCTCTGAACCGGAAAACATCTAATCAAACATCGTGTTTCTCCCCTAACGCCCCTGAATCAGGAATTGAGATCTACTCAATGTAACATAACGTACACATCTATTAGCAGTAGATGAAAGAACTAGCAGTCTGTCTCGGAGATCACTCTTGGTACAGTAGCTAATACTGCAGTAAAGAAACAAGGGAAAGGTCACCACCTTCTCTGGGGAAGTAAGCTTGACAAGGCATAGCATTTTCAATTGAGCCCTGCAGGCATGTAAGCATTGTAAAGCAAATAATGAAGCATCTGGAGAGTCTGCAATGGGAGCACTCCAACACCGCAGCTCATTACCAGTCCATTACATTTTCATGAAGCATCACACATCAGAACATGGACTGGCTAGTGCCTAGTCTTTGAAAAGAACCAAGTTAATAAGATTAGTAGGTGGGGAACAGAGAAGAAAACCCAGAATTAGAAAGCATAAGGAGACAGTAAAGAAATAAAACTAAGAGTGGTGGTGAGGGAAGCACCACAAAATATAATTTGAAAAATTCCTAATGAGGAAGAAAATACTAGGTCTCAGTACTATATTACGTCAAGTTCTAGCATTCCCTCCCTCCCTTGATATCTACCTGACAGTTGGCCAGCACTACCCATGTCTGACTCCAGCTGCTCTCTTGTTTTCACTGGCACACTGATCCATTGCAGTTTCGTCCATATGCTCCTGCATAACCTGAAGGGAACACACAAGGGCAGCTTTTTAACCTCAGCCTGATATTTGATATCTTGGAAGTTTTGGTTTTACAGTTATGTAAGGAAAGTTTAATGAAGGACTATTGTTTTTACATAACTGATGACCTGGTGTCTGACCCCAGCAGGGGGGAAGGACCAAGAGACATTGGACTATGAATCCTTAATGTAAAACACAGTCTCTTTAACTAATCACAGAATGCATACTGATATCTGTATTTATAAGTTAATTTAGGCGAAATGGTAGCCAAAGAACCAGGAACCCATATTTTAAATAGATTGATAAGGGGAAGGGTATTGTTAGAAGAATAAAATATGTAAACTCAGGCAGGCGTCGGGTAGTCGGTAAACCCTGAAGTACCCAACCAACGGGGAAGAGAGGAGGGAAACTGCGGTCGGGATTTTGGGAGGATATAAGCAGGAGCTTTTTGCCCTGTTACGTGTGCCTACCTTCAAGTAGAACACCCGATCTTGCAAAATTGTTATTAAAATATGCTTTGCTGATAGATGCTGCCTGGGCCTATTATATTTGCAAGGTAATTGTTTCCTACAGTTATTTATAAACACACAGCAATTACTACAAAACTCCATACACTGCATTGTGGCATTTCTAAATTGTGCTTTTTGAACAACTTAAGGACAGTGTTACACATGCCACACACACTTTGTATATTCACTCTTCCTGGTCACATTTCACTTTTTAAGTGTAGTTTCTAATAATTCAGAGGACAAGGTGAGAAAGTATACCTTGAAGTAGAAATCAAGTAGATAAAACAGCACAACATCTGTTCAGTTCTTTACTATATCTCCTTTGTTTACGCTTAATCACCCAACAACAACAAACCGAAAGGGGCAAATGTAAAAGCTCCATTTGCACATAGTCCAGCTTAGACTTGCAAGTGTAGCCAAATTTCCAATTATCCACAAGAAAAATCACTGTGAGCTCTTCTCTGAAAAGCTTGCCCTAGGCCTGTTTGTAAAGGTATAATCCAATGCCTGCTGAATCCATTAAGAACCTTTCAGTTTATGTTAATGGCTTTGGAGTTTTGGGACTACCTTGGCATCTTACAGATGCACGTTTCTTTCAGTGACACACACAAGGTCTGATGCTACCACTCTCATTTAGCTTTAAGTTCAGTGAGAATGTTTGCTGAACAAAGAGCACTAAGACTTGTCTATCAAACTAGACAACATGATGAAATGTGAAAATAACACCTGTCTCTTCTCAACACCAGAAACACTAATGGGATTTAAGGTGAACTACACAATTTTCACATTAAAAACACTTTAAAAAGATCAAGATCAGCTTGTTACTGTGTGATTTCAAAAAGAAGTAGCCTTACTGCTCCAACTGAGAACATATTAACACACATATCTAGGTTAGGAGGCAGCCAGAGAATGCAAGTAGGTCACTCATGAATTTCTAGTTTACTAGCATATTCTGAACTCGTACACCTGTGGACCTTGTTCACATGTTTCAACCAGCCTGTTCAGATACTAAAGGAAACGTACAAAAAGTTTGATCATGTGGGCAGCATGGCAGTGTCTGGTATCTCTTAATTCCTATCAGGCTTGGGGAGCCAGAGTCCCTCTTGTCTAATGCACATGGGATACTACCAGTCTCAGCTCACCTCCCAGCACAGAAACTGCCTCCTCCTTTTTATATCCACAAGAGATTAAACACCAAGCAGAAACAAATAAAAGCTATCTTTTTCCACAGATACACACTGACCCAACAGGCTTGTTTGGTGTGATATTTGTAGAGATGAACCACCATAAGTAGTGTGAACACAGGAAAATGAATATTTTTTAATGGGTTTTAAAACACATTCAGGAAAACAGAGCTAGATTTAACAACAGCTACTTTCTGAACTCATTTTCAAAAAAACAGCTTCTCCTCTGCATACACATGGTCTTTCAGCAGACCGAGTTTGACTGCTTGACAGAAAATCAAGCCAGGAACAGGAAAGACTTGCAAGTTACGTACAAACAAACAAACAAGCAAACAAAACAACAACAACAAAAAAAGGAAACCAGGGATTATGTCAGCCCTATGACCTGCAAATGGAACAATTCACAGCCTGGTAGCAACATTAAATTGGAGAAAGCAAACTGTCCCAGCTATAACATAGTATTTCCTTAGAACAAAACTCACACCTTTTTAATGCCTTTGAAGAGATACAAACTACAGTCTTCTAGGCTAAAAATCTAAGTTAAGCAAGTAAATAGATAATTTAGTCTGCCTTAGTTCTCTTTCTGTACATCTGCAATACTACTTGTTTCTTGCTTTTGCCATGCATTTTTAATGTGAAATCCCTCTCCAAAACTTCCACTGTTTCATTGAACATTGAACTTTTTACGATTAATTGTTTAACATCAACCCATGAACCTCAGTTTATCAGGCATGCCAAGACACTGGACTTCTCAGAAGAGATCTAGAGACTTGCAAACAGCAACAAATCAGTGTTTGTGCCTCTTTGACAAAGCCTTGCTAGCAATAGACAGATCTTACCGTTAAGCCTCAGATCTTCTCCTTTAATCCTGATTTAATGTGTGCTATTTTCCTGGGCATCTCCAGTCTCAAAATGTTTGTGATCCCTCCTCTATTCCAAATATTCAAGTGCTCAGCAACCTAACACTGATACCATGTAAGCAGCAATAAGCAGTAGGCAGAGCTGAGGTTACACGAGGTAGCCCAGAAGGCTGTGCCACCATCCAGCAAGACCTGGACAGGCTGGAGAGTTGGGCGGGGAAAAATTTAATGAAATATAACAAGGGAAAGTGTAGAGTCTTACATCCGGGTAGGAACAACCCCAGGTTCCAGTATAAATTGAGGAATGACTTATTAGAGAGCAGCGTAGGGGAAACTGATGTGGTGATCCTGGTGGATAGCAGGATGACCATGAGCCAGCCACTGTGCCCTTGTGGCCAAGAAGGCCAATGGCATCTTGGAGTGTATTACAAGGGAGGTGGTTAGTAGATCGAGAGAGGTTCTCCTTCCCCTCTACTCTGCCCTGGTGAGACCATACCTGGAATATTGTGTCCAGTTCTGGGTCCCTCAGTTCAAGAAGAACAGGGAGCTGCTGGAGAGAGTCTAGCACAGGGCAACAAAGATGATGGAGTGGAACATCTCCCTTATGAGGAAAGGCTGAGGGAGCTGGGTCTCTTTAGTTTGGAAAAGAGGAGACTGAGGGGTGACCTTATTAATGTTTACAAATACATAAAGGGTGAGTGTCACAAGGATGGAGCCAGGCTCTTCTCGGTGACAGCCAATGGTAGGACAAGGGGTAATGAGTTCAAACTGGAACACAAGCAGTTCCACTTAAATTTGAGAAGAAACTTCTTCACAGCGAGGGTAACGGAGCACTGGAACAGGCTGCCCAGGGGGGTTGTGAAGTCTCCTACTCTGGAGACATTCAAAACCCACCTGGACACCTTCCTGTGTAGCCTCATCTAAGTGTTTCTGCTCCAGCAGGGGGATTGGACTACATGATATTTTGAGGTCCCTTCCAATCCCTAACATTCTGTGATTCTGTGATTAATTTTGTCACTGTAGTTTTGAGCTACCAGCACTTTTTGTCACTCCAAAAGAGACAGTGGTACAGCCAGCATCCCCTTCCCTACTATACCTGCCTAAACTGTTACCTGGATGGCTACCGCTGGGTATTGAGCTGGAGAAAAGTCAGGGAAGAGCCCTTCCTCCAGGCTTCAGAATTCACAGGAGGATGCTCCCCTATGTTGCCAGCTCTGTGGTCCACCGAGGAGGTAGCAGAATTCAGCAGCAGAGAGGACAGGGAAAATGGGGAAGTTTTGCTCAAAAACTGGTGACACACCTTTCTTTTAAGTGGTTTTAACTATCACACACCAAACAAGCCGGAAAGTACTCAAAATCGGTGTCCTGCACAAAAAGGCAGCTTGATGTTAAAGGAGGTTTGTTTTTTTGGTTGTTATTTTGGTGGTGGTGGTTTTTGCACACCCTTCTTTCTCCCCACCCCCCTTTTTTTTTCTTTTTGCAAAGAGTTTGGGGGTGGCCGTAACCAAGTTGCCTAGGATTTGTGCTTTGCTGATGTGTTTGTTGCCTAGAGACTCCTTTGGGGTGTAATCACAAAACCTCAGCCAACTTCACAATTCATTTGTTGTAACCTTGCAAAATTGGTTCTTTTTTATATGGGAGTTAACAGGCCAATATTCTGCCAAGTTTTACTACTCACAGTACCAGGTAAGGCTCAAGAGGTGCATGCCCACATTGAAGTAACTTACCTCAAGTTAAGCAGTAAATCAGTGACGGTATCAGAGATTGGGGCATTGTCTTGCTTCCAAGACAGATTATGCCTCTAGGAAAAAGGCAAGTGTTACTCAAGCAATTAACAAATTAGCAAATTACTTTAGCAAATACCATCATAGTCTGTGTACAGAGGAAAAAAAGACATTTTTAAAAAGTTTTTGTTAAAAAAAAAAAAAATCAATTGAAGTTACTTGCTTGTTATAGCAGTGAGCTTCATACATCCTTGCATAGTTATAGATTTATCAGAAGAAGCAGTTTCAGATTCTTTCAGTTCCCCCAAACACTTGTGAAAGCCATTTTTCAAAGTCCTTTGCACTTTTCTTGTAAGAATAAAAGTAACCAATGAGTAACCAAATATTTTAGAAAGATTAAGCCAGACATTTTCTAGAGAGCATCTTCAGACATCTTCAGAGAGCAAATTCTGGAGCTGGGCAGCACTAAGTTAATTCTCTCCACAAGCCATGTTGCACACTTTTGCCAACACCTACTTGTCATAAATAAAGCAAGTTCCTGATCAAAGACCCTAAGCACTCTCATGCCTTTAATAGTACGAAAACTGGCCAAAGACCTAAAGCTTTAGGCTTCAACTCCACCAGTGGCAGGAAGAAGAATAAAACATCCTCTCCTCAATGAGGTAGGGGGGAGGGGAGGGGAAGAAACCACTCCTCACACCGTCCCCAAATCAAATCAAGAAACAGTCATGCCTTTAGGCACTCTAGAATTGCCATAAGCAATGCTAACCAAAAAGCAGATGCCTGACTTCTGAATTTCAAAGGTACACAGGCTCAAAGTGTCATCTAAATTTTCATATTCTCCATAATGAGGGCTTAGGTCTACAAGGTTGGACTGGGATTCCTCTGAAAAACAGCTCATTTCAAGTGCTCGATGTTCCTGAACATGCCAAGAATGTCTACTACTCTTCTTCCCAGCATTTTGTCTTTTATTTTCCGCAACCCACCCCCACTCACCCGCCCTGCCAAATATACCAGGCCAAAAGGTCTTCAAGTAGCCTGAAGCACCACTATGTGAAAATGATCAGGGAGAGACCTAGATTTGCCAGTCTGAGAAAAGTAAAGGATTCCTGACGAGTGCTTCTTTAAGACCACAGATCACTGGCAGCTTCCCCACAGTTACCTGTGTCACTGTATGTGCCACATTGCTCCGTCAAAGAGCTTTCCAAGACAGCTGACTTGCCAAAACGCTGTGTCTTCAGCAGGACCCAGATGAAGTGTCTTCCACTGTCAGCTCCAACTTCCCCAGGTCAAAACCTGCCTGTGCTCCCAATCCCTCCCCAGGAACTAAGCGATGCCCTCCCATTCACTAGTCTTTAAACAAAATAAGTGGCAAACCCACAACAAGGGTGCATTAGCAGCACCCCACGATGTGACTTGTCACCTCAGGGCCTGCGTTTACTCATGGGCACAGGCACGGGCACCACCACCACCACCACCACCTCGGCGCTTTCAGCCGCAGCCCCGAGCGGGCTTCTTTGGCCACTGCCCCGATAGTGACGTGCGGGCCTGCAGAGACGCCCCGGGCTCTGTGACGGCAAAGAAACGCCTCACGAAGCGCTCACTTCACACAGCAGCGGCTCGCGACCCGCACGTCCCACCCCGCGCCGTGTCCCGCCAAGCCCTGGCGCGGCCGTTAAGCCGTCGCGAGAAGCCCCACACCCCGCGCCACCGGTGTAGCTCCAGAGGTGGAGCGCGAGCGCCCTCCGCCGGTCAGTCCCAACCACGCACCCACCTCCAACGGCCGCCCCGCGACTGCCGCGGGCTGTCGGCGCGTCCTGTCAGCCCGGCACCACGGCTGGCTGCCGCCCGGCAGGACCCCGCCTCATCGCGGCTGGGGCCACAGCTGTGGGGTGGGGCACTCGGACGTAAGGGCGGCTCTGACAGGGAGGCTCGGAGCTGCTCATTGCACAGAGGGCCAAGGGTCGCCGGTGCCAGCTCTCCACAGTGAGGGGTGCCAAGGTGAGAGGGGACACACATGGCAGGGTAGGCCAGAATTACCAGCTCTTTTGATGATGAACTGGCAGGAAGACATTGCAGTTCTTGTTTATGTCCAGGAAGAGCTGATGCATTCCTCAAAGATCTGCTGAATATTACTGCTACCAGTGACAAACACTGAGACATTGGGGACTGAGCAGAAGAGGCTTGTGACCTCCAGCCGCTGGCCACATGCAGGAGAGCTCAGGCATGTGCGGCTGCCTTGATGGTTTGTGGCACTGCAGCATACCAGTCTGCGATTTGTGTTCTGTGATAGCAGTGTAGGGGAAAGGGACCTGGGGGTCCTGGTGAACAGCAGGATGACCATGAGCCCTTGTGAGCAAGAAGTCCAATGGCATCCTGGGGTGTATTAGAAGGGGCATGGTTAGTAGGTTGAGAGAGGTTCTCCTTCCCCTCTACTCTGCCCTGTTGAGACCACACCTGGAATACTGTGTCCAGTTCTGGGGCCCTCAGTTCAAGAAGGACAGGGAACTGCTTTTGAGGTCCCTTCCAATCCGTAACATTCTGTGATTCTGTCATCTGGGGGCTAGCTGGTGCCTGTTGACCAATGGGTACCCACAACCAGAGGACATGATGTTAGTCACAGCTTGCTAAAAAAAACCCCTGAAGCATAAGTTGCAAGGTCAATGTATTCCTTGGAAATGGAGGTATCTGGGCCAGGCCTCCACCTTACCCATGCCTGAGTCAGTAACACACAGCGTGTGACATCCAAAGCCCAGGGATCCCTTGTAAACTGGTTTCTGTGTGTAAGGTATCACATTTGTTGAATCAGCCATGGGAAAGGAGAAGTATACTAAAACAGGCAAGTGTAACTGTGTTACATTTTTGACACATATTGCTGCATGGGGCAACACTTCGCCTGCAAATAATTTAAATACTCTGTATGACATTCAGTTGGAGGAAAGGCAGTAGAAGATTTTCCACTGATTTTAATGAAGGCTGCATTGAGCCCACAGATGAAGACACCACGTGGTTTGCTTTTTTTTTTCTTTTCATTTTTTTTTCCTCCCTGCCTCATTGTAAACAGTTGTGGAACCTTGCAGCTAGCACAGCCTGTACAAACTGATGATAGCCATATGCAGCTGAAGAAGAAGCAGATTGCAAAAGCAGACACTCATGCTTCAGTCTGTCCACTGGAAGCTAATTGTATTTTGCAGCATCAAAGAGTGGATTTTCTTCTCAGGGTTTAGATGAGCATTAAACATTATATATGTGTGTGAGTATGTATCTCACACAGGTTTTTGCCATAACCGCCCTCCAAAAAAACCACATTCTATGATATAGACAGTATTTTTCCATTCTATTTATAATTACTTACATAGGGGTTTAAAATGCATAAATAGCAATATGATAAATTTAATACAGTGAGTAATTAGATGTGTGCATCTTTAGACTGTCAGTTGTTTACAAAGTAACCATACACCTTCTTTAACTCACAGTTTAAACAAACAGATTTCCAGTGTGTTATATGTGCATTTTTTTCTCAAACATTTTCCTATTTATGCAGGTCCCATGTGCTTTGGTTCATTTTTTTTTTTCTGAGCTGTATGCACAGGACTGATTTCCAGAAATAGAAGCTGATTCTGTACAGTCTAAAAATTCTCTGAACTAAATCAAACTGTCTTTATTAGATAGCTGTACGTTACACACCGCCTCAGAACTAGAGAACTTACACTCTTATAAAAAAGAGAAAAAACAAGGCATTCAGGCTGAGGTGGTTTAGCAGAGTGCTGGAGATGGTTGAAGACAGGGAAGAAACAGTTAAGATGATTAGATTGTGCTTAGTGTTGCAAATTGTGCTATTATTTTTAATTTTGAGGTCCGTAGGAAGTAGATTCTGACGTTCACTTTTTGTGTGCTGTGTGAGTTCTCAGCATTCCTGTGTACCATTTTACCTCCATGTCTTGTCAGCTTTGCTTTTGTTTTGTAGCTCTCTGAGAAATCCAGCACTAACCACATCCTCCCTGTCCCTATTGCTAACACATATAGCTCTACACATATAGCTCTAACTCTGCTTGCTTTTTTTTTTTTTTTAATGTGCAGGGAAAAGACTGTACTTCCGACGTTAGAGAACATGCCTCAGGAGGCAAGACAGATGATGATTCTTCTGGACAGAGGACAGAAATTAGGAGCAGCCTGCCTGGGCTGAGTAAATGGAAGTGCCTTTCCTCAACTCCCTCATGAGGGCAAAAGATGCAGGTGAGCACTGAGGATAGGGAAGCAGGCAGAAGCAGCAGGAAAGTTAAAGAGAAAATGCCCAGGTGTACACTACTTACATCTAGTTTTTAGTGCAAGTGATAAATTTTCACCACATCCTTGCAGCTGCCCCTTTGGGACTTACAGAGAAGGGGGAGATGGCCAACTAATGCAGCACAGCTCTGCTCCCCTAAATTGTTGTACTTTTCGGTTGCTGCCCCGATTTGACTGATAGCCCTGGAGTGACTTTGAGGTTTCTGCTGTCTCTTCCTGTCAGCCACAAACCCTGCCTGCATTCATCAGAGTAGTTATTGAATCATGCCCCCTTTTTCATCCCTGGCCATCTTTTCTCAGCTCACTGGCCATTCATTTATCATTGCCAGCACTGATCCTGACTCCATCATGTGGGGAGGTGCAACACCTGTTAGATATAACACTTACCCTGTCTCCCCCTGTGACCAGCCGACAGTAGGCTCCTCAAGCATGTGTGGAAGAGACACAAAAGTAACCCAGCACAGGACCTCTGGAAACATCTTATCTAGCCATATTCATGTCAGGGGAGAAAAAAAATTGAAATTACTTAGGAAAATCTTTTCTTCCTAGGGTCTCATCTGTTTTTAAAACTAGATAATGCTTTTGGTAAAAGAGGCTGGAAAGTGTACGATATGAAGCTCATTGTTCTTTACAAATTGCTGACTGTGGAAACACCTGTACTGTCTTTGATAAGTGAAAGAGATAAGGGTACCTTTGCACAGTGAATTTCTTTCCTATGGGGCTCTCTGATGACTGAGTAATCTGAAACAGAGTAGCTGAATTGCTGAGGCTAATAATGTTTACTTTAAAAAATGCATGCAAACTAGTGATAATCAGCATGGTATAAAGTTGCCTGAATCACCTGTTAATCAGAATTTTCTGTAAATAAAAAGGGGAAGAAGTAACCTCAGTGCCCCAAATGTCTGAATTCATACATAAAAGGGTGTGTGGTGGCAGGGGGATGAGATAATGTTTTGAATGAGAGGAAACAGCCATCATGACATTTAAAGAATCTCTGATTATGGGCAGGTTGGATTCAGCCAGATGCAGATGGGGTATTTCTCTGTCCAACAGGGTCTGTCCCTCTTCTCACACTAATAGCTGCTCACCTTCTGGAGGGGCCAGCCATGTCCAGGCAACTTATTCTTGACTGGCGGAAACTGTACCAAGCAGAGGGACAGATGTGCTCTGCAGCAGATGAAATGTGATTTGTTTTCAGGTACACAACCCTTCAATGATTTTTGCCCAGATGTTGGGGTAGTGTGAGGAAACATTGCATCCCTTCCTCCCAGATTAGTCCCCAGCTTTCAAGACAAAGGTCAGGTCTTCATCCTGGCAAGGAAATGGATGGGCTTTTCTGTCTATAAATTGCCAACAACATCAGGAGGAAACTCAGGATTTGACAGGTCTTATTTGTGATTAAAAGCAGCTAAGATCACTTTCTCCTCCCACTATTCAACAAGCTATCTCTGAACAGACATAGCGCTAAAGGTCCCTGCCAACCCAAACTACTCTATGATTCCCCTGCTGTGGTCCCCAAGGACCCTGTGGTGGAGTGGGGAGAAGAATTCTTACCTTTTTTTGACAAAGTGGGAGCTGGAGTCCTGAGGGAGTTAAGCCCATTTGTAATCTTTGAAGGCCCTCAAGAGAGCTGTGGGTAGCTTAGGGTTTAGACACCTCTGACAGTTTGAGAGTTTGACTTCCTTGGGATTATGCAGAAACTGTGGGAAGGAACAGAAGATTAAAGCCAGCCTTCTCAGCTGTAGTGTGGCACACTGCCCTAAATTCATCCTGCCTTCCCACTTTTTTGCAAGGGAGCACAAGACTGGTACTCTGTATCCCTTGAGTTCCCTTGTGCTTGAATGTTGTAGCACAGTTATTTTGCTTTCTGGCACAAGTTTGAGCATTTCTAATTGACTTCTTTACTTCTTGATCTAGGGCTGAAAAAGCAGGAATAAATTAAGAGATACAGACAGGCGCCTGTTACAAAATGTGTTTCCCAGTTTAATTTTTCACCATTGTAGTGGCTGCACGTCCACACTCGGATAAATGGTTCCTATGGATGTGGTGCTCTTAAGTGTCTAAGATCTGTTGAGGTGAAAGGCCAAGGAAAATGGATTTGCACCACATTATGATTAGCATATTTTGTATGTGGTATAGTTTTAGGGAGAGACGGGAGGCAGTGCTAAAGAGGTAGAGTGCAGCATGAGTAAAACCAGATAATTTCTCCCAAAGGTGGAAAGCAAGGAGAAGGTTGTGCAGAGAGCAGACATGAAGAAGTGAAATGAATGAAAAAAATTTGACATTGTGAAAAGCTTAAAAAAGAAATATTCTAAATTAGATCCACCCCTCTGCTCACTATGATGTTTCAAATTCTCTTGGAAATCAGGATAACCTGGAGCTCACTAAAAAGGCTCATTTATGAGGATGGGATTCTCTGGTCTGTGTGGTAGTAAAGGAAACTTAAAGTGAAATCTGAAACTGAAAAGAAGAAAGCATGTTTTCATAAAGACCTCATGAAAATTCCACATGGCAAGATAAAATGTGCATTTTCTGTGCAAGCTTTGTACATTGAAGTCCTATTTCTTTGCATCCTTTGAAACACATGTCAGATAACAAGCCTGAACTTTGCTGAGACGGAGGGAGTTAGTGTTTTTATATGGAAAGTTTGATTTCTGAAGGATTACTAGTAAGCAAGCCCTGCTTGGGTCCTCTCAATGCAGCCACGCTTTCTTGTGGTTTTGTGTAGTGACGGAGTTCAGATTTACCATGGACTGTAAGCCTCTCTTCGTTAATAACTAACATTGCTTTAACAGGCAGGGATGAAAACACAAGGTAAGCTTGGAGTAGCTCTCCAAGCTGCAAAAGAGGAAAGCACATGTGTAAATCTCAGGAAAAAGTACTAATCATCCAAAGCCTTGAGGATGTTGTGCCCAGCCCACCACCCTCATTTTGCTAGACCAGAGGGAAATCAGGAGAGCATCCATTCCGTGTTTCAGTTTGTACCAGTGTGCTATATGCAGAAAAACTGCAGGAATAACTTTGCTTCTCGGTTTTAACAAAACAGCCTTGGGTTCCATCCACATCAATAAAGCCATTAGGGGTGCCTTTGAAATTTCTGCACTATTTTTGTGGGCTGGAATGAAAATTCAGTAAAGAAAATGGACAGAAATCCACTGACACCTTGGGCCTTGGGTCAGGTCCAATAACCTTGGTAGCTTATTACTGTCATATAGCTAACCTTTAACTGAATCCATAGTACTCACTCCCCAGCCACTATGTACTTTGCTCTATAAACACGATTTCTGTTTGAATTGTCTTTGCAAATGAGCACTTGAGATGGATGCATTTCCAGAGTACTGAACACAGAAAGAGTGAAGATTTAATGTTCTTGGAAAGACCTGAATACCACACACAGAAAAAAATGAGTTTTCATGTAACAAGTGATTTTATTTTATACTTTTTCCAGAGTTCATAGTAAAAATTTCCCATTATTGAAGGGAAAGAAATACAAATCAGGCAAGCTAATACATCAGTAGTGAAACATGCCCTTCACGGTGTGGCTGTGACCTGTCCTTGTGAACTTGACTACGGTCCTAACGTTTCATCTTTGCAATGACAGAGAAAACGGTAGTGTATAAAGAAGAAAACATTAAAAGGACACGTTGGGCACAGATATAAAATAAATTAAAAGCATCTGTAAAAGTTTATTTCCATATACAAAATACCTTTTCCTTTTTTTTTGGGTAATTTAATTTTTTTCTAAAAAATTGACATTGTCTGTACAAACATTAACCTTTCAACAGAAATCATTTACAAAGGCTGTTTTTACAAGGAGAAATGGGTTGCTAAACAAAATATCAGTCTCCTGCAAACTGCTGAGCATCTCCTCAGAGATGAACATTCAAAGGTTTTGGGCCAGCCCTGCAGTGAAGCATCATGATTTGCAACCCCAGGGCTGCTTGGCACCTCATGAAAGGTGCTCTGCTCCTTGCAAGTTTGGGGGCCCTCAGACTAAGGGAAAAACAGAGCCTGCCTTGTAACCCTTTTCAGGAGAACTGTCATGGCTTCTGGCAGGCAGTTCTCCTGGGTCAAGGTGTCGCACTGCAGGATAAATAAGCTTTAGTTTGCACTCTGTATTTTGCACATTTACCATGAGGTTCCCTATTCAGCCTCAAAGAGTGGGATTTTTCCAGAGCTTTCTGCAGTGGCCTCCTCACAGTCTGCTCTTCATTGGGGACTTTGGTCCCAGAAGAGCCTATATGATAAGAAAGCTTGAGTAGCTTGAGATGTTCTCCTGCCCATCTTTTGAGCCAGCCATAAAAACAATGCACAGGCATTAGATACTATAGAATTAGATGGGAAGCAGAGCCATTTATCGATTAATAGTATATCAAAAAACAGAACAGGTGCGAAAAGCCCCCCATGCTGATTTGAGATTAAAATGGTGATTAATAACACTAGTTGGAAATTATTTTGAAGACCCGACTAATACAAAGTTATATACAGAAGTCATTATCTATATGATTAATAAATTATTGATGCCAGACATGGCTTTATTTAGAAAGTTTCCTTTAAAAATACAAATGCAAAACAAGTTGTCTAACTTGTATAACCGATTGGTTAACTGAAGATAACACTCAGTGTAGAGTTGGAAGAGGCAGATCATATTTTACTTGGAAGATTGTACCTATTCTACATGATACAGTCAACAACAAAGTCTGGCTGTATCTCAGTGAAAACCAAGCATAACATATTCATGCTTGTTTTTGAGTGATGCTTTTAAGATCATTTCCAGGGTGTCACATAACAGTGCTGTACATACTGTGATACTGTGATACTGTAAAGCATTACCTATAGCTTTGAACTTGGCTTCAGTCCCAAAGAGTGACTCAGCGTGGTTGCCCCAGACTGCTGTGCTGGGGAAACACCTATATTTAGTGAGCGCCTCTGTTCTGGAGTGCACAAGTTGGGAAGCTTGGTTGCCAACACCCTATTCTTATTAACTCTGCTACCATTCAAGGGGTGGGCCAGGGTGCATCTGACCTCTGCATTTTCCTCTGAGGAGCCCTGTTCCTGGCACTGCTTGTGGCAGACCCTGTTCACAGACTGAGCTCAGCTAGGCTCAGTCTTGGCCTTCTGCCCAAGAGCCAGCCACTCCAGTTCATCTCCAGCAAGCGGGATGCTGGGGCTCAGCATCTCCTTACCTTGTGGGCTCCCAGCTCCCCCAGCATTTTCCTGGGGGACTGACTGGCCTTCTCAAAGGCAGCAGTCTTGTTTGCAGTGTGATGAGCCCTCAGTCCTCCCATGGGGAGTTAGAATGCTGTGAGGTATTTTCCACTCTGCACTGTATTCAGGAAGGTGCAGCCTGGTGCTATTCTAAAAAAGGAATATGCTGTAATCCTAACACAGGGTGATGTGGGGAGAAATCTCACCCTTGGGGGGCTACTGAGCAGCTCCCATCTCTCTACTGAGGATAAGAGGTACGCGCTCCAAGAGCATGCAAGGTGCTGTAAAGGAAATTACTTTGGTGATGGAGTGTTACTAGTCATAACCAACTAGCTCAGCCTGAACAAAGAAATGGGACATATTGGCACAAAGCCCAGGTTGTCTTGCCAAGCTCTATGGAATCTATTTTGCAACAAGCCCTCTACAAATTGAAGATTAGATTTAGTGAGGTTTATTGTTTAAGCTTGTGTGGTTTTTAACAGTAGCCACTGCCAGGCTGAATTGTGTAAACAATGGATTTATCTGTGCACCTCTTACAAAAGACAACTATCTGAAACTACTGCATCTGTTTTTGCTTGCAGAGCCTGATGTCTACTGAAAACCTGAGCCTGCCTCCAGCTTAGCCCAGCAGCATCCCTCACGTGTCCTAATGTCCCAGCAGTGGACCAATGAATTAAAAGGTACTGGCAGCTTGGGCACATCACTACTTCTGACCATCCTTAAAGCCAAGAGAAAGGCACAGCTGTTTTCCTCCAGTTTTTAAGTCCATCTGATTTCCATACAGTGTCTGACCTCCTGCATATGGAAGTGGATCAACTGATCCTTGATCTAAATGTACACAGCTTCACACTTAATACTTGGTTTTGATGGTGGTTCTGCTCCAACATGCAATACGCTGCTACAGAGCTCTTAGAATCCTAACATACAGCCATCAGGTCAGATAGCTGTGCTAATTAGTGTTGTTTAATTGGAGCCAATAAAAAAGTATTAAGTTGCACTCTTTGGGAAAATGACTGCAAGGGTATGCTGCTCAAGCAGGGCAAGGGAAGAGCCACAAGTGTAACTTGCATTTGGGACTAATCTGTGTTCTTTTTTCTAAGTTAAACTTCTGTCAGCTTCCACTGAGACTTTGTGTAGCTTAAAAATGACTGCTGTAAAGGATCCCTTGGATACCTGTTATACCTCCACACCTCTTAGAGCCTTGCACATGCACATAACTCAGACTGGTAAACACAACAGCGCCACTGACCATATACAAAAAGCAATTACAAGTGTTTAAATTAGCCTCAAACAACTATGAAGCTGCAACAAGGCATTTACATAAGAACATTGTTGTCACCCTCAGTAGACTGTGGACTGCTGATTCCAAAGTAGAGAATTCAACCCTCACGACAATGGGGAATTAACCTATTCTTTATGAGTATTTGCCCTTTAAATACACTATTTCAGAGAGTCAGTTATGTAGATAACTTATGGAAAAGGTTGTTCAACGTTTACTCTTAGTACAAACTAAAACATTGCTCTTACATACCAAAAGTGCTTTAAAAAACATCATCCTCTGTAGATCGTGTTGCTGGAAATGAAACCAGGTTTCTGTCTAAAGTACTGCTGTGAACATCTACTCCATAACAGAGTTAAATTTTGCAGCTGTGTCTGAGATTCATAGATTTTTTTTTTCCCTGCTTGCTGTTTCTCAAATGAATTTTTCTGGTGGATAAACTAATTGAAAAATGTTTTATGTTTTTATTGTGCAAAACCTGCTGGTAAGAAATCTTAAATTGGCAGCATAGGTACAACAAATTTGATTTTCAGAGTAGAAGTAAATTGATAGAAGTAAAAAAAAGCTAGTATCTGACTAATATAACAATCAAAACTCACAAAACAGAGCCAGTTTTGATCAAATAATTACAGTGAAGGCCTACAGATAAGAATTATGCACCAAATAATTTCACGTCAGGAATCAACTACCATAACTTACTCTGACTATCTGCAACTATGTTCTACAATATCTGTTACAAACAAGTTGCTTTGCCACTTCACTAAGAGTGATACCTGCATACACTTAGCCTGCTGAGTTTCCACAGTGGCATGAAAAGTCTTTCCTTTTGAGATACCACAATTTTGCATGCAGTAGTAATGCATTTTGTGTTCTTCAGACCAATGGCACTAACATCTAATAAGCTGACTTATGAAGAATATGTTAATGAAAATGAATACACACATGCAATCAGTGACATGTCATACCAAGGAAATAGATCTATATCTAAGTTGGATTATCTAACACTTTTAGAATGTCAGATGTGTTTTCCTTACTTGCTGCAGTACTCAATAACCTAAGGCAGAAAGCTTAGCTTTAAAATGAGTAATAGTACATTTCTAATCTCCCTCTCCATTAAGTCACCATAAGAACAGAGACAAGAATTAACAGCTACTGCTGTTTCCAAAATCTTGTACAAAAATAGAACAGTATGTCCTTCTGGCAGTTTCAAAAACCTTAAAGAGTCTTCTGTAAATTCCTCTTCCAACTCTCAATTTCAACAGAAACAGTCCCCATTGCCAAGACTTACATCTTGGTTAAATTCAGAGATGAATGAAGTTCATATTCTTTTTCCTTGGAATTGCTATTTAGAATCCATTCCATTTCGATCCTCTTTGTTTGATTTTTCTTTTTCTTTTTTTTTTTTTTTTGTCCAAAGGAAATGCATTGGCAGTGCAAACAAAAGGTAGACATGAAAAAAAGCCACAAAACAGCAAGTGATCACTTCAGCATTTCTAAAGGGTCTCCTGAGATGTTATCTGCATGCACAGGATTCCACTGTCATGTTTGGGTACACCTTAAGAACCACATTTTTATTTTCATCGAAGAATAAGATACTAAGAGAAGACATTTTGTCAGGAACGCAGCAAGGCTCGGGAATACCCGGGATGACCCCAACGGCTCTCACTATGCTCTGGATGGTGGCATGGTTGGATGGCTTCAAGGCCTGCATGAGAAAGATAAAGCAGAAAATGTAACTGCACCCATGTTAGCATGGACCTGCATACCCTAGAACAAACTTTTTTCATGAGGAAGGGCCCACTGGAGACTCCACAGCTGTCTAGCTGTAAAAATCTGTCTTCTACTCAACCATTTCCAGCTGTCACCATAGGTGCCCCGAGCCAGCAGCAGGGAATGCAAATCTGGTCCAGTTTTTTTGGCCACTGGATGCCCCTGTTGCTACACTGCTTTCAGCTAGAGCATCGTGCTGGACACAGGGCCTCAGGCTCTTCATGGGATGTGCCTTCCAAGGAAAATGCCCAGGTAGCAGACTTTGCAGCTAGATACCTACAGGTCAAGGTAGTCTCTTCTGACTCTATTAAGTTACATGTGAGCTGCAATCTAGTCTTAAAACTTGTATGTCTGGCACCAAAGCAGTTGAAGTGCCATCAGGCTGAGTCATTACAGAAGCAAAAACATAACTTGTAGGCTGGGAAGTTTGACTGGTGGCATGTGAGTGCACTGGGAAAAACAAATGTAGATAAAATATGTAGAGATGAGAGAACAAAAGTACTTTACACCATGATGCTAATTGTTCCAGTTTGTTCTCATGCAAGGTTAGGTTGTTTTGCTCATTCTTCCATGACAAATCACTTCTCATCTGTGTCATTCTCATCATTTGTTAAAATCCCCCCAATATATTATACATCATCAGTGACATTCTGAATAATTGAGTCCCCAAGTCTGATGTCAGTTGTACCTCATATTAAGGTGAAATTTTGCTCCAAAAGACAATGTTTCCTGGATTTATCCTCATGTAAATGGAAACACATTTTGGCTTCATATGAACAAAAAGTGGACCTACCCACTGGGATAACTGTATTTGTTAAAAAAACCCAAAATATATTAATAAACTCATAAAATTTAAAAATGTATTTATAGAAATTAAAAATTAATATATTACATTTCTCTTCTGAACCCCCCAAACCCTTCCAAATCTAAGTATCTATATGAAAGACAGCTGAGCATGAAAAATGCAGAAGATACAGTTTTTAGGCAAAGACTTTTGCTTTTGTAAGAGTGACATTTTAATGATGCTTTTTAGAGTTCTTCTTACACGTAGAACCTGGGAATCATATAGTTAAATATACTCAGATGTCACTGAGAAATATACGCAAAAAGCTCATTTGGGCCAAAAATTCCAGTTCGAAGTTTTGCTGCAATGAGAGATGATTTGCTTTTGGAAAAATCAGTCTTAAGGGTTAGATATCTACCTGAGGTGTAAGTCTTTGCATGCAAAAAGCACAGGAATAACTCTAAGATTCTGGGCCCTTGTAGCATTTCTGTAGCATGTTAGTACATTTAGGAGTAACTGCTTCCAATTCTGCTGGCAATATACATGGATGTCTAACCTGTCCCTACTTACAGCAACCTAGCTCATGACTGACCTAGCCAACTGTATTTTTCTTCTTCCTCATGGAGACAGCTGTTCCTTGAATTCCAACACATGAATCAGAAAGGACTTTTGCCATATCATGCTATTGAAACTAGTCTCAAGAGAACTGGAACCATTTGACACAATTGAAAAGGATTCACTGGGGAGCATTCAGCTATTCTTTATTTACCTGTTAGACATAATTTGAAAGTTTTTTCTCCATTTAATGAGGAATCTACTTTGCATGCAGGAAGACTGAGCAACAAATGATGGCAGTCCCGCACATCACTTGCTTCTGTTTATCCTGCGTGAGACTCAGAAATTTCTCAAGTATACTCAGGATTCAAGTCCATTTTAAACACAAATGTTATACAGACCCTGATTTTTTGCCTCAGTCGCTGTTTGAGTTTACTATCGTAGCTTATCAGATGAATGAGATGTAGGGGTGTGGTGATATTCTGTGTAAACTACAAACGCAAAGCTTGTTGCACCATCCTCTTAAGGGCTATGGGTTTCCCAGCATGATTACAAAGACATTACTCTCAATCTAGGTAGCTGATCTCAAGACAGACATTTCTGTTTGTTTATAATTCAGTGGTACCTATACTCATCAGGAGTAGATCATATGGATTTAAAAAAATGTCTTAGATTAGTATACAATCCACATTTCTGTATAACTTCTGCCCGCAAAAGGAAGTGAAAGCTCTGGTAGCATCCAGGCTCGTTTCCTTACGACGTTGCAGTGCAGCATTCTCCACAAAAATAATTGGGAGACAAATAGATCTAAGCCTGCTGATCAGCCATCAAAAGGTAAAACATCTATTGAGACACTGTTTCCCATTGCCAACAGTACTGGAATATTCTGGTCTCAGAATATAACATGTTAAAGTCTCATTGGAAATGCTTCACTTCAGACATGAAATCTGTACTACTAGAAACACTAAAACACTAAATTGTACAGAACTGATTTCAAGTATTGCCTCAGATATCAGTGGAAATAGCCTGGCTACATTCTGTCATTTTATGATAAAAGAATCATCTCTATTTGATAAGAGTATCTTACAATACAGGACATCCTCCGTACTGATTTGAAGTCTGTCTTGAATACAGTCACTGGCCCTTAAGATGCAATTTTGAAGATAACCAGCTGCTTCTGCCAGGGAAATTTAAGTGTGACTGGAGTAAAATCCGAAGGCGTGTGCTTCTCAGAAAACCAAAATCTACCTTGGAGTACTGAACTGGCATAATGCCCTGCACAAGGCGGGTGAGTTAGGTCATTGCCCCAGGCTGCCTATGCTCTGTTAAGCACATGCTAATGAAAAGCAGGCAAAGATTTCCTTTTAGGAGGGGAGAAGTAGGGGAGGAGGAGAGGAGCAGCAGGAAGGAAAAAATGCTGAGCTAACTCCAAACTGCCAAATCTGTGAATGAGTCCAGCTGTGGCTAAGGCTGCACCTGCTAAGCTGCATGTATCCTTGGGAGATTTGCTGCCCTGTTCAATTTCATTAGAGGTGTATTAGAAACAGGGCAAATGATGTCACTTATGAGCATTCCTTCCTGACCTGGGAGAAGGTCTGTCTGGCCTGTATGCTCTGCGGTATTATGCAAGCCCAACATGTGGGTTTGACAGCAGTCAAACCAGCTAATTGAAACCAGGGAAAGGGTAGGGCTAGCAAATTTGGAGGTGGAAAGGGAGCAGGAAGAGGCACATCTGTTCTTAAATTACTCAATACATCAACTTTAGGAGCTCACCCTCAGCAAGGGAATTTTATATACCCATAGGCACAGATTAGTTTGTTATTGCCTGATGGTTATAGTATCATTTTGCAAACATGGTCTTATTAGTAGCACCAGATATTATGCATGGCTCAAGAATGACACATGGCTCTACAAAATGCTCGCTTTACCTTTTTATATAATTAAGCTTTTCATTCTCTTCGGAAAACAACATGATTTTGGGTTTTGTGATTAAAAAAGCACTCAAAAGCAACAATTTCAATTCAACATGGACAGAAATCTACCAATTCCTTTTAGGGAACCAGACTCGTGATGGGTTTCAGTGACTTGCTCTCTTAATAAACTAGCGCTCTCTGCAGTACATGGCAGCAAATAATCAGCTTCACAGTGTCTAACTATAATGCTCTGCTGCTATATTCTTCACCCAACCAAGGTAGTAGAAATTTTTAGAAGAAAACTGGTATCCTGGTTATGGCACTGTAGGCCTGTGCTTAGTTCATAGCAATCAGACCTTCTGCTTCATGTCAAAGTCATCTAAACCCTGTGCTTTATTTGCCTATCAATCACTCCTGTTTATTTCTCACCTTTTTTCTACTATAAGCTTTTTTCAGGACAGGGACCACTTCGGATTGTGTGTACATTCCTATCCCAGGCAGAACACAGGGGTGAAGAGGAGGAAGAATCACGCTTCTTTCAGATTGCTAGGCTTAGTTACCATGATAGTAGCCAATACTACAAGTCTACTTATTTGAGAAGATGGAGCTAAACCACAATGTATTAGAGGCCAATGCTATTATTTGCAGGAAAGCAGAACCTGAATTTGGCAGAAACAAATTTGGCTTTATGTTAGAAATTCTTTTGATGCATAATGTAATACCTCAGGGGAATTAGCTAAAGACAGGCAACTCACAGATAAACCTGGAACTCCTTTTTCACCCAAGCAATACCTGTTAGCTACTTTTCAGCTGTATGCACCTTTTGTACCCCCTTGTCATGCCTCAGAGTGTCAAACATAAGTTTTAACTTCAATTAAACTTAATTTTGCCTCTTCAGAACCACTGGTACTAAACTCATATTTTTACATTTTACTTGCAGGAGCATTTGTATGGCACATCGTGTTTCTTTCCAGAAATTCACTCTGGAAAGTATACTGGGAATTAAGCCCTGAGTTTATGGAACATGTTAGGGATTTTCCAGGTGCAGGTGCTAACAAAAGCTCTGTGTAAGGAATATGAACCTTTTTTATTACAGTGCTTCTTTATTGCCCCTCTACTTGTGCTTTCTGAAAGTTTCTTTATCTTCAAGAAGATACATTATGCTTTTTGTTAATGGAGAATCCATGTTCTCAAAGTCTCATATTGATTTTTAAAGAGAGACTTCTTTCTGTCTTAAACTGGGTATTCCCCATCAGCTCTAGGCAGGATTAGGTTTCAGTCAGATTAAGGAGAGACCAGTAACAAGGCTTCTAAAACAACTGCAATCAAAACTATTTTTGAGAAAGCCTTGTTTGCTCTTGAGCATGCACAGTACTGAGCAATTTTAGGTTTGATCCAGACCCTCTTACAGACAAAAGGGGGTTCTTCCCAGTCTTCAGGCATTGGTTAACCCTGAAATACATGGTATGTATTGCCTATTAAAAAGAGTTTTTCTTCAAGCCCTTTCTGCCTCAGAAGGTAGAAACCTATTTTGTACGTCTGACAAATGAAAGAAAAAAAAAAAATTAGGGAATTTAGTGACTGGTTTGAAATGGTTATTCCCTAGCAAATACTAGATCCTGGGAGTTCATAGAATCGTTTTGGTTGGAAAAGACCTTTAAGATCATGGAGCCCAACCATTAACCTAACACTGCCAAGTCGACCACTAAACCATGTCCCCAGGATCCTCACATATACATCTTTTAAACACCTACAGTGTAATTCAACCACCTCCATGGGCAGCCTGTTGCAGGGCTTGACAACCCTTTCCATGAAGAAATTTTTCCTAATATCAAATCTAAACCTCCCCTGGCACAACTTGAGGCCATTTCCTCTTGTCCTATCCCGTGTTACCTGGGAGAAGAGACCAACACCTTCCGTGCTACAACCTCCTTTCAGGCAGTTGTAGAGAGCAATAAGGTCTTCCCTCAGCCTCCTTTTCTCCAGGCTAAACAGCCCCAGTTCCCTCAACTGCTCCTCATGACACTTGTGCTCCAGGCCCCTCACCAGCTTCATTGCCCTTCTCTGAAGTTGCTCCAGCGCCTCAATGTCTTTCTTGTACTGAAGAGCTCAAAACTGAACACAGGATTTCAGGTGTGGCCTCACCAGCACCAAGTACAGGGCACAATCACTTCCCTGGTCCTGCTGGCCATAGTAGTTCTGATACAAGCCAGGATGCTGTTGGCATTTTGGCCACCTGGGCACACTGCTGGCTCATATTCAGCTGCTGTCCACCAACACTCCCAGGTCCTCTTCCACGAGTGAGCTTTCCAGCCACTCTACCCCAAGCCTGTAGGGTTGCATGGGTTTGTTGTGACCCAATTTCATAAGCATCTCAACTACAATTTATTTCTTTGAGAGCCAAACACAATAACATTAGGAAATGGGAACCTAAACTCTTTAGAACTTAAGACACCCTGAAGCCTTTCTAAGGAGCTGCTACACATTTTTTTCCCCTGTCATTAGAAATACAGAGGAACTCTCGAGGAATTGTTCTCCAGGAGAACCACTGATTGTCTGATGCATACTTTACTCTTTGTTTCTTCTGTAATACTGACAGTAGCCCATAGCAGGCATCTCAATTCAAATGAAGAAATGAAGAATATTTTAGGGGTCAGGATTGGCTGAACTGAAGACACTTTTTGTTTTTTGACTCCTTTGAACTGAAATACTTTAACTCTTCTGGTTTAACTATCATGTACTGTTTTCTCCTAAACAAAAATCAGAGCAACACCCTTTTATGCTTAGAATGAAGTTTTTATAACTAAAGCTGCAAGTGGAAATGCTATCCCAGTGTCAAGCAGAGGGATACAGCAGGATTTTTTATAATTTATGTGTCCTTAAAGGTATAATGGAAGAAGTGCAGGTCCAGCACTTTACAAATTTCTAACCTGTACACTGAATTATTTTTATGAAAGAGCAAAGTTCCATTCAACAATAGAGTAAAAGGCCTGATGCAATTTATTCAAAAGTAATGACTCTATCTCTTCCTGTTCCCTTTCAGTTTTTTCCTTCAATCCAAAACCTGAGAGCTTGTCATTGCAGTTTGAGGTAGTCATGTATCTCCTTCAGAGACTCCTGCCCTCGTCAGATTCCTTGCTTTCACCTCCATCACCTTTGCTACATTTCTCCACATGTCATTTTCAAACGGTGACTCCCTTGGATCCCTAAGCCACTGAAATTCCACATTAATTTTGGAACTAACTGCCAAAGCTTGAAGACTCTTGAACACGAGGTAACAGTGAGACCAAAAGCCCTACCTTTACTGAAATTTCCTGTGGGCATTATTTGTGCATAGCCCTCATTTTAGGCCAGCCTTAAATACCACATCCTCTTTTCAGGTTTTGGTAGACTCCAGGGGGGTACATATGCTGCTAATAATGATGTTGGGCATTTGATTTTAAGGCGCTGAGTTCGTACACCTAAGTCATGGGGCCAGGAGAACATCACCCTTTCTGGCTACTCCGATGCAACAATCTCATAATAACCAGAGGATATTTCACAAGACAGTTGGTCAGGATCTACTGCTTTTGGATCCACCTGGTCTGTCATAGAAATGATTAATTTGACTCTTTTGCTTCAACTTAGAGCTTCCCAACCACTCCTATAGCTCCACAGTGTCTCTCCATCATTGTGACAGCAGTGCTGCCCAAGGCACACATTTTTCCTAGCACGTCATATGTTGACTGACCCCAGTGTGGGTCTGGCCACAGAGACTCCTTCATGGCGTAACAACTACTGTCTAATAAGCAATTTTCTGGGTCTGGCCTATATTATGTTTATTGAACAGGTTAACAACATGTTCACACAGCATTAACACTATTCAGGAAATATTTTACAGCAATTTGGGTTCTGGACCAAAAAACTAATACGATGTAGGATTTTTTAAATTATCTTTACAAGCCTGTCTTTTCAGTAGCTGTTCCAAACCACTACTCCTTTCAGCACAAGACATCACTTATTTACTATATCCCAATATGTAACAGGTGACCAGCTGTGTTTTACTTATGTAGGAGAGAAAACACATAGTTTACAGTAACATACACAGTGTGAAATAATCAACAGAGACTGTACCTTTGGAATAGGGAATTGGCATTCCCCTGAGCAGTAATAGGCATCAAAGGATTTTGGGGAAATAATCCATTCGCTCCAGCCAATGTCTGCAAAATCCACCTTGAGATACCGTCGGGCGCAATACCTTGGTTCATTCCACTGCTTCCTTCTTGCTGCCTTCAGTGTTTGCTCATCGAACTGGAGAGTTTGGCTCTTCCGGTGATGATTCTTCCTCTGCTTTTTCTTACTCTTTGCCCTCTCTGCTAACCGTGGCTGAAAGGTTTTGTAGGATTTTCTTTCTTCCCATCTCTCCTCCTCATTGTACTGGTACTCGGCTCCTGGTAGCTCATTATTCTGCAATGGCAACAGGACATTTGTGGAGCGTTTTCGCCGTCGCTTCCCAAAGCTGCTCCTCACGTGGTTTTGTGGCCTGGGAATGACCATTGCCAGAGGATTACGGTGGCCTTGCAAACTAGAGACAACACTCTCTGGTTCTGAAATAGCAGAGTCATTGGCATAAATCAGAATGTAGGGTTCATAGTGAGAAGCTGCCCTTTTCCAAGGGTGATGGCTGGTCAGATCCATTTTGACGCTGATCAGGAGCTCATTGCTTTCCTTTGCTTCATATAGCAGCTGAGTGATATCCTTCCACTGCCAGGAAAGGCCATCCTGGTAAGCAGTGGAGACATTTATTAGAAAATGTCCCAGGCTCCGAGTCTGGTTCCCAAAAGAAGGAAAGGTCCAAACTGAAAGATGTATCTGAATTTCAGGTTTCCTGTGCCTGTGATGGGAACAGCCTCTGGGTTGGGAACAGTTCCACTGAGCATTCAGCAGACCACCAATGTAATAATACACAGAAGCTGACAAGATATTTTCAGACTTGGTAAGTGACGTCAAGTTAAAAACATACATCTCCTGGCTTTCAGGGCTCCCTAGAAGAATAAATATTTACATAAGAATACGGACATTTCAAAAAGTTATAGAAACCAAAAGGACCAAGTGCATTGCTTTCCAGATTACACATTAAGTTCATGGAAAATTTTCACCCAGTGCTGTGGGAACAAGTTTAGGCCACTATTCAGAATAATAACCAAATAGGTAAGCTGGTGATTGTAAATCACACGCTTTCAATCTGGTTTCCTTGTACTACCTATCTCTATACAGAAATATGTATACATTTACTACTACTCCCCTGACTTCGGGAAACAAACTAGGTCACAGGAACACAGCGTGATAAGAGATGCACTAAGGACTGTATCTATCATCCAGAAAATTAAGTAAGATTTCGGTCTTTTGTTTTCCTCTTTCTGTAACATTTCCAAGCCCTCTCCCTCTCAAAATGCACTTAGGTGATTATGGCTGCCCTGTCCTGACTAAAGAGTTGTCTTTCTTTGTCCAAGACTATTCAGACATGAACAGAATGTCAATGGCACTGAACCATGCCTTTGCTCAGACCTAGCTGAAGCTGGAGAAAGGATCTCATTAGCTTCACTAGGCACCGGATTGTCTGTATACTTCCATTATACTGTTGAGTCACAGCCTCAGTCAGAAAAACAAGATTTGTATCCCTACGAGTAGAGGCTCAATGTGGCAGTGAGTAAGAGGAAAAGCCTAAATTAAAGTGGGACATGATTTTCAGTGTTGCCACAGGCTTTCAAGTGTACTGCCAGTTAAGTCACTTGAGCTCTGATTCGCAAGCTGTTCAATGCAAAAAAAGGCCTGGCTGCTTCCTTTAAACCTTCCACTCTGCTCCATTCTATGATCCAGGCCTCAGCTACAAGACAGGCTTTAGGGCTTGGGTGGAATTTCCTCTTAGCTTCTTAAGTTGTCAGAGACTATTAAAGAGGGAGCCAAAACCAACATTTGGTTCAACTGCTTATGTACATCAGGATGCAAAACAGGCAAGCAAACGTAGAAAGTACTACATATTTCAAAAGCTACATGAAAAGACAAATTGAAATCTTGTGTTACAAAGGACATTTCCTCTTGATATTAACTGCTCTTCCATTAAAATAAGACCAACCTACTGGCCCCTTGAGTGGTCAGTGACCTTTGCATGTGCAACTGCGTCCTCATGACCCAGAGTCCTTCACAACAGCACAGTTAAGAGTTGGGCAAAGAAAAAAATGAATAAAGTTATTGACAACAGTCTTGCACAAAAAGAAGGAATGTGGCTTGCCTCTGAAGACATGGTGAGAAGAAACACCAGGATAGAATCACTGTTTGATCATTTTTAGGTTTTGGATGTCAGCTCTGGAGAAAGAGACAATTGACCATAAGCTAAAGATGCACAAGCTTGTCTGACAGTCTTTTGGCTAAGTCAGACACTAATCACAACAGAAGTTTCCCTCTAGAATAATCAGGTTCAGGACTGGTTCAATTACACTGGATAAATTTAGTCATTCCACCAAGGACATGTCATCAATTTTCATGACAGTCAGAAAGCATTTACTAATATTGCTGAAGATAGGTGGGCAGTACTAGAGCAACCCCCAAAAGCAAAAGAAAGCCAACCCAAAATGCCTTTTTTTGTGGTGGCGGGGGAGTGTGGTGGTGGTGGCAAAATTCACCAATTTGCCCCGGTGCAGAGGGAAACAAACCAAGGACAATACTTCTGCAAGACTGGGGCATTACTGTATCAATTTAGAAGGGATGAGGTGGACAGTGGGGTTTCCACAGCTGTGGAATTAGAGAAGTCAGCCTAATCACAGGTATCTTGCACAAACACAAAGACACACTCCCAACTCAGGCTGATCTGTGAAAACATACGGCTGACTACTTTAATCCCCCGTAGGGTGCAAGAGAAAGGCTTGGGGGTAAGGTTTAAGTTTTGTTTTAAAATTTCCTGTTTGGACTGTAGTTACGCCTGTCCTACAGAGTGGGAAAAATATAGATCCAAATGTTAGGATGCCATTGAGAGCTATAAAACCGGGCTGTATGGAAAAGTCAAATATATTTAAGCAAAGTTATGTTCTACAGCCCCCGAAAGGGCTGGAAACAACCCAACACATTAGGAGAAAAAGGGAACACAGAGGTAAATGCTTATTTGACATCATGGTATGTCAAAACCCTCTCCTGAGGCTGAAGTTATAGTTTACAGTGGGGATTTTTTGTTGGTTTTAGGTTTTTGTGTGTGTGTTTGTGTTTTTTATTTATTTTTTTTTATTCCAAGCAATGACAAGCATAGACATGCCTGTGGGCTAGGGTCAAACAGCCTTCCAGCTTCCACCCACAAAACCTTGTAATAAGTCCTCCGCCCTAGCAAAACCAAATAATTTCCAATACTGATCTTTCATGTATTTTGACAGCTTTATGTTCTCAGTGACATTCTGTGCTTCCAGGGACTGATACCACAACTGCTAATGCCATTCAGATAAGCCTGGGTAGAAACAACCCCAGGTTCCAGTATAAGTTGGGGAATGACTTATTAGAGAGCAGTGTAGGGAAAAGGGACCTGGGGATCCTGGTGGACAGCAGGATGACCATGAGCCAGCACTGTGCCCTTGTGGCCAGGAAGGCCAATGGCATCCTGGCGGGTATTAGTAAGGGGGTGGTTAGTAGGTCGAGAGAGGTTCTCCTCGCCCTCTACTCTGCCCTGGTGATACCACATCTGGAATATTGTGTCCAGTTCTGGGCCCCTCAGTTCCAGAAGGACAGGGAGCTGCTGGAGAGAGTCCAGCGCAGAGCCACGAAGATGATTAAGGGAGTGGAGCATCTCCTTTATGAGGAAAGGCTGAGGGAGCTGGGTCTCTTTAGCTTGGAGAAGAGGAGACTGAGGGGTGACCTCATTAATGTTTACAGATATGTAAACGGTGAGTGTCACGAGGATGGAGCCAGGCTCTTCTCAGTGACAACCAATGATAGGACAAGGGGCAATGGGTGCAAACTGGAACACAGGAGGTTCCACTTAAATATGAGAAGAAACTTCTTCTCAGTGAGGATGACAGAGCGCTGGAACAGGCTGCCCAGGGAGGCTATGGAGTCTCCTACTCTGGAGACATTCAAAACCCGCCTGGACATCTTCCTGTGTAACCTCATCCAGGCGTTCCTGCTCTGGCAGGGGGATTGGACTAGAGGACCTTTTGAGGTCCTTTCCAACCCCTAATATTCTATGATTCTGTGAAGTCCAGCAAAACACTGGACCCTCTGCATCTCCATCACCACCCCAACAATCTAAGTGGCCTCTTTTTCTAAACTTTTTTTTTTTCTAACCTATATTCTAACCAACACATTAAAAAAAGCAGGAATCAGTCTCAGTAGAAAGACAGAACCCTTCTCCACAATACATTACATGCATTGCTCAATGAAATTAAGGAAAAGACAACATACACTTTTCTCAGTGAAACAGAAAAAAAAAAGGCGAAATCATTTATGGAAGACACCCTTGTTTACACATTCAGCCCAAGCTGATGGTGGATAACATAGGTTCTGATAGGTAAGGTCCCAACAGCTGAAAACTAATGTACCCAAGCCATCCAATTTCTAGCTATCACTTATGCTTGGGGAACTAGATTTTCTTCAATTTTGATCCTACTTCTAATTCCTCAAGCCAAAACCAGCTATTTATTATGTTTGTACTAAGGACACATAAGGACCTGACCTCTGCTTCATTCGTAATCACTAATATAATAAAGTTAATATGTAATTTGGCAGAGCACTAAGTACATCAGTTGTAGAAACCAGAATTTATTATGTCTCCTGAGCACCTGTTAAGGAAGTTATTATTTGAATCACTCTTTTATGTTGAATGACAGGTTTTGATTTTTATTTTTTAGTAAGAATTCCAGTTACCAAATACTGCCTTTTCTAAACTGCATATTGTAGTGGAATACAAACCCAGCTGCTTTTGTTTATGAAGAAACTCTAGATGGCATGAAACAGACACAGGAGGAATATATACCTTAGATTAAAAGCAAAACTCAAGAAGCCACCCTTAGTATTTAACTCTACACCAAAGACAAAGTACTTGCAGTAGGTGGTGCTATTTTCTCACTGAATGACCTACAAACTCAAACCGCTCAAGGATTTTCAGCTCATTCAGTCTGCAAAATCATCTTGAAAACAGTTGCAAGTGGCCAGCACAGATGTCTATGGATTTGCTGGGTTCTGGCTCAGAAAAACGCAACTGTGTGACTTGGGTTTCTGTCACAACTTAGAACACTATGTCAAATACATCCTTTGTGTGACAGTAATACCTGACTCTTGGATGTGAGCAATGCACTGAAAGCAGCATTCCTCAGGCTAGCAATTACCCTGAAAAATGACAAACACATAAAGGAAGATTCAGCTTTGAAATGTCTACACACACACCTTTTCCTTGGAACAATTTAATTCCATTTAAGTGAAACTTAGTCCTTAAGCCCAGAGGACAGAACTTGACAAAAATCTGTCCTCATAATAACATAATTTAAACTATTAGCCAACGTCAGGAGCATAGCGTAAACTTTTAACCAATGTCAGGAGGTATTTAGTAGCATTCAGCAATATTTTATCGTAATGTGGGAAGCTTTCCATGAGCCTCATCCAGCTTGCTCTGCTGACACCAGTGAAGTTTTACTGACTGATGTGAGCTGAGGATTTAGTCCTTATAATTACTTACACTGATGACTCCTCATATAGACTGTTTGACTGACTGATTTCCCCCCTTGCTAGGCCCAAAGAATCCCAAACAAAAACCCAAGCCAAACCTAGGTATTGCTTTAATACCTTGTCAATGTAACTACCTTTAATACTTTGTAGATGTTCATTAAGTGGTATTTCCTAGGATGCTGTTATCAATAGCTCCATTTTAAATACAAGGGAGGAGGGGGCCAAACTGCAGGGTGAAGTCCATCCACAAGTGCTTAGCAGCCAGTGGAAAGAGCCAGGCTGACTAAGCCCAGCTAAAGCCTCCAGCCAGTTTGTCCTCTATAAAAAGACTTAAACATAACAAGATCTACTTGCAACAAAGTCTTCTATTTGGTCTAGAAGTATAACGTCAACTTTGCAGGTTAAAGGAAGTAAAACACAGGCCCAGAAACCTATGCCCTAGAAGATCAGGGCATCACAATAGTTTTTTCTCTTATACTTCCCATATCAAAAAAAATCAGTGAAAACAGCAGCTTTGCAGCAGCTTTCTTTTCACTGGTTGCCTAGACAAGAAATGGCCTGTTGCAGACATATACAAGTATCTCATATTTCAGCAAATATGACCCCTCAGAGCAATGCTGGATGGGAGGTTGCCCTCTGCCTGGGCTGGCTCTCAGGATACAGCTGTGGTAGGAAGATCTTATGAACCCTGGGTGTCCTTGCACTGCAGGCAGCTGCTGGAGGAAACTCACAGTCAGATCCACCACCTTACTGCCTGGCAAAATTCTGCCTGCTATCCCTGAGCAGCTGTACTTGGTAAACCTCACACTCATTCACAGCAGTATACAAGGCAATTCAATGGCAAGTCAGTATTATTTGAACAGCAGTAACTTCCTGGCTCACTGTATGTACTTCCCAGCTCTGTGAGCAGCAGGTTTCTGTCAGAGCACCACTACTTGAAGTAGGCTTTTAGTTGTTTCTTAAAGTGAGTTCTGCTTACTCAGCTTCACTCTCTTGTAGTAAAAAATAGAGAGTGCAGAAGACACCTCAGCAACAAGGCATGTAAGAAGGAGAAGATTTAAGAGGAGACAAAGGAAAATTACATGGAACAGAGCTATATGCAAGGAATACGCTGCTACTTTCCAGATACTCTGAGGCCAGATTTTAATGACTATCTCTGCTCCCCTTTGTATGTTGCTGCCAGTCTGATGAGGAATTTTAAAGACAAACCCCTGCATGACAGCTCTTTTGAACAGTAATAGGTAAGACACACCATCACTGCACTTTTTGTATTTCTCACTTATACAGTGTAGAGCTTTGGTGCAGCAGCCATGAGCTGGACAGAAAGGTACTTCACAGGGAGAACAGTTTATTGCTGGTATTCATGTAGAATATAATTAGGAGGGTACATGCAGTTAAATGGATAGGCTACAGCTTTATTTGCCTCCTCAGCACATCTGCAAGTCATTATTCATCTGTGTGCTTAATTGAATGAAACCCAGACCCCAATAGTACCATGGCAAAGCTTGCACTGGGCCAGTGTCATTTCCCCACTCTCCTGCGCAAGTGACAGCAAAGCTTTCCTGGTGTGGGGGAGATGCGAGGCACTCCAGGCCTAAAGCAGAAATGCCTTACTATATCACACAGGTGGTTGTGACCCAGACACCAAGTCAGGGTGTGCCGTCACTCAAGGTTTGGGGTATTAGACATACCAGCTTATTTACTGATAGCAACTGCAGCTGAAGTACTTGTACTCACTGAATCTCACAGAATCTTCCTTGCCTTCCTGCAATAGCACACAGCTGTATGGATTGCCTGTTACTGGCATTACAAAGACATTTTAAGAAAAAGCAGTAAGTCTGTGGAGACTGACATCATCGACATGAACATACTCATGTTAAAATGGGCATTTCCAGGCATCAATAAGCTGGAACAAGCCTGCTAACATGTGGTGGTTTTACCTTTATAAAGGATGCACTGACGTTTTTATGGACTGCCAAATCTATCCCATGGGTGAAAAAGGATGCAATAATGAGGACTATTTATAGTCATCATTAGCCATAATTTAAATAAGATATTAAAGGAGAGCCCTTGTGCCACTGCACAGTTAGGAATATATCAATGTTTCTGTTGTAAAACTTTGTTTTCACGGTTCATAGTCCAGCTACAAAAGTTCACTCAGAGCTGGAAACACGAACTAGATCCAGAATGGGAACATGAATTTGGAAGCCAGATTATTTCTTCTTTTCCAAGGCTTTTGCTCTTGATTGCCACTTCACCCCTTACCAAGTTGAGTATTTTGCAAAGGAAAAATACAGCATCTGGTTCCCTCTTTTTAAAAAGCACAGAACTTGTTGCCAAACTGGTTTTATTAATTCTTTTAGCAAAGCAGATAAGGTTATAGCAGCTAGTAACTTGATATAAAAAGTAAAAATCCACCAGATATAAAAAAGTAAGAATCCACCACCAATTAAAGCTATCAGCTACTTAAGTAATAGCCTTCAAGAAACAGTGACGGTACATGCTCAGGATCTCAGGATTGCAGGACATGAAAAGCACAAATAAGCACATTGCATATCATAAATGTGCTGCACAGTGGGTAAATGATCTCTCTTCTATATATTTTAAGTAGAAAGATGACAGCAGGTCCAAAACCAAAACATCATTTCAAACCCAAAGCTAGCATAAGCTAACCAAATAAGGAGGTTGCATCACTAAAGTACACAAATCTGAGAAGAGGAACACAAAAAGCTGACTCTTCTCACAATCATGATTAATTCCACTTCAGCTGGTGGCAGTAGGTCGGCTCTGTGAAAACCAACCAACTTGTGCACAGCCTGTCCCCTTGAGGCCAGAATTCTTCACATGGAAAGATGTGCTATAGAAACTGTGACTGAGTGGGGACCGTGAGTACACAGTTCATCTGCTTGCATGACAGCACAGCAAGACAGGTAGTTACAGAAGCCAGAAAATTAAAGGGCTGTTTCTGATCCTGAGAGGCCAAATCTACAAATCCTGACCATTTGGCTTAGACAAAGCTTGCAGATTTGAGCCCAGCCTGTCCAAATCATAGCTGAGTGGTTTTCAAGTTCCTTCTGCCTAAAAATTACCAGGATGCTGCTGCTTGCATTTTATTTATAGGGGTACAGGAAAGAAAAACAAACAAAACTCAAACCAAAACCAAACAAAAAACCCCCAACCAACAACAACAACCCACACTCTCACTGTCTCCTGCCTGAATGCTTTTAAAGCTCTCATTACAAAGGACTTAATGTTGTTACTCGAGCTGAAAAAGGGTAGAATTTGGCCTGTACTGGTTTTCACAGGCTAATGGTGGCTGGTGACTAGCTGGTTTCCCTGTGCAGTACTTGGTTCTCCAGTTTGCGTGGGCATTTCATACCGCAACAAAGGAAAGAAAGGCATTTTGAAAAGCAGGAGAACATAGTTCTTAAACCACAAGAATTGGCCCAGGGGCAGGTGTAATACCTAAAATTACTTGAGATTCAGTCAATAAAAAAAGAGTTTAAAGTAATTTCTGACTCTATAGCTTTACTATAACATCATTAGAAGGACCTTCCAATTAAAGTTAAGTTCTTTGGATGACTCATTTGGAAGACATGTTCCTTTACCAATAATATGATTAAAAGTAATTTCAAAAGGGAACTGAAAGTTTAGTGTTTCAGGCTTTTATGTTTCCATTCTCTTATTTATTCCAGGCTGTATCTTTCTTCCAGATGGAGCGCGTCAGAAGTTGCAGAT
Organism: Nesoenas mayeri; assembly: GCF_963082525.1. NCBI lineage: Eukaryota > Metazoa > Chordata > Aves > Columbiformes > Columbidae > Nesoenas > Nesoenas mayeri. Next base: position 25,248,488 of record NC_137540.1, read on the forward strand.
CAACACACCTCTATGGGAAGCACTGAAGGTAAGTGGGTTTATATCAGCTGGAGGTCTCGTCCTCCAGTGGTTTCACTAACTGGCAAGAGAAAATAATGGTTGTGTGCAGAAACTGATGCACCGACTCAGTTACAGTTTGAGCATGCTTGACAGAACAGTCAGAGTGTTTGGCTCTAACTCACGCATCATCTGACCTTCCCAGCTTTCTTTTTAGAGTCATAGGGAATGGAAAACCACTCACTGTTCTGGTACCTCCAGGCAAAGAACCGGAAAAGGCGCTGTCTTAGGATTTTTACTTCAGTAGGGCTCACTCTCAGACCTGGGCTAAGCCAGACAAGGGCTGCTAGTGTAATCCCAGAAACATCCCGTGGCAATGACCCAGCTGTCACAGACATCACAAGCTGAATATCCTTTGACTCAAATATGCAGAAATAAATTAGAACTGTTATATCACTGACGGAGAACAGTGCTAGAACGTAACTGGATATATTGTGAATTATATATATCCTTCATTTGGAATGGATTCGGAGCCTGGGGTTCCTTTCAGCTTTGTCATGGGCATTGAAGGTTACTTTTTTGAGTGACTCAGACTGAACAATTATGTTTTGAGATAATTTAGCAAGATTAATGGAAAGCAAATTTGCCCAAATGGAAGATCACATGAACATTCATCAAAATCAAAGGCCAAAAACCCCAGCCCAAACAACAAACCACTAATAATCCAGCCTAATTGTGAAATCTGGTGTGTGAGATTTCAAGGCAGTGTGGGGCAGAAACTTCAGAGGTGCTCATGCAGGGCTGAAGCTCTCATCCTAACCCTTCACAGGACTGAGCCACAGAAAGAGAAACTTGCATTTAGCAGTTGTTAAGATACATCTTTTGATTAATCATGTCTTAGTTTTTTCTTGCTGGCTGTCCATTGCAAGACAGCAGCTGCCACATGCAATACTGCTTTTTGGACTAGAAACAGGGATGAGTTTCACCAAATCCTGCCAGTACTTGGTCTCATCACACAACACTCCCAAAAATGTGTTGGGTAAGTTAACCAGGAAAGGCCTTTCCCATGTGCTGCAGAACAGCCAGAAGCCCTCCAGGGCAAAAGCATGACAGAAAGGTTTCACAGTCACATTTGAAAGTTGTATTTCAGAAAATAAACAGGTCATCTCCTGAAAATAATATGGTTAAATTGCAAAATGTATGGTTAAACTGCAAAGGAAATCACTAAAGATTTCCTTCAAGGCCTCTTGTTTTAGGTGGAGGAGAAATTAGCAGATTCTCAAGCAAGTTCTGCTCATCACATATAAAAAGTTGTCTCCTAAAGTGGCTGGCATAAGGAGCTGAAGGAGTAACAGGAACATAATTGATTAATTTAACTGATGCAGTCATATTAAGGACAAGGGGAAGCTGAGGAGTGCAACAGTCAGAGCAGAGGAACTAGAAACAAATCACCTCAAAAAGGAAATACTGTGGATAAGCTGTTCCCATCTCAGGGCTGGCCAGGCAGTCGGGTGCAAGGGAATAGTCAGAAACCAGAGAAAAGCCTTTTCACTGCCCCCACCGCCTCAAGGAACATTTGATCTAAGGGTTTTATGGAAATGCACTTTTCTGCCATCAATAACCACACAAATGAGCTTCTGCCGCCTACAGGGAGAGAAAGACAACAGCTACTTAGTTAAATATTTTGCAGAAATACTTATAGAAGTGTCAGGAAACTTATAACCACTTCCAGTTTATTGCTTGGGCACTTGAACTGTGAAAGTATTGGCAGAGGAGGAAAGGGATTAGTAAACAGCTTGTTTATAGGACTGCTACCACCCAACGTCAAGTGACAGTATAAATGTAATAAAAGACCACAGAGATGGGATTTGAACCAAAGGCCTTCTAGGTTTAGAACAATAAGTATGTTTAATCAGATATGCTTAAAGGAGCAAATACCACTCTGTTGGGATTATAGCTTCCTCCTGCCCTTTTTATTTTAGGATTATGTCTTCTACTCCTTCAGTGAGGGAACTGTTTATTTCAGAATAAAGCAATGTACATTAGACTTCTTATTGCAAAAAAAGGTCACATTAGAAATACAACAGAGTTCCTCTGCAGGAGTAGCACCTGCGGAGTCTCCACTCTTCATCCTCCAAAACTAGGGCATTTAAGCTTCTAAAGCCTCTCTCATGGACAGAAATACTTGCAGTAACATGTGATGGAGAGTGTTTGTAGGGCTGAATCCTAGCACGTCAAAGCTATTCAATTATTCATGGTATTTGATCTCTGTGCAGAGCTATCCTATAACAGACATGGTTGCCTTTAAAGAATCAGAAGTAACAACTCGCAAAGAAACCTAAAGAAGGTCTGGCACCCAGCTCTTAGTTTTCTGGGAAAGGAAGGAATCAACGCAGGTCACAAACTCCCAGACAAAACTCCGTTTAACTGCTAGATGCTTGTCTCTGAAAAAGCTGTTAGGTAAACCCACTAGTGTGATGAAAAATAAGAGACTGGCAAATCAGGCTGACATGAATGGCACGGTAGTTGTCATACAAGCAGCGAGTTTTTGGGATGCAGTGGACTTGGGAAGTATATTCCCAGTAAGGGTCATGTTTGGGCTCTGGCATTTTTGCTTAACCCTTGCAGAGGCCAAATGCACAAAAAGCAGAACAGTGGAGCTGGGGATGCAGCAATAAGACAGTGCCATCTTCTCTTTCAGCTAGGACACAGTTCTTTTGGGATGCTGCCATGTTAAACACAAGCCTCCTCCCTATATATAAAATGATTTTACATTTTCATAAATCTACCTGAGCACGCCAGTCTATAATCATGCAGAGATCTAAGTGCCACTGCCAAAGATGCTGAGATGCAATATTTACTATGCACAAATTTTGCTTTAACTAAACTCATTTGTCATTGTCTCTAGTTACCAGTACTGTAATCAACATCTCAAAAGGAGTATTCTGTAGATAATCTAAAGGATTGTCAGGTCATGTTATTGCTCACATGCAAATCAGCCCTTGGTTTCAACAGAAGCTAAACATGCAAAACAGTGATAAAAGGAGACTCCAAGAGAGGATATGTTAATTACTCCACTTCCCTCATATGGTGCTCAGATACCATACGGCAGAGACGCTGCATACAGAGTTAAAGAGAGAAACCAGTAATTAAAATACGGGAGACAATATAAACATTATATCCTAAAATGCAAGACTGCTGCTGCAGGAAGCATAGCCTTGCTTATCCTTTTGTCATCTTTTTCCCCACATCAAGTTCCCTGGTCAATAACGCAGATTTGCTGAAGGAGAGAGCTGCTGCTCAGGACTGGCACTACTCACACGCATACCGACAGACCATGACCTTCCTTTTTGCAGAACTGAAGCCTATTTATTTGCCCTCACAGTTTCACCTGAAAGGGAGCTGTTTCCGAAATCTCGCTTGGTCTGCACAGCAGCCAAGGTCTCCCAGCCGCGAGCTCGTCCTTCTGTTGCGGAGGCGCACCCGTGGCCGGCTCTACCGGCTCCCGGCCCCGCTGTACCGTCCTCGCATGCCCAAGGCGACACGGGCAATTCTCCGGGCTCCCCGAGGCGCCGCGGTCCCACTCGGTCCCCGCAGCAAGCCCCTCCTCACCCGCATGGCACCCCGCTGCCCACCCCCGCTCGGCCCCGGGACTCACCTGCTCCCAGCGGGCGGAAGCCACGCACCGTGTTGCCCTGGCGCGGGTGCAGTCTGGGCAGCCCCGACGGGTCCTGGGGCCGCGGTGCCGCCGCCCGCCCCCCGCGGCTGCCGCTGTACTGGTCGTAGAGCCGCAGCATGTGCTCTGAGACCTTGTCCCGCGGCTGCAGCCGGTCCTGCTGCTGCCCCGGGCCGTAGTCACCTGCCGCGGCTCTCGCCCGGCCGCCCCGTACTCCTCCCGGGGCAGGGCGACGCTGCAGCTCGACCCAGCGAGCCTTCAGCACGTCTCCCGGCGCCAGACACAGGCAGCCCCAGCCCAGGCACAGGCACAGCACCCAGCGGGTCGATGCCGCCATCCTGCTTCTCCGACACGGCTGCACGGGCTCCGCAGTCCCTTTCGTGTCGTTTGGCCCGGCCGGCAGGCAGACAAGCGAGACCGAGACCCCCAGCGAAGTTTGCTTCGGCAAGATGCAAACCCCGGCGGCCACGAGCGCAGATGGGGACGCGTTAAAAATCGCAGACGGGGTTTCCTCTTTTAGGAGAGAGGAAAAAAAAGAAAACAAGAAAAAGAAAAAAAAGTGGGTGGAGGAAAGCGCCACGGTATAAACCACCCGTCCTTCCCGGTGCTGGCAGTGAAGGTGTTTATTCCCCTTGCTGCGCAGGTTGTTTTTTGGCAAGAGGTGAAGGTGTTGCTTTCCCTGCAGCTGGATGCTCGTCCCTGCTTTGACTGGTGCAGGCGCAGCCCGGGTGAGTTTTTGTGGGGTGTGTACGCGAATGTGCGTGTGTGAGCCAGTGGGAGTCCCGGCTCTCGGGGCTGATATGTGGAGTCAGCAGCCAATCACACCGCCTTCTCGTTCTGCTACGGCTGCAAGCAAGAGGCAAAGCGAAGGGGAAACCACCACCCAAAGGAAAGCGCACACACGCAGAGGCAGAGGGAGACTTGACCCTGGAAATGCGGACACGGGCACTGACTGCCACCCTGAAGGCAGCCGGGGAATAGGGTGGTGGGATGTTCCCCTTTTCCCACCTCCATCCAGCCTCCAAAGTCGGCAAAATAACATAACTGCAATAAAATAAATATCACGACTCAAACTGTGCTCAGCCCTCTGCTATACAAAAATCTCAAGGCTTGGCTGAGGTCACAGCACAGTCTATGGCAGGCAAGTGGAAGGGATGCTAACTGGGCTGTGCTGGAGTTCCGATCACCTCTCCCCAAGGCCAGCCAGCCTCAGTGACACTTTGCTTCCTTCTCTGTTACCCTTAACATGGTCAGGGGTGACAGCAGTGTCCCCAGTAGCCTGGAGACCAAAGGAAGGGACATGCACCATGCCCAGGTGAACGTGCCCTTTAGGCATCGGAACCCTTCTGAGGGCAGCGTGCGATTAGGCTGGGAAATCGTCCACTACAGCAGGGCACAGCAAGGTGTTCCTCATTCAGCCAAGGGGATTTCACATGCCTCCTGCCTTTCTGCTTTTCACCACCAAAAGGACAGGAAGGTCACAGTCGCTCTTGCTAGTGCCATAGCATCAGACAACATCCCACTGGATGTGTTATACTGTTCCTTCCAAAATATGCTTTGCAGCACAAAGGGTGCCTTTCCTCATACATCTGGTGGGGGAAAACAGAAGGTGGATGAATCACAGAATAACAGAATGTTAGGGATTGGAAGGGACCTCGAAAGATTATCTAGTCCATTAACCCTGCCAGAGCAGGAACACCTAGATGAGGTTACACAGGAATGTGTCCAGGTGGGTTCTGAATGTCTTCAGAGAAGGAGACTCCACAACCCCCCTGGGCAGCCTGTTTCAGTGCTCTATCACCCTCACCGTGAAGGAGTTTCTTCTCATATTTAAGTGGAATCTCCTATGTTCCAGTTTGCACTCATTGCCCCTTATCGCTGGTTGTCACTGAGAAGGAGCCTGGCTCCACCCTTGTGACACTTAGCCTTTACATATTTATAACATTAATGAGGTCACCCCTCAGTCTCCTCCAAGCTGTAGAGACCCAGCTCCCTCAGCCTTTCCTCATAAGGGAGATGCTTCACTCCCTTAATCATCTTCGTGGCTCTGCGCTGGACTCTCTCCAGCAGTTCCCTGTCCTTCTGGAACTGAGGGGCCCAGAACTGGACACAATATTCCAGATGTGGTCTCACCAGGACAGAGTAGAGGGCGAGGAGAACCTCTCTCGACCTACTAACCACCCCCCTTCTAATACTCACCAGGATGCCATTGGCACTTACTGGCCACAAGGGCACAGTGCTGGCTCATGGTCATCCTGCTGTCTACCAGGAGCCCCAGGTCCCTTTCCCCTACACTGCTCTCTAATGGATCATTCCCCAACTTATACTGGTACTTGGGGTTGTTCTTGCCCAGATGTAAGACTCTATGCTTTCCCTTGTTATATTTCATTAAATTTTGCCCTGCCCAACACTCCAGCCTGTCCAGGTCTCGCGGGATGACAGCACAGCTTTCTGGCGTGTCAGCCACTCCTCCCAGCTTGGTGTCATCAGCAAACTTGCTGATAGTGCACTCTATTTCTTCAACCAAGTAATTGATGAATATATTGAATAATACAGGCTCCAGTACTGATCCTTGAGGCACTCCACTAGATACAGGCCTCCAACTAGACTCCATCCCATTGACCACAACTTTTTGCCTTCTTTCCTTCAGCCAGTTCACAGCCCACCTCACTACCTGATTGTCCAGACCACACTTCCTCAGTTTAGCTGCAAGGATGCTGTGGCAGATGGTGTCAAATGCTTTATTGAAATCAAGATAGACTGCACCGACTGCTTTGCCATAATCTATCCACCTGGTTATGTCTTCATAAAAGGCTATGAGGTTGGTTAAGCATGACTCCCCCTTAGTGAAGTCATGTTGACTGCCCCTAATGACCCTCTTATCCTTGATATGCCTTGAGATAGCGCCACAGATAAGTGACTCTCCCAGAGATAGAGGTGAGGCTGACCAGTCTATAGTTACCTGGGTCCTCCTTTTTGAAGACTGGAGTGACATTTGCTTTCCTCCAGTCCTCAGGTACCTCTCCCATTTCCCATGACTTAGCAAAGGAGAGTGGCCTAGCAATGAGTCCAGCCAGCTCCCTCAGCACCCACGGGTGCATCCCATCTGGACCCATGGATCTACAGATGTCCAGATTGCTTAACTGGTCTCTAACCCAGTCATCATCAACTAAGGCAGACTCCTCCATTGTCCTGACTTCCTCTGGGACCTCAGCGGTATGGGGCTCCTCAGGACAGCCTCCAGCAGAGTAGACAGAGACAAAGAAGGCATTCAGTAACTCTGCCTTCTCTGTATCTTCTGTCACTGGGACACCCACCTCGTTCATCAGTGGGCCTGTATTGCCTCTAGTGTTAGTTTTATCCGCAATGTATTTGAAGAAGCTCTTTCTGTTGTCCTTGACGCCCCTTGCCAGGTTTAATTCTAAGGAGGCTTTAGCTTTCCTAGTTGCCTCCCTACATCCTCTGACAACAGCCTTATATCCTTCCCAAGTGGCCAGCTGCGCCTTCCATGATCTGTAAACACTCCTCTTCCACTTGAGTTTGCCCTGCTGTTCCCTGTTTAACCAAGCAGGTCTCCTGGTTCCCTTCCTTGACTTCCTACGTGTCAGGATGCTCTGATCTTGAGCCTGGCAGAAGCAGTCCCTGACTGCTAACCAGCTATCTTGGGCCCTTTTACCTTCAAGTACCCTTGTCCATGGGATTTCTCCTAGCAATTGCTTGAAAAGGCCAAAGTTGGCCATACTGAAGTCCAGGGTTGCAATTCTGCTTGCTATTCTGTTCCTGCCACAGGAGATCCTGAACTCCACCATTTCATGGTCGCTGCAATCAAGGTAGCCCTCAACCTTTACCACTTCAACCAGACCCTCCTTGTTAGTGAGGATGAGATCCAGCAGCACTCCTCTCCTAGTTGGCTCCTCCACGATTTTCATCAGGAAGTTATCGTCAATGCACTGGAGGAACCTCCGGGACTGTGGCTGGCTGGCTGGGTACTCCTTCCAGCAAACATCAGGGAAGTTAAAATCCCCCACCACAACCAGGGCCTGTAATTGCCAGGCTGCCCTCAGCTGCCCGTAAAAGGCCTCATCAACTTCCTCAGCCTGATCTGTTGGCCAGTAATAGAGTTGCTCTTTAGTGAGAGAGCAGCTACAATGTATTGAGTACTGTCCAGGGGCAGATGAAGAGCGAGTTGAGAGTCTCTGGGTGAGAGTTAAGGGGCAGGCTGGCAGGGGTGATACTGTTGTGAGAAGTCTTGTTGCATTTTCATGATGTATAAATATGCTGGTTCATGCTTGGATAATTACTTAGTTTTTAACCTGAAGAAGGGAAATAAGAAAATTAGCTTGCAGATTAGTATATGGAGTTTAGCACACATTATTTCCAGTGTGGAGCATTCAGATTTTCAATGGGCTACAGAGAGAGCATCATTATCAAGCACTAAATAAAACACTAAAATATATCACAGATTGGAGAATGAGCTTGCCTTTCAAATTCCACTGAATTTGAGATATGTGTAACAAATATCATTATGCACTTTTAATATGCACCTGTAACTACAAGAAGCAAGTGCCTCCTGGCAGGTAGGAAGAGAAGATTTTCAAAAGCAGACTAATGATTTTTGTATGCTTCTATATTTGAGTGCTCAAATACTCATTTTCAAATAGTGTTGAGGCATCCAATTTGCCATACGCATATGAAATTATTATCCAATATATGTACAAACACACACAGTTTCAATATTAATACTAAATAACTATACTTTTCACTTCTCTATGTAAGAAACTGCAATACAAAAATTGTGCCATTGAACACAGGTAATTAAAATATTAAGGCATTATTGGGTTTTTGGACAGAAATAATAAAACCAATGCAGATCTCTGCAGGAAGAAAACAAAATTATTTTAATCGGTAACTAAAAAATTCAGCACAAGAAGCAATCTCTGTCTTGTATCCATGGCAGAACTGTCAATCTGAAAGAAGAATCTTTAGGCAACTGAAATACTCTAATTGCTGTTTCAACTTCAGCTATGTAATTTTCTGCTAGTGAGAGATGTGATTTAAAAAAAAAATACATACCACAACTCTTGAAATAAAACAAGCATAACTGAATCATTTTTTAAACTTACAGTGCAAAAAAATGGCAATAAGAATGCATATCCAACACATCTTCCAAACTGCAGCCTGAGTCTTGAGATTGGACCAGTGCAAATCCAGAACAACTTCAGTAAAAAAGAAATACTCAGAGACAGCATGTATCTAACACCACACTCAAGTAAAGGATTAGACCAGAACTAACTGAAGTTCAACATGATATGAAGGACCATATTGCTAAGCTTTTATTCAAAATCTTTTAAGTATTAACAGAAAGCAATGTTTATGCAAAATTACTTCAGAATTTGGCTCCCAGAACCCTGCCCCACTGCTTGACCGCAGTTGTTTAAGTTAAGTGGCTAAAATAGAAAGCTAGCCCTATACAATTGTATTATAGTCAGTAAGAAGATAGAAAGAGGACACTTGGTGCAAGGCAGAAAGGAAAAGTGACTTCTCAGGGCATTAGGTGTCCTCTCTGAATCCTCCTTTTTAAGATAGTCATTGCAGTTTTTTGAGAACACTGCAGAAGCACCCACGGGGTTTCAAATACACCTTGCTTTATGGATTGTCACTGTGACATGGTGGGACTCTCATCACAGGCAGTTCTGAGGCTCCCAAAGTTAAATAATACCCCTAGCTCAAACTGGACCTGTCATTTTAAGTGCCAGAGCACTGTGTCTGCACAAATCAAACCAAACCCAACTAGTACATGTAAGGAGTTACTCCTCATTAGTAAATAATGGTTGGCAAACTCTCAGACCTGACTTCTGAGATAACAGTGCTTTTGCACCTCTCTTTCTTTTCCATTTCTTCCATGGAAGTGCTGCAAATCACTAGCAAGTTTAGTATTGTTCAGAGAACAAAACTTTCTGCGACCCACAGAGCTTACATTTCAACCCCACGGGTTTCAAAAAGAAGAAAGAGGCCCTCTGAAGCCAGTTATATATCTGTATTGGTACCCATGCAGTGGTGAAGCTGCATTCCTAGCCTTGACAGAGGGACACGGTGCTTCTGTTATAAATATCACAGAGGTAAAGGTGCCCATAGCCTCACCCTCACAACAACAGTTTTCACAGTGACCCTTTTTAACTGCAAGTATCAGCGAGTGCCACTGAAACCAGCCTTTCTCCTAACAGATGCAGTATTTCCAACCAGGAGGCACACAGTTTTTCAGCTTTGGAAAAAGAACCTGAAAGATCAAATTCAATGGCTTTTTTAGATAATGGTCAGATTGCAGCTGCTTCTGCGACCCTATAATAACATGTTTGCCTATAGCATTTATGACACAGGACGGGAAGCGGAAAGAAGTCATTCACAAGTGGATTGGGACAGTGATATAACAGGAAAAGGGCATGCTGTGACAAATGTGCAGGCTGCTGAGCTTGCCCAGCACAGTTAGACTGAACACTCAGAGCAAAAGGACTGTGCAAGCAGTATTGCAAATGTGGGTGTGTTACACTGTTGCCCTACCAAATCTCAATGGGAAAGGGTGAGAAAAAGACCCAGAACCAGTTAAAACAGATCAAGAACATAAAGAATGAGATGCTGACTTCAATTTAATCTTTCTCTAAATTCTTCATTAGCGAGTAATAGCTCCATGACTTTATCTCTGTGCTTTTTTGGGTGGGGCTAGTAATACATGCGACCTCACTTTGCATCTCGCAGTGATGCACCATTCCTAACTTAGAGCAAGGCAGCCTCTGAGTCAGTGTTAGCTTGCGGGGGCTCTGGTAGGAGAAAAGGGGGCTATAAGCTTTACAGCTTCCCACAGCCATCCCAGAGCACAATGCAGACAGCAGGGAAGTTCTTTCAGGCACCCTGCAAAACAAGGGAGAAGCTTTGCACTCCAGCATTGCAGCCCAGTGCTCCCCTCCCCGCAGGTGATCCTCCCTCTCTCAGAGGTGCTCTCATGGGGCACTTGGGGGCAGATGAACCAGCCGTTGTTCCAGCCTTTAGTGACTGTTTTCACAGTGGATGAGATATTTCCTCCTGCAATATTCCTGTCCCCATGAAACCCAGCAAGATGGTTTAACACTCACATCAGTATAAGCAGATTCCAAGCTTGCAATTCTATCCTGCTCCCTCATGCGTGCTAACATTACTCTGTAATTCTACTAATAATAAATATCAGGCTTACCATGCAGCACTTCAGCAATGTTCTACACAAATCCAGAGCTTACGCTGAATTGAAAGGATTATCTATCTTTTGGGGATGGTTTAATCTTCACAACACCTCTTTTTCTGTAAAATTTCTGTGGCTGACCAACAAGAAACCATCTAATCTCAGTTGTCATGATCATTTTGCTGGTGTGACTGCCTCAGAACTGGGAACTGTCCCAGTATTACTGACTGGCACAGCATTACTGTTTCTGTCAGGACAATGCACACACAGCTAGCATGCTACGGATGTAAGCTGGGACAGTGATGCTGCACTGAAAGGACCCAGCCTACCCACCCTCAGCTTTCACCATTCTGTGTAAGAGACTATGAATTGTGCAGTCACAGAATCACAGAATCTTAGGGACTGGAAGGGACCTCAAAAGAACATCTAGTTCAATCTCCCTGCCGGAGCAGGAACACCTAGATGAGGTTACACAGGAAGCCGTCCAGGCAGGTCTTGAATGCCTCCAGAGTAGGAGACTCCACAACCCCTCTGCGCAGCCTGTTCCAGTGCTCTCTCACCCCCACTGAGAAGAAGTTTCTTCTCAAATTTAAGTGGAGAACCCTCCTATGTTCCAGTTTGCACCCACTGCCCCTTATCACTGGTTGTCACCGAGAAGAGCCTGGCTCCATCCTCGTGACACTCACCATTTACATATCTGTAAACATTAATGAGGTCACCCCTCAGTCTCCTCTTCTCCAAGCTAAAGAGACCCAGCTCCCTCAGCCTTTCCTCATAAAGGAGATGCTCCACTCCCTTAATCATCTTCGTGGCTCTGCGCTGGACCCTCTCCAGCAGTTCCCTGTCCTTCTGGAACTGAGGGGCCCAGAACTGGACACAATATTCCAGATGTGGTCTCACCAGGACAGAGTAGAGGGCGAGGAGAACCTCTCTCGATCTACTAACCACCCCAGGATGCCATTGGCACTTCCTGGCCACAAGGGCACAGTGCTGGCTCATGGTCATCCTGCTGTCCACCAGGACCCCGAGGTCCCTTTCCCCTACACTGCTCTCTAATAGGTCATTCCCCAACTTATACTGGAACCTGGGGTTGTTCCTATCCAGATGTAAGACTCTACACTTTCCCTTGTTATATTTAATTAAATTTTTCCCTCCCAACACTCCAGCCTGTCCAGGTCTTGCTGGATGGCAGCACAGCCTTCTGGTGTATCAGCCACTCCTCCCAGCTTGGTGTCATCAGCAAACTTGCTGATAGTGCACTCTAGTCCCTCATCCAAGTCACTGATGAATATATTGAATAATACAGGCCCCAATACTGATCCTTGAGGCACTCCACTAGTTACAGGGCTCCAACTGGACTCCGCCCCATTGACCATGACTCTCTGGCTTCTTCCCTTCAGCCAGTTCGCAGTCCACCTCACTACCCGATCATCTAGGCCGCACTTCCTCAATTTAGCTGTGAGGATGCTGTGGGAGACTGTGTCAAATGCCTTACTCAAGTCAAGGTAGACCACATCCACCGCTCTGCCATCATCCATCCATCTTGTTATGTCCTCATAAAAGTCAATGAGGTTGGTCAAACACGACTTCCATTTGGTGAAGCCATGTTGACTGCCCCTGATGACCCTCTTATCCCTGATATGCCTTGAGAAGGCACCACTGATATGCCTTGAGATGTCTACTGGTCTTGACCTATTATAGCAAGTGAATAAAATCTGGCAGGAAAAAGCTGTGCTTAAGTGAAACTAAGCAGCTCAGAATCAATGAGGGTGGTTTCCTATCCATCTTCTTATTGCTGTTTTTGAAGCATGTATTAAATGATCGCTCAGCACCCTGCAGAAAATATTCCTGGCTACAAGCTTGTGTTGCGATTCTTAGTTCACACAGCCAGTACATGGCAAAGATGCACGGAAGTACCAGCTTTTAAAGTGGAATAAGTTTTGTTTTGTTTTGTTTTTTTTTTTTCCAAAGCCCCTCTGAAATACTACAGCAGAAGTGCAGGGCCACGTGCCGAAATGGGAATCAGTGGACCTGCTATTCTCAGCCACTTCAGGTACTTCTGGAATTCTAACAGGGGGCTACCACAAGAACTCACTATTATGAATAGTGCATATTTGTGGAGATTAAACCACCTAGCTTTAGGTGTCTATATTCCAGCTGGGTGCCCATGACTCCCTTCTCATCAGTGCAGGGAGAAGGATCCAAAGACCTATTCACCTCACCTGACAGTAGGCTTTTAGCCAGCCAGGATGCTGTCCCTGAAATGGCAAAGGCACTCTTGGAGATGTACTGCTGTGATTTTCAACTTCTAAGGTTGGAACAATATTCCTGAGTTAGACTGTAAGCCCCCAGGGTGATTGTGTACCCCTCCTCTTCAGCCACGTAAATACACAGAGAAGAGGCTCTCCAGATTAGTTCCCACTTTCAAAAATAAATATCTTGGCACACAAACAGCAGTCTCTCCATCTGAAGGCAGTATCTGAATTTGCTGATTGTGGGAAGAAAAATCTTTCATCAGTTGATGAATAGTCATCATTACTGGTTTGCACACTTAATGGCCTTTGATGAGTTGGCAGAAGCAATTCGGCTATTCTGTCAGCCACGGTTTATTTTCTTTCTATCTTATAATGTTTATTGCTAAGATATGGATGCATTATAACATTGGGAGGTAGGCAAGAAGATGTGGCAAAGTGGGAAAATAGTTTCATTTAAAATGAAATATTTTGGTTGAAATAAATTGTGGTTGTTAGTTTGGATTCTGACTATGTCCCCAGCTGAAATTCTCCATGGGCATCTTTTCAGCTCAGTTTCTTAAATAACATTTTACAAACAGCAATGAAGGCTATGGAAAGAACCTGTGGTTTGGTTTTCAGTAGATATTTTGACACTGGTGCTACTTCCAGAATGGAAATGTACTTCTGCAGTTTATACACTGTACACTGCAGTTTATGCCTGAGTCCTGCTCCAAGTGAAGCAGATGGGTGCTCTTGCCTGGAGCACTGATTGGTCAAGTTTCATGCAGCCAATATATTTAATAACACAATGAAGTCAACATTTACTGATACATTTTACTACTACATTTCAGTATCTGAAAAAATGAATATTAATTTTAATTGAGGCAGCAATTTCATGTGCTTCCAGTTTAGTTCTTGGTTAAAAAAGGAACAAGTTAAACATCTATCTTTCAAAAAGCAAATAGTGAGCTTCCTTGAAAGAGACTCTGCTAGTTCTGTTTTGGAAAGAAGGAAGAAATAGGATGGCCATGGTGCTTCTTTGGCATTTAAATATTTTCTACAAAAATGGCCAAATGGCAAGGTCAGATCTGAATCTTTTCCCATAATTATGGGAAGTCCAGACTCAGTTTCACCCAATATGACCTCCATCTACGCAGTAGATCACTGAGTATCAGAAACTACTCACCGTTGCTTATTGGTGTTAAGCTTCTCACTAACAGCTGAACTGTACCCTTGTATAAGAAAGACAAGGGACTGTGGGGGTACAGGAGACAAAAGTCTCCTCCACTGGATCTGTCAGAGTTACATTGTCAAGGGGAGGCATACCAACAGTTGAGTACCAGACAGTCTCACTTCAGTCTCCAGAGAAATCATGGAGCATGTCCTCTCAGGACACATTTCTAGGCATGTGAGGAAGAAGAAAGTGACTGGGAACAGTCAGCATGGATTTACCAAGGGCAAATCATGTCTGACCCACCTGATTGCTTTTCGTGACAAATTGACTGGACTTGCAGATGAGGGAGACCAGAAGATGACATTTACCTTGACTTTAGCCAGGGTTTTGCCACCATCTCTGACAAAATTATTGTATCCAAGTAAGGACATGGCTGAAAGGATGGCTGAAAAAACTACTTAATTTATCAGGCTTAAAGGGCTGACATTAATAGGACATATTTCACTTGGAGGCCAGTAATAAGTGTATAACTGCAGAAGTCTACCCTACACTTTCCCACTATCCTGTCCTACACTGATACACCTCTTGGCAACCGACTGATACAAGACAAAAGCTTGTGTTTCCTTTGTATCAATATGCAGTCAATCCCGAGGTCTTTCCTTTGGGCCAAATCCTCAGTGGACACAAACTACAGTGGCTGCCTGATTTCAATGCTATATGCACAGCCAAGATTTGCTATATTATAGTATTCATGTTTAAAAGATTGACAGTGTTTTCTTCCACGACTCTTAAGAAGATACTTATTTGGTAAGTAAACTAGCATTACTTTTTTGATTTAAGGTGTAATGATTTTCCTCATATAAGCTTTCTGATCTACAAAGTGCAACAATTGTTAACAACAGTTCTTAAATTTAACACCTTGGCTTTTCAGCTGTCAGCAGAACGGACCCATTTATGCTTGAAGAGAAATGCAGGGGAATGAAACACCGGAACTCCTCCCTGAATGTGGGTCCATCTGGTGACAGATGATGTGCACCCTGATCTGCTTTTTGAGTCTTCTGTTAATAAAGGCAAAACAGGTAATTTAGAAGGCTAAGAAGGGTTAAAGAATATGTTGAGCCCTAATGTTGATGCAAGAGCAGTAAAAATGGTTCGTGCAGAATGAGATCTAGTCTGAACTTGGTGCAAAGACACACTACAGATTTTGCATTTTTAATGGAGATGACTAAATGTGGTGTTAGTTTCTAATTTTTCTCCTTTGCTCTTTTTTCTGTCTTAGTTTGCCAAACATAGCAGCTCAATGGCATAATCATCAAAACAAATGTGGAATAAGAGCTTACCTACCTTTCCTGTGTTTATAAAAACAAGACAAACATTTCAGTATGATATACTGACAGGCTCCAAATCTCAAAACACTGTCCGACCCCCTAAATCACTTCTCCTGGACTATCCAAATAAACTCATCTGCCTTTCTGCACAGCATACAAATCACTTTGCTACAAATGTACAAATCAGGTCTTAGTCAGTCTGGAGGGCAAGTCTCTACAAAAAATAGCTGCAGGGGCATGAAAAGCTACAAAACATGCAGACAGACAAAAAGAATAACCATCACCACATGTGACAAATTCTGCACACACACTGGTGTGATTATGGAGTGACTCCATCCTGTCCAGTACAGTCACTCTAGATTTTCGTCTCCAGAGCTGAGATAACCATTTGAACTATTACAGATAACCTAGTATTTTTTCCTTCCCAGTTCCTCACTTAGAAGAAACAGGAAAAGTGCAAATAGGTCAGACAATCCTGCTCTAGAAGTAGACAGCAAACTCCAACTGGTGCATGCATGTGTGTGTGTGTGCAAGCAGCTATTTGAGGTAGAATCCAACTGAAACTGTATCTGAAATTCTGGCTAGCCATAAGAGAGCCTTACTGTTCTTTTCCCCTTTAATAATACAAAAGGTCTTGCAATTGGGCAGGACTGGACTTTCCAAGCTGATCACCCACTTATTCTACCACAGTACTACAGAGAGAGAGGGTCAGCAGGTACAGCTCATTTGTACACCAGTGAGGACAGGTTCTCCACAAACATCACCCTTCAGAGCTACAGCCAGAGCAGCTCCATTCAGGTCTGCAGATCCTGCGCCCTCCCTCCTGGGCCCTGGCAGCTCCTTGCTAGTACAGCTCCATTCTGATCCACCAGAGTGTCTCTGGTTTGTGAAGCAACCTTTGTATTCCTTAGCCCCAGGCATACAGTAGGCTTCTATCTTAATTAAGTTTATTTAAATGATGAGCAACTCCTGTGCCACTGTCAGGGTCAGCCTCACCACGCTCCAGCACTACCTTTCAAAAGAGGTGTTTAAAACGTCGCCCAGAAACTTCCGGGTTCCCACTTTTTCAGAGCTTGCCATGTAATGCACATACCTGGTAACTTCACAGTTACTTGTTCCCTTTACACAAGCATTCCGAAGTTCCGGGGAAGAGAAAACCGCAAATACTCCTTCTGGGGGAAATGAAATAATTACATATTTGCATAACAAAGTGATATAAGCAAAATCTGTTCAGCATGTGAAGGCCAATCCCACACTTGCTTCTATTAGTTGCCTGGCTTTTAGGCTTTCCAGAATTTACTTAGGAAAGCAATCTCTGCTGCTGTGGCTCCTACATCCATCTCTCCTCACTGTCATCTGGTGAATACCCCCTGCAGCCTCACCTGGGCTTGGTCGCACCAGACTTCTGTACCATCTGTTTGCCTGTCTCAGATGGGCTTCTCCATGTTCTGCTGTGGCAGGGCTTCTGCCACCAATTCTTTGGGTCAGTGACACCACATTTGTTCCCACAAGCATGACTCCAACTCCACAAAGACACTCCCACTCTTACTAGACCCAGAATCTCTGGCAAAGGCATCTCCCTTGTCCAAAAAGACATCTTGTCTCTTCTCACTGGATTCGGCCTTGTCACCTAGTCAGCAGAATCCTTCTGACTGTCACCTCTGACTTGCTTATCCTAAGACGTATAATTCCCCTACCTGCCTTATATGCACACATTCCCATGTACATTACAATGAAGTTCATAACCAGCACAGGAGAACAGTAAACAGCACATCAGCCAGCAGTGCTTGGAATCACACTGCGCAAACCACATCACGCAGAGCTGGCTCTCCCCTTGCTTTTATTGGGGAACGGAGTGGCAGTCGCTCTCTTTAAATCTCCTATTTCTTGGTCTGAGAAATGTGTACAGAAAATAGCCTTTTGCTAGGGAGGGTCGTGGGGAGAAGCTTTTACCAAACTACTCCTGTGTACAGCCATTACAAATATTCATTACACTTGCTGTTTTATGCTTGCTAGACAGGGTGTTTGCTCAGGTGGCCAGCATCAGCCTTCCCGTTGGAGGTGCCTTCTCAGCGTAATTTCTTCTCTAGGGCCCAGAGATCACATGTTTCTCTCATCATAGAGAACTTCTGCTGTGGGATCTGTAACAACTCTGCTTGGAGCTGAGCAGAAATAAAACATGCTTCAAGCAAACAACAGCCAAATCACAAGAGCGATTTTTTGTGTGTGTGTGTAAGGAGCATGTACCGCACACAGGGCTAATCTGCAGGGCTTCAGTACATTCAGCACCTGTGTTTTTGTTTTCTTTGCAGTGGGAACAGTGGCTTGGTCTGCATTGCTTGTCCCTGCCTGCCTTGCAGTGAATTGCCCAAAGGCTTTATTCATTTTTAATCTGATTTCTTTTCTTTATGTGGGGAGTTGGAGTTGATAGAGCATTTTCCCCTACAACCTCTTTCACTGATGGACAAAAGGAGAACATCTAATGACCAAGTTGTATGCTGCCTGGAGGTCTTCTTATTCTTTACGTGAGATAGGGGTCAGCTATTCAGGTGGCGCTATCATCCCATATTTCCTTCTTTCAGCTTTGGAGATGCAACTAGATTGGTGAGGCTGCTGCTGGAATCACGAACTTGAGAGTTCATTAAGTGCTGCTGTGTTTTCTGAGCCTATACCTTGCTATACGGCTATCAAATTCAAAAGTGAGGCTTACTTACCGCAATTGCTTTGGTTCCTCAAACAGCTGGCCTTCCACAAAACCACTTATGTTCAGAGAATGCAAAGCTCTGATGCTTCTCCATAAAAATCAGACTGAACTCACCAGAACTCCTTTTCATGCAATACAAAAAGTTTCAAACTATGTCAAAGCATCCTGTTGTGATAGCTTAAGAAAAAAGAACTTCAGATTTTAGTGTAAAATCACTTTTCTTTACAAAGCATTGTGTTTTGTACTAAATAATAACTCTTCCTGTGATTCTGCTTGTGGCTTAGGATGGAGCTGTTCACCACCAATCTTGTGCTACTTTTTAGCTCCACTCTATTATCCAAAATAACAACAGTTCTGAACGTGTAAGCAAGACCAAAGATCCAGACTCCACATAAAAAGAACAAAGTATGATTTTGGCAAGGGAGATAAAGATATAGAAAAGAATCCAAACCATATACAGGCTAATAAAACCTGTGAACTGTAACTCATGTACATAGTTTAAGCATGCTTGAAAAAAAAAAAAAAACCACACAGCCCCCCCTTGGTGATAAAATCTAGAGTTCTGGGGATCCTTTGCAAAGATGCATTTTATCATCAATACCTAAAATCCATTTTCTTACAGCAGTGTGTGAACTCTATATCTGCAGTAAACGTCATGATCAGCAACAATACCAGAGTCTCTTTTCAGAACAGAATGGAGAAATTTCCATTCACCTGACGTTTATAGCAGGCAATAATTTCAGGCTGGACAGTTTGTATTTGTTTCTGCTAAAAAGTCACAGAGCAGAGGAACATATTCAGGGACCTTTCATGTGGTTATCAGTCCTTGGAAAGCTTCTCTCTTGATTACTGTATGTTTTGCATGTCCACTTTGCTATATGTCTGTCCAGGACTGAACAGTGACAAGATGCTGGGGAAAAAACACCTCTGACATTTTAGAGAAACAGAGTGTAACAGCAGTTAGTTGCTTTTAGGCACTATCCTGTTTGTACAAGGAAATTAACCTTTTTTAAAAAATGTAAGCCAGATTGCACAAGTATTTAGGGACAGATTTTCACTTACAGTAGATGCTGGATATTCTTCCAGCTGGAAACAACAAAGGACTATGACATGTAGCTCAGGAGCTTTCATTTATGATAATGCTGTGGTCCTAGCTATTTTTTGTCAGAAGAGACAGGGCACCAGGACATTAGCTCCTAGGCAATGATGGGTGGGAGGGAATCAAGTAAATTTACTGAGCAGCCAGAAATTCTGTGAAGTACTCAGGGAACACCATTCTTTTATTGCAGATATTACAGTTTACGTTTTGTCACAGATCAGATCTATTGCATAGACCAAGTCATAAATAGAATGAAGTTACAGCTCCATAGGTGCTCAGCACCAAGTGTAAAAGATGAGGCTTCCTACATCTTTACAGCCTTTCAGCTCCCTACCTTTAGGGATATACAGTGCATTGATGTGCTCAGTGACCTGACAACATACAAAGGCCACTTGGATCCAAACTTGCTTCTGTTTTCCTACAGATGTAGACATGGGATTCTCCGAGACTTCAAGCTGTTGTTTAGAACCCAGACCGTTGATTAACAAGATGAAAACAAAGGAAGCATAATTTGTAGAAACAACTTCTGAAGTTGAAAATTTACTTCTATTAAGTTCCACCTTGTGACATTTATTTATTTATTGTTATGATTCTGAGATTATGTTCTCCAAACCTCAGGGACCACTTTCTAACTTAGGTTTTTTAACATTACTTTAAAAGCCCATTTGATAGAGAAAGAAAAATGACAATTCATTTGTCAGGAGGAATGAAAACTATAATTCATACCCTTTCTACCAATTGTGCTTTGTACCAGCCTTCATCATGAGGATTTATCCCTCTCTGGTGTTCAAGAGAGGCAAAACCTAATATTTTCAGAATGGCTTGGGAGTTCCAATTTTGTCTTGAAAAAAAAAATATCCCAAATGCTAAGCTGTACTGTAAAGACAGTTTGCTTTAATGCTATAGAAACATTTATAAGTTGATCTCTAGCCGCCTCAAGATGCAGGGGCAGTAAAGAAAAGCTGAGTCAATCACAGAAGCCTGTTTTTCAGGTGAGATGCAAGGAATGATGAAAAGCTTTATGTTTGGCTCTGCTAAACGAGGGGAACACCTAGAAGCGTCAAGGTCAGGAGAAGCCTGCCCTAGCAGCACAAGGAGATACACATTTCCAACACATGGCCCTCTGCAAAATCAAAGAGTTACCACGGTCTTGGGCATTTGTTCTTTTCCTTAATAGCCCTGGGAAGAGGCATCGTTTGTCTTTGCCTGTTGTTCTGAGCAGGCATTGAGCTTGGTATTTTCACCTGCTTTGATGTGAAGGGTGGCCCAGTGGGTGCTGAGTTCCTTCTGCCTGCATCTCTGGGAGACGGGTGCTGCCCAGAGCCGGCAGGGAAACTCCTGCCGGCATTTGCTCCATTTACACTAGAGGGCTCTGCTGACCCAGCTATGGAGGCAGAGGCTTGGTGGTGGAGACCCAAGCCCTTGAGCAGCCTTGCCATGCTCTGGGTGCTTCATCTGCAACCTGGCTGCAGTTCAGGGACGAGGAAACTAACCTCCAGTTTGCATATCTGCTGCAAAATTTTCAGGTTGCTATGGGATGGAGTGCTCTATAAAAAAAGCAAGATGTTACAGTAAAAGATTTTATTATATTTTGGAAATGGTAAAACTTTGTAACATTGAAAGCTTTATGAGAAAGAAAACAAGGCTTCTAAGTCCCTCCCAAATTATTGCAGCTTTGAAGTAACAACTTTCACTTTGTAATTGTTGGAACACTCCCTCTCCTTGCAGTAAAGGGATCTTTAATGCGCCAACTGCTAAGACCGAGGCTCTCAGCCTTTTCCAAAGGGAACATGCTCGTGATGAGGCTGGCAGATAAACCCCACCCTATGGTAAGCCTAGCAGCGCTGCTACCATCTTTTTTTTTTTTTTTTGTCTAAGTTACCTCCCTTGTCCTTTTCACAAATTCACAGTATCAAGGCCAGAAAAGATCATTAAATCACTTAAAGAATAAGGTCCAGAGAACTTTACCCAATCATTTTCTGCCTTGGTTTTCTCTGCCTTCACCTCCACATCCTTTTTCTTTTCTCTGTAACTGCTGCTTTTCTTTCCTGCTCATTCTTTTTGCTGCTTAGCTTTGTACCATTTTCCAGTTCTCCAGTAAGCAGACAGCTACACTGGTGGCTATACCAGCTGGGTCATGTAAGTATGGGCAACTTACCCAAGTGCCCTGGGAATGGAAGAGTCCCTTGGGCCATTGCACTGCTGCCTGAACTTCTGGCAAGTTGGTACTAGAACAGCAGCAAGAGCAGGAATGGATGAAAAGTGGCCTTTAAGGAACCACTAATGCCATCAAAGTGCTGCAGATTTCTTTACATTTACCAGTCTACTTACTACAACTTCTCTCTGCTACTCTGTGAATGGCTTGGTCCATATTAAATGGTGTTAGCTGCTCAACAGAAGTCCAGGCCTACCTGAAAAGTCTCCCAAGAAGATTTTAAAAACATCCTGTTGCTGAGGAACTATGGGACAGTAGTTTCTTCTTTACTCCAGGAAAGAATGCAGCACCTCTGTTTGTCCCAGCCACCCTGCTGCCTTTGGAGTAGTGGGAAAAGTTGGGTCCAAACCTTCTGTCTTCCCTTTAGGTGCTTTTGCAATTCATATACCACATGGACTTCACAGAAGACAATCAAGAGGCCCAGGTAGACGAGGACTCTACAGCAGTATGGGGTCTTCCTTCCACTTTACCTCCCTCAAGGAACCAACTCTAAACCAATATGAAATTCCCCCTTCCTGCCCCTGAATACAAGATAAAGATCTTTCAACTGTTTATTTTTCTTCCAGATGACTTTAAAATAGCTAAACAAATCACTGGGAAAAGCACCACACAGATAGACCTTAGGTCCCTCTTCTGATTATATGGTCATAGATAACAACGTGGAGATAGAGATCTGTTTCAACAGGTGTCCGTGTTGTGTTGTCTCCTGGGTAGCCCTGAAACACAGGATATTACAGATACCCAGTCAGGAGAGAGAAAAGGCATGTTTTTGATTTCATGAATCTTCTTCTTCCTCCCTTGGAACATCAAGTTTGATAAAAGCAACTAGCTGTGAGGGTGGGGATTTCTCAGTGAAAATTAATGTCCTGACACCGGGCAGCCTATTTCTCCTGCAAGGCTTTTAGCAGATGCAAAACCAGTAATAGTTCTTTTAGCTAAATAAAACCAGGAAGAACTGGAATATCGACTTGTCAAAGAGAAGGTTCACTTGCAAAGATCAGGGAGTTGGTACTAAGTCTGTTCAGGTTGAACCCAATGAGAAAGAACTTGTGCTGATTTCAGTCTGGCCCATAGCAAGCACTTCTCAAAAGCTTGTTCTCCATCAGTGAGTGTTACAGAAAAGCCAAAGGCAGATGGATCTCATGGGGCCTCATAGGCCAGTGACCTGCAACCTGAGAGTGGACACAATGTACATGCACAAACGCTTCTTAGTATAGCTCTTGGCACACAAGAATCTTTCACGTAGACACTAAAGAGCTAGTTATTTGTTACAGATGTTCTGCAGCTGCAAGAAGTTGGATTGATGGCCCACTTTCAATGCAACCAAACACATTTTAGGTATGCATTTTTGAATTTCTAACAAACCAATGCACTTATTTTGAAATGCATATAATTTGATATTTTGTACTGTTACTATTCATATACAACCATCTTTCATGGGAAGCACATCAAAGAAACCATCATCCTAGCTCAGTTCTGTAGAAACTCAAACAAATTGCCCAACTAAGTTCATGTTGGTTTTGAGAGTAACCAAACCCTGGGTGTGTTTGTCACATCCAATCTACAGTCGCAGAATTTCAGTTGTAAAGTTTAAAAAAGTGCAGCTGGCACCAGAAGAACACAGTCACTCTTACAGAAGGAAGCTGGCTATAATGTTATTACCTATTTGGCTTTCAATATGAAAGATAAAATACCCATAGCAATTTAATCAACTTTCAGCTATGGCTGAAAATAGTGTGTCCAGGTACGACCTAAGCATTTGCTTTGTTTATCTAACTGCAGGCAAGTTTCATAACAGAGATCTGTTTTTTTAAGAGGAGGTGAATACAGGGACCAGCAGCCCCAGGATGCCAACATTTTAGCAATTTTTCCTTTTAGCTAAAGACACATGTGTCATCCTCTGAGTAAAACAGTGTCTTTCCATATCAGATGCACCTGCTTATACACTTCCTGCCACAGTCCTCACATCTTCCAGCCAGTCCTGCTTTCCTCGTCAGCCTGTTTACTCTCCCACACATCCCTTTCCTCAGCACTTGAAGGTAATTAAATTAATAGGATTTAGCTTCAGACTGCAGCCCATCCTGGCAGAAATGGCAACAGTTTCTAGTTCTGGTTGGGAGTAAAAAGGGCATGGTATAAGAAAAACCCTGCTTCAGAGATCTTTGCATTTTATCAGTCAGTTCAACTTCTGATTTCTGTCATGACAAAGGAAAGGCCTAGACAGATGCATTCATAAACTAACTGTGCTAAGTTTATCCTGACAGGGACCAGAGAAGCTCTGTTACCAAGGGAAACAGCGTAACTGAGTAAGTCTGAAATATTAGGTGTGTATTAATAAAGACATTATTTGCAATCAGACTCAACAGTTAAGCAGTCAAACTCCAATATATAAAGGAAATCCAGAATACTGAAAAAAATATGGCATTTACCTTGGGATCCACATTTATTATTTTCCTATCACTTTTGTTCTTGAAGAGTAGTCCAGAGGCATCTTCTGCAATCACTTCGTAATTTGGGCTGGAATTTGAAGTGCTGACATTTCTATCCCAGTTGTAAAAGCTGTGAAAATGTGAAACAGAAATACTGTACTTTTTTGAATGGATGTCAATCTTCCAGCTTAAGGGGCAGATTCTGACCTCCTTATTCATGCTGAGTAGTTCATGATTCTACAAAAGCCCCTCCGAAAGCCAGACACAATCACTGAGGAGCAGAATTCTACTAAATATTAGTAAACCTGTCCAAATGTGGTCCCACATATCAAGCCTGAGGCCCCTGGCTGTCTTTCTCTTCCATTTAGTATTAGCGTTACTAAAAGAGTCAGCGCCTGGGTAATAACTAGTGGGAAGTGGTAGTGCTTGAGAACTACTACTGTGAAGGAAACAGCTCTGGAGACCAACTCAAAGTGCTTCCTGGACCACCACAGACCTGGAAACCAGATGTGGGAACCGACGGCTTCCCCTTCGGATCTCACTGGAACTCTCTTGCTGCCTTAATCTTTTCTTTTCTCTTGTTTTTAATATAATTCTGGTAGCAAGGAGTTTTTAGAAGTCTCCTTGTGGTCCAGATACAGTGGGAGGAACTGAACTCCAGCCCCCCAAGGAAAATCCCAGCTCCCTGAAGAGTTGTATGTGTCAGCTTGAGATTAATTCTAGAGCAAACAGGTCAATCAGGCTGACTGTGCTCACTAGGTTCCAGAATGTCTGGCACTAAACAAAAAGTCAAAAGGAATCATCAGCCCACTGTGTCGAATACAAAATAGACATGGAAGGTTTTCAGTCTTTCTCTCAGGACAGAGGTGGTGAGATTCCACCAGATTTCTCACACTGAGTTTCCGAGTTCCTAAACTTTTTATCACCTGACTTCAGCCCTTTTGGGCTTTGTATTTGCCACACAGCCAACTCACAGGCTGAGATTTGCATGCTTACTGTTAGGATTTGTTTAGAAACCTTTTCAGCTCTGATGTTACTACAAATTGCACGACGTGTGATGACACTCCTACATGTACCTTGTCTGGGATACTCATTCGATTGCTTGAGTGGCACACTGCATTTCTGCTACTGAACAGATCAGTGTATCTGTTGCAAAAGCAGGAGGAGATGGGAAGAAGTCAGGAAATCACTCTGTGTGTAAGAAGGGTTCAAAAATTTTAAAAAATACCCTTTCATGCTGTGTCTTCCACAAAGATACTCTGTTACAACTAGATCAACGGTTCTGTTTTTTAAAGTGCCTTGATTTCTTCCTCACTTTAAAAGACTGCAAAACAATAGGCCTTACCCTTATATATACTAAATCTTTTTTTTTTTTTTGCATCCTAAACACCTCTGGTAGGAACAGAACAATGCACAATGACTTGGAGATGAATTTACAGTGTCCTTATAGAATTCATCCTGCCATCACTGAAGTTCATGGGTGATCTGCTACTGAAGCTGATAATGTAAAAATGTTGTGCTCAGCACAAAGTTACGTCCATGAGCAAGTGAGTTAGTGCAAGCAGAAGCTGCCCTCTGGAGCTCTGTGCAGCCTACCACTGGGATGTCTGCAGAAAATGCATGAAAGATGAGTGGACACAATTCATTCAGCTTAGCAATAGCAACTGCTTTGCTTTGATATACCAGTTAGTCACATTAATTTGTCATCTACCAAATTATTTAATGCTCCTGAGCACTCATGTTAAGCAGCAAGCAGAAGATTGTTTTCATTCACTGTTTAAGAATAAGAATATGCACCAATTTACATACAAATTAAATACACAGATTCTTTTAACTTCCTGCTTCATTACCGTATTTCATCCACACAGCTTTTCCCTGTCCCCCAGGACACCTCTTGGTTAATGAATCCAACTGCACCAATGGAAATTGTTTCTGCTGGAAAACCAATACCAGATTAGGAAGGATTTACCCTACATTATCTTAGGGGGCGCTGAGGGTGTGTGCCTCTCTCCAAAGACTTCCCCACATCCATTAAAAATAAATTAAACATCCAAAGGCAGAAATAGCCAATTAGCTTCTGGATAATAACTTCCTGTATTTTGCCAAGTTTCCAACCCCACTCCTACCATACTTCCCCATTTAAGCCAGTGGGAGCTTTGGATGTCCAGCCAAGACAAGTTCACAGCTCAGACAGGCTTTATGCTGGGAAATCTATGTGTAATGCAAACAGTTTTGTTAGGGACTCTTTCACTGCATGACGAATTAATGTCCATCATGTGCTTAGATGTGAAAGATAGATCCAAAGTCCACCAGCAAAATGAAGTGAATACCTCTGAACCCTGTACTGAGGACTAAGAGAACAGCACAATGCCTCGTGCAGCTCTCCAGCTGCCTTTTCCAAGTTCAAGCCTGAGCTTTTTGGCATTCCCATATTTTCTAAAATGAAGAGCAGCAGACAGGGAGAAGGCTGCTGCTGTGAGGAAGCCTACATGTCTGGCCACAAAAGGAAATTTCCCCTGCATACCTTTATTCATGTTCTTCACTGAAAACTGATGCAACTGAAGATATCAAGAGATTTGAGTAAGCCTCACAGCCAGCTTCAGCAGGTAGGATGAGAAATGCTGCTGCAGCCTGAAGACAGTGATACTGGGAGGACAAAGTAATATATGCCAGCTGCAAATACTCCTAATACTGCCTAAATAGGCAGAAGGCCAGAAGCACATTCTGACCAGCGGAGCCAAGGGTTGGAGAAAGTGTCTCTGGAGCAGCTTCTTCCTCTGTCAGTTACTGTTAAGGTGAAACTTGCTCTTCATAATCAATGCATGCTACTACAAGGCTGCTGCAAATAAGAGGAGCCTGGAAATAAAGACCCAGGGAAACCCAGCTCATCCATGTTTCTTTCCCTAGAATAAATACTAAACTAAACTTCAGCAGGAAGTGCTGTTTAGAAGTTACTGTAATCCCAGCCTAACCAAACTAATTTTATTAGCAGAATTCCATGTGGCTTTAAATTTTTAAATTATCCAGAGATAAAAACACAATGTCAGATGAACAAGATCAAATACCCAAAACAAAATTTGCAGCATACATTTTTTCTATTATTATTTTGTTTTATTACCACGTGTTTTGGAAAAAATATAATAGTTTCAGCACAGCACTTAAGTATGTGGACCACGAGAGACTTAGTAGTGCTCACAGTCCAGTTGCAAGAAGAATGCATCTTAGGTATTCTTAAATTTATTTTGGGGTTTGGAAGGTGTGGTGGTTTGTTTTTGGTGGTGTTTTTTGGGTTTCTTTGTTGTTGTTTTTTGTTTGTTTGTTTGGATTTTTTTGGTTAGACAATGACTTGTAGATGCACTGGTTTATAAAAAGTAGCACAGTTTGTTTAGGAATACAGAATAAAATACATGAGATGTTTTTTTTTTCATTCATCAGCTAATTCTGGTCTGAGCAGATTTTTATTCTGCAGGCAGGCAAATACCCTCCCAGAACAAAAAACTGTATTTAGGCTCCTGTGTATCCTTAAAGTTATCCTTTGGGTACCGAGATGGCAGTGCATCAAACAACATGGTACTTACAGAACGTCTTTCATCCAAAAAATCTCTGTGTCCTTTTGTAAACATACATGAAACCACTTGACTTTCTTGTGAGATGTAAGGCAGGCTTTATTACAGCTTATCAGTGACCGGGGGAGCCAGGGCAGAAAAAATGTTGGAGGTTTTCCCTTAGGATATGTGGGCCAACAGCAGAGCAGTACAGAGTCCCAGTTGCCAGCTCCAGCCACACAGCGAACTTGGGTTGGAGTCCTGTGGCTGCTCACATTTGAGTTGGATAACCCTTTTCCCAGAGGCAAATCCTTGGCAACATTACAAACTGGATTTTGATGTCTCAGTCTGTGATTGTCCCTCTTTTCCCTTATTCTGCAGTAGGAAGTGAGCTGTGATGGAAGAAGGACTTACACACCTTATTCTAGTGGTTGAAACACCATGGTGCATCAGGCCTGGATGGACCAGGGAGTGCTTCAGACACCAAACAAACTATGGGTTGCCAATCACGATCTGACCAACAGAAATGAAGGTGTGTATCTGCAGGGTAAGAGCTTTGTTGTCCCAACTTATTATTTACTCTTTAAATCAGCAAAAGCCAGGAGAGAGAACACTTACACAGAGTGTAAAGGTATTTATGTCTGTGTTGGCCCCACCTTTGATCCCATGGGGTTAGATTATACTACCCCATTCTTTCTTCCCCTCAGGATAAGGATTGGTTCCTTGATTCAGTTCTCTACTTTTCTTTTCCCACCCACACATACACAAAGATAAAACCATTCCCTATGGCAGACTGGGACTTCAGTCAAAAACTAATTATAAACAATGATGGCTCAACAGTTTTTTTCAGTTTGTGGTTCTATGAATTTGCGATGCAAACTATCTGGCTTCAGACCCCCTCCTGGTTATTTACAGACCAGCTTTCTTTAGTTGGGCAGCAGCAGAAGGGTGCAGACAAAGGAGATAGGGGGATGCAGGACAACAAAAGAGACTAGAAATGGGAATAAAAAGAAGCAGCAGCTCCTTTATCCTGGCATTCTCTTTTTTTCTGCCCTCTGGTAGGAGTGCACTGGTAATCATTCTCATGGGGAAGAAACTGGCATTCTGCATATGCTTGCCAAATATGACAAAGTAGCAACCTATCTGGATGGGATTTTGCCCGTCAGTCCTTCCTCAGCTTTCTGGTGCAAACGAGGTCAATGTCTCAGTGGGAGATGACACAATATAATATGGCACATATGCCTGACTCCATGTAAACCACTTCTTCTTAATAACACGCATGTCACAGACCTCTGGTTAAACAGGAACAAGCTACTTTTTTCACCTAAGAAATTACAAGATGCTTTGTTTTCTTTTTCCTCTTGAAGCAGATTTGACTGAAATAATTGTATTTATCAAAACGATTGCCAGGGTATGGTAAGATTTGTCACAGCACTTTGGAAAACCAAGGCAGTTTGATTTGTCCACAGCTACTGTGCACAGTAGCTATTCTGGTGTTTTTTTCCTGTTTACCTGTGCTATATTGTCACTATTGGATTAAAACCCTGTAACACTTACCTAAACTCCTACAGCTGATTATCTTGCAAGTTTGTTGTAAACCAGGAGTAACTCCAATGGATTCCTGTATAAAACTGGTAGAAATTAACGTGTGACCCATAGGACCAGCTCATGCCTTGACTTCCTACAGGCAGTGGAAAAGCACAGCACTACCTGCTGTGCACGCAGTTCCAAAGCAGGCGTCACCACAGTAGACAGCGAGTGTCTGATACAGCCTCTTCATACTCCTGGCACTGGGGGTAATGAGGATCTCTGCCTCTAACCTGTGGACAAACTTCCTGCTCAGGACTGGCATGGTGAGAGGATGCTTAGCACCGCAGCCAGAATAATCCTTCAGACTGTTTTAGCCTTGCCTTGGCCATTTAGCTGATGTGCTCACTGCATCTCATTACTGAACTTTGGAAACAGCCACATCAGCACCAGAGTCAGTAACAACATTTCATCACTGCAAGGCAGTTCTACGGATGAACACTGCGCCAGCCGGTGCTGGATGTGTCTGAACCTGGCAAAGATGCAGCTTCTGCCTGGACAGCTCCTGCAGCTGTGCTGTGCAGCCAGCACATTCTCTCTCTGCAGTTCCTGAATGCAGCCCGCCTTTTGCATCTCTCCCAAGCAATAGCAGAAGCCCTGAAATTTGGCTCAGCAAAAAACAACAGCAGAGCTGCCACTGGTTGCAGGAGTTGCTCACCCAGTACATTCAACAAGCACAGGACAAGAACTAACATATCACTGCTAGTCATTGGGACTACTGCTACCCATGGTAATGAAGCTTGTGAATAGCAAGAGACTGAAAAGCTCTCCCTGAGCTGTTGACTCTTCCTTTTCACTGTATGACTTTAAAAACAATTTTCTTTTCCTTTTCCCTTCCTTCACTTTTTTTAAAATTCTTTTTTTATTTTTATTTTTTAATAAACATAGGTGCTACTTCACAAGAGCAGCTCTGAAAGGAGTATATCAGTGCTGACTTGTGTTAGCTTGTGATTCCATAGCAAAAGGAAAACAAGTTCCACACTCTGTGGAAGGGCCAAGATCCTGACAAGACACCACAAAACAGTGCTGTGAGGATGCACGGACAGCCAAGCCCTCTGCACAGGAGACCTGCCACAAAGACCAGTGATGAATGCTACACACAGTGAGTGCAGGGAGGTGTCCAGTGAGGCAGAGAGACTGGCTTTAGGCCTGCTTGCATTCAGCGTTGTCAGTGGTGTGCTGGAGCAGCTCCAAGATCAAAGGGCTTGCAGAGTTCCTCTCAGTACTGTAGCCCCTTTGATCTTACCCTCTCCTCCCGGTTTCCCCCATGCCACATGGCTGCTTCACCTCCCGCCTGGGATATGCCGCAATGATAGCCCATTTTTCCCCTACATCAAGGAGGAAAAAGGAGTGTGATGTGCAAAAACGATGAGCACCTGCAGCTTCCATTAACCTGATCTGAAACTGTGCCTGCTCAACAAGCCTCTAAGTCAGCTCTGATCATTTTTTGTGGTACCATGAAGGGCAACGCAATGAAAGCAGGTGAAAATAAATGCAAGGTGGCTAATAGGAGTGATATTCTAGCAAGAAGCTTCACTGCGTTGCCTGGGAAAAGCACATCTAGACTGGACAAAAGCATAACACAAATCTCAGTCTTATGCTATAAGCTAGAAGTGCCTCAAGGATGCTGTATGTCTGAAGCTTTCCTACTTGTATGCAGCTCTTGGTGAAGCATTGAACTCAAAATGTACCATTTAGTTATCACAGCTTGGCATATTTGTTGGCCAGAACAGCAGCAACACAAAGAGGACTTGAAAAGCAATTCTGTTACACAAGAGAGTTAGAATTCCCACAACCAAAAGATGCTATCATCCTGTGATGTTGTTTTTCAGCCTATTTCTTGACAGAATAATAGCAACCTCTAATTTTTGTACAAAACAGTAATATTTATATTTAAAAACATAGTTCTATGTTCTCGGCTACTGCCAGCACACACCTCTCCTGCTTGTACCCATTAACAGTTGCTGTATAGTTCATCTTGTCTACCAGCATCTAAATCAGATTTTCTTCGTCTGTTTCACATACACAGAGCTCTTGAACAATTTGTTGGACAGAGCTTACTCAACAGATAATTCATGACTGGAGGAAAACTTATCTATGAATCAAAGATGATTTCAAATATACATAACACAACGTGCGCTCTTATCTACATACACACCCCCACATGAGTATTCTACATGCAGAATGGGATCCAGATGATCTCTCATGCATACATCTTTCAGCTCTCACCAACTGACCCCTCTCCTGTCTTGTCATCCTGTTCTGTCACAAGCCACTGCACTTCACCTTCCATCAAAGCCAAAGGACTTCAATCAGGCCACATATTTCAGTCCTCATAATCTAGGGGTGTGCCTCAAGTTTGCTGCCTCAGCAGGATGTTATTAAAATCACCAAACCCTACATTAGATTTTCCCTTTCATTTCCAAAGTTCAGAATTCTTCCTTCTCAAGCTCTCCTCACCTCTTAGCAGAACAGTTCTATATGAGACCTTAACAAACACAAAAAAACATTTGAAAATTCATCCAGGAAAAAAAGCCCACTACCTTAGCTTCCAGGACAGGAAGGTACAGATTTTATCAGTGTATCATCCTTGATATGACAGCGTATTGTATCAAACGTACCTTTGAATGTAAAAGATTTCATTTCCTTTGTTTGGACTGAGAAGTACAAATGGGAAATTAAACAAGAGAATTTAAAAATACTTAACCCACAAAATCCTTCTGCAAAATATCTGCATGCAGAGACTATGTTACTGCCTATCAAGGATGACCTGTGTGCATCAGGTGGTGTTTCAGAATTTGGAAATGGTGCTGTTTCCTCAGACTCTGGCATAACTTTCTATGATATTTATACTATACCTCCAGACACTGGAGTTTACAGACTGACTTTCTGCTGCTGTATACTGCTGCGTGCTTCTGTGCAAAGAGGTACACAGCAAAATGAATCTTTTATCAGACAGAACACATGAGGTGAAAGCAAAACCATTACCTGTGTACCTCCATCTCTTAAATTCATTCCCAGTTCTGAGAGTTGTTTATCACAGAAGTCCAAGCATTGCCAAATAGAGGGTTGCAACTGCTGTAACATGAATCAGCTGACATCCTTTTCTTAAACATTGACAATATGGTTTCTACTCACTCTGTGTTCCACTATGCAACTTCCCATATCTCTAACCAAACGCCTACAGGCATGCCGTGGGCTGCAGAGCCAGCAGGAAGGCACAGGTGGCAGAATTGTCACGGCTGGACCACATCTGGCATCTGAGTTTACCTGGGCTCATCCTTTTTGTGATGCACCCTGGCTTTCCACCACTGCCAGCACAGCCTGGAGTCTTAAGAGTTCCAACTTGTAGGTCTGTGTCCTTTTGTTTTCACTGGGTGTTAGCAGACACCCTCAGCACTAGAGCATCTAGAAATGTTTCTCATATCCAAGATGTTGTTTTCATAATCTGCTCAGTACTCCCAGCATTGTTTGAACTTCAGCTGAGTGCACCTTTTGCATTTCAGGATTAAGGCTAAGATTAATAAGGAAAAAAAGAAATAAAAGCAATAAAAGGAAAAGAAATTAAGTCCTCAGGGTTATAGGCCCAATCCCAAGAAATGATGAAACTACTGTCAGACTCCAGAAGTTGAGCAGTTATCACTCAGAATGTATCACCTCATTAGTTCTCTCCATCTTTAAAAGATTAAAACCATGCAACACAGTAGGATTTATGGCCAATGAAAAGAAAAAGTTTTATCTTGAAGCTACAACAATGAAGATAAAAGAGAGGATGTAATTGTTGAAAGAACAACAGGATGAATAGCTTATACATATTGTGCAATTAATAATCACTGAAGGCCTGTTGGAAGTTGCATATTGCTAATAGATCAACGTGCAAAACCAGAGTCCCTGTTCTTTTGCATACCAGGAGCTGGTGAATAAACACCATTTACAAAAACATGCACGCACTGGTGACTGTCCCTGTTCCACACCAAGTGGTGCAGCCAGCCAAGATTCTGAACAACAGTCTCTGGTGAACAGGGGACCTCAAATTCATTCACTACGGATTTACTGAAACCAGTTCCGCACCACAGCAGACAAAGAAGTAGGTAATGATCAGCAGCAAGATGGGAGAGATTGCTGAATCTTCCTCAGAAAAGAACCAAGTCTTAAGGTAAGATTAATTATCTGATTATCTGAGGTAAATTTCTAGCAAAGGTCAACCTAGAAATTAAGAATCATGTCACAGCTGAACATATGTCTGGTTGTCCCATACGTTAACTTACTAGCTTTCCTCTTCCACTAATGAAAAGCCAGAGTCTGATGAAAAACTGCAGCCCTATGCTATCATTTAACTAATTGCTGCAGGTGCCAAAGATGCAGATAAGTGCCAAGACAGATTTCCAAAGCCTGATGTTTTCTTGTAGTAGGTGGGGTGCATTGCAGGGAGCTTCCAAGGGTTTTTGAAAATCCCTCTGGGCACCTGCCTACGCCTTTAACACTTTTAAAAACATGACCTTCAAATGTGTGCCAAAGTTGCCCTGAAAACAATGCTTAGGTGCTTTGCTGGATCAGAGTCATAGTAAGACATGATGAGCAGGAAGACCTGGAGGAACTAAATGGCAACCAGACAGGTAGGTGAGTTAGTAAAGGAAATGTTAAAGTATTGTTGCATATTGATTTGGTGTAGAGCCAGGCCAGCTTCTTTAGTGTCTTTGCTTTTGAAGGAAGCAGGGTTAACATCCATGAATAAATTAGCCTCTTGATCAAAGTTTGATTAAGCATCTGAGATGAAATTATGGACTTTTCTGAAGGCACATATTCAAAGCATGCTTATTGTGTGCACTTATCCCTTTCTTCCCGTGGTTTCTTTCAAACGGTCTTCTTCCTTTCCATCCTCCTTAAGCAAAGAGTTGAGTCCAGAAAGAGAATTAATCTATAAAGCCATGTGCTCAAACTTCTAATTATCAGCTAAACAGATGAAAAATAATACTTTCATTAATAATGAACACTTTTTTTCCTAGTGTTTTACTCCAATGTTGTGAGGTAAAACCAGGGGAGACAGCCAACCTTCAAGGCTTGGAAAGCATTCTTTGCTCCTTCCCAGACCTCAATAACACAAGTCCTTTGAACTCCTAATGGCTTGTATGCTGAGGGAATGCTCAGAGCAACCAGGATGCTCAATGATCAAGGCTGCAATTTCCAAGTCACTTGAGGACATTTGGATGCATCGTTCCCACCAGAAATGGAAAACAGCACATTGAAAATCGCAGCCCCTGACAAAAGTTCAGTTCCCCTCGCACTTTAGTCTAGAAGACTGTGAAATAGCTGGGCACTACCTCAGGTGCTGTGGAGATGAGAGACTGGCCTGTGTTGCTGTTTCTCACAAGCTCTTGCATAACAAGTCTCCTATCCTCCAAACTTTGCCAACTATACAAACACTTAGAAGACAAATCTTAAATATTTATGCACATTTTCAAAATATTGCTCTACAGCAGCCTCCTGCCTCACTACTTTTCTGCAATACCCTCAGGATTTCATCTATATCTCAGTGACCTCAGCTTTTAAATACAAAGGAATAGGAGAGATTAGAATGCATAAGTGGTTTCCATCTTAAGCAACTTCCCTTAGAGTGGCAAAGCTTTTCAGGAAAGGACTATCTTGTCTTGAGGAAAAAGGTCTTTGGCAGAGTTATTCCTAAGCTTTTTAGATCCAAAGGGCTGTTATAAAACACATCCTCAGAAAACCTACATTAGATTACTAACTCTAGGTTCAGGATGGAAAATTGCTGCAAAATGGATGTTGCAGTTTCCAGCTTGCCAATAGTAGTTAAGAAAAAGATGTATTTTGCTAGGATTTCGTGTGACAAGAGCATCCAGAAGACTGCAAAAGTCTGGGGAGAATTACTAACAGCTA
This sequence comes from Nesoenas mayeri, assembly GCF_963082525.1. Lineage (NCBI taxonomy): Eukaryota > Metazoa > Chordata > Aves > Columbiformes > Columbidae > Nesoenas > Nesoenas mayeri. The sequence goes on from NC_137540.1 coordinate 25,283,584, forward strand.
GTATTCTAAAAATAAAATCCTAAAAAGTAACTTACTTAGTTACTGAAAAACAATAGGTGTAACTTCAGGCACCACATCTTGCAAACACTGGCCTTGTTGTGATCCATTAGTTTCTTACAGTTGAATGTTTTAGTACAGGAAAAGGCAGTGCTTGTTCTCTTTGCTGCTAATAATTTTATATAACCCATTACTACACACATTTCAACTATTGGTGTGACACATAGCAACATATAGCTTGAATGGTTCAAATCAAGAGAACTATTGAAAACATTTTTTTCTTAATGCTTTCAAATCACAAACATACTACTGATCTGGGAGACTGACATAACTAATTTAAATGTACGTTTAGCAACAGAGCAAAGAGATGACAGGGCATCAGGCAGGCAACTTTTCCATTTCAATCCAAACAAGGTGGCAAAGCTGTGATATGAATGAAGAAAATTGGCATACTGAGTATTCACATTCCTTATCTCTTCTCTACAATAGATTCATAGCTTGTAATCTGACTGCAAAGCTCATGCAGATGAGACACACATGTATAACTAGGCAGTCAAACTCTGTCATCTACTTGCACATTAAAATGAGAAACAGTCTGCAACCAGAACTTCTTTGAAATCTGGAGGGATAAAAAGGATGGAGGCCCCAGTTCCTCAAACTACATTAATCACATTGAATACAACAGGGCTACAACAGTGCACTGAAAGCTCTGCATATGCTTGGGTCAAATAAACCATTTCAGGAAGAGGCTGTATCAATACGAAGAGGTTGTACATGTTAGAGTAGACAAGAAAAGTAGGAAAAAGACAAGTTGAAGGAGAACTTCATGTGGTTGCAGAGGTGCTGCATATGTGAGGAGCCAGGGCAAGCAGTTTGAAAGCATTTGCTGGCTCTTGCAGGTGAAGACACAGCTCACAGGGATCTGACGTGATGGAGAGAGGATACCAAGAAAAACTCAGGGAGTGAGTTTGCGATGTCAATGGTTACTCACATGAGCTGCAAACAACCTGAGGTTGTTTGAATCACAGGAAGCAAACAAAGAAAGTACATGTCCTCACACAGAATGACAGAATCTATTGCAATACAGGATAAACTGATATGTAGAACTACTGAGGCTGTACTTACTAAAACTGCTCCAAAAAAGACAGTTTAGCTAAAGAGCTGAAAATATGAACATTACGCATTTCTGTAAGATTTGAGGAACTGGATATCCACAAGGTGTATGCTTCACATGGCAGTTTCAATGACTGTGTGATCTGTAGCCCTTTAGACTAATTCAACAAACCAAATTAGCAATAAAGTTTTCAGGAGAATCACTCTCCCTGTTTCTTGTCAATATGTAGATGTAAAGAAGATGTTACTGCATACTATAGATAATGAATAACTGCAACAACCTTCTAAACGAGATACAACTTAGATGCCACTTGTTTTAGCTTACATTCATCAACATTTTATGCCTACTACTCACAGACTGCAAGAGGGGTGAAATTTACTCTTTCTGCATATATGTCCACCAAAATGTACCAATCTGTAGTATCGAGGGTATAACACCGAAAATTTGAAGCTACTTAAATCATCCAATCCAAAAAGAGGCTCAGTGACACTAAATGGCTGAGATGCCCCAATTGTACAGTTTTTATTAGACTTTCCTGTGTGATTTTGCTGACTTTCAGAATTTTACATTGCTTAATTTCATTAACTTTCTGACAGATTGTTAGTTTGGAATCTCAAAAATTCACATCTTTTCCATGAGATATTAACCCCAGGACAACAGCACAAGATGACAATCACAAATAACATCAAAGAAATAGATTTTGTTACCTGCTTCAAAACCTGCCAAGTCTGATACACCAAGGTGGCTCCTGTTGAAACTGCAAATGTAGGCCCACTGGAATCAGTGGCAGATCTCCCAAGGCTGTTGTGCTGCTCATTAAGGTCTGTCACTCTTTCAAAAGATGATGTAAAGTTCCTTCCTTATATTCTTATGCTTGTTGCTGGGATGTTTACAGTTACTTGAAACAAAATGTTTAGCAGTGTTTATTAAAAAATAAATTGCCAATCATTGGCATAGATGGTAACACACTTAGGAAAATGACCAGAACAATTAAACTGGTGGGCATAGGAAATAAATGCCAAAAATTTAATTAATGCTACTATAACGGCAAACTGGGTCTGAGGCATCTGGTAGAGACACTGCTCGGTGTCAAATATCAGTGTGGTTAGGAAAACAGATTTGACAGAAGTTACATGCAAGTGCAATGATCAAAAGCCAGAGATGGAAAAAAATACTGAAATAACAATGCCAGTTCTCCACTAACATATAGATGATTTTCAGAAGTCAAAAGATAATTTTTATTGCTAGTTCCAAATGAAAGCATTTCAAGTGAGGATTAACAAGCCAATGGTTTGAATTTGTCCAAACCATAACAAGAGAAAAAAACCAACAGAATACTTACTAGGGAAAACATTACCAAGGTAATAAGGAGAAGTAAATGTCCTGTAAAGCCTAAAGAGTAGATGGTGGCTTCCTGGAAACTGGTTCGGTTCCCTCATCAGTTTGACAGTGGAAAAAGGTCTATTGTTTTGAATTTTTGTCCTATGTTTATCACCTTTGCATGTTTAAAGAAATACTTTTAAGAACAGAGTGTATTGGTTTTACAGTATTCATAGAATCATAGAATTGTTTTGGTTGGAAAAAACCTTTAAGATCATCAAGTCCAACCGATGGTGTCCAGCACTGCCAAGTCCACCTCTAAACCATGTCCCTACAAACCTCATCTATGTGTCTTTTAAACACTCCAGGGATGGTGACTCCACCACTTCCCTGGGCAGCCTGTTTCAATGCCTTACAACCCTTTTTGTGAAGAATTTTTCCCTAATATCCAATCTAAACCTGCCCTAGCACAACTTGAGGCCATTTCCTCTCGTCCTATCACTTGCTACTTTGGAAAAGAAGGAGTGTATCACATCTCCTGTGCACCCTCCAATACTAAGATGCTTTGACATTTGAAATAGACTGTGATTCAGGTCCAGGACAAAGCTCCACTGAGAGCAGCCTCACGTGTGGTTTACACATTTGCGTATCACACAGGAATAAAGCCCTGTTCCAGAGATGTGAATGCAAAAACTCCCTTTTTATTCCAAGCTGCAGCTTCTTTTTGAAATAATGATCATTTGCAAATCCTGGGAACTTGTCTCTCATCTAGGAACAATACAAGAACATCTCTTATTTAAGTATGTTATGTGTTTCACAGCATAGGAACAGACACAACAAAGTCTTGTACACACTTTGCAAAAGAACACATCCACGAAGTTCCTTGAGAGCTACAGTAAGATTATTCTGATTTTAATTAATGGGTAGGTAACAACAGTTGTAAGACTTCAAGAAAACACAACAATTGTTGTTTCACAGAGAAAAGGATTAAGTGACAGGGGACAACCACCTACCAGGTACAACAGATAGCAACATTACAAACTGCAATGGACAAAAGATAGAGACCAAAATAGTTACAAAAAAATTTAAAGGAACATCTCTCTTTGAAGACAGTAAATGTGGGGCATACACCAGAAAAAAACGAAGATTAATTGCTTCCCAAAACATTGAATAGCACAATGGTTTGCCAATGGGAAAATGTGACTTACAGCAGATTAATAACTTTCTAGCAGTTTTAAATTAAAAAAAAAACATAGATAAATTGTTCCCCTCTCTAATGTTTTGAGCTGGATTCTCAAATATTATGATTTATAACTGATGTAATCATTGTTTTTCCACATGTGCTTAATGTATTTGAATGTTTCAGAGTACTGGAAATAATGGCATATGTTGTATATAGAACAGAACATTACCATGTCCAATGGTAAGAAAAAGAGATATTCTTAACCAAAAGTTAAGAAAACTTACTGGTTCCTGTGCATTCAACTAGAGCTGTATGATACCACAACTCCTACCTCCCATACACTTGTTTTAAAATTTGTCACCTGTCTTCTTCAAGACAACATTTCACAAGTGCAGAACACAATATAAAATGCTGAAGTATAACATGAATTATCATTTTGCAAGAAACACATCAAAAGATGCTTGCCGGCCTGTATTGATGTTTAAGGGGAAATGTGAACGCAGTGGAAAATCACTGTAGAATTAATGAAGAAAGCCTATCAACACCCATCTATTAAACATATGCAAATATGCTTTGGCAAAACTGCAGGCACTCTGGGAAAAATCCCAGCCCCTAGGAATGTGAAACTGGTCATCAAATCTGGACTCTCTCAGATGCAGGAATGATGGAACAGATGTTCAGACCAGAGAAATCTTCAGAACATGTGTTATGCATCACCTAGTCTAAAGATTTCAGTAGTGTATTTAGACGTGAGATGTCTTTTGATCATTCTACTGACTGGCACAGTTGAGGCAGCTTTTGTTGTTGGTTTTAGTAACACAAAAGCAATTACTTTGCAAACTTTTTAAAAGCTTCTTTAGGGTGGCAGCCCAGCAGCAGCAGTGGCCTCAGCTGAGTACTGCAGCCAAACCCCGTAACAGCCCCAAGCTGCCCTCACACCCCTGCTGACAGCATGCTCTGAAGCCAAAGGCTGTCACGGTGCCCCTGACCCGCAGATGAGGGAAGGGATTTCATGGCAAAGTGCCTCCACCAAAACATCCTCCCCATCCTACCTGTCCCCAGTGAGACAAATACGACATGCTCATGTGGAGACTGTGCCTCTTTCTCTCAAACGTGCAGGTCTGAAGTCACACAGGAATTTATACATGAGAACTAGTACTGCCATTCTTTACCCCTGCTTTGGTGCTCAGTGTAGCATTATTTAAACAAATAATGTGGCCTTCATTATCAAAACTTTTTCTGTTTACTTGTTTATTTTAGCAGATGTCAGAGGTCTGATTAATCAATTGTGCTTTTATTATTAAAAGTGTCAAATGTGAAAATTCTGACTTCTGTATCAGCTTGGGACTGAAAATGTTGGGATGATATGTTGTAACATTATACAGTAGGAGGTTGTAGCATGGAGGGTGCTGGTCTCTTCTCCCAAGTAGCAAGTGACAGGACAAGAGTAAATGGCCTCAAGTTGCACCAGGGGAAATCAGGTTGGATATTAGGAAAAAATTCTTCATGGAAAGGGTTGTCAGGTATTGGAACAGGCTGCCCAGGGAAGTGGTGGAGTCACCATCCCTGGTGAGGTTTAAAATGTGTTTAGACAAGGTTCTTAGGGACATGGTTTAGTACTAGAATTAGGTCAGGTTATGGTTGGACTAATGATCCTGAGGGTCTCTTTCGACTGAAATGATTCTATTATATATATGGGATTATATGATGTGAGAAATCCTTTGAATGTTCCATTACAAAATAAAAAAAACAAACAAAAAAGCAAACAAACAAAACCAACAAAAACATCCCCCACAACCAACACACAACCAACAGCGTTCTCTTCTTACCTAACTAATTCTAGCAAGTGCTTTCAATGGTTCCACTAGCGCCAAAGAGCATTAGGAACAGAATTGCTTTTCCTTCCCCACCTTAAATGCTAGTCCGTGTTTCTCCCACCCTTTCTCCTGCTATTCTTCAGGAAATATTTTCAGTGTGGTTACAACATGTGTGATCTGCCTGTGTGCAGAAGACCATAAATCTATACTACCAAATGTTTATCCAAGCTTTTGAACATCTTGGAGAGCGTGGTATCAGTCTCCCACAAACCTCAGGGTACACCAGCACAGGAGAGGGAGCTGGCCAGATACCGTGTCGTTACAAAGAACATTTTGATCTGGGGATGTAATGAGAAGCAGAATTGCAGGAAGGTTTCCTCGGTGGCAGCTCCAGGGTGCAGGTGCACTGCCCAGACAGAGTGCTGAAACAATGCATTTCTGGCATAGCGAGGACTCCATCTTGGCTCAACGCTCACAGCTTTCACATCCAAACCTTGTTACTAGATCAGCCTGGAATGTCATTCTAAATCCACAGTCTCCAGGCATTAATCAAGAACGGGGGCCAGCAGGAGGGGGGATAGCCTATTGAAAACTCATAGCAAAGGAAAAACATACCCTCCAAAAATGCCCTATCAGTGAAAGGAATTAAGTCACTTTCCTAGCTTGTGGTCATTTTCAGAGACATAATAAAAATAACCTGTGAGACCCATAGAGTACCTGCAGTTAAGTTGTCATCACGTGCAGATGTATGGTATCTTTACTATAGCAGTGCATTACATTATTTCCGTAAATTGATCTCATACTTCAGCCCCTGGAAAAACACCAGAAGAATTTACTGGGGCTGCAAGACTCGGATTGTGCTGAACAAGCCCCACTGGGCTCACTTGGAAAAGCATGGGAACTCCCTGCCACTTGACCATTAAGCCTGGGATAAAAGGGAAAATTAAAAGCTACAAGAGTTGCGCTGAGCGGCCACCACAATGCGAACTGCAGGCTCTGAACTGGGGAGGGCTGCTTTGACGCTCCTGAAGCAACACCGTAGTACCCCTGGGCAAGAACTGTGTCACTGTCACACCATAGGCTGGCATCAGAGAGCACGTGATGGGGCTTTGACCATAAAAGATTCTTGTTTCCATGAAAAACACAGACACAAAGAATTGTTACAAGGTTTCCCGCAGGAACGTCAAATTTCGTGAGCTCTCAGTAAGCATCTGTGAGAGAAGAAGAGGAGGTGGGGGAATTAAAGAAATTCAGAAACCAAGAAAAGTGGGAAAAGATTTAAAACAAAAGTAAAGATGAGGAAAACCAAGTCATACACTTATTTCACAGGGAAAGAGAAGGGAGGTGTGTGTTGGATGATAGGAAAAAAACCCTGCAACTGTCAAAATGGACATGATGCTCTTTTTAACATTCACAGAGTTTTTACATCTGAGACACATTATTTCTCCTTGGCACAGCCCTGTTGGCATTAAGCAAGCTGCCATGTCTTGAAGGAGACAAGGCTGTAACACAAACCTCAGGCTTTCTCCTGAAGGCTGACTGACTCATGAACCAGACTTCCATCTGCTCTCCATACGCGTGGGTGCCTTCAGGTTATTTTGAAAATAAAATCACTATTGTGTATCATATAAAGATTTTCACAAACATAAATACGAACTCTGTAGTGCAAACAAACAAAATAGCCTGTCTCGCCCCCTCCTTTTTTTTTTTTTTTTTTCTTCTTTTTAATTAATCAGTGGAAGCAGAAAGAAATATAATATTCATCCACACAAATCTCTGCTAGCAGCCAGGAGTTTGGTTTCTTTACCTTCCTGATAGCCCTCAAGACATACAGGTTTAAAGCTAATAAGTACTATGGTACTGTGGCATGAAAAGTGATACAGTCAGTGTGTGTTGCTTATAAAGTGTGTGTTCCTTTTTAAGAATACTTGTAGACGGAAACTAAAAATGACTGCAATTATACTAACTTGATTTTGATGAACTATCTTTGACATGACCGTTATGTCCAGAAAAGAAGATTCTATAAGATGCTGTTGACTTTTATGTACTTACTTTTCACTTACGAGATCTAAGTACGAGCAGTTCAATGATCAGAAGCATAAGATATTTCCATATAAAGAAAGATGAATTTGTATCATGTAGGAGAAAAGACAAGTACATGGCATCACAATAATAAAATAATAATAGAACAGAGTATTTTTACTTGGAAAGGATGTACAACCATCATCTTGCCCAACTGCCTGACCAGTTCAGGGCTGACCAAAGCTTAAAGCCTGTTATTAAGGGCATTGTCCAAATGCCTCAAACACTGACTGTCCTTATAGGACATGCCTTCTGGCCACTTCACCAGCTTCATTGCCCTCTTCTGGACACTCCCCTGAAAAGAGGGTCCAGTCTGCAAATGGGTGCTTCTGTTCTATATAGGAGGGAAACACCAATGACCATAAGCCAACATTTTTTCTTCTTGGTGCTGGTCTTTATGCAGGTTTTGTTGCGAGGGGCTGGTCTGTCCAACCTTGGCAAGATGGCTTATGCAGGTTCCTCCTCTCATCATGTGCTTTAGCTACCATACCCAGGGCCTCATACCTATTCTGTATGGATATTTCAGAGGGGAAGAAGGGGTTTCTCTTACCACTCCATGCTGTAACCTTTTTCTACTCCTCCTTATCCCTTGTAACGCTGCCAGGAAAAGCAGTGATACTGAAAAAGAACTTTAAACTGGAAATATTTTTTGTACACGATCAAATTACGTGCAGACCTCTGCCGCAGCACAGGAGATAAGTAGATTCAGTTTGAGGTACTAAGAAATTTTTCAGCCAAATGTTGATTTCAAGACCCCGATTGCTCAGGCCTCACCAAGAATGTGGGAAATCCAGCTGTGTATCTGTCCTTCATTGGATCTTTAATTATTGGCATAGCTCAGACAGGAAAGCTTGCAAAATGCAGCCACAAAAGCCAGTAATCACTGAGTTATCCTGAGCTCATTAGGGGTTATTTTCTGTCTCTCCCTGCTCCTTTCCCCTTCTTTTCTCCCCTTCCACCCCACCCTCTGCCACCCCTGAACATTTTAATCATACTAGGTCTTTTCCAAATAGTAGTTTTGGAAGCTTTAAGGAAAGTTTTTTCCAAGGAGTTAAAACAGATCCCTCATCAAATCCCTCCCTTAGTATTAATTCTGGTTCCTGCAAGTTGATCATCAAGAAATAACCTCCTGTCTCTTAGGCTGTGCACAGGTATGGCCCATGTATCACAGGAGCCAGGGCTTCAACCTGCTCCACGTTGGGAAGACATTCTCTTTATGGCAAGGTGTAGCAATTCTCCAGTTAAACTTTGTCTGCCACAAATGCACAACTTCATTTACAGCAGTTGGCAACCAAAGCAATACTTCTTGCTTATCAAGGCACTGCAGAAGAATTTTGCTATAATTTTCACTAGGATATAGCTGGCAACTAAAGAAAGTACTAGTTATTCCATACAACCATCCATTAAAAAATCTGGACATACCAACTTTAGCCACAGCTATTTCCTGGTCTAACTAGAAGGAACAAGTGGTTTCTCAGACACTCATGTGTGGCAAAAATCACACACTGCCTCATGATCACCACGTAGTGCTCTGGCTGACATTTATAGAACAACAAACGGAAAACATGAATTTTCCAGAAAAGTACACAAAACTATACAACACTGCAGCTTCATTATAACCTTCCCTTCGATAGACATTACTAATGAGCAATACCCCGATCAGCCACCACAACGCAAGCTAAAGCTACACTTGCAGAGTCAGGACAGATTTGTCCAGGTTACCTTGCAATGGCCAGGCCAGCTGCCCAAGGTTGGTGAAATGCCGCACTTGACTCTGTGCTGCCTGAGCATCTCTCCCTCTGCACTTCACATACTCATTCTAACATAAATTTTAAATAAAAAATGCAAATAATCATGGTGCATGGCATTTTAACTTAGACGCTTCTTAATATTTTATGTGCAAACACGTTCAGTAACTAAAACTCAAATCCAGGGTCCTTATTCTGTTTTCTTGCTTGGAAAAGCATGTAAATCTATGCTTCGAGTGTTTCGCTAAATAAGGAAGCAGTTAAGTGAACACCTAATTAGGTCTCCTATTTGGGATCTAGCCCATTAGCTGTTACTGTTTCTAATATTATTATTTACCTTGCAGCCATGCCAGGAAGCCCATTTTGGTGGGCATCTTAAAGAGGCCTTTAAAAATGCAGCCTGAAAGGGTTTGGCACATTCTCCAGACTGCGATGTGGGCTGAGATGTGGTTGTTTTTGCAGCACATTGACTGACAGATCTTAAACAATGGGATGATTTAGAAGAGCTTGATATAAACCAGTCTGACAGCACCAGCACACATCTATTGTCAGCATTGCAAAAATTAATTCAGTATCATTCTGGTCCACGATAAGAGAACTGAGGCTTGTGGGAAGATCCATGGCTAAGTAAGGCACAATAAAGAGGATTTGATCTTGTAACCTGCAGCACTCCCTTTGAATGAGTGAATGCACATGGAAGAACTGCAAAATAGTTCCCTTTATTTTCAGGGAATCAGCAAGAGGAGACAGAGCTATCGTGTTTAGGTCCGATTATTTTATGCATCTGTCTGTGCATCACAACACTGTCTTCATGCAAGTAAACAGTCATGAATAATTTCTGCTTCTCAAATTACACACAGAAGCTCCAACCCAAATCACATTCCAGACAAGTGCTTGGCCAACCTGTATTTTCTGAGAGGTTTTTCGTCCTGTTCTGTTCTTTCCAGTGACAGTACGACTGCACTGACAAAGAGCGAAAGACGGCATTTCCCCTACATTACCATTTTGTTCTCTCCTAGGACTTTTAGCAACTTTCCATTTCCTTATTTCAAATGTATACAGTTACCTTGTTTAAAGCTGTAAAAAGCCAACCTTTCCTCTTAAGAGACTTTACCTTTCTTAAGAGATTGAAGTTCGAATTGCAAAAAAAAGAGAGAAATTAAACATGGAAAGTAATATTTGCTATATGTAAATACAAGCCAGATGTGGAAATATACATCTCCAAATTAAACATTTACTGAGTTGTCAGCCATGGAATTTTCTTCTCACACATGCAAACATCCAGTCTGAATGTACTCTCATTTCTACCTACGCATCTCTCTGCCACTTGCTCTCTGTTGCCTTGCATGCTAAGCTGCGGTTAAAATTATTCCCTGTACTTCTGCACAGCCACTTCTCCTGTTGGCATAATGGCATCATGTCATCTCCCAAAGGTTTAAAGGCTATGATGAAAAATCCCAGGTGTTGAACACAAGACAGCAACATGCCTAAATAGGAACCTAACGAGTGACTGATTAAGCCATAAATATCGCTGAAAGCAACAATAGCTGTAGGTACTGAAAATATCTTCAAAAATCAGGCCACACTATTTGTAAGTCAGGACACTAAGTCACATATATGATGAATACCATTATACAAGGAAAAGACTCTGGAGTCACAGATAAACAGCGGCTAGAGAAGGGTTCCATCTGACATACCTGGAGTGACACTGGCCTTCACTGGCTTCATTCTCATTCCAATGGAATTTACTCTATCAGTCATGGCAGAGTCCTTACGAAACTAGGATATCAAACAGATTTTTTTTCTTAACCCTGAATTTTTTCGCACTGTACTGGTACTAGTAGTTTGGTACTCCCTGCAAATTAGGTGGTGGATTCTGACTAATCCTCTCCAAGACTGGAGACTGCACATTTTGGAAACTTGGGATGTTTTTCTGTTTCCCTGCAATGTAGTCTGGATTTAACTCGGGGTCTATATCCATAGCATCTGATCACTAGAGACACTAATGAGCTTCTGATGCTCAGGCATTCAACGTAACCGAGAAGCTGACTTCTCTTGCATTAGCTAGGGTAGCCAGTGTGACATGCCAAACAGATTATGAGTACGGTCAGCAGATGTACACCTGGGACTAAATTACCAAATGATTTCTCTTTCAGAGCCAACTGAAGTAATTTCTCCAGAGCAACTGGAGAAATCCTTGTGTGGATCTTTCAACACAAGGACAACCTCCTGTTATATTTGCAAAACCCCCCTTCTAAGCAACAAAAAAAATCCAACCTGTTTTCCTCTAAGATCCATTTCACATTCTGCTCTCTGAAAGGTAGAAGGAGATCCACAGTAACAAGTGTCATCAACTATAGGCGCACGCTGCTTCTTGGAGGTGACCTCCTCCTACCTCTGTCTCTTTTAATCAACCCATTTACACGCAGATGCAGAGCATGCCCAGGGAATGGGAGAAGCAATTCCAGAGGCTTTGGGCTGGATTCTGGGATTACCACACCCCTGTCTGTGGGTCGCAGCTCTTGGAGTGCAACTGAGGCTCAGCAGGACTCCTGCTGCCTGCTTCTCAAGGGAGAAGAAGTTCTTTGCACATCTTCTGTCTGGCATGGTGAGGCTGCCTATCTTGCAAAGTGGGAAAATGCTACTTGTTCCCTCTCAGCTCTCACTTGGCCAAGCAGGGTAGTAAATTGCTGTAAATTGCTGTCAGACCTGCGGATTTTGGGGAACAGCAGGGAAAGGAGAAGTTGCCTCATGCCCCATGCTTGGGAACATATTGCTGGCCATGATTTAGCCTACAGGATTTTACAGATTAACGGTTGGTATCTTAGAATATTACCTGACAATAAAACGGGAGGGAATTCTGACCCAGTTAAAGAATGACTGCCAAATGCTGCGCCCACTTGCAGCCAAAACAGAGTGACTAAATGACAAGAAGGGCAGAACCCAATGGGACTGTTCTTGCCAATACCTCAGAACACCACACCATGTCTGAGAGTACCCATGTGTCACGATGCACTTCTGTCACAGACAAGATGCATTATCGCAAAGCCCCAGATGCCGGACTTCCTGTGCTCACACTGAGGTGTGCCAGAGCCAAAACCAAACAAGTTTCACTGCTGATGAGTAAGTGATTTCAGACCATTATTTTAGGGGAAAATCTAGGACCTGTGTTCTACAGTAAATGGCTCCTTACCTGGCTCTGTTTTAGAAAAGACTGTGCACACTAGTAAGAAGAAATAAAAACACTGCAAACAGAAGCTAAGTGTGGATATAAAACACTAAAATATGCAGTATCATAAATACTATTATTTAGCACTCTGCCATAGAAAACTAATGAAAACCCAGGGTAGGAGTTCACATGAAATTGAAATAGTACAGTTCTACCGCAAGACATTAATTTCATCCTCATTCACCAAGATGTTCAAAGTACAGCTGATGAGACAGAAGGCATTCCAACTTTCTTCTTTTGCTGTGCTTCCTCATTCAGAGTACTTTTTGGTATGGTTCCATAGAGTGAACATTCTTCATTTTCTTTGAACAAATTGTATTACACTTGTTTCTCATCAGATTACATAAATTAGCTGAGAGGGAATGGATTAAATTACAGACCAGGTTTCTTAAGAACTTACTGCTTAACACACTCCTTTCATTTAATAAACTGGAACCAAATGAGGTTTATATCATATAAATAATACCCCCTTGATAGGGCAATGCAATAAAATGGCAAAAATGCTCAGATCAAATACAAGATCCTCTGATATTACCCACCAGATGTGAAGTATGAGCATCACATAAACTTAATTGTTCAGTATTTTTACTTTATATCGTGAACAAGAATCTGATTCAGATGATACTAAAGCATAAGCGTAATAGCTTCTGACAACCTCAGAAAAAATGTGCTGCAGCAAAGTATAGATTTTCATATTTAAAAGATAATTTGATAGCTTTGTACAAGACACTAACCTCTCCCACAAAACCCAAGATTTACAATATCACAAGTGAATAAGAGTAAACAAGACCAAGAGTAAGGGCTTTGTCAAGCTCTGAGTGAGGCAGTTTCCCAAACTGACTTGTTCTTTAAGAAGGAAGGCTGCATTTCGGAACAACTTCAACTGATACCCTGACTTTTAGGAATGACCACTGTTGATTCAAAGACTCATCCATTCTTTGGGCTTGAGTAGTAGGTATGCCCTCTACACTAGAACATTTTTTTACCTGCCTAAATGCATAAGTATTCAGGGAAGAAACGTGATAAAAAGACTTAGATTCGGAGCTGAACAAGAGATTCAAAGCTGAAGACACAAATGTATACATACAGTCAAATTACCTCCATTCACAAACAGCATTCTTGAGACATTGTGAAGAAGCTGCATATAAAATGAAGAGGCAGATAACAAGGCTGCCAAGATAAGGGATGACCACTAAACGTACAGTTAACAGTATGAAAATTCTTTTAGATTACTGAAGAATAGCTGAAGACAGTTTTGATGACAGCCTATGTAATCATAGCTTGTCTAATTCTAAAGCTGTATTTAACCTGGCACACAACTACAAATAGAGGATCCAGCACGTGAAGATCAAATTTAAGACTCCAACCAAGAAATGGGACATTTTCATCTACTCAATAAAAAGGTTATCAGGGGACATAGTTAAGTTCTCTGCCAAAAAGAACCTTCAAATCATGACTGGATACCTTTCAAAACCATTCATTAATTGTCCAGCCATGTGCTACATTCAAGATTTCCTAAATTTTATGGAGTGTGTTCCTCAGGAGACCAGGTTAGGTGGTTCTTGTAGCTCTTCCTCCTGGGCTTAAAATCAAGCAAATTTTAGACAGAGATGAAACTATAGGCAGTGCTATATACTGAATGGATAACACAAGAAAAACAAGACACACAATGAAAAGAGAAGTAACTTAATTTTAAAAGAAATACTCCAAGCAAAGAGAAAACACTATTTAGAAAGTGTGGAAATAGGAGACACTTCCTTAGAGAGATTTTTACCAGTTTCCTTTAGAGAATGGATATGAATTTAGATCCTGTCTGCTTCTGTGGTGTGGAAAACAATCCAAACTTGGTGTTCGAATTTTAGAGGAACCCAGGTTGGGATGCCCTTTCAGTATTACTACTGTGGACAATCTTTAATTTCAAAACTGAGATCTAGAATGGATCACTTTTTATCTGGGAGGCACAGCACAGTCTGGTGATTGAAAGTACCCTGCGGCACAGAGCTAAAGTTCAGCAAAGCACATTAATTTTGTAATTAAACTTTTTCAAGGTCAAGTTACAATTAGAGGCCACCACTTCCTCTGCCCATTGCTTTTCCAAAAGAAAAACCGCTGGTCACCTAATGGCTAAATGGGTATCACCACACAGATTCCTGGCTTTGCTGACCATCTTTGCCAAAGAGGGATGAAAGAGAAACAAACCATTACACCAGAGCCGTCAGCCTGCCCTTTTCAGCTTAACTCAAGAAAAGCTATCTTTGAAACATCTCTTGTAACAGACTTATTTTGAATAACCAGAACAACTTTTGTCACATTCACTAACACAGTCACTGCCATGACTCTCCTGGGTTTGTCCACCTGAGCATGCTCCTTAAATACATGCCAAGCACTGGTACCTATGACAGACCAAGGGCACTTGCAGTGACTCACAAATGTCTCTGAGAAGGCCTCTGCTTTTATTAGTTGAGTTCATAACTATTAACTAGGGAATAGTAGTTAAAGGGAACCCATCAAATGCCTACAGTACTAGACAAGTATCTCTTCCTAGGCTTCTTCATACCTGTCCTCCACCTGTCCAATAACATTCCCTGCATTAACTGTGAGAGACATGGCGGGAACGAAAGGTGCTGATCTGAAGACACCTAACTGATTCTAAACAGGATGCTCGACAGCTCCAGTGGAGTACAGGATACATAAATGTGGTTAGTGATGTTCTGTGACATGAGGGGGCTTTTATGAAAAGCCAATTTGTACATGTAATGCATCAAGAACCACGTAATTTAACCATAAAGTGAAGAGTTTTTCTTTAGCCGGTGTACAATCTAACAAGACTTCAGTATATACAGGTATAGTTATATATACACACATATTTATATGTCTGTATATGAACCTCATTAATGACAGTGCATACATTCATACTTATATTTAAATAGAACAAATTAGCCTTTCTGGCACTGCATATGCTTTATCTGAACTTCCCTTTATGTTCAGCTAGAAAGTTCAAGTACAGTTTTGCATGGGTTACATTCTAGTTATCAATATGCTCTATGCACCACCACCCCCCCCCCCCCCCCCCCCCTTTCTTTTTAACAAAGAGGAAAAATGATATATCACCTGAAGTTATAATTCTGCCTCTAGAAGGAATGAACATACTGAACTGTCCAGGAAGACTTTACAGTGTACCCTAGTTTTGATACAAGAGAAGGAAGGAGACATTGAAGCATACATTAAACAACACTTTTTTCAACTCAGAATAATCAGGACTAAGCACAACTACTGGATACAACAGTGACATTTAAGTATGACAACAATGATCTAAAAGGCATATTTATGAGGCCCTAATAAAATCCTACTATGTAGAAAGGATGTAATAAGCAAAGCAGACACAATGCTATGTTCACTCTTGGTCTTAATTCAGTTATTATTGACATTTGCTGTCTCAGGAACGAGTAAGAAAAAAACATCTGCCCCCTCCAACACTCTTTCCTGCTTTTTCTTTCTGTAAGACATACAGGAATTTAACTGAACAGTATTTGCAGCAATTTCTATTAGAGAATAGCACTCTCAGAAAACAGAGAAAATGTGGTAACCCCTTCATACTGGACATCTTTTTACCAGGAGACAGTAACTGCACATGACATTGCAGCTAGTTGCTGACCATTCTTACCTTCGAACATGTGGGTGGAGAAGACTTCCCTAATAATTCACACCACCAGCCCACCGGAAGTTTTACCATTTCTTTGTCCATGTCCATGTCCACATCACATACTGCTTAAGTGCTAAGCCCAGTCCCAGGCTCCCATCTGACTGCAGGCTTTGCTGCACCAAGCCTCTTGAACTTGGCCTTCACAAAGGCACACAAACATACCTCAAACTTACATCTCTGGGCACTCAGACACAGGATATATTTTAAGGAAAACACGTTCTTCAGTGAAAAATCTCACTGATTATTTTTCTCATTAGTCACAGGTAACACAACATCTTACGTGCCAGCAGCAGACCTCTCCACATGGTGCACTTTTAAAGGGCAGCAATCTCCCATGGACTCTGTGGAGAGCAGGGAAAGCTGGAGATGTTCTGGCATTGCTGACTGTAGCTGTTTCTGACCTGTTGTATCTCCACAAGTACACACTTACCAATCAAAGCATGTTGCTATTTACAGACTCCTCAGGCTAATGAGATGCTCAGACAGGAGATGGTTGAAATGTCCTGGTTAAGTTTTACTCCCTGGACTAAATAAACATCACAGGGTCATTTCTTAAAAGTGTTCTCCACAATTGATTCTGATCTATGGTGCTTGTCTTTCAGCGAAACCCACTTTCATAAGCTATCTTCCTACTCAAAAACATTTAGATCTTTTTCTATATATTGCCTAAATGCAAGTATATGAAAACCAACTCAAGCTAAATACCTCAGATCAGTGTTCCGAGGTAAAAGTCTTTTCTTCCCACTGAAGTAGACTTCAAAATCATCTGTTGTCAGTCTGTGTGCATAGTCGATGTATGCAGACACCTCCTGGCGATGAGAATTTCGGTCACGAATGAAGATAATGGACTGGAAAACACAAAGACAGCCACAAATGAACAACAGAAACATACATATGTTCATAGATTTCTGTATAAAAACATTTTTAGAGATTATATAAACATTTTCAACTTCACCTGAACCAGGCTTCTGTCAGGAGTTAAGACACTTAAATTACAGCATATTTTTAACACAAGCTACACAGCATTTCAGTAAAAATAAACATAAACCCTGTATCATGCAACATGCCCT
Source organism: Nesoenas mayeri (assembly GCF_963082525.1). Lineage (NCBI taxonomy): Eukaryota > Metazoa > Chordata > Aves > Columbiformes > Columbidae > Nesoenas > Nesoenas mayeri. Next base: position 25,300,847 of record NC_137540.1, read on the forward strand.
CCTGCACCAATTACAGGACCAAAGCAGGCAGGGTGACAATGTTATTTATTTTGGGATACATCTCTACAGCCAAAGCAAAGCTTATTCAGCTCAGTAATCCCAGCACACTTTTAGCTTCTCAGAAAAACGATCGACTGGAAACTGGTTACCATACATCTCTCTATTCTGTGCTATGACTAGAGAACAGAGTAGACTTTGCCAGTCCTCTCTTTCACAAGGCAATCCCTGTACTGTTTCATTCCTGACAGCTAATGAGTTCCAGAGCAAAAACCTGATCATTGAAATACAAGCAAACAAACAGCAAAACAAAACTGATACCTAGAAATAAAGCTGACAAGCTTTATTGTCTGCTTGTAGGATGGCTACAAGCAGAACACCAACAAGAGGAGAATTACTAGTCCTGAATTCCTGTTCATGTTCTTATAGCTCCATAAATTACCCATTTAGCTTTTGTACCTACATATGTCAGAGGTGACTTGCAGGTGGCAGTGAAGCACCTGGAGGACAGTGACACATTCAGCAGTGGTTCTGGCTGCAAGAGATCACTTTCTGCCTTAGGGCTGGAACACTTGGAAGAATATTGCTGCTGAGGTGCATGTCATGGACAAAGGCACTGATGGGATGGCTTCCTGTACCACCCATTGCTGGGAAACCCTGTTTGTCATTTACTCTATACTCCTTCTCTGTTTCTTCACCTTTTACTCTGTTTATTTTCCAGCTGAACACAGAACAGGTTGGTAGAAGGCAATTCTTCTTCACATGCTATCACAACACAAAAAGCAAAAGGAACTGGTGGGATGAGTGTGAACTTGCAAGACAGAAGAGTTCTTGCCTCCTGAGACCCCCATAAGAAAAACTAAATGCTGAGTCTAGAGGTTATTAGGTAGGTGAGTTATAACAGTATTTGTTAGCTGTACATGTTTGGTTTTACTCAACTGAAATCAAGCGATTTTTTTTTAACTTTTTATTATGGGGGAAATGGAAACAATACCACATGGAACACTGAACACTTTTGAAAAACTTTTTTTTTTTTTTAATTTTAACAGCAGTAGATTTCTATAGTGTAATGGTTTATCTGGCAAGCCTTTGTTATAGTTGAGACATGCTTCCTTTTCCAATTTCACATTTAATTCTATCAAAACGTGTTACTTATTTGGCAATTTTGTACCATCAACGTTGCTGATAGGAAGAGCCAGAAGAATCTCCTGCAATACATCTGACCATCTCGAAATACACATCTCCTCCCTATCCCCAGCAGACCTTCTTTTGAACACCTGATTTATGTGTCTGAAGAGCCAGGCAATGGTAGATATGAGGCAATGAGAAAAAAAAGACTCTCCCTAGCACACAGCAAGGCAATGGCATGCTGCACCCACACCTAGATACACGACCAGCTGTTTGTTGTGCACGTGAAAAAAAGGATTCATTGCCTTTCAGAAAAGCTAATTTTAAATAAACACCTTGACTTGTGCAGTACGATCTGATCATTTAAGAAAGCTGGCAGATGTTACAGTATTATTTGCAATGTTAAACAGAGGGCTACCTTTCAAGGCTCTTCTGCTTATAAAATCTATCTCCTAAAATAATGTTCATGTATCATCAGCTATAAATCAACATGGAACTACAAGCAAGGATAGAGACTACCATCAAAATTGCTCTAAGAGAGTAACCAGAATGTCTAAACAAAAACTTTCTATGTTAAAAGTACACTTTTGAGGCCTCCTCCTCAAAACTAAAGGCCTTTGATCTGTCGACATTGTTTCTCTTCTTTCCTCATTTGTGATTAATTTCTAACCACCTGTGAGCCTTCATTCATTAAACTGTTAATCAGCTTGAATTTTCTTAAGTTATTCTGAATTTTTTAAATGTGTCACACCTTTTTGACTCACAGAAGACTTGTAAAAATTTGCCCTCTTTTCTCCCAAAATGATAAAGCTTGTGACTTAAAAGTAACCTGAGGAGAGAATAAAAACACCATAAAATCCGTGAAAAGGAAAACCTTCTCCTAAAGGTGTCTTCATTTCTCTTCTGATGTGTTTCTAATACAAAAAACTCTATTAAGCACAGAGATTGTGCTTTAGGTCCACCTGTAACATTTCAGGAACTCATTACACAGTGAAAGGTGTAGAAATTCTAAGATGGGGTTTGAAAGCTACGCTTACATATAGCTTTGGGGCCTATCAACTGAACTTACTTACTACTAGGTATAAATTGACTTATAATTACTACAATTTGGAGCAAGTTAGAGCAGAACATAATCCTTCAGTTGGACTAGATCTAGCAACATGGAGTTCCTCCTCCCGCTTTTCTCATCAGATGCTAGAGGCAGGCAGAAGTGGGGTTTCACGAAGGACCAAGGAATTATTTTAGTTTCAAGGGATTAAATCCCAGCAGCAAAGTTGCCTTCAGCACTGGCACACAGATGTGTGAGTTTGCGAAAAGCCAGAGTTGTGCCTAATTGCTTCAGCCATAAATTAGGTCCATCAAGGTCTGCACATCCCCGCAGAAAACAACCAGTGATACCGATGCTTTTGAGAGCACCACAGGTAACTCATCTCTCTCGCTGGACATAAAATGCATATTGTGCCAGTCAGAAAGTGCACATGAGGACACGTTCCTTCACTATCGGCAACAGGGACACAAACTAAGGGGTTCAGAAAGTCTTAGATGTACTCAAGGACTGTGACTCACCCAAAAGAATAAGGAATACATATTTTCTTCTGAAATTTAGACACATCTCAAAAATATGGCCACTGCAATTGGAGTGAAGTCAGACATTATGCTCCTTCCAATATTGAGGGAGAGGCATATATGGGGCCAGCGGTTTGAGGACTCTTTGCAGGTGAGAAAGGCTACTTGTAATGCTTTGACAGCCATCTGTTACCAGCTAGGGTTTTATGTGGAAGCGGAAGTGAATTTACCTCCTGCAGGTCCAAATTCAAGGAGATGATATGAAAAAAGCTCTAGTTCTTCACAGGTGGCATAAAAGAATGTTTAAATCAACAGAGAAGGGAGATGAAGGATCTATAGGGGACAAATATCAATCTCTCCATGGGGAAGCATCTGAAGAAGTAGATAAAGTTCAAGACAGGAAAACTGTGATTTGGAAGCGAATAGGATCCTACACTTCTCTGCCTGTCCTTCTCACTTCCACCTCCAGTGATATGTTTTTATATTAGACAAATATTGTGGGATGCCAATGCTCTGATTATTCCAGACCCATTTGCACTGTCTTCTTCCTATAGACAAAAGTATAAAATGTATAAGAAACTACACTTTTTTCTGCTCGAGATGGAATACTTTCATCAGAAACCTATGTATGTGAACCTTGGAAAAGACTAACACCTGTCATATTTTGAACCAGATTAAAAACCTCTGACAAACCACTCTGACTAACTAATTCATCCAAACATTTATTCATCTCTTAACTACATGGAATATTTGTACAATTCTGTTTCCACCAGTGTCTTCCTTTATTTTGCAGCCTTACCAGAGTATTCCATTAAGTTTGTCTCCCCCATGCAGTGATCATCAACATCAACTCCAAATCTGCATTGACTTTCCTCAGCCCAAAAATGAGTTCTATGCTATCAGTGAAAAACATTTGAAGTAAGACAGTTAGATGGAGACAAACATGGAAAGATGAACTTCTGAGTACTTCCAGCACAGGGAGAATCTTGAAGCACTAAGGTGTTTGATTTTGAGCTCAATGCCTGTATTCTTTCCCCCCCGCCAAGTACTACAGGTTCAGTCAATTTGGATGATATTTGGAAAATTTTTCTGTACTCAACCTAAACTACAAAACTTTTGCAAGTTGTACACCATGGTGGACATTGCTTCCTATAAATCCACATACTGACAAATATTGTATATATTGAACGGGCCTTCTTGTTCATGGCACACACCCAATCAACCATGAAGATCCACACCTGCCTCTGGCATGTGCTTGTACTTCGGACAGCAACCTAAGGACTGCTTCATCCAATCCAATGAAATAGATGTGTCTGATTTTTGTGTTGTTAAAGAAAAAAAAAAAAAAAGGAAAACCAGAAAAAATGTTCAGGGCAGGAAAAACACAAACACTGCTTTCCTTTGGCCATCATGCATGAAGACTGCGGACTTGATTCTCACATATCTTAATGCCATTATATACTGTTCAGAGAATATCAAAAGATTTCAGAAGAGGTACAAATTACATATAGCTCTTGCTTACAGTTTGCTTATATATCACTGGAGTTAAGGTGGGTAAAAAGTCAGGCCCAAAAGTAGACTGATTTTATACTGGGTTTTCCTGGGTGTTGAAGCATGTTCTTCAAACTCTGCTTCAAAAGCTGCTAAAATCATCTGGTTAAAGGACAGCATTGTGCAACCATGAAGGCTTTCCAGCTTTATCCTTAAAGGAAACAAACTATTCTGAGAGCAATTACCAAAAGAAACCTGAAAAAATATTACCTATTCGTGGTCTAGTTCCATTTGTTAACTTTAAGTTGTAAAAACCAAAACAAACAACACCAACAAAAACCCAAAACAACAACAAAACACACACCCCACCCCCCCCCCCCCCAACCCAACAACAACAACAAACACCAAAAAAAACCCACCCCAACCACCACTTGCCAATTATTCACTCCCATATATGTTACTTCACTCATTGAAACATGTTTCCTAAATCTGGTTTTGATTCCCAAACGAGACCTTACCATGGACACTGAAATGCCAGGACTTGCCCATCATTTGGAGTATATTTGTATGCATTGTGAGACAGGTTCAGCCTTCAAAGACAAGAAGACTGGTTGCAAGTGACACCAGCGAGTGCTGATCAGACTTGCTGGGTTTGAGGAGAATTTGCATTTTTTCCTATTTTGTTAACATAACCAGAAGAAAAATAAAATTAAGCTAAATCTGGCTCTTTGAAATACTCTGCACCTGCTGGATCATTTCTCTCTGGTTAGAGCACCAGGGTGAGAACCAAGGGTGCTACCAAACACATCATTCCTCCATGCCTCTTCAAGGAACTGGTATGAGCATTTGCCCTGCATTGCCATACTGTGGGGACAGCCTAACTTGTGGTATTTAGTCTGCTGAGTAACGCTGTTTAGGAAAGAAAAGCTATTGATACAGATAAGCCTCCTGAGAAAGACCTCACATTTGTGAGAAGTGCCCACGTACCAGAAGGATGTCTTCATTTTTTCTCAAGGTGAAGCAGCAAATGCTTTTTCCTATGCTAGCAAAGTGTATAGTGAGGGTTAATATTGTTCATAAAGCCAATTAATATCCCTGGGAGGGGGAATAAAAACAGAAACATTTTAGGGATTAAAAGGTGTGGGTGTCAATTATCTTAAGAAAACTTTTAGCTCTGCCCAAACCCTTACCTCTCCTGTATCCTTAGAGCAGAACATTACTACTCTGAAAGAAAAGATCTTAATACAGGGTTTTCTTTCAGCACCTTTTCAGCACAGTTTGTGAACACATCCTGAAGATTAATTACAGCAGGTTTTTGACTGCATCCAAGGGTTTTGCTGGACTGGGACCTACACGATGGCAAATTAACCGGAGGTTGCCATGATTCAGCTTTCTTTGAAAGTCTTGTAACGTGTGTGTGTGTTCAAGTGTGGTGTAACTAAGGAGAAACAATATACAGGGATACAAAGAGACCAGCCCTGCTGTCTGGTGAAAGAGTCTCATAATGCAAGTGCTTTAATAGCATGCCAAACTAAAGGTAGATGACAGGGAAAGTAAAGACAGACAATATTTAGGAGTTAATTACAAATTCATAAGGAAGTTCTTTTCATGTGGACAATATCACAGGTGGGGACCCAGGGGAATGAGCACAATTAAGGCTGAAAGGGACAGATGTAAAATACATTACCAGTTGAAATATATTTTTAATGAGTAGCAATTTATTTTTGTTGCATAGTGTTTGGACTTATTTGCCACCTGCAGATCATGTTACATCTAATAGAAATACCAGTGGGCAACAGCAGTCAGAGAGAGAGCCTCACCTCTGTATCTTTAAACCAGGTGCTATTACCATTTCTGCTTTGCAAGTAGAATTAAAGTGCTGACCTGTTCTTTTGGCTAGCTGGGAGTGGAAACAGCATAAAACATAGACTTACAGATTGGGATTTTACCTTCTGCACAATTTGATTTTGGGTGAAGCAGGGAGTACAGCAGAAATATGTTGTCTCTTAGCCAAGATACTGAACCACCACCAAAGCAAGCCTAGAATGCACTCTGCACACATTCCTGTATTTTAATCTGGAAATACCATTCTCTTACAGATGGCAACTTTGAAATGTTTGTAAAACTTGCAATACATCTGAAATCACTTTGGTTTCCTTCTCCTGTGCCCAAAAATGCCAAGTGGGCTTTTGGAAAACATGCATCTTTTACCTGACTATTACTGTACAAAAGAAAAAAAAGGAGTTTGAGAGTAAGCACAGCAGCCTTTAGTCCACTTTCTTCTCTTCTACCCAAAATAAGTAGGATGTGGTCTAAAGGTAAATATAAATTTTTAAAAATAAATAAAAATAAGAGATCCTTACACACAGTCACATGACTAAAAAATGTACATTTGCCTTGTTTTTTTTCCTTACTTAAACTATTTTCAAGCTCTGACCATCTGAGTTAGATAGCCTCTCTATACACTTTCCATGTTCAGCACCTAAATGCTGCATTCCAGCCCCACAGAGCACTGCCTGGTACTAACCTGGGACACCAGAGCATGCAGAAGTACTCTTGGATATCTTATGTAGTTATGTAGACACAAAAACTATGCCATAATATAAAGCAACATGTACTGTGCCTTGTATCAAACAGTAAAATTCTTCTGTGGTTCAGAGAGACCTTGTTCATACTGGTTGCACAGGAATAACATTGAGAGCAAAACACAGAGCTGCTAAAATTATTGCTCAAGGTCCAACACTACGGGTGTGAGATAAGGTAAAGCTTTCACTCAGGTCAACAGAACACTGCTGTGCTGAAGGACTTGAGAATTTTATTAGCGACCTTCTGTACTCTGTGAATTTACATGCCAGCCAAAGGCCATCAAATGCAGCAGCCAGGGGATGTTTTCAATGCAGAGGCACTTAGGAAAGATCTCAGCATGAGGCTGCTCTCACGTGCCCGGTACTCAAGTCTAGATTCACCCCTAGTACTGCTATGCACAACCTGTACCCTTTTTATTTCTATTTTTTAAGACTTAAGCAGTACAAGGATTCAAGAAAAGCAGCCCGCTTATTACAATAACTTAAATAAGCAACTGAGACATGGAAAATGTGGTGCTTTGTCACCAGGGGATAAATTCTTTGAGAAGTCCAGACCATGAGCGTCCAATATTCTCACCTGTCCCCTCCATCTTTCCATCTTGCCAGCAATCCCTGGCTGTACAGATTGCCCAGTCTTTTCACAGATGGGTACCCTGTACCCTGTCTCACTGAATTTCCACCTCTGGCCACTACCAGCACTTTCACACCAGCAGCACTGCAGAAACAGTCGCAGGAAGCGCAGCCCGTCTGTCATGCTACCTACAGTGACAGCACTTGGGGCTGGCTCTGTGGGACTCCCCAATAGCAGTGGCTTGGACACGAATCAACAGATCCACAACAAAGTTTGCCTTGTTGAACAGTTCCCCGTATTTCCCCCAGTGTGGTTCTGGGCGTATTTCAGAAACACAGGCACCAAGATGCATACACAAACAATAACCTAAGTTTTTGTTCAAAAGAAGCGCTTGTGGGAAAGAATGGCTGGCCAAGATGCAGATGTTCTAGCTTCTAATTCTTCAACAAAAAAAACCCCAAACTGGTTACTCTTCAGAAGAAGAAATGTTTGCTATGTATGTGAAACACGTGCTTTCCAGTCCTTACTGTTAAGTGTTCAGCAGCTGCTCCGACTGGAAGAAGCTCTATGGACTGTGAATTCGCTTATCTATGTAAACAGGGTCTTGCCTCGGTTTGAAAACAATATTCTGGCTGAGAACAGCCTGCTGAGAGTATGAGTTTAGATTAATTCTGTTAGCATTAAAATAAAGGAGCTTATTAAAACCAGAAATGCACACAGAACCTAAAATTTGCTCTGACAAGACATAAGAAGTCAGCACCAGCAGTGAGCAGGTAGCCACAGCATTTGGCTTTAGCATTTTTCTGGCACAGGAGCATTAGCTCTCCATGTTGATGAGCAATAGTTCCTGCAGGTAATGCTCTGAACAGAATGAAGAGACATAAGGAGGAAAGAAGCAGAAATATAAAAGCAGTTGTGTATGTGCAAGAAAAGGCGTGCAGGGAGCTGGAGGGAGAAGAAAAGCAAAAGAAATTTAAGTGTAGGATTGGGAAGAGGGGGTTTGCTTTTTAATTGAGAACTATCAAAAAAGAAAACCGCAGACACTTCTGGAAATGTATTTGGGGAAAAAAAGCTTTTGTTTAAGCCTACTTAAAACTACAAGCCTTTTAGTAAATTCAGAAACACAAGGTCAAAAATAAAAACTAAATCCACCATGAAAAGAGAAGACTGAGGGAAGAATACCTGAGGCACCCAGCAGAAATGCCATCTCTGCCTGTTCACGCTCTCTCAAATGAACAAAATCTTTTTGAGACACATTCTTTGCTTGAGTGCTGGATGCTTTAAGGGAAAAAGCAACTTACTTGAGCCCCACTGTGCACCACAGCAGCACATTTCATGTCACCGTATGATGACTACCATGGTCCCATAGGAGGCGAAATGAAAAACAGGGGTTTTCTTGCTGCTCAGCAAGATGCTTCATGCCTGCTACAGAAACTGAGTTCCTGGTGCTTCTTACAAGTCCCTCTGCCAAGTACCATCATACGACTTGTCTGTGGTGTCTAGCTGGGAGGCAGCACAAAGGATTTAGGAAATGTGTGGCCACCACAGCTCCCTGTTATGGGGAGATGGGGGAAAAAGCACCTTTGAGTACCTGCTCCATTGCTACAGCCACAGATGGCCTTGCACGGAATAAGTCTGGGAAACTGACTTCAAAGAACAGAGAAAATGTCACAGAAAAGATATTTTGTCTATCAAATCCTTCCACAACATTTCGTTCCTTTAAAATAGCATCCTTGAAACTTATTTTGGTAAAACAAACTGCCTAGCAGGTAAGTCCCTAATGAAACCTACTGAAATGGCTGTATAGTTTTACCATTTTCTCAGTATTTGCCCCATTGCTGATCTCTGTGTGAGCTCTACTTATATCAAACTTTCACCAGTTCTTGTCTTCCTCAGCTAAATGCCTTTTTTTGGGCATTTCAGTGCCAACACTAGTTTAGCAGTGAAATAAACTAGAAGGAAAAAAGCACCACTAGCTTCTCCTCTCATTTAACCTCAAATACATCAGCTCCCACTGTGTTTGATAGCCACATATTTTACTGTCAGTAGCAAGTCAGTGGTTCTTGCATGTCAACAAATACATATACACATATATTCCAAATAATTGTTACAGCTGATGTTCTATCATAATAGTAACTTTGATATGAAACCTCAACTATGCTCAACTGAAAGAAATGGTCTCAACTCAAAAATCATAGAATGGTTGGGGTTGGAAGGGACCTTGAAGATCATCTAATTCCAGCCCCCCTGCCATGGGCAGGGACACCTTCCACTAAACCAGGTTGCTCAAAGCCCCGTCCAACCTGGCGCTGAACACTCCCATCCACAGCTTCTCTGGGCAGCCTGTTCACCATCTGCATGGGGAAGAATTTCTTCCTCATGTCTCATCTAAATCTGACCTCTTTCAGTTTAAAGCCATCACCCTTTGTCTTGTCACTACATGCCCTTGTAATAAATCCCTCTCCAGCTTCCTTGTATGTCCCCTTTAGATACTGGAAGGCCACAATAAGGTCACCCCAGAGCCTTTTCTTCTCCAGGCTGAACAATCTCAACTCTCTCAGCCTGCCTTCATAGGAGAGGTGCTCCATCCCTCTGATCATTTTTGTGGTCTCCTCTGGACTTGCTCCTACAGGTCCATGTCCTTCCTATGCTGGGGGCCCCAAAGCTGGACATAGAACTCCAGGTTGGGACATTACCAGGTCATGGAAGGAATCACTGGAAGAAAAGCTGACTGACACAATATCTTCCAAGTTTTCTTGAAGACGTATAAGAAAAAGTGTCCTTATTCCTGCGCCTGAAGGAAACCCAGACAGAAATCCTCCCAAGCACATAGTGAGAGCAACCAGTAAAACACACCAGCAACCAGTAAACCGCTCCAGCCCCACACTGTGCTGCACAGGGCCAAGGCCCAGTAAGGGATGTTGTTATTAGGACACAAGGCTGTGCAGGAGCCCATGAAAAGCCACAGCAAGATCTAGAGAGACTGAGATAACCCCATTACACACAAGCAACAGGTTTGGCAAGGGGTACTTGTTTTTAACACAGAGGCCAATTTCTGCAGCTTTTAAGTGAATTCCAATAGCCAGGCCTCATTCAATGAGTCAGGAAAGGCGTCTTTCCGAGATCAAGACTACCATAGCCATGACACATTCACATATACCAGAGAAATGATCTTGTTCTGTACCATGTCTTGATAGAAACCCAGAAGACTGCACAGTAACAATAAGCACATCCTACCAAGTCTTTACAAGCTCCAGTTCTACAAGCACACAACCCACTCACAACAAGGAGATACAAAGGTAAAATACCACTTATTAAAGGGCTTTTGCTGGCTGATGGTAAAAGCAGTGATCTGATCCTGGGAAAACTGTCCATGAGTCACAAAACCAGAAAACTGTTGGTCTAAACTCCATCAAAATCTGTCCTTGTCTCTTCCCTGAAGAGACCAACAATAGATGCCTGGGAAATTACAGAAGAAGATGACAGGTGTCTAATGCTGCTTTTCCAGTGTAGTATGCTGATCCCCATCAACCTGCAGCTCAAGTATTTCCTGAAACAAGGATTTATAAAACAAGGCTATTAATTTTTGTATTTAAATCTTCCCTGTGAGTTAGACAATGTGCTGTGCGTCAGACAGCATAAGCTATTGCCAGTAAACCTGAATAAAAGGTCAGTTCAGAGTTTGAAAAAGTTATCACAGTTTTGCCACTCACCCATTATACAGTAGAAAATGAACACGCAGAAAGAAACATAGAAATGCAAGGCACTTTCCTAGCTGGTTCACTGAAAACATACATTTCTATTCATCCTGCTAAAATGTATAAAAACTGTGCAACTATCATACAGGTAAACCATTAGATAAATTAGGAAAATATTTCAGCCTGGAAAATATGTGAAAAGAAATGCAGCTTTTTTTTTCACAATAATCTCATCTTTCAAAAGACTATGAACATTAATGAATAAGGGGTTTGGGGTGGTTTTGGTGTTGGATTTTTTTTTTCCTTCAGCTTGCTCTCCTGTACACGCTCCATCAGAAGGCCATCAAAGTATTTTCCCTGGCAAACACCTGATTTATGAATAAATCAGAAAAAGCAGTGAGGCTTGAGAAACTAGAATAATAAAAGTAAGCCTTAAAGTCAGTGAAAGGGACTGCTCAAAACTTGCCCAAATATTGTACCAACTCGATATCTCTGAGCGAGCCTGCCTCCGTGACAACAGGAGTGCTGCATAAAGGCCTCCTTTATTCACACGTTGGTCATCCTTGCTCTTCCTCTGACAGAAAGAAAAAAAAATATATTTTCTATTAATTGCCCAAGAAACCCTTCAGGGCCCCACAGACCTGTCCTGGTTGACTTTCAGACTGCGTGTGTCTGGGCAGATATCAAGGCAGGAGAAGTCTTTACCCATCGCTCCTGGCCTCACAGGCTCCTGCGGGATGAACAATCTCCCAGTGTTCAGCATGCTGCAGGTGCCTTGGGGTGTCAGCTGCCTTCTATTTATTATTAGTTTGCTGTGTACAGGGAGGCAGGCCAGGCCATCACTAACAACTCTGTGTAAATGGGTCAGGGAAATGAAAATAAAGCCTGTGCAGCAGGAACCTTTAGGGGCTGGGGTTTTGCTGGCAAAGGCCTGGCCTTGTTCCTCTTTAGGTGCTACTTAAAAATTGCTACTTGTTTGACTTGGAAGCAACTTCACATAGCTGAGGCTGCGTGAGATATGTGTAGCAGGGAAACCAGCTGGAGGCAGGTGTGCCACTTTTTTTATTTCAAGTTGTACCAGAGGAACACTTCCCCCTGCCCAGTTCTGAGGGGTGTTCTTTTTAGAAGTCTGTTTATATAATTTGTTTTCCAGTGGAGAAAAATTACTGTAAAAATAGTAAAGTATTCATTTGCATGTCTTTGAACTTGGGGGGGTTGTTTTGGCTTTTTTGTTTTCATTTTCTTTTGACAGAAAAAAAAAAAAAAGAGAAGAGACTTCTTAAGATCACATGGAAAAATATAAGCAAGGAACTTAACAAATTCCAAATATTTTCCTGTTTTCCACTGACCTAAGAGTAAAACACAATCTGTGCTGCCCATTCAGAGCTGATAATGGTTAAAGAATCTCTTGCAGTTACATTTTTTTTTAGTGGGATTATAAAACAGGACTCATGTAGATTTGAAATTAGACAAATAGCTCAACTTCAGCAAACCAGATGTCTCTAAAGCCGCTGTTTAAGACGTGGCTGAAAGAGCGTGCTGGCAGTGCGAACAGAGTGCAGGCAGGCTGGTCACAAGCCTGGGGATTGTAGCTGAGGGAAGGTCACAGAGGCTGTCAAAACAGCCTGGGAAATTAAATGAGGAAAACAGATCTCCCTGCTTATGCTGCTGGATGAGCAGAGGCACCCTAGCATGCGCGCTTCTATGGGGCTCTAGGTATGTGTACACGACACAATGGAGCAAATCTGAGCATCTGCTCCCCCCAGGCCAAAATGTCTCTCCACGATCAAGGCTTTGTCTCACAAGATGTGGAGACCATCTCAGCCAGCAAATCTACCAAACTCAGCATTATTTTGTTCTCATCAGATGTAACCTGTGCTTACACCAGGATGTTCCACTGTCTTGGCAAACATATTGTTTTGACAACCTACAGTGCCAGTCATTAAGGCAAACCACAGGGCCAGGGCTACCTTGGACTCTTCTGCTCTTTGGCAACAATCCCCAGGGTGATCTGTGCTAAGAGACTCTGTTACCTGGGTAAGTCCTCTCCCAATGACATACACATACACAATTGACAAGGACGCCAAAATGTCCTTATTTTATACCAGATTACCTAGCTACATGGGAATCAATGAATGCCTTAAGAATGCAACAAGCTGCATAAAATTTAACAGCCTTCCTCTTGCACAGCAAGGAATGCAATGAATACATCACCCCCTGTGCTCTGGGGTCATCTTTACTTCCATAACAACAACTTCAAGGCAGTGATCCTGCTGACACAAGCAAGTTGTTTGCTTTTCTAACACCACCCCTTGCTAGTCCTCGGCCTTTCAGGCAGCTGGAAAACTGGCTGTGTTTGGCAGGTGCAGAAGGGCTGGATGGTGCGGACATCTACAGCCACTTTCTTTTCCAAAAGGAGCAGAATAAGCTCTTTCCTAACTTTATTCACAAGGTACAAATGGGCACAGTTTACTACAACAGATAAAACGTCACTTCTCATGTCATCAGTTCTGATGGAATCTAGGAGAGACAGGAAAGGCAAAGGAGCAAGCAGAAATCAAAACCGCAAGTGGAATATACTCTGATACAAAACTCAACAGGCTTGAGCTCCAGGTATGATGACAGCGTCTTCTATGAGCTGCTGTAGGGTGTGCAAACAATCGCTATGCAATCACATACGCACTTCATCTCTCCTTAAGTTATGAGACCTGAAGGACGACTGCAAAAATTCCTGCCAGACAGAATAAGCGTTCACCAATGGCTCAAGGCTTATACGATACGATTAAGAACAGGCATTACTGGGGCCAGTCAAAACAAAACTAAGACCCTTGGCACAAAATTTAAAAAGCAACTGAAACATCCACCAAAGTCCTCAAGCCTCCATAAAGTGGTGGAGGAGAGGGGAAGCAAAATGAACAAAAAGATGAAAGATAGGAAATGCAATAAAATCAAAGCAAAACTATCTCGCTTTTAATGTACCAAACTTTAGAGGTTTTTGGTTGCATAAAAGTGTACTCATTTTCTCCTCTCACCAGGCACAGAAGACAGTTGGACAGTCGATTTCAAATCCTGATTCAAAACAGGGTTTGATGTACATCTGCCTAACTTGACATGATCTGCACAAGGTGTAAGACTTCTCCAAGACAGCTCTCTGATTCTCGTGTGTTCTCCCCACCTGGAGCACAGGTCAGTCCCAATCTGTGCTGCTGGCTCCTGAGCCCCATTCTGCACACCCATTTCCAGTACCTCCCTTGCAACCACACTGCTTCTCAGAGAACAGAAGCACTTTTAATCCTAACACTTTTCTCCTTTTTTTTTGTTTGTTTGTTTGTTTTTGTAAGGAGTGACCTTTTAAAACAACCCACCTGTCTAAAGAACACTCTTTCCTGGTATTTGTGAAGGATATCTGAACAGATTTGGCTATAACGAATGTCATGTCCCCAAACATTGAACTGAACTAGGAACTAGTCCTTCCCAGACTTTGTTTTGTTTTTTTTGTTTGTTTGGGGTTTTTTGTTTGTTTGTTTTTTCTTTTTAAAAATTATGTTTACTGAAACATTGATAAAATTTACTTGGTAACCTCAGGGCTTGAACCTCAGCTGTATACCCTGTGTGTACTTCACACTGGCACTACTGGAAGAGACCAGGAGCATTTTTCACTTTTGCATAGGATCAGTTACTGATTCATTACCCAGTTTCTAGGGAGGAGTCCATGGCTTTGCACAAATATAATGGGGGGCAGTGCTAGGCTCTGGAAGGACTCAGGAATTTGCAAACTCATCCGGGAAGGGAGTCTTTACTATCAGCTACTGGTAAGCTGCAGAAATTGTTTATAATTTTTATTAATAAATACCAAATTCAACACCCAGAGAAACAGTACACAGAGCATCTGGCATATTTTTCCTGCCACTTCCCTTGGGCAGAGCAACCTGATTCACCTCTGCTCAAAGCGATTGCTCACATGCTCTGAGGAAGGCATCCACAGGCAAAGTTGGCTTCCAGGGAAGTTCATTTCTCTGCTAGTATTCCTGCTAATAAGATTTTTAGTTATGTAAAGCCTGTATTTAAAAAATATGTTTTTATTACTTTTAACACCACTGAAATCCACCTGCATCTGTCATGGGAGGAGAGAAACCAACCTATCAACCCAAACAAGCACTGGGAAATGACAGAGGACTTAATTACTCTAGGAGCAGCTTCTCATATGGTGAAAGCAAACCAGGCTTCCTCACCGAGCACTATCTGACTGGTGTAGGGCCATTACTCCCAATTTAAACACATCCTTTAATCAGTGAGATGCCAGTGTGGCAAATCCATGTGCCTGGTTAACAACGCGACCTGAGACACAGTACAGTGGTTGCAAAGTGGAGAGGATCCATAGAGGTGATAAATCCTTGAAGTGTAAAGCATCACATAGCAGCAGAGATTGGATCGCCCTCCCATTTCTCAGTTTGTGGATTTGTTTCATCCAATTCCTACTCCAGCCAGGGTTGGTGCAAAAGCCAGCCCCCTTCAGAAGAAAGCCTGGCAAGTACCTCTACTAGCAAAATCACAAGCCAGAGAACCCTTCCCATGTAATTACAGGGTGGTGCCACTGTGCAGATGTCTTTATGCAAAGCTTTGGCAGCCCACAATTAACGAGAAGAATCCTGCAGCAAATGTGGTTGGAAGGAAGCGAAAAAGACAAGTTTACCCTAAATTTGACAGAACTGCCTATAAATAGCTATAGGGCCTTGTCAAGCACATCTTGGCTGTAATCTCTCCTAAAATATCATGTCAGTGGGATTTAGTCCCACATGTATATTTTCTATTGGAAAACAGTCTCACTAATACATCTCAAATATGTCTCATTGCTCTCTGCCTAGCATCTGGAAGGTATGCACATGGATTTATAAGGCTTATGTGAAGCATAAGTCAGCGGTTAATCCATTTGATTGTAAATCATGTGACTATGTACTGTGACCACATTAAAACTCTACCATCAATAAAAAAAAAGGAGTAAACTATAGCTAACCTATAATTTCGGTTGACTGGATCAAACCTATTCCATGGACTCACACGCATTTGGTCCCAGATCTGCTGTACAAAGGAGATGCTTGTCAGTCACATATTTAATGACTTACATGTGCAGCTCATGAGGCTGACAGGCTGGAGATTTTTTTTCCCCTTCAATAGTTATTTATGTGACAGAAGAAAAATAGACAAAACGGAACACTGGCATCATGAAGGGTGCCGAAGTGGGAGAGGCGACTTTTATCACAATTGTGGCATTAGGCTAAAGATGGAGCACTAGAAATAAAGATAAGGCTTAAACATCTTTGGCAAGACTTCTGGCGATTTCATGCCCAGGAGGGCCAATGTCACCCTGAAGATAAATTTCAAGCAAACACTTTGGCCCACAACTTCTACTGTATGCCAATACTCTCATGCTCATCAACCCTGAAGACTTAAAGAGGCAATCTGATTATCAGTTTTCCTGTAAGCCTCTATAGAGTCAATCTGCCCACTGACCAAGCAAGCGCAAGGTCACCCTTTAAACACAGGCCTCCCAGCTCTCATGTGCAGGATCACAGCTGCTTGATAACCCATGAGAGAAGATGCTGCTGGGATGATCTCCCTTGTACAAGTCAGTAAAGTCCAACAGGCATAACTCACAGCTCCATGCTGTGGCCTGTGCAAGGCAGTATTGGCTCTTCCAGAGACCACAGATCATCTGGGATTTGTGTGGGCCTCAGGAGATCAAAGTCCAGTCTTTCCATCTACAGGCCTCAGCTGGACTTTCTCTTCTGTGGCAGACCAGCTTCTTCCAAGTCCTGCTGGCTGACCATTACTGCCAGGCTAGGAAAGCCTGGAGAGGCAATGCAGTGACAAAATTGCTGACAGCAGAATCACATCTTGCTGCCCTTGGAAGGGAAAACTAAGTTTTCATAGGAAACATGCACCACAACTTGCCCCCACCTTCAAAGCTGTTTCTGATCTGAGGTTCTGCAACTGGCACTGGCAAACTTGCATGTCCAGGCTGAGTAGCCTGAAGTGCACCAGAAGCAAAAACTGACATATCTGTCTCATGGTGTTGTAAATTATTTGCTTTCACAAAGTTTTCCTGCCCCTGTTCAAATTTCAGCACTCCACCTCCCCAGAACATGTATTTCTACGGAAGCTACAATCAAAAACTGCAGCGTGTCTTGTGTTGCCAACTGGTTTTACTGCAGAAGTAGAAAGTGAATTCCTCTCTGCAACGGAAGTGAGGAAGGTGGTGGGAAGTCCTCTCCAGAGAACTTGGTTCTGAGGGTTTCCCTTCACATCTTGATGATTTCCTCAGAGGTTCTTCCAAGTACTCCAACATCAAAGCGAGAGAAACCGCACTGCTGTGCTTCTGTTTGGCTCCTTTATCAGAGCAGTAGAGCACTGCAGAATACTCAGAGCCTCACATTAATTAAACGTCAGTGTCACTAGGACGGAAATCATTACCTAAGACTCTATTTATGGAAACACTGTTGTTTCTCCATAGAAAAGATGCGTGGCTGGAGAGGGAAGAAAGAGGAGAAGGAGAAGAGATAGCCATTATCCTACATAATAATTTAAAGATTTGTTTCCATGTATTTATATGACCAAAGTCTCACCACCAAATGTCCAGCCTTCATTAGCTGCAAAGAGATGGGCTTCTTAGGGGGAAACAGGCTTTCAAATACACAAAGAAACAGACCCACGACACCCTCTCTCACAAATTGCACCACAGCCTTCCTTTCTTATTGCTTTTATGATTCAACGAAATATGTCCTGATTTTTCAGACTCGATTAATATCATACATATGGTTGCACTACCCCAGTGCAAAACAAGGACAGGCCTCTGTCCTGTTGGGCACCATATGCATGTGCACAGGAGCAGGAAAGCATTGCCCTCCTGCCATTTCTTCCAAGTTAATTCACAGATCTGGCCCTTTCTTCCATGCCTCTCTCTCACTGGAAAATCCCTCGCTCTCCCCTTGTTTCTCTGTTGTGCTGCGGCTCCCCTTCTCTGATGGTAGCATTTATGTGCATTTCCTAGTCAGCCACTTTTTCTAGAGTGCAGGCCCAATTTGCATAGCACTGTTCCCATTTTCTGATGGCTTCTTTCATGTCATGAATTTTCCAGGCTCTTTTTCCAGTCCACTGGAGACCTGGAAGAAGATATCATGATGCCAGGTTTCACAATTCTGTGGTGAGGTCTGTGGTACCTTCATGTTGCCCCAGTGCCTACAGCAGTGAGTAATAAAACTCTCAGATTTCACACAATGAAACCAATAACCTTCAGCCCCAGAAAAGACAGCTTGAAAACTTAAACTCATGTTAGTGGGTTAACAGCTAAACTATGATTCGAAAATATGTCAGTCCCAGGATTTATGAATATTTGGGGTTTGCAATTAAAGCAATTCTCAGACATGCAAAGTAATGGCTCTGATTCTGGAGGAAGGTGTATGTGAAGCAGAGAAATGTTCATTAGCTGTGACAAGCAGACTAAGCATGCACATACTTTATCTCTTACAATGCCATCCTTGCCTGTGATTAGGGCTGCTGTGCCATTTACAACCACATCCCTAAATCATAAAAGAGAAAAACTTCATTGGGACAGTGAGTGGAGGGAAGCAAAACTAATTTCTACACAGAAGTCAGACTACAGGACTCTACCACAGCCTTTAAGCCCTTGCAAGCATAACACGGAAGAACCCAAAGCTACTGAAAACCAAACCATTCTTCTGTCTCTGAATTTGTCTCATTAGACAAAGCTGTTCACACAAAGCTCCACCTACATGCCTCACTGTTTGCATATATGAAACAACGCATTCAGTCTTTATGAACTCCACACATTTGACATCTTGTTCAGTTGTTTTGTGTGGCCTGTCCCTTATGTGGAAAAAAGCATAAGTAGACCAGAAATTGTCTCAATAAAACTATCTATCTACATTTCTACTGAAACCTGACTGGTAACTCCACTTAAGTACACCCTGCTTCCTTATATCAGTAAAACTCCTCAGTCAGTAACCTCAGCATGAAATGCAGCTTAAAATAAAAAAATACACATCTGAAAAGACAAGCAGACGAAAGATATCCTAAACATCCCAAACTCCAGTGTAAAAAGCTGATTTAATCAGATGTTTCCAAATGTTCAATAGCTTACAGAAATACATCTGAAACCAAAAAGTTCACTTTTCTCATCTCCCTTTCCCCATTTGTTCCTGACAGATTTGACTTTGCTTTTATTTCTCACATCAAGTCATAATCCACTTGTCAATTTGTGCAGGCTATTATTTAATGTGAAAAACAGAGTGTTTGAAGTCTCATCTGAAGAATTAGCATACCAAACACTAAATATTATAGGAGCTGCTTTTTATATTAGGAGCCCCATGGAGCAAGCCATGAGAGATTATAAAATTAACCAAGTAGGACAGAGTGGAAAACAGGCATCTACCTCCTGATATTGGGGCTGATATTTTTCAGAATGGTGGTTATGCTGGAAAAAAGAAAAAAAAAGGATCTTCTCTTGCGGTTCCAGTTGCCTGATTCTTAAGTATAAACATTCAGAAGAAATAGCCAGATGGGTCAGAAAACTGTTTGGTTCAAAAATGTTGGGGGCAATCCTGCTGGCCACCGGCACTGGCGTTTCAGGGGGCCGTGTTTTCTGAAGGAAGATGGGTGGCATTGGCTGATCCCCCTGACAGTCCTCCAGGCCCTAGGAGGACATGTCTGTGCACAGACAGACCACAGACAAATTCCCCCTCCTTGCATACCACCTTGCACTAGAGGCTTGATGGGTGTGGAACGAACTGGAGGCTAAATGAGTGAGGTAGGATGGGGGTGTCCAGGGTGGGAACCACTTGATGGCAACTGCAGGGAACAGGAAGTACCTCGATGTTCATGGGAGTAGTGAGTTTTGCAGATTTGTCAATAACTACAAGAATCCACCTGGACAGCTGCTGCAGAGGTTTGCAAACAGCTGAGTTCACTTCCTTTCTGACGTTTTTTTCTGTGCACCCACAACTCTACATTTGGACCTTTAGGGTGCTTCATGCCAGGCACACACAAGCATTCAAGAAGTGGCCTGGTTCCAGCACAAAGGGCACTTGTGCAAAACTGAGCAGCCATCACAACACAGGTACTGCAGGGAGTGCAGGAAGCAACAAAATAAATGGCTGAGCTGAAATAAAAATATATCAAAACGGAGCTATCAGATCCTCAGCTCTACTTAAAAAATGTCTTTAGGTAGAAGTTAAATTTTCTTAAGCACCACTTCTGATCGTTTGAAAATTTGCCCCATGTTGACAATAAGAGATGTAGCTCAGAGCAAGCTACCTGATCCTACTTTCCTTTCTTCTTAGAACTTCTTTAGTTCTTTAAAAAGTGCATTAACTGCTGCACCCTGACAGTCATTCCCAGCAGTACAATACAGAAGGCTTAATCTTGTAGAGTAACAGCAGGAAATGCCTACTGTGGGATTACACACCCGGATGTTCTTGATGATGTTCTCTGATAGTGCCCTGGCACCTTCTGAATAGATTTTCACATCAAAGAATCACTAATATAAACACACTTTGTTTACACCGCTCCTCAAAAATCCTTGTTCAACATCTCCTAAACAGCTATAAATCACTGATCAGGCCAACCTCTACAAATTCTAACCCATCTGCATTCCAAGTTCAGAGTTCAAAACACACTGTCTGATTCTAGTTAAATCACTAACTCTTAGATCAATGTAATGCTCCAGCTGCCACACTACTTAAGTTTTTAAAAAGAGTACTATGATAGCTTTAAAAATATTTTAGTGAGGAAAACACCAAGCAGTTCACCACTCTTATAGGTTCTGTAGAGAACTTATAGTTCTGTAGCCCTTCAACTTTGAAAAAGATCCTCATAATCTAGTGCATTTGATTTAAAAATACAGACGTTTAACTAAATCACATATTAATAACATAAAGTATTGCAATGCAGCTACAGTAGGAACACATACCTTTCTGTAACACAGTCACAGAAATAAGGAAAAGAAGCTAATATCTGTGCATCCACCTTTCCATGGTAACTACTAAACATGATACCCCACAAATTTTGACCCAACGTTGCTTTTTACTCAATAGCTCTTAATAGACAGGATTTTCTTCCTCAAGAAGAGTAGTTGCTTGTGTTGACAGAAGGCACATTGCTGGAAGGTTTTGAGCAGAGTAGTAATTATAGAGGACAGAAGAACATCACCTCCAGGAGAGGAACTGAATATATCAGTCATGATAGAATCTGGGTCTCAACCACGTAATATACGGTCAGCAATGTATGGTA
This sequence comes from Nesoenas mayeri, assembly GCF_963082525.1. NCBI lineage: Eukaryota > Metazoa > Chordata > Aves > Columbiformes > Columbidae > Nesoenas > Nesoenas mayeri. The sequence goes on from NC_137540.1 coordinate 25,322,188, forward strand.
CATGTAGCACATACACACACACGGTGGGAAAACAGAGGGCCTGCAACTGCTCAAAGATTTATTCCGTGACTAGTTTTGTACAGGAGTGCTTCTCAGTGCTCGAGAGCAATGTATTAACTTCTCATACTTTCAAATATTTAGTTGACTCAACTGAGGGTGCAATAAAGCAAAAGCACATTTTTTTTGATGGAAAGCATTTTATTTCAATATATTGCTGTCCCCCACGACATTGCTGTAGTAAGGTACAGCATGGCTATGGAGAGAGAAGACACTCAGTACACTTCTTCCTTGGTCAGGTGTGCCAGCGTAGTGTCCCCAGCCAATCTTATAAACGTATAGGATCCTGAGCTCAGTGAAGAATTTTTTGATTCTGGAAATCAGACAACTATGCAAAGAAGTTACAATTATAACAGGAACTGGGGCTAAAAAGGAGTCCTTGTCCAAAAGCAAAAAACCGATAAAGCTCACCTACTGGAGGAGTCCTTGTTAAGCTCTCCCTCCAGACAAAGCAAACATACACAGAACCACAGAATGTTAGGGATTGGAAGAGACCTCAAAAGATCATCTAGTCCAATCCCCCTGCTGGAGCAGGAACACCTAAATGAGGCTACAAACATACACAGAAAATAAAAAGCAAAAAGGCCTCACTGACTGCTCAGCTGGCCTTTTGCTTTCTTATCTACCAGCCATCTGGTTTGAGATTAATGTACAAATGTATTCTGAACTTGTTGTTAATCAGAATCTAAATATGGAATCTTTACCAGGATCATCCATAGTAGAAATTCCATATTCTTGTTGTAATAAATGATTTTTTTTGAACTTAAGTAGTACAGTGGTAAGTGAAGTGCTATATGTAATTGAATTCTTGCCCTGAAATGCATGAATGTATAAATGCTGACAGACAGTTTATTTTTTTCCCCTCATCATTTTACTTCGAAATGAAGTGTGGCTCTTGATCAAGAACACACTTGTACACCTGAGCATATGTGTGCACAGGCTCATGGGATATGTTAAACACAGTTCAAATAGCTGAAGCATAGGGATTTCCTCTTCGCTAACTCTATTAGCCATGTTTGCTTTTTTCAAGCTTGATTTTCCAGAGGAACCAAAATGATTAGGTTGTCATTGAGCATGAAAGCCACCCGTCACATGGTCACACAGCAAATTTAAGGCAACCTTGTCTACAAAAAATTACACTTCAATTTACAGCCAAGAAGCATCTTAAAAATAAACACAAACTGAAAAAGAGACAGCGTAAGCAAAGACAACTGTAGAAATGTCTGATGGTGCCAGCACACTTCCTGGGCACTGCTCAAACAGTAAACCTAGTGATAAAAAGAAGGGTCATTCCTGCTGTCCCTTCCCTAAATGGAACTGCTGGAGGAAGGGGGAGCAACATTCCCACTCAGGAAGGTCAAGTGAAGCAGGTTGAGAGGATTATTTTGTTGGGCAGAAAAAAACCTGCAAAATATTTCCTGCAGCTGTAGTGCTAAAGCTAACGCTGTAGTGCAGGCAAGTGCCATGCCTCAGACTGATACATAGGAGGTACATATGTGGAGAGAATGGAAGGCAAACATAACCAGAAGAAAAATATCAGTTTTACAATCAAAATGGGTTTTTCTTGTCTGTTGATGAAGTTCATCAACTACAGACAGGAATATTCCCTCAACTTTGACACAAGAATAATCACTTCGAACTAAGAGTTTTCCAATTAAAAAAACAGAAGTGGTGTTTACTGGCTTTGTTTATTTTGCTTTAGCTTCTAAAAGTGAAAGACTAATCACATATTTCAAAGGTAGGATACAAAAAATGTCATCCGTTATTGTCACCAGTACATGGATTACCCAACTTCTTTCTTTGCATGTTCTACCAGTTTTCCCTGCACTGTGGGCAATGAGCTTCCCTTTTCCCTCTTGGAATCACTTTATCAAGTAAAAAATCTGCCTGGCTCTGCTCACTGCATCTGGGCACTTGCTGCAGCAGCATTAGGCTATGAGCAGATGCATACGAAGTTCTTGGCGCAGAGTCCAGCTCTGAAGATACTTCACTCTCTGCTGACAGCATTCTGGCTGCATCGTGGCCAAGCTCAAATCCCACCCGTGTCTTGCAGGAGCCTTCCAGCAACCCTGCATGTGTCTAAGACTCTGGCGGCCAGCAATGCACAGCCCAAAATATCGAGCTACAGGCCATCTGAATGCAAATCTGGGTATTTTCCACTTCTTTGCCTAACTACTCCTAGCTGAAACATAACATGCTTCTTAGGGTTGAAAGAGAAACAAATGCTGCATTTCTGTATGAAGATGGTGAATGGGAATCAAACTGAAGTGCACAGAGGCTAAATTAAGAGCACAGGCCTAAGTATCTGATAACTGACTGAAGACCAGCTTCTAGGAGTCCAAAACGAAACTGTAAAACCAGTGCCAAACACTTCTCTTGAAAAATTTCATTTCATCTCTGAGATTGATTTCAGTCAGCTGAAACCAAACTGGTAACCTAAACAAGCAATTGTATATGGTAGTATTTATATGCTCATTATTTGGACACAAAATAAAACTTCAAATATAACTTCAAATATACTTCAAATCTAGCCCTTTCTTCCAAGAACCTGTTATATGTTCTACACGAGTTTGACAAAAAGTATCTGAAAGAATTTTCTGTAACGTACAGAAGACTTTGAAATATCAGTTAAGGATCCCTCCAGAAAAATGCATTACTTCCGTGAATTCCACAAGCATTAATGCACGGCCACCAAAAATTCTGTCAAACATCCATGATCAAACAACTGATTGGAAAAAACTACCCTAAACCAGGGCAATTTCCGGTTCTGGCAGTCATTTCTGTGCAGGTACGCTGCTCAGGGAGGGGAGCACACAGCCCCTTTCCCTTTGCATGCTCCTGCTCGCATCTTGCCAAATTCATGTTTCCCAAAACACCCAAGTGAATGAGGAGCCTCCTGGGTGGCTACATGGAAAAAAGACGGAGAATGCATTTCCCAGCCCTGTGCACACAGGCTGTCCTAGCACAGTCCCTTTTCTCTGTGCAGCATCCCACCGCAGGTACTGCTACTGCCTTTGCTAGAAACAGTTTGGAAGGTCAGGGCAGAAGCACAAGTGTAATGTGCATTCATAGGTTCATCAGCATCAGCTGAACCTTTCCTTAGAAAAAAACCTCATTAGCTCTTTTAAAGTTGGTTAGCTGCTGTAGTCAGTCATTCACACCAGTATGACAGAGAGGTATAACCTCTTAAATATCAGCAGGAAGTGCCTACTGTCAAATTAAACATGATGATTTCCTTTGATGATACCCCGCTGTGCGATAAGGCGCATTTTCACATCAAAGAATTCACACTCATTTCTCTCACACTAACTCCTCGGGCAGACAAGCCCAAGTCCTTTTTGCAAAACTCAATTCTTGACCTTGAAATCAAGGACTCATTTCAAGGACATACAGGATCAAACTACTTTTTTCAAAGTAAGAAGTGGGTTCCTTAGTCCCTACCAAACAACGTGGTAATCCTGATTAACAGTATTTTCAAAGTAATTATACTCCTAAAAATGCTCTTAGTAAAAATAACAAGTAGGAGGGTGTCTAGGATAGTTCTGTTGTGCCTCTGTTGAAATTCAAGTAAAAGCTTCTGGAATTCATAGCAGCACACAGGTTAAAGTTATCTTGAATGTACTTAACAATTCAGATAAATCAAAGCAAAAATTATTCCCCTGCAGTCTGATCCAATGTCAGTTGATGCAAATGAGCATTGGTTGAAAGAGTGAATACCTGAGCGTATGCAGCCTTGGTGCCAACATCACACATGGTATAACTTGTTGATAAATGTGCCTGTATGGGTCATCAAGACAAATATTTTCTGCTTCTTTGTAGGAATAACACAGGTCATTCATCTCCCAGAAAAAGTTATCTATTAAATGATGATAGCTACTATACAGAATTTAATTCATTCTATTTTTACTTTTCCAGACATAAGTTACTGTTAGACAAAAGAGCTGGTACCACAGATCTTCTGGGAAAGGCTGCAATTTATTAAGGTTAACATGGCATCCACCATTCACGGTTGCATCACCAGGAATATCTTTTACTCTTTTTTTAACCAAAGATCTCATCTGACTCAACCTTTTGCTTTAGCAGCCCTCTAAAGAAACGTGATTTTTGGCTACCTTGAAAGACTACAATTTTCCTTTAATACATACTTCAGGGAAGGTTGTTTCTTTTAAGTATTCTCTCAAACCTGTTGCACATGTTCCAAGACACCCCAAGTATGGAGTGCCATCTCCATGTGATGGAGAGAACTTACAGTCTTACCTTCCTTCCTGGGTTTTGGTTTGGTTTGGTTTTGGGTTTTTTTGTTTTGGTTTTCTTTTGAGTCAAAAACATGCCTCTCTAGCATCGATATGTACCACATGATTCCCCAAGAAACCAAAGCCATGTGCTTTCCTCCCTGGGAACACACTCATCACATGTATACAGGTTTCTTCAGTATTCCAGAAATTCACCTTATCTTTTGACTAGTCTAAAACTGCACCTGGGATTATGACAAGATGCCTCGATAAGAACCTTTAAAGCTTGTGATGCCTGTGTGCACGCAATCCCCTGCACACGTGCTCATAGGCACTGAGAGGAGGTAACTGAACAGAGCAGCACTAAGACAGAGGGCAGCCAGATACTTGTTCTCTCTTTCTCCCTGGAGGCAGCCGTGTGCACACTGTGTTCATCAGATCGCTCCCTCAAGAGATAAGGTGATAGCAGTCCTGACTGTTTCTGCTCCCTCGACTGTGTGATTCATCCACTGACCCAGCTGCAGATGTGCTGCCTCCTGCAGCCCTCCATTCCCACCGCTTACCCAAAGAAAACATACAAGAACCAGCAAGTCTGAGGCCTCCATCACACAGTGCCCTACCCAAAAGATAAGGCGAGAAGACTGAGGCATCCCTTTGGTATGCTTTGGCTTCTGCTGTTGCCTCAGGAGGAGAGAGCCAGGGCGCAGCTGCGCTGTGTGGCCAACAGAGCAGGAGGCAGCAAATATCAGACACTGCGTCAGTATTTGACAATGGCAAAGATAAGAGAACTAGTGCAAAATGGCAGGGTTGACGGAGAGATGGACTAGATTATCCTTCACAGGTATAGCATTTACAGAGCGAAGCAGTTGCCTCAGAGCTGAAATGGTCAACTTTTACATCTAGCTGCAGCAGCTGCCTGAGCCAATTTTTGAGTTTGTGTCTGAAAACCTACTGCAGAGAGACCTCTCCCTTTTGTCCCTCCTGTCCTCTTGTTTTGCTACATGCCCTCTCATCCTGGTGTGTTTTTGTATTTACAGCAGTCGTGCAGCTCAATTGCCTAAAACCTCATTCCTTAGTCTCTTCAGGAATAAAGTTTGGGGACTCACACATAAGCAGCAAGAAGAATGGGAGGAAGGGGGCGCAGGGGGAGGGAAGGGTTACGAATGAATTTTGTCCACTGTTTTAACTGCCCCATCTGCCATCAGCCTGTTGACCATAAGTATAAGAACGAACCTTCCATGTCAAATCTTTAAAGCTAGAAAGATCTGAAACGCTTCTCACCCACTGAATGTCTCTGGAGAGTTTTTCTATGTGCCAAATTATGGTACAGTTTCATGCTCTACAACTTCAGAAAAGCTTCTGAAAATGGCTTAGAAGCCCAGCTAAGATGAGAATATGCTACTAACCATTGCTATAACCCTGGCCCAGCCAAATGCACAAGCCTTTTTGCCTTTGCTGGCTACGCAACAGCTACAGATTTTGTATTTGTCCATTTTAAGCATTTCAAAACATTTTTGTGAGGAGTCTTGACAATGTTCCAGTAAAAAGCAGCTGTCAAAATGTATCGCAGAATATACTAGCAGACCTCCCCAGCACTGCTGCTATAATTAGGTGGTGTTTTTTTTTTTTAATTTTGGCTTTAAAGCAGCTTGCAGATAATATAATTTTCAGTTTGACTAAATGTTAAGAGCACATCAAGTCCATAATTATATTTCAATTTGAGAATAATGTGTTCAGTTTAAAAGAAAGCAAGCAGAGTTGGTGGTAATTTATTTCACCTTTCACAGCTTCAGAAAGCCAAACCCTCAGGAAAGCCAAACCCTCAGAGTAACTACAGCTCAAAAAGTGTGCAGGAATTTGGGACCTCCTTCCAAAGACATCCCAGCCATTTCAAGACAGTACTTTATAGGTAGAAGGTCTGAAGATTTACCCTCCAACTCTCTTCTGACACTTTCTTGACTTCAGTGAAATAAGAGAATTCAACTCCCCACCCCAATGGACATGACAAATTACAGAGAAAAGGGCACATCTCCTATTAGGGTCTCACTGTTTGTGGTGCTGTTGCAACACAAAACACCTATAAATAAGGCGTAACTGTCTTTCAGGACATTCTGTGTTGACAGAATTATGCTAAAGAGCCAGAAATTACTGGGAACCTTGGCTCCAAAAACATTAGCACAATTTTGACAGCCCTATTTAATACAGGTTCTTTTTCAAAAGCCTTGGCCTAACACGCTGAAGCCAAAGGTCAGACAGGAGTGAATCTGACTCTGTGCTGCAGGGTCTCACAGCCTGTTTTCAGGCCAAATGGTCACTAGTGTCTTGCGAAGTTTTACCCAAGGCACAAAACAAGCTTCAAAACACTATTGTTTTTTCAATATTCTTTAGGTGCGATGTATAACTGTGCCTTGCCAGGATCAGGACAAGAACTATACTATGACTCAGAGTTAAAATTTCTCCCACTTACACCCAGAAGAAAGATCTGGGGATTTTGTTACTGTTGTGTTTTTTTTGTAATGTTTCCCCAGTCTCCAGCCCTGAAGGATGCCTGGCTTTTACTTACTCCAGCTTCCCATCTCCCACTCTCTTCCCTTTTTCTCCTCCTATGCTCTCTTACATTTCTCTCATGGTTCAGAGAGCTGCTGTCTTACGTAGCAGCTGAAAACACACTAGCTTCTTTCTACTTCCTCCCATTCACAATTTCTTGCTTTGAAAAACTAAATAAAAGGAAATGAAAGTCATTCATCCTTTAAAATTAAAAAAATGATTATTTTTTCCACCTGTGATTTTGTTTATTTGTTTGTTTGATTTGGGGGTTTTTATCACTCTCTTTCCCTTTCTGGAGCTCTTGAGTGCAAGCCTCTGAAAAACTGCACTGGCAAACTAGAGGTGACATGCTTTTGTAGTAATTTATCAGAGACAGGAGGAGCATGATAAACCATGACGACCAGCAATATTGCCTTTCTCCATCCAGGCTCTCCTCTTTGTCTCTCTTTCTCCTGTTCAGCCCACCAGATCATTGTTTCCCAGTTACCAACTTCTGTACCCTTTATGCTCTGTTTTTTGCTAGCTTTTTTTTTTCTCCAACATCAGATCTGTTCAAGGCACTGATTTACTCCTCAGTACCAAGTTTCGGTGCAACTTTGACTGGTTCTTCCACCCATCCATTCCTCCTCATGAGGGGAATATCACAGTTTGTGTGAAAATTTAATCTCAAAACCTTCAATACCTATCCCACAACATCAGTCTAAGTCTTCACTTACTTTGGACAGAGCCTTTCCTTTGCTGAACCACCCCAGACACTGCTGCTGCTGTCCCAAAATACTTCCTTTGATTACTCAGACTACTAAACAAAGGACTCATGATTTACATTTGCTTAACAACATTTAACACAAGTGCTCAATGGGACACACACACACACACAATTTAAGTGTACATTTTCAGACCAGACCAGAAGAAAACCTTACACTGTAGAAAAGCCCAAGAAAGGCCAGGTGCCACATCATCGAGACTATGAAAAGGGCATTGAACAGGTTTAGCCAGACTTCTAGAAAAGCAAAAGGAGAGAGATTTGAAGATGTGATTATGGCACCTCTGACACCAAACGCACTACTTCATAACCACAGAGAATGTGCAGGTGTTAAATTCTGCAGAAAGCCTTGAACTGGATATGGCTATAGGCTCTACAATCAACTACCTTTACCCCTCCTTTTAACAAGCTAAAAAGGGTCAGCCTTGATGGTAGCGCTTATAGTGACTGATTATTTCTAGTTTTTGTTTTGCTTTGGTTTGGTTTTTTTCCATGTTAAAAAGAGACAAGTGGATGAATAATGCCTCCACCCTCGCTTTTCCAAGAACACACTGTCTTAAGGAGCTCCATCAAAGCAGTGGTATCTGTTCTCTGCATTAATTCTAGCAAAAAAACAGTGCAAAACCAAGGAGTTGGAAATGCGAAGGGAAGCTGGCCCTTGTCAGGCTGTTTCACGTCGGCAAAGGTGGAAGGTCACTGTTGGAGATAATGGATTTTGACCCAGAAAAGGATGGCTCTTTAGTTAGGATAGAAGAAGAAAAGCAAAAAGAAATGGTTCTCTTCTAATGGAGGAAAGTTTGGGAGTTTTTCAGGGCTCTGTGCTAGGATCTGTGTGATTAAACACACACATAGATGCCCTGGAAGAAGGTGTGATGTGAAGTGCTGATAAAGCCTGCTGGTGAGACCAACTCCACCTTCCTCCAATAAAACACCAGGAGATAAATCACAGATATGAAATGGCTTCTGTACAAGGACTATAAGAACAGACAAAGATGATGTGGAATAATACAATAGAATGGCCTAGAAAAGGTTTTATGTTTCACTACTCCAAGGAAGAACTAGTGACCATGAAATGTGACTGAGAAGTTGAGAGCCAGTAAAGGGAAAGGCTCCTTGTGGAAGGGATAAGGAATCTGTAGCACTCCCTGTCACCACATGTGGACTCCAGAAGTTTACATATATTCAAGAGTCGGCTGGACAAAATCAGGGAAAATAAAGCCACAGGAATTTACTGAATCTCCTCTGTCTCCCGGAAACCTCTATTTACCATTCAGATAAAACTAGGGACTGGCAATAATAAAATAATTTAATTCCCTGAATATCAACTCCAAGCTCTTCTAGCTAGGCAAGAAAGTAAATACAGAAAGACAAAGAAGAGGGCAGTGAATGTCCATCTACAATGTGAAATAGCCAGGACCAAGCTTAATTTTTTGTTCCTAGCCTATCCATTTAAACAAGTTGTCTGAAACAATTAGTAGTTTTGAAAAGATACATAAGAATCTAACCAAAATGAGCTATGTAAACATGTTAAAGCAGTCCACAGCCACTTTGAACCTCAGCGTGATCCTGCATAATATAACAGCACTATATATTGTACAACTCTGCAATCTTGCCAGGTTTTATTTTTAGGCTGACAAATTGCCATCTAATAAGCTTTCCTTCATACTTAATGAGATAATTTTCCCCTCCATTTCTTCAGTTTATTTTTCATTCTGTATAAAAATATCCCTTATATTCACGCTTCAGTCCCTCTGAAGCGTATTCTTACTCTTTCACTAGGCAAAACAGAAAAATCAGTAATACACCAAGTAAAAGCTTGTTATACACCAGAGCCTTTTTCTTGACAGCAAGTGTGAATCCCTCCTAAGCCAAGATTTCCCATAGCTCTGGTCCCCACTCCAAAATGCAGTCCTGTTTATCAAAGGGTAGTTTGTGAAGTAGATGTGACTTTGATCTTCATTTGGATTCATCACATTTAATAATTTCTTTCTGACAATAGTATTCAATATCCTCAATACTTTTTATTTACAAATCTGATACAATTTTGAGTTAGATGGCTTCAAAAGTAATTCAAAAGTCCTCAACAACTTTATAATGGCTGTTGTAGGGAGACTCGTGAGCCTTTGTCTTGCTCTAGCACATGAATATACAAAATCAATAGAATAAAGTATTTTAGTAGAAAGACAGGGAATTTTCAGGAGATTACAAAAGGCAGGCAGCCTGTCACTTCAGAGAATATGGGGAACGTAACTCTTTTCTGGTGGGTTTGCAGTTTTTTTGTGTTTTGGTGGATTTTTTTAGTTTTGTGGTTGGTGTTTTTTGGTTGGCTTTTTTTTGGGGTTTATGTTTTTTATTTTAGACAGCCCGAGTATCTGCATTGTATATCTTGAGAGGTGGTCTTGTGACGAAGTGTCACAGTAACATCATAAATAGATTCCCACATTCCAAATATACAATTCAACTCTCACTTGTCACAGCAAATACATGCCAGTAATAGCAGCTTCTTTATATAAGCCTCGCAGTCCTCTGATGTGCTGTCTAATCACTTTGATAGTTGACAGAGGCTTGACTCCGTGACATTATGAGCTGCTCTGAGGCATTAGGAAGATCACATAGACCTACAGTCATATATATTTTAGCAAATATTGTAGCATCATTGCTGCCAGAAAGCTTTCCAGTTCAAAATTACCATGATTATTTCTTGTGCATGACGCTGCAGGCAAACATGATCACATCAACTCTGACGCACCACTGGTCACTTTGACATTGCTGTTGCTTGCACAGTAATGGCAGAAAGCATGAATAAAACTACCTCAGAGGCAACACACCACTTTTCACCAGCTGAGTACTTTTTGCACCTCTTATCATTCCAATGGGGTAGTTCTGGAAGGGCAAAACAAATATAATTTGACAGGACATACTCAGTCTAGTAAGGATTGGTCTAGTGTCCAACAGTGAAGAACAATCAGATTTGCAAATAAAATATGTAAGGTACAAACTGCTACCCTTAGGATAAAATACATGCCTATTCCTCTTGGCTGAAGCAGATGTGTACCAAAACTGTAAATGCTGTCCAGTAGGAACCTGGAAAAGCCATTCAGAGTTCCCAACCAATTTCATGGCTTATGCCTTTTCATTGGAATAAGATCTGTTTACCATCATGTATTGGTGGACATGCCAGGCATTTCTGATATTTGAATTTCACAAGGAATGTGTTCAGAAAACTAATTGTGCTTAGTCACTTTCTTGGTTTTGCTTTTAAAATATAGATATACACATCACTGTAGAACACTCAACAGGGCAAAATATACCTTCACAGTTTTCCTATGAAGTGGCTTAGTTCAACCATTTATCCATAAGAACAAGAAACAGCAGCAAATGACACAATTTTTATAATAGAGATTTTTAACTAGGGCCCCGTAACAAATTAGTCTATCTTCTGTGTGTAGCCTAATAATTATGCTACATTTATATGATTCCTCATGTATTTTTTTTTATTTTAAATCAAAAGTTTTCTTTTGAGGGTGAGGAAAAAGTAAGAAATATTTGCTCACTGGTATCAACAAGGAAGGAAAAATAAATGCTGGCTTCCTATTGAGTATTAACCCAAAACAATATTGGAGTGGACCATCAAACAATAACTGAGCTGGATTTATACATCTCATGTGCTCCTGAAAGGGATGATAAACAGCCAGGAGAGTCTCATAGCACAGCAGTGCTAACAGAAACATCTACTTGATAATTAACTCCCATTTTCCAGGTTCAGCCCTGGAGCTCTTGGACATAATTATACAGGGAAATTCCTGAGGTCTTTGAATGAGGAAGATAAGAACTTATCTTGGGTTTTCACTAGCATAGCCCTAAAGCTACAGGTATTTTATGCCTATGGAAACTGAACCACATGCAAAGTCTAAAGCACTCCTTCTATTTTGACCCCTTATGGGAACACGATAGAGAAACTGGCACCTGTTTCAAGTGAAGACCTCAGGACTCGTTCCACAGGTGAATATGGCAGATGAGCAGAGCATGAAAATAAAAGGAATTGCATCGTTCACTTCCTCATCCCTACAACCAACCGTACGGAGACTAAGGCTGATGAGGGAACAGACCTCCTTCAGCACAGACAGGATACCCCGGATTAGGGGAATATACCCCAGATAACTGCAGGTTCTGGTCAAACATTTCCTATCCTCTTTTCAGGGTGAACATAACCTACACCCTGGTGACCTCATTTGTCACTGGACCAAACCTGTCTCTTTTTTCCTGCCACTAAAACATATTCACTAACTTCAGAAATTTGCAGCTGTTGTGCATTCATATGTATCAATATTCCTGCTACAGATTAGTTTGCAAAATAATTAAGGATTGAGTATTAAAGTTTCAATCGAGTTCCACTGAACCTAATGAGAATTTTACTTGAATAAGAGTGAAACCTACTTGATTTAACATGTGGATTTCACTATGAAAAGCCTGAACTGACGTCCTCCACCTCACTGTGCATGTCCATCATGGCCAGGCCGTGGGCTTCGTGACTTGGGAGTGACTCAGCACAATGCCCGACACGGGCACATCGTGAAGAACAAGCGTCTGGGCAAGTCAACATGGGTCTGTCTGGAGTTAAGAGAGTCCTGTCACACCAGGATCAGCTGTTGTTTTCAAAGATGCTTAGGGTTTAAATGACTTGAGAATCTGCAATTACTGAGCATGAAATCACATCTTCACGCTTGGCTATTACAAGGATTCCAGTCGGGTTCCAGGAAGCAAATGCTGGAAAGGCAGGGCTGGTTATGATGAGCTTCACATGCCATTTACAAGGCCAAATTCACCCTTGTTATAATTCCTGCGACTTTACTGCAGCTACACACCAGAGATGACCTTAGTTCAGTGAATTCCACAGATGCATGAGATAAAAAGTGTTTTTATGCAAATGATAGCAATCATGCCCTGTGTCTGACTCTGGGCATTTTCTGAAGCCAAGAATACACAGCGAAGTCTGCAAGGAGCGTTGCTAATTATGCATGTGGCAGAACACCATGCCAGATCTTGTATATCCAGAGTGAGAGCAGCAAATGGAGCCCAGGAAGCTGAAATCAGGGAGGCAACAGAGGCTACTGGGTCAATGGTTTCCCTTCTGGTTGCTATTTTTGCATGTTAAAGGGGAGGCAAATCACACATCATCTATAGAATCATAGAATCATTTTGGTTGGAAGAGACCCTCAAGATCATCAAGTCCAACCATAACCTAACTGCAGCACTAAACCATGTCCGTAAGAGCCTCATCTACATATCTTTTAAACACCCCCAGGGATGGTCACTCCACCACTGCCCTGGGCAGCCTGTTCCAGTGCTTCACAACCCCTTCCATGAAGTTATGTTTCCTAATATTCAATCTGAACCTCCCCTGGTACAACTTGAGGCCGTTTCCTCTTGTCCTATCACTTGCTACTTGGGAGAAGAGACCAACACCCTCCATGCTACAACCTCCTTTCAGGTAGTTGTAGATAGCGATAAGGTCTCCCCTCAGCCTCCTTTTCTCCAGGCTAAACAGCCACAGCTCCCTCAGCCACTCCTTACCAGACTTGTGCTCCAACACAACAGCATCAACACCTCATCATTGCAACTTCTCTACCAACTCATTTGTTGCTGCACAAGTGGGAGCAGAGAGAAGATGCATCCACGCTCTGCCAATTCCCCTTCAGGGAACCACCATCCCCTTCTGCACCTACCCAGGGACACCTCTGTGGATCTAGTGACTGACCAGGACCCTTACCACCACCACCACAGAAACAGTCAGTGTGCCCTGGGTGGTGGGTGGAAAAATTTAGCTATCGGTAATTCACTTGGCATCATCCTAAATGCATATGAATGCAAATCTTCGACTTACAAGCAAAGCGCAAAGACGGGGAAAGGCAGATTGTGTGGATAGAGCTCCCTGGCATAGAAGTCAGCGAATTGTGTAGTGCACCAGAAGGCTTTAATTATGCAGATCTCTTTCAAGGTCTGGTTTGAAAGCGGACAAAAGCTTATAGGCAATTGGGAGGTATTCTCTTTGTGCAAAAAGTGTTGATAATATCTGAAGCAAGGAAAACATTTGAAAAATAAATTAAACCAAAACTGCTAACCCCACAAATTAGGTCTTTTCTTGTCTATTTATTTATTTCTTAATCCCCCCCCCACACCCCCCCTTTTTTTTTCCCCTTTGCATCTGCCTCTGTCTCACCATTACTGTTTTGCTTCCACAATGCTTTCTTGTGTTTTCCCGGAGCTTCTTTCTCCATGATTTTCCTTTATCTATTTTACTCCCTTCAGTTTTTGAAAACAGCATCTCTTTAGCCTGAACTATCTGTTCTTGTTAACATAACTCGGTGTCTTTCCAGATCAGAGGATCTCTTAGTTCTGTCTCCATGTCTCTCCCACTTTCCTAACCACATGCTCATCCAACCTTCCTTCACTCTGCACCCGATGAAGAGACAGACCCAGCAGAGCATGTAGGAGCCAGCGGGCAGCTCAGCTAATAGGACAGGAATGGGACACTCTTACTGATCAACTTCCAGAAAAGAAACTCCCTTCAACATAATCTCCATCCATCCAAGAAGCCTCGAGTGCAGCTCAGCTTCTCGGGCCACACAGGAGAATAACAAAGTATTTTCAGAGCAAAAAGAGGTAAAAAGGAAGCTGTTGGAAAGATTGTCATCTTCTCCTTTGCAAGATATCAGCCCTTACCACCACTGTGCCAGGACCTGCCATGGCACCGTGGTGGGAATTCTTTGACACAGTGTAAAAAACACACCTCAGAAGCTGGGACAGCATCTGTTTTCTATTAGTCCCAATAACAGGAATAAGATGCACTCTCTCCAAACCATCAGGTCCCTTATCTTCCTGTAGGGCAACTGAGACATTTTTATCAGCTCCTACACCCCTCTCCCTACCCACCCTCCCCGAGGATTTCCTTATTCAAACCAAACCCAAGTCATGTCTAATAAGTTATAGATGTACAAACTATGGCAGTGTTTTGTTTACATGGACTCTAAGTGTCAAACATATCCTTCTCATTCAAAAGAACTAACTTCAAGTCTGACTATGGAAATGCACTTCCTGTTAATTTGAATTTCTAGTATATTGTCATGGAGTGTTGTGGTTGGCAAAAGTAACTTGGCACTGGCAGAAATGGTCTTGACTGCAACATTTAAAAAAATAAAGCATCCCCGTCCAGAACCATCCTCTACGTCTACAAGACACAAATTCTCTCATAGCGTGCCAATGTGCTTGAATGGTATAAATTGTAGTATTTATTTTGTTGACTCAGCGTGTTCATAAACCCCAGTCAACTCACTTACTGGAATATTATTGATGTGTTCCAATAATAAAACTGCATATTCAAACCTCTTCTCACTCTCCTACATTTCTAAGTTACTCAAGCAAGTATGCTTAATTATCAGGAGCAGACACCCAAATTCACCATAGCTTCTACTCCTGCTTATGGGCAAGCCAAAAATCTCTCTTGCAGAATGCGGTGCCAAAGCATTAAGTGCCTGGAGGAAAAGGGAAGCAAGGTAGAGTCATTCCTCATCAGCTAGCTGAGCTCTCTGGAGTCCTGATGCAGAACAACTTGCTTAGAAGATTCACAATGATTTCACAAGTCTGCTTCACCTGAATGGAGCGCAGCTACCAGCCTCACAGGCACTGCCTCTCTGCTCTCTTTTAAAATACAGATATGTTTTCATTGGGCATCTGTTCTCTGAGATCAGAAGCCAACTTCTAAACGTCAGCAGACCTGATGGTAACCTTTTTAAATGAGATACATGAAAACATACAAGAACATTTTTAAACTTAAGTCCGTCCTGGAGGAGATACCATGAGCAGCAGATGTTTTCAAATGTCTTGAAAGAGAGAGAAACGAGCAGTGATTTCCTGGAGGCAAAAGAGCAAAACTCACAGCTTACTAATGTTATTCTGTCCTGATGATTGGGACCAGAGTTATGTTTTCATGAGAACAGTCTAAATAAATATTTGGTTTAGACCTAATTTCAAAATCCCCTGATAATGAGAGATGAAAGAACATGATAGATCAGGCATAAAATGCAGGTGCTCTTTGGGCTTGCAGACTGGCATGGAAATTCAACAGGAGCAGCCTGCAAGAACGGGAATGGTGGAAGGCAGGATGCCCTTCATGGAAGGAATACCTCTCATCTGGCTGCATGGAGGCAAGACAAAAGAAGATGGCTTCAGGAATATGTTCATGGCCACCCTTTTACTGGCAAGGCAAAAATGACCCAGCTCAAACCTTCTCTGTCCACAGTTGCTGCATCTCATGCACTTTTCAAATAGGTTAGTACTCCAGGGATGTTAAAAAAAAAACCCCAGGCACCTAATACTCAGGAAAATTGAACATGCTGTAAAACGGCTGTTTAGTGGGTCACCTGTCTCCAAAAATCACCAAGCAAACTACATAGAAGAACACCAAACTTAGTAGCTACAAAATAAAAGTATCAGTGTGTGAATGACAATCAGTTTTCCATCCATACAGAAGAAACAGAAGCTGGATTTGATGCTTCGGAGTTGAGTTGTGCACATCTGTCCGTTTGTTTTCTCCCCGAAAGAATCACTACCGGCATGTCAGACAATATCATCTTTCAGCTGTACTATATTGTCATCAAGGATGAACCTCAGAAGTTTAATTCATTGTTATTCATCGTAAGCATAAAGAATGGATGACTAAGCAAAAGTATTTTAATTTTCTTTTAAAAATCAGCTTATCAAAGGCAATGAAAAATCACCTTACACGAGCCGAGCATGTGATTCTGTTCTTAAAAAGAAGGAAAGAACCATATCTATTAGTACTACGAAAGTGCTTGTTTTTCAAGATATCTTTCCTACTTTACATTAAACTCACAGACACAGGGTTGGTTGTTCCTGCCCCGCTGGGAGCAATCACAGAAGCACATGAAAAAGAACAGGTAACAGACTTCAAAAAGGAAATCCTGCAGGAGGTTATTCCCTTTGTTATGGAAGAGGGCAATGGAGATGGACACAGTTGTCCCTTTTTTACTCAAAACCAAAAAGAACAAAACTGCTCCTGTTTTTTCATAAAAACTCTCATTTTTCCTCCACATCCACACTGTGCATATTCAAGCTAAAGCAGAGGTAAAAAAATCATGCCTACATCACAGCTGTTCACCCTGAATGAAGTTGACATGAATTATGGAGAAATAGGTCTGCAGAGCTGGGTAGAAGCAAGTGAGCTTCATTGCTATATGCGGGACTTAAGTCTTGAGATAGATATCCTTCTGCATTAGGCAGATTTCCTATCAAGGAATAACCTGTTTATTCTCAAAATCACCCATCACCAAACCCGCCCTTTACATTCTACAAAGTCATGAAAACTACTAATCTAGCGATAAATGTCTTTTTTTTTTTTTTTTTAAATAAACCACCATTTTTCCATGAAGCTAGGACACATTTGCTACCTGAGACACCTTCCCACTTTCACATACTGTATATAATCAGCTTCCCACTTTTTTGTAATTACCAAACAAGTAATTTTTTCTACAGAGTGGCATCTCATAGCAGGCATGAGCACAGGATACACAGTGCCATAACTCCTGTTTGACATGCAAGTCATGGGAGTGTTACCAAATTGTACTGACCATGGTGCCCTGCCTTCCTCTGCTACATCCATTCTCTGCGTTAATTTGTCATTTGCCCATTTCTGATTCAAAAGTAGGCTGCACAGAAGCAGAGCAAAATTTTGTTTTTACTCTTCTTAAAGTAGACATTGTACTTAATCCATGTCTTTTGATTAATCCTCCTAAGTTAACAAGTCTACAGGTTTAAATTAGCGTTCACACCTTCTCAGAGATGCTAGGCCTACAGCTCATAGCACAGCTGCTCAACAGGAGCATCTCCCACAGGGAACTGGGATATATGTTCTATTATTGGTGAGAGGGTTGGTGTTCAACATATGAGTAGCTACACTCCACAATAATTTATGTTTCTGAATGCCTAACTGCATGGTGTACAGTTAAATACTGTGAATGCCTGCACAGGACATTAGAGTCATCAACTTTGGAAGAGATGAATAAATAAGTGCTGAAAGATCACATCAAAAGAAAAAAAAATTCTGTCTTCCCAACAAGAACAGATGGAAAGAAGTGCTTCAGCAGATCTTTTTCATAAGCAACACAAGCTGAGTGAGAGCTCAGATTGTGAACACACATCAAAAGTGGTAAAGTACATCCTCTGTCAAGGGTGGACAGTTAATCCTAACCCGATCTTTTCTCAATTTCCCCAGCCTGAACTCGTCCAGGATGAAGCATGATGTCAGCTGCAGTCCAGTCTTCTTTCTCATAGACATTGTGTCATTCAGTCTATGGGAGCAGTAGAGATAAAAAAGCAGCAGTATAAAAATAGAGTTGGTTAAAATTTGCAATTAGTTAAAGCCTCCTTACCCTTTGAAGACTAGAAAGAAATGAACTAAAATCATGCCCTGAAATGAGAGGATCACAACTTATTAGGCTTATTGCATGCTATTAATACAAACTAGGTACAAGACCAAATTAATCTAGATCTGTGAGGCCCAAAAGTATGCAATACTGATAGGCCCTATAGCCATTCCTCTATCTCAGTATGTCACCAGGAGCAACTGCAACTTGAAGCAGAGCAGCACGTCCAAAAACATGGATTTGATGTCACGAGGTCCAGCTCTGAGATTCAGGATCCCTAAACCACAATAGGCACAAGGCAGGTTCACACTACAGCACTCAGGGAGGCCAGTAAAAGCAGATCTCGAAGGAGTCATCAATACTTCTGCTATTTTGAACCCAAACAGTAAATGCCATTATGCAATGTGGTTTGGCAAACTTCAAGCATCAATATTTAGGCAGGTTGGATTTTTATTAGAACAATTCACATGGCACTGACCTAAACCAGAGCCTGAGCCTAGGGGCACTGTCATGGTAGAGTTCCCTCTTAAAATTGTCAAGATTTTTCAAAGAACCACCTCTGAATTATCTGTCTGGAAACTTGGGTCTTTTTGGATCTCAACAGTTTTCTTCACATGAAAAATTGTACTGCAATACTTCTCCCTTTATGGGCACACTTGAGGCGGAGCAAGCACAGAGGGATGTGGCAGCAGTATCTTTTACGAAAGTAACACTGGCAATACAAAGAACAATATTGACTGTTTTACCCTGAAACAAGATTGGCTCAGCTTATCTTGACAGAAATCAAGTCAGATGAGTAGGGACTGATAAGAAGTAAAAGGCACAATGCAGCTTTTTTTTGGATTTCCTTTCAGTGTTAAAGGATTTAATAACTCGTATTTGCCACCCATGCTCAAATTCAGAGCCCTCAGCCCTCACAAGAGGAACGTTACCCTCTTCCTCAAAGTAATTTCTTTTGCTGTTTTAAAACATATCCAAAGTTGTCACTGTAACAAGAGACCAATTTTCTTGTGCTGACCACAGGAAGAGATGGTCGACTGCAGTAAGATAGTTCAAATGTCTTAACTGCAAACAGGATTCCGTCATATTCTCGTTTATATAAGACCGGTCCGACTATATATGTGTAAAAACACTCAGTAGTATAGTGACCACCCAGAAGTAAAGAACTGAATTCCAAGAGGCTGCAGGGGGGGAAACACAGTTTAGTTACATACGTGTTCTTGTTTATATACTTTTTTAGAAAAATTAAATTGAGCTTTAAGAAAATAAAATTAAATATTGACGTAAATAAAATACAAGTTTCTAGAACATCTGTGTTGGAGAAGTATAATCATGCTAATCAGAGCACTGGATTAAGCTATAATTATAGTAGTCAGATTTAAACAGAAAGGAAAACATATATATATTTTTTTTTTCAAAGTGGAAAGCCCTGTAAGACATGTTACACAAAGAAGTAAAATATACTGCTTTTAAGTAAACCAAAACTACAGAGTAGCTTAGTCTGATCTCATCACACCAATCTGCACATGCATTATTGTTACTCCATTCAAGACAATATATTTCCTTTCATCTGAGTGGAGAACAGTTATTCCCTGTTGTTTGTAGTATGGTGGTGGATTGAAAAGACCTCTTACATACAGATGCTTTTAAAATCTCACAGACAAAACTGAAAAGGTAAATGTAGCTCATCCCATTTCACAGATAAAAGCAGTTACATATTAACATCTATTAAACTGCAATAACTATAAGTGGATATAAATCCATTGGTTTAATGCAATACTTTCAAATCATATCACCCGAGAAAGTCACTTCAATCAACTGGCCATGAGAGCAGCAGGAAACTGGGAAATGCTGTTAGAAACTAATGGGTGAACTCAGCTATCTGCTGGTGAGGGGATTTAAGTAGCCATCAAGACCATATTTTTATTCCTAATTTGATCTAGTGTGCCTTCAAATTGAATAAGATGCCCACACTTTTTTCTATCAATCATTTGGTCAAATAACAAAGGAAAAAGAATCACAGAATCACAGAACCGACTGGGCTGGAAAAGACCTCAGAGATCATCGAGTCCAACCCTTGGTCCAACTCTAGTCCGTTTATTAGATCATGGCACTAAGTGCCATGTCCAATCTGAGTTTAAAAACCTCCAGGGATGGCGAGTCCACCACCTCCCTGGGCAGGCCATTCCAATGCCTGACCACTCTCTCTGTAAAGAATTTCTTTCTAATATTCAGCCTAAATTTCCCCTGGCAGAGTTTAAGCCCACGCCCCCTTGTCCTGTTGCTGACTGCCTGGGAGAAGAGACCAATCCCCACCTGGCTATAACTTCCTTTCAGGTAGTTATAGAGAGTGATGAGGTCACCTCTAAGCCTCATCTTCTCTAGACTAAACAACCCCAGCTCCCTCAGCCTCTCCCCATAGGTCTTATGTTCAAGTCCCTTCAGAAGCCTGCATATGATTTTCCTATGTACTTTAACTCCTTGCACTTGTCTGGAAACAAGCTATCATAGATACCTTTTTTTATCCCATTATCAGAGAAGCTGACAAATTCTTGTACTTTAACTTCTTTATTCTCAGAATCATTCTGGTACAAACTCACTTAAAGTAGACATAGGTTATTAACATCTCATTTTACAGAATAAAGAATATAGCCCAGATTTATGTTCCTAATCCTTTAACCCAGTTTATCATTATCTGACACGAAATACTGGAGAGGGAACTCAGTGCTTTTACATGCTAGGAAATTAAGAAAAAAAAGGAAAAACCCCAAGTTTCTATGAAATGTTACTTTGGTAAATGTTATATTCTCTTTTCAGTACTACCTAAGATTAAAAATTAAGGCTATGGAGTAATCAATGGCAGAGTGGGTCTGCAATTCTCAGAGCACCAGAAGACTGGTAATAAATGCAAGTTTCATTCACTCTGCAGGTGCTTATCTGGAATTACCTGTGGATGCCCACCTTGGCCCTCAGCATCCTTCCTCTTCCACTCAGCTCTTTGCCCCTCATCAATCCCTCAGACATTTCTATCCTGCTTGTCTTAAGAAGTAAATTAATCCAGCCTACTGTGTTAACAGCCTGTTCAGTTTTAGCACGGTTTCTTCCTCTCAGCCACATGAATCTGTGTTTTTACAACATACAGCTCTCAAGGGCCTCAGCCCTTGATTCAGTGCCACAGTAACGCAAACACGAAATAAGACACCAGTATTACCAACCATAAACAGAACCCAACCTGCGATGCTGTCATAACATTCATGCACTTGTCCAACGTCAGCAAAAAAAAAAGACATTTACCTAAAAAATGGCACTGGGACACAGGAAACACTTTGTTTTGCAGCAGTCCGTTATTCCCATCAGAGTTTATGAGCTGCTGCTGTAATGGCAATAGTGCAGCCATGGCATCAGGCCTACAGGAGACCACTGAGATTCAGTGTGTACACAACTTCTCACTGACGCCTGGAGCAGAAAACAGAACGGTGGTTCTAATCCCACATTCAGGCAACATTCCCATTGACGTCAAACATAAATATTGGAGAGTTCAGCTGTGTAAGCCTTCTGCAGTGTTGAGAACAAGTATATTTTCAGTACTTAAATGCTTGGCATGTTCTTAAAGAGAGTTCAGATGAAGCCTAAAATGCAGGTCCTTCCAAACAAGAACTTTCTGCTATACCAACCTGTCAGCTGAAATGTGTTCCTGCCTGTATCAAGACACCTGAGTACTGGGCCAAGGTACAGTACAACGAGCATTTCCTCAGTCATGTAATCCTTCTCTAGTCAACTGTGGTATCTCAACTGTTAGCTCTGTGGCACACAGGTGAGTAGTACTTACATACAAAGCCACTGCAGGTATGGAATTGATGATTTTGGGCACTACCTAATGAGTTATCCCTGTCTGCTCCACAGAAGGCATGAATGACTACATGCTCCTCCTCTGTTAATTACATTAATTGTTACATACTTCTATATGTCAGAGAATAAAAGGCAGCCATAAACAAAATACACATCTGTCATGTTTCCTTGTAAGTTACATACACTGCCAAATTTTAAGCCATAGCACATTCACTGTGCATGGGCAGACCCTGCACCTCTGCCACGTCCCAAGCAGAGTGGGCATGCCTGTAACAGCCAACTAGAAGAAAATACATCCAGGCTCCTTTAGGAGAAGTCAGCATAGACTGTTAAGAGTGTAGGCTCATTTTATACTCCCGCCCCACCCCCCAGCCCACCCCGCTCACTCCTATTTTCATGGGCTAAAACCAATAACAGAGAAGGAACACCTCCGTTAAAGCAGGAATCACCACTGCTGATTATATGTGCAGGATGGCAGCGTAGCTCAACTTCTGTCTCTGGTGTAATGCAAGTAATGATAAGGTTGCACATGTCTGTTCCAGCCAGAGTAGTTTATATTTATTAGTGCAGAAGTGTAAAAATATTTGCTGGTAAAATGAATCCAGTGGATGTTTTTGCTGGCAGGAGCCTCGGAGTGACAACTGTACTACTCATTGTGAAAGAGTAACAGCTGAGCATGTGTTGGAGTTGCTTCCACATTCACAAAGAGGCATCCAGTACTCTGTGATTAATTGGATTACAGTGGCTTTCCACTTCCCACCCAGATCAACTGGCATTTTAAGTTACTCACTTATCACCCTGGAGGATGAAAGGTTGAAATTAATAACTTCAATAACAGGCCTTTTGCAACTGTTTAAAAGACTTTTTCTCCTCCCTTCTCTGCCATCAGCTCTCTGCTTTGCTACATTTTCACAATGCTCAACTATAGCAGTTTTCTTCTTTGGCAAACCAATCAATTCATATGACACACAATAAAACAGTGGGACACTAATATAAATCTTCCATCCTTCCCCCCAAGATAACAGAAAGCAAACATTTTAAACTCTTTGGTTTATGTGAAATCAGAAGGAACGTGCTCCGTGAAACCAATTTCCAGTGTAACTTGAAGTAGGATTTCAATGGTGGCATGAAAAACACCACCATGCCACAGGATCAGTCTAAAAAGTTGCCTTCCTAGAAAGATGTTATTCTGCCACTGCTGGGGCGTTTCTTATAAATTTTGAAATTAACAGTAAATGTTTTGATCTTTCTTTTTACTCTTTGCAAGAACTACGTGATCATTTTCAGTAAACCATTTTCCTTGTAATGCCCTGGTCTGGAGCTTACAGTTTGGTACACCTTGTTTGCATTTGAGAGGCCACAGCCATAAAGGGTGAGATCCCAGACAGATATTCCTAGAGTCAAGACAGTTTTTCAGAGGCCACACAAGAAGTCCAGGTAAAGAACATACAACCTCTCTGCCTTCACAGGTCCCTATGAGAAAAATCAGAACTTGGCCTGTGGTATTTGTGGAATTGAAGTAAAGGTAGTAGAGGTTTGATGTTTCTCAGAAGCACAGAAAGAACTTATTCGTGGCACTGAGTCACAGCACAGTTCATTCACAAGCCCGAAGCCAAATGGGAGCTTCCTTGAGTGAGTTGATAAAATAGACTTTTAAATTATTATTTTTTTAACTGTAAAGAGGAAGGAAATTGAAGACTAAGTGAGAATAAAGTAGCAATATCAGATCATCCCAGGAAATAAAGTGCATGCTACTAAAATCTTCATCAAGAAGGCAAATGATTTCTCATATATTTTATATCACCAAAGCTTTCTACCTCAAAACTGTAAAACACCTACAGTCACCAGGGGACCAGCAATGAAAACTGCTATAAAAATAGGCTAAGTGCTTACTAGTTGCTTTGCTCAGAAGTCATTAAACTTTCTAAGTTAATTGTGCATGTCCTTTGTAGATATAAAGTGCTAATGATCATTTTCATAAAACATAATGTTTTGGATAAGCCAATCTTGACAAACACTGTAATTCTGGCATGCCAAAGACTCTGTTTTTCAAATGGCGGTGTCAACAGTCCGTTCTGTCTTTTAAATTGCCAGGATGATCAAAGCTGCATTTTATTGGCTTGATCAATGTTTAGCATTACTTACATTGCTGGTGCACAACCCTGTGCTGTCAGCACACAAAAGGCAGCTATCATCAGGCTATCTGAAGAATTAATCTTAGCAGAAGTATTGTTTAGACATCCTCTGTGTTTTCTCTAACCTACTGGTACCACTTGGCTCCACTGAGTGATGAAACCGCAACCTCTTGCCAATGTCATTCACAGAGGAGATTCAGATATTTAACATGACCAAACAAATCACAGGCAAAGCAGCAAGTCAGCTGTATTATTAGGCTTAACAGTTCCAAACCCACAGAATACAAAAAATAAAGGATATAATTAATGTTTACTAGGGGTTTTTAATCTTACAGGACAGGTGCTCCCTTTCTGACTCCTATTAATTGTGGCTGGATGCCAAGTGCACAAAGCCACAAGTGGAATCCAACTAATGCACAATTTATGAATCCCAATAACTGAATCAGTGCTTGTTGTTAAAGCAATTATATGGGTGATGCCAATAATTATCAGTCTCCAGCTGAATGTTGTACAAGTAACTAAATGAAGCTAAGTGGTATAAAGGGCAAGCAGTGCACTCCATCCAGCCAAGCTCTGAATAAATTGTGTCCATCTGTTCCTGAATACAACATAACTCAGAGACAGCACCTTAAAACAGCAGGGACCCAAGAGGACAGCAGTGGAAATTCAGAATACGGTTACCTGTCCACAACTCAAATAACGTGTGGCTATTCAGACAGCTATTTCCACACAACAACTTGTCATGGAGCTAACGAAAAAGCAAGATTTTGTTTACTGCACAAGTTGGAATTACTTTGTCCTATCTTGATGCTCAGACCCACGCCGTTTTGCATCTTGGTTTGACTGATCACAAAGTGACAAAGTTCTCCAGCCAAATATTTATTTTTTTTCTTTTTTCCCCCAGGAGTTAAGTCCTTATACCAGATGCTGAACAAGCAATTTAGTCAGATCTCCATGAAAAGTTTAGGCCTCCTATGTTTGTTCTTCTCCCTGCAGCAATCACATTTCTGAAAAGCAATGTACCTTAACTTGCAGCTCAAGAAACATCAAGAAATGTACTCCTCAAGACATGACTGACTCTTATCACAAAAGGCTGCCAAAATCAAAGGCATCTCAAACACAACTCTAAGAAACAAGAATATCTGTGCCCGTTCAGTGGTTTGCGAAACACAAAAATCCAATTATTTGCTTCAAAATCCTGAGATGCCACTTGGAATGTGTTCAGCAATGTCAGTACTCCTTCATACGCAAAAGCCAGTCCACAAGGTTGAGAACAGGAGAAATAGCGAAGAACTAATTTCCCAAGTGAAAGACTGGAATTGACTGAACACACTTTCCCTCAGCTCAGCTGCAAGTAGATGAACAGGACTTCGAAGGACACAGCACAGGGCACTGCTGCTCCCCATTCCAGCACAGCACATGGTTACCAACTCTCAAGTTAATAATTCATCTCCCAATTACTTTGATATCATTCAGGAGAAACATCTGGCAGAATAAGTCCTGTATTTTCACAACCTGAAAGAACACAGAGAGCTTTCCAAGTGCAGCACCATCCATGCTCCCTCCAAGCACTCTTAACACAAAAGCCTGAATTCTTGCTCCCATTTCAGTGTGAGTGAAGCAGAGAAAAAGGGCAAATGAGCAATACTGACATTTGCCATCAAGTCAGAGCTCATCCTCTTACAAAGAAAACAGTTCTGAAAAATCCAGCCTTTTCCTGATGGGGGATAATCAGCTCTCTGGACCTGAAAATGTCATGCTGGAGTTAGTGTGGTTGCCACAAGGAGTGCATGCCCTTCTCCTGGCTCTATAGCGAGCTGTACACCCACTCATTTTTAATAAAAAACCTTGGCCTCTAATCATATGGCTGTTTTCCTTAAGATCACACCACGCAACTTTATAAAAATCAATCTGAAAACTCAAAATAAATTACTTGTTCTGAGTCAACTTTATCTACAATTCTATTAACTGAAGGGTCTATGGGGCATGATTTTCCCTAGGAGAAACCATTAGAGTCTGATCCACCTGGAAATACTAAAAAAAATGTTATTCTATACTATTCTACACTTGGTTAGAGGTTTGTTTATTTATTCCATGCAGCTGAATGGTGCATAACTCCCAGAATTTTTCTGTCTCACCATTTAAATAAGCCTTGAATAAGCCATTATGTAAATGTATTTAAGTTTGTTCATCACTTGGGTTTCTGTTTATGATCTTTCTAACAGTCTCGTACTTGAATTCATCTACATAATCCCAAAATAGTTCTATCTTCCAGACTCGTATCTAGAAAAGATTAAAATCCATTTATTTTAAAGAAACATGATAGTTCTAGTACAGGACTGATCTTAACTGCTTAATCAGGCAAATTTCCATTGACTTACTGGAAGTTTTAGGTTCCATATAAGGATAGGTACATAATTTCACTTAGTCAACTGGATGATGCCTTTGAGTCATAATTGAGCAGGGTGGGACTTTAATTAACTGAAGCTTTTCAGCACTGCAAGTTTATACAAGTTGTGAATGAGCTGCCAAGCACTGGAAGTCTAATTCCGGAAATCTGGTCCATTTTCTTGATCACTTCAATATCCTCAAATGTTTCTAAATGACCATTACATCACTTGAGAACCCTGTCATACAATTCAGAAATGCCAAATACACACAATGCTATGCAAATATTAATCATGTCATGTCACATGTTAGTATTTCAAATCCACCTGCTCAGAAACGTTGGCTCTCACAGATAAAGATCATCTGAGCAATAGCTCCTTGATATGCTATTGTTATTTCACACTGCAAGATGAAGTTTAATTGAAAAGACGTTATCTACCCAGTGCAAAAGCAAACAACTGAGTAAATTAATTATGACAGTATGTGTATTACGAACATTCAGATTTTTTCCACTGAAGAAAAGCAATACTGTTTAAGCATGCCTTTAGCATCTGCATTACCGCAAAGTAAGCTCATTAAACATATATAAACCTTTTTTTTTTGCCTTAGGGATTTCAAACATGAATTCCAAACATATAAATATTTATTTATTTATGAATTATTTTCTTAAGTGAAGTTTAAATTTCAATTGTTTTAAATTATTTTAAAAAATATTAGATTCTTATATATTAATTACATCAAGTAAAATAATTAAACTTAATGTTCTGGTATAAATCATACACATTGAGCATTTGCAAGATATGTATTAAAATCTGTCATTATTAATAGTTTTTTCTATGTATCTAAACACGTTATAGATTCATCATTAAATTGAGATTTATTTCTGTAATGCTTCCCAAAATGGACACCTGGCCTCTAGATTGCACTGTAAATGTACATAACAATACACAAGCTGCTATAATGGACCAGACAGCAATTTTTCTAATACTGTATTTTTTTTTCTTCCTAGAGACATCAAATCATAACCTTTGACCTGTAAATTTACATCTCAGAATACCAATTGCTTTTCCTCCACAAATATTAAACCTTACTACACTTACAGGGCATATTTACATCTTAACACACAAGTGGAGAGCCCATATAAGATATGAATGTTGAATGGCAAAATAAAGAAGTCACAGATCAGATTTATACCACAGAGTAACCCGACAAATTAAGGATGCATCTGTAAAAACTACTGTCAGAGATTTCCAGGCAAATCAGCAGCTGCTAAGGGAGAGAAGGACCCAAGTGTGCAAAAGGGAGAAGCGAACATTACAGATGCAATTGCTGAACACGATGGAAAACATGCTTTCCACATCTAAAGCTGCTTTGAAAGGCAAAAAAGCACTTTCTGAAGACTGACACATGAAAACCCAGGCCCGCAAGCTGGAGCAAGCAGCTCCTGGTTCCCCTTAAGTCTGTTCCCTTCAAGTGTACAGTCAACAAGGTTGTCAAGAAAGCAGTTCTCCATTAAAAAGCAGCCTGATCTTCCCCCATTGTATCCTTAATGGCACCCCAGGATGATGGAGAAACCTCCAGACACTTGGAAAACATCACTCCTTGGCAGTGCCATCCTGCGAGAGCCCACAGCCAGGCAAGGAGAGGATGTGAGATGGGGGAAGGCAGCAAATAGGGACAGAATTCACTGTCCCTTACCCTACAACCCCAAATCTGAAATGCAAGGAAGTCCAGTGCAATGACAGCTCTAGTTACTGCTAGGGCTGGACTGGTAGGAAACCTTGACTTTAGTGGTGAGCCTACCTGAGGCTGGGCTGCTCTGCATCAGCTTACTGCTTTGAGTAGCTGGCAACAAAAGCAATACGCTTCTTTAAAAGTCTGGCTTCAACAAGTAGCATTTATTCACATCAAATCTTTATAATGCAGATGTTGATCTCAGCTACAGTAGTCATCTGCAAATACATAATTGAAAAGGTGTTTAATACAGCTGAGGTCTTCTCTCATTCTCACGGCAAATCACGGAAAACATGCCATATCATGCTACAGGTGGAGTTCAGCCCTTTGGGACAAGCTGTACTCCATCTGAGACAGCATTTAAAATAATCATCTGAGTAGCAATGCTTCTGTCACTCAAAGTAACGGTAAAAGCAAGGTTAAATGTTTTTGTGTGTGTGTGATACAAAGAACAACTTGCTTAGTGTCCTATTCTGTTATTACAAGCTATTATCTGCTGCACTGTTAAAGTCAAGCAATAATCTTGTGTAGTAAGGATCTGATAATTTACAAGGAAGTCCATAGCTTGCAGCCAAATAAATATTTCACCACTTCACTGAATAGCTCTATCATTTATACAAAAAACTCCACAAAAACAAAGAATGTTCTGGAAAAGAAACTAGACAAACTCTCCCAGAAACACTTTTCAATGATTTTTGAAGTACAATATCTATACAAACATTCGTATCAAACCATAAACTTTATGGGACACAAAGTCCTCCTTAGTTATCATTACAGTAGGCCAATCAGTTGCTACAATACAACAGATAAGATGATAAACACTTTTCTCCAAGCACTTACTTGTTTGCTATTGCAGAATTTAATACAGTATTGATAATATGTAACTTACACAGATAATAAAACCTTGATTAAAAAGTGTCTGCTTTAGCACCTGTTCAGCAGCAGGGCCTGTGTTCTATTCCCACCTGGCAAGTTTGTGTCACAGTGATAGTTCAGAGTCAGATCCCACCACCAGTATACACCCCAGGTGGGAAGGACCAGGGTCTGGGTGGATGGAGACAAAGTTGGAGGAAGCAATTTTCCTCACACTAACTCTATGGGGACCATAAAACTCACTGGTTGAAGCAGTCAGGTCAGGCAGAGATGCTTGCTGGACAAGGACAGGAAGATGAACAGCCCAAAGCTGGGCCATGCCCATGCTGGTAAAATCTCTGCCCTGCTGGCCATGGCAACTCCCTTGCTGCCTGGCCATCCAGCCCTCAGGAAGTACCATATGAAGATGCATGGTATCATTAGAAACTGATACCTGAAGGCAAAAAAAAGAGGGAAATGCCAAGAAGAGTCACATAGATACTGAATAATGATAATTATAATCAAATTTCCCCACCCCCCACCCTGATCAAGCACAGAGAATTCAAAAGTCTCAAAGTCTCTTTCACATGCAGTCCTGATTATTTGCCCAAGACATTATCTCACCTTTTCTATTATCTGAGTGTGTCATAATCTTCATTTTATATGATGTTTGCAAGACAAGGGTGTGAGGTTGGCGATATTGTACAGGAAGCACAGGGATGCTCAGGGACATGGTAAACTCTAGCTAGGCAGCGCTGGAGGTCTGTAAAAAGAAAGAATTTGCCTTTCAAGTCCCACCACTCATACCTCTTTCCTGTCGTCCCTTCTGCCATCTTTATACCTGCATATTTCCCAGCAAAGACTTTAAAATCAGAAAAACAAGCCAACAAAAAAACACTACAAAAGAAACCAATCCCAAAACTTTCCTTATCAAGAGTTATAACACAGCTACATAAACAAGGCTGCTCATGACAAATGCAATACCAAGCCCTTTCAAAACATCAACAAAACATCTCAGGAACCAAGTGCAACCGGTTCAGCTCTGGACACTGCCATGTAGCTACTAACCATTTAGCTGCCAGAAGAACTCCTGGAAAGTGTCATCTACCTGATTTTGTGAGGAAGAACTGCTTATTTTGTGGCTTCAAGGGAATAAATGGCAGGAGACAGCCCGCACCTCTAAAGGGCGTACCTAACGGTACAGCCAAGGTGCCTTGTTCTTTAAGCAAGTTCCTGTGGCAGTTCTCCAAAGCAGCATGAAGATTTATAAGGAAAAATCCTGAAACTGAATCATTTCTTTCAAGTCTTCTGCTATTTTTGGCTCTTTTCCAATCAGATTAGCCTCCTTCACAACTTCCTGTTCCAAGTGTCTGTGCGCCACACACCACAGATATACACGGGGCTCTAACAGGCTGACACAGGGACATTCCTAGAAAATCAAAGCATTTTTAGTGAGCATGTTACAAGAAGGAAACATGATATGGAGGCTCTTTCTGATTAAATATAGCAAGATGCTTGCAAATGGGAGATTTAAAAGTGTAATAATACAGTGAAATCAATCAGATGTTACCAATTGCACTAACACACACATAACCCGAAAGGATGTTGGCTCACATACAAAAATATGGTTGACAGCACCGAAAAAAAAAATAAAAAAAATGTTTAGTTGTGTCTTTTGATTCACCAGGCACAGGAATCTAAAAATACAGCATAATTACCTATCACTGTTTCCGTATTGCAGATCCAGTGATTATTGGTTTTATCACAGCAGCTGTTAAAAGATTGGGAGGATGCGGAAGGGAGCTGTCATCTGGAAAAGCCAGTAGTGAATATTTCAAGTCAAACAAAAAGCTTGTCAGAAAAAGCCTTAAGCCTAAAGGCCTTCAAGTTTAGGAATGGTGCACAGGTTACTGATATGCGATCACTGGAGTTTGAAACCCATTTTTTAAAATCCACTGTCGTTTAAGTCTTATATACACACATTTATGCTCTGGGACATATTCAAGAACCAGTAACCATTTGACTCATGTTTACTTTTTTCTTGCTTACATTTGTAAGAACTTATATTAGTCATGTTCATTTAATCAGTTGCCTTAAGTGCACTTCACTGTGTGGCATGGTTCTTAACAATCAGAGCTATTAAATATTACTTAAAGAACTGAACAATAAACAGAGTTTAATTATTAAACTCAGGCCTACAATAAACATTGGTTTTCATGAGCTAAGTAATTTAGGCATTTTCTCACACATATAAAATCAGGTGCATCTCTTTAAAGAGCACAGATGTGGGGAAAGGCTGACAGATATGGTCAAATTTTGACTTCACAAAGATATAAAGAAATTACGAAACTGGAAAACTGTTCTGCAGGCTGCAATGAATATTTTCAGGTTAACTTAATACAAGTTGCTTTATGTAAGGGAATGCATTTTTCATGTTGACTATGGTGATCGTATTATTACTGTCAATGTTGTAGAACACATTATCTACAATATGGCCTGGTTTTATGCTGAAAACCATGATGCACCATTTCCAGGGAGCTGAATCTCTGACCAGAACGAGTTCCAGAGGCAAAGGTCAGAGTGGATCCAGACAAAGCACTTGGTAAAGGATGATGTTTCCAGACACGTTCAGCACTGACTTGCTCTACTCTTGCTGAAGTTAACAAGACCTTAGTGTCAAAGTTTACAGACTGATGGGTCTTCACAGTGCCCTGTCCCGACAGATGGGATGAGTTAATTCTAAACATGCCGTGCACCCTGACTCAACAGATGAGACCAGGTGTGAGTTAACCCTGGGTTAATTCTGCGTGGTTATGTGAAGTGGATGGCAGACAATCACTCCCGGAGTCCAATTCAATTATGAGTTTGTAAGAGTTTATAAAAGTATGTGTTGGAATACCAGTTACAGCAAATAGTGACTTGGCAAAAGTATAACAGAACTTATGAACACATTAACAGCAAAAGACCTACTATGAGCGATGTATTGGCAACCATTAGTAGCTATAATATGAAATCTAACCAGAATAAAACAGCAGAGCTTAAAGATAACGTTACCCTTATATGTTCAAGAGGGAAAGAGAGAGAGTGGGAGAGAGGGAAGGAAAACTAAGGTATAAGAGAGAGAGAAAGAGAGTAATATATCATGGAAGAAGAGACAAAGAAATAGGGATATAGGAAAAAGGAGAGAG
Source organism: Nesoenas mayeri (assembly GCF_963082525.1). NCBI lineage: Eukaryota > Metazoa > Chordata > Aves > Columbiformes > Columbidae > Nesoenas > Nesoenas mayeri. The sequence continues at coordinate 25,354,375 of NC_137540.1, forward strand.
GGAAAGAGCAGAGAGAAAGGAAGAAATAAAAAAGTGAGGGATCCAGTCTTTCTTACGGCCCCACAGCGTGGATGACAGGACTTGTATGATGATGTGTGGCCTTGGTGTTCCATGGCGAGGATGCTGGGGTTTGCAGTTTAGGAGCGCAACATCCTCTGATGTCTGGTTCAGTTCCCGAGGCGAGGCTGGTGGGCTGAGGGTCCTCAGTGTGATGGATTCCCTAACAGTGCTGTTTTAGGTGAGCTTTTTTATAGCTCTCTGAGTAAAGTCTGAGGGGGAATGGGGTGATTGCGAAAGAGCTACAAGTTTGAACAAATCCTGGGCCATGTTGAAGGGCCTCAGCTTTTCCCCTTTGTTTGCCAAGCTGGGCATATCAGAAGATGGGGCTATGTGCCCTCCTGCACATCCTTCGCCTCCAGTATCCGTCAGCTGGCCTTATCTGTGGCTCCTTAGCTTGTCATTGATATGTAAATCGCAGTTCCCCCTATACTGAATGTGTTATCTCCTGTGACTGGCTCAACTAGTGACTGGCTGAATTAGTTTCGCCACAATGTTTCCAGCCATGATCCTTATCAATACACAACACACAGGCCTTTGGTTTTGCTAACACCCTAGCAGCGGGAGACTTCTGGTTTAGTCAGTAGGTCTATTTTTGATACTACTCTTAAAGTAATATATTGCTCTCTATTTCAGGCAAGCTGCTTCCTAATTTAGCCCACTACAAGCACGAGAAGAATGAGGATCAATGTTTTACTGGAACATTTACTGGAACATAAAGAGAAATTTAACAAGCAAGAGAGAGAGATTTATAAGCACATCAATAATTATAAGAAACTTAGAACATAACTTCAATTACTGAAAACGTATATGACAGCTGTAAGATCTACACTGTGCAAGAAAGCAGCTTCTGAATGAACTGCACCAGCTGCAGAACTGGATAAGGATGGTTGTTTCTCAACAGTGGCACTTTGAAATCCATGAACAGTTATTTTCCTGGATGCAGCAATATCCTCCTGTAGCCCCAGTGCTGTCCCGTAGCTCCTGTAGCCCTGTCAGTATTTCTCTGTATATGGCACCATGCATGATGGATGCACCAGCTTGGTTGGTAAAAGCTCTACACCGTTTGCTGCAGCATGACATCAACACATGGAGAAAACTGAGCTGGATCCTCTGCAGACACACATGGTAGAAAGTTGTGGTGCACACTCTCTGACAAGTCTTAACCCAGGCAATGGAAAGGGCCTCCCACCTGTAGTGCCCAAAAGCTTAGTAACCTGTCCATGTGCAGCACCAGCACCTTGGAGTTTTACATTTAAATCGCTCATATTTTCTATCATGCTCAGTTTCTCTTTCTCTCCTGTCTTCCTGTCTTTTTTTTTTTTTTTTTTTTTTCTGTTAAATAAGGTAACTCAGAAGTCCATGTACGCCATCAGCTACTGATACACTAATAAAATTTGATGCACCTCTCAACATCCGTTGTGCAACGCAGGCAAGCCAGTGGTTGTTTTTCACCATCAGGCTGGCCATGCTCTGGAAAAGACTGTCCAGAAAGCTTGGGCAGAAAGTTTACAAGTCTCAACAGGACAAAGCCCTTAAAGTAAGTAGGTCTGAATCCAGTGTTGAACATGCTAGGAGGTTGGACTGGAGAGCTCCAAGGTGCCTTCCAACCCGAGTGATTGTGATTTTCTAACTCCATATCCCAAGCCGCCTCCTGAAAACATCTAGAGCAGATGCATACACCTCTTCATGCATCGCAGTCTGGCAGAAGAGGGCAGGATGCTCCAAGAACTTGACTTGTAGCATCAAAAATTGTTTGGTTAATTGAACAGAAACATACAAGTACTTCAGACTGACTTACTGCTATTACAGTGAAAGAAAAATATTTCTTAGTAGTGCAGGTTACCTTCTCTTGGGGGATGACCCAAACCACAGATGAAGCAGTCCCTTTCCCTTGACTCCATGGAATATGGCCACAGCCCTCAGATTTCAAGGACCGGTTCCTGGTTGTCTGATCCCAAGCAATGACATGGTTGCACAGAAGGTGCCATGGTTTCAATCCATCATCGTTCTTTGAAGTGCTGAGGGTGATGGGTTCTGCTTTTTAATTGCACAAGGTGAATGCTTTCACAGACTCCAGTTGATACTTAAAGATATTTTAGTATTATGGAAAAATACAGGCAAATTACAAAAGTGAACATGAGCCTTGTGAGACCCACAGTACAAACCACGTACTAACTGCTTAACTCAGATAAAAAGACTTTGGGATAGAGTCTATACTAGTACTTTTTTTTTTCGTTCACTAATTGATTTATCTTACTCCCTTTCTAATATTCATTCAGCCATGATACTGAACTGGAATGTAGCTTGATTCAATGCAAATTTTGGCTTTTATTTCTCTAGCACTTGTTTGTCCAGCTTTTGCTGAGACAACATCCAAAAATCTATGGATCCCACCCAACTAATCAAGGTAAGTAAGCATATGGTCAGTTTTGAGAGAACAGTCTCAGAGACATCCATAATTCTGTCTGTACTTCCTAGGTACTTATGCTTAAAGTCCAACAGACAAGTGGGCAAGCTAATTATGTCCACGTGACTTGTAGGAGTAGAACTAAGCCTCAGTCAACCCTCCTCTATACCTATATCCCTGTCTGAGCATCAGCTGGCTCACACCAGGTTTGGAGCAATATGCAGGCTTGCATTTAGGCTATGTGAGCAATACTGAGGGCTGGGCTGAAGACCAAAAACAACCCAGAAAAGGCTAGTTTCCCAAAATGGAGTAAAAAAGAGGAAGAAAAAAAAAATGCAGTGTAGAAAAGGAATAAAACCATCAGGACACAATGCCTGTGAAGATCTTTTACTGAAGGATTTGCAATTTAGTTTAAAGACTCCATCATCTACAGGTAATACTCAAGCAAAATCTGTCATGTTTTTCCCCCTGCTCTTTCTCATTTTTGAGAGAAACTCATAGAATCACAGAATGGTTGGGATTGGAAGGGAAGAGACCTCTGGAGACCATCTAGTCCAACCTAACTGCTAAAGCAGGTTCACCTAAAACAGATGCTCACTCTGTTCTCTTATATCCCTTTACAAAACTCAACATTTTGCCAGGCTTACAAATATTTTTAAAATTGGAAGCTGCTTCGATGACTCCTGCCACTAATACTGAGTTCATGACGTTTCCAAGTTTTCCAGGTATTCCCCATCTGCCAGCATTCATCCATAGCTGATATTCCTTTTCTATGCTCGCAAGGGTTTTTTTTGAGAGTGAAACCGCTTTTTCTGTATTCTTGAGCAAAATAGAGTATGCCATTAGCAGGCTTTATGGAAAGGCACATAAATACATGACTGAGGATAAACATTCAGAGACAGAGAGAGGAAGGAACTCTCAAGAAAATAAAACTATTTTGCTAACAAAGTTCACTTCCAGAGTCTCCTCAAAATCATGTCAATACTATTACTTCAAGGACATTCACACAATCGTCAAGGAAAATGAAAGCTTGAAGAGAGCTCTGAAAAAGTCACAGATAAGGGTAGCATGTGCAGTACATCTTTCCAAGTGAAGAGCATAGCAAGGAACTGACTTAACAAGACTCTCAAAAACATGTATATCAAATCCTGTAATATTCTCAAGTAGCAAGTAAACACAGAAAAAGCAGCCTTATTATCAAAGTGAGATGGGTCACTCTTAGAGAAGCTTTAAAAAAAAGTTATTTTCACCTCCATGAGGGAAAAATTCTCATCACCATAAAGCTAAAACTACAGATGACTAAAACCAGAGGTAAACAATACCTCTGCTATGTTCAGTTTCCAGCAGCAATACACAGATTTCTCTGAAGAGATCAAGGTTGATTTTTTTTTTTTTTTCTTACTAGTTAGTGCTGAAACAAAGTTGTTCATTGACAGACAGTAATTTGTGCTTCCTTGTACTAGACTGTCTAACCAGTTAATATAGTAGAGTTTCAAGGATGCCATATCCATAACTTAAAATTTAAAACACTCATGTCCTAATCTCACCTGATCATTTGCAAGTTTTGGTGCAGTGCCCAGGCATCATAATTATTTCTGAGGAAGAGAAATAGAGATTTATTGAGTAAGACAGGGCAATACCTGGAAAATTATGTATCTTCGGAAAGGTATGCTATTGCTAATGGCATTTCAAAACTTGATGAGAGTCAGCACTGTGGAATGGTGAACTCCAGGCGTATTTTTAATTATGTTTTTGATTACACTCCATTTAAAAGAATCAGCTGTCAACACTGATCATTTCCTTTTGTATAATTCATAAAGTGGTTAATTTCAGAAGCAAAAATATTACGGTTTTGAGTAATTGGCTGTTGAAGCACAGTAGGTACTAGGTCTCCACATCTGGTGACTGGGAGCATGTGCTTAGCTGGCTACATACTCACACAAAAACGTACCGTGTCAAGGAATGTGCTTCCACATGCAGGCTTTCTGCCTGAAGCAGGAGAAAAGAAAACCTCCCCAGTGAACGCAGAGGCCTCAAAACAAATGTATAGCTCTGCATACAGCAAGTATCATGGTCCTGTCCTTCTCTAGAGGCAATATATCTATTGAGGCTTGGAGCAGAGCATGCAAGGGCGTCATGTTATGGTGAACAAAAATGCACCTCCTTGCAGCGCTCGTGGTTTCTATCTACCACACCACTCAAATGTAATAATGCTCTGTCAAGGGTGTCAATCAACCCTACCTCGTAATACCACAATGTGATGCCATTACACAATTCAGAAACTTAGACCTGTGGTCTCTGAGGCACTAGTTTTCAATTTTTTCTGTTTCTGAGAGTCTAAACATCTTTCCAGAGGAGATGGAAAATTGACTTACACTCACAAACTGGTTCTCATTCTCACTACACAGTTTGCAGATGACGCCATAAGGTCCCAGCCAAGCTGAGCACTGTATCGGAACAAGGCCTCACATCTGTAGGTTATTTTCCCCAATGTCACAGCCAGCACAGAGTGGTGACAAATGCATAACCCATAATAATAGCTGAGAGCTGTGGCAACCAGTCCAATCTTCTTGCCTTAAAGTCAAGGCGTTCTCTTTGCCAACGACACATAGGGATGTTATAACAACATGCCTTCTATATGCCCTATTTTTGCTATTAAAACATAAACACTGATTTTTTGCATTTAACAAGTACGTTTAATAAAACTCTGATTACTGTGGCTGTGGCACTTAGCATTCCTGCTGAAGAGCCAGGCTACATTCTGATGTTTTCATAAATTTCTGATCTTGAGTTCTGAAAGCTCGTGGTCAATCAGCCAAGGGCTATAAACACACAGAAGTTATTTGTTTTCTCTGACTTGCTGGTGGCATATGACACTGGAAGCCAGAGAACACACATGAAACAGGCAGATATGCATTTAAGAGTAATTTATAAATACACTTTGTGGTTATTTGTTTGGAAGGTGGGTTTTGTAATCACAGTATCTTGATAAAGTTGTAATGTGATTATTTGTGGATTTTTTGTATGTGTTTGTATATTTATTCCTCCACAAAGAGAAACACATGACTGAATTCTAAACACAAAGAATCAATACAATTCTATGCCTTATATTAAAAAACAAAAACAACAACAAATCACACCACAAATCAGGAGTGTAATCTTTCATATATCTATCTGTGTATATAAGTTATTACAGAAAGGATTGTATTGGTCTTCTGCCAAATCCCTATCCGCTAATAGTTTACTCAAGGAAAAAACTTAATAATAAAAGCAAATCTTTTCTCATTCAGGAATACTCTCACATCTAATGTTCTCCATTATTCAGTGAGTACTTGTACAACAAACACATTTCCTAATTACCAACCCTGCACGCCCATCTGGTGGAATCTGAAAATCAAATTGGGCCTTTTTCACTGACCACCAGCAACAAAATTAAAGAAATCAAACTCTTCTCTGTGAAAGTTCAATTGTTTTCAATGGGGTTAAAAGCAACAGTTTATCTTCCAAATGTACTTTAGTTAACAGTTCAGCTGGAGATCTCAGATATGGAATATTTTACAAATCATTTTCTCACAGAATGTCTTCAGATGATTACAAATAAATGTTATTTAAAACTTACTTATGACATGAACCAGATGGAACACCAAGTTTCTTCCTCTGAACTATAAAAAGAAATTCTGCTCTTTCTAGAATGCTTCAGGAACTCCAACTTGATATTTGACTTGATCTCTGGACTCAGGCTCCTCACACACCTTACTTCCCCTGGTAGCACTTTTGCACTGCCCTTAAGTTCCTACTTCAAGCCTAATTTTTGAAGTATTTCATTCCACAAATACAAAGACAGCATTTTTCTTAGCAGTAGGTCTTTGTGGGGTTTGGGCATTAATTTAAGCATGCTGTACACTTTCACAACATCAAAGTGTACCTATTTTAACCAACAGAAGCATCTAATTAGCCATTCTTTAACTCATTTGTTATTGCTGAATATGTCAAAATTGACCACAATTATTAACAAATTTCTCAATAGTCCCCATACCTGTTTATCCAGTTTTTGGTGTTCCTCGGGCAGGCCACACAACTAGAACTCCTGCAAGCCAGTCTTTTTTCAGTCTGTCACAGCTGGAATTCTTATTTTCCAGCTGTCACAAAACTAAGCAGACATACTGATGCCAAGTAGCAATGTGGGATGCCAAGGTGAGGAGTTTTCTCCACAGAAACACATATTTCTTAGATTGGTCCTGCCATTGTAGGGAGATTTAAGACCATTTAGCTACATCCTCATCTTTTCATATACTACCATTCCGTGTCATCCATTTCCTAAAAACACATCCTCTTACTCCAAGCCTTTCTCATGAATGTGGCATCCATCGCTAGTGTTTTCTCTGTTGTTTCCTCCATGAAGCACTCTTCTCTAAGAGCCATCTATTACCAGAGTGAAGCCAATGATACTGCAGGACTTCCACCTGCCATGTCCATGGAGGGGCTGAGAGTGAAACACTGAGTGGAGAAGAGCAAAGTGGCACATGTCCAAGAGCTGAAAGTAACCGTGCAGGTTTATCTACAGTGCTTTTCCTAGAACTGGAAAAAGAGATAGCATTACTACCCTCTTCATACTCAATGTAAAATGCTGTCCTATTGAGATTGTTCATAAAAATATAAATTCCTGCCTGGCTTTAAGTGCCAAGTCTCTGAACCTAAGCAATTAGAAAATGGTAATTAGTTAATTATATAGAGAAGTCTAACATTTACTACCCACAAGTAGCCGTCCTCACTAGTTAGTGCAGAACAATTATTCTGAAGAGAAGATAATCGACCTCAATTTCCACGGGTATGTGACAGCAAAAACATGTACATTAACAACATAATAACTGCATTAGCCCATGATAAATTAAAGTCTCCAGCAAGGTTCATTGCCTCTGGAAAATACTGCATAAAATACCAAGAGTTAGCAATCCAGTAAAAGGTTTTAATAATCAACAATTAGTTTTTCCTGATAATTAGAGGCTTGGGAAGAGGCATGCTGCTTTCACCATGTCAGGAATGTTTGATCTGTAGCCAGCTGTAGTGCTGAGTTACACAACACTGTTCATTAGCAGCTCCATCAGTCCCAAACACCATCGTACACAAGAGACGAGACAAGTCATTAAAAATAAACAATTAGAAGGAAATAAGTTACAGACAGGACTGGAGAGAGATCCAGATGCCGCCTCCAAATCACGCTTTTCTTGTAAAGTCTGAAAATTCTTTTGCAAGCATTAATGTAGTCATCCAATAATGCTCTCCTAGAGACAAAAAAAAAAAACAAAACAAACAACCCAAAACAACACCACCACAACCAAAAAACCAAAACCAAAAATAAACCCAAAACACCCCCAAAAACCAAAGAAACAAGTGAAGAAACAAGCAGACATACACTAAAGCACTTTCAGGGAAGGAGCAACTTTTGGAGAAACAAGAATATTCTTTTGGAAGTGCTGCCTGTTTGGTGCCTAGCCTGACTGACTTGCAAGTGCCCAGAACAGCCACAGCTGCTCTGAGTCAGGGCGAACTGCAAGCTCTGAAGGGGGCACCTCAAAACAGGGCATCCCTAAAAAAATGGCACTGCAGCAAATGCAGCTCTGAGCACCTCTCCGATACAGATCTCCAATTCTTTGCTCTGATAAAACACTAGTGAGGGAGGGATTGTTGTTATTTGATTCAATCAGGTGCCAAAAATCCTGTGACAACCAAGTCTAGAAACACAAGAGATGTGGAGGCAAGTGGGAGCAAGCCCCACATCACACATCTGAGATGATCCCCTCTCCTCAGAAAGCTTTTAAAGTCCTATTTCTTTTGGATCTCCTTTCCGCTGCTTCAGCACCTTTGCAGAGCCAGAATTGCTGTCACCTCTTGAGCCAAGAGGACATTTCTGAAAGGAACACTAGAGAAGTAAATGTGTATTTTTGGAAATAATTTAAAAGTATCTGTTTCCAAGTTATTCAAGCCTGCATCAAAATACTAAGTGAAAAAGTCTCTGAGCATTTCATTTTCTAAATGAACAGAGTGATTCACAGGAACTTTCTGGGATGGGAGGTGAGGAGGCAAAGAAAAGCTGAGAATTTTAGTTGTGTAAGTCAGCAAACAAACAGGATGAAACTGGAGGAAGAGCAAGCAAAAGGTAGGGCCCATGCTGCCTCAGCCATCAATTATACTAAATCAGCTGTCCCAATAACATTCTAAGTTGTCAGCCAGAACACAGAAGTGGAAACCACCCCCCCAAAAATGTATTACAGTGCAAAACACCTCTTTATTCCACAATAGCTCTCAGTGGAGAGGGGAGGTGAAAAAAATACAATTTCTGAATGAGTGCAATTTCCAATAAGGCCCCAACAACTTGTCCAAGACCTGCCACTCATTTTGTTAAACTCCCGAAGCTAGCAGCATAGTGGGTCAGGGGAGAACTGGATTCCTCTTCTGCAGGTGCAATTTTGCATCTAGAAAATGAACTCCAGATGCAAAACAGAGTACTTGTCCATCTCTATAATACAAACCTGTAGTCTGACTGACGTTTGCTTGCTGAAATTCCCACCTGCAGTCCAATTGTGGGTTAAAAAAAAGGGGGACCCCTCTCTTGAACCAATCTATCTCTGTTCTGTCCCATTGCCACATATACGGTGGTACACTGGGGCATGAAGAAATAAACCTACATCTTGACCATCAACAGAGTATTTTAGGCATAAAATTAATGTACACCAATTATTTGTGGTAGATGAAAATATTTTTAAAATTATAAATTAAACTTAGAGGGAAGAAAAACATCTGGAAAGGTCTTCTGTGTCCTTGCAAATATGGAATTTCGAAAAAGTATGAAGTCTTTGGGGATGTCAAACTGGTTTAAATTCTTGATAAATCACATTTTCAGTTACATTTTTTTTTCCTGGTATGCACAGCATTGAAATCTGAAGAAAGCTAAATACAAAAAACTTTCATAGAAGCAATCAAATGTCACAGCTGGCTCTAAAATGATGTTACAGGCTATTGAGGTTTTCTTTCTGGGATCATTTCAATTAGTTTACATCATTACTAAACATTTAATACTTTCTGAACCGACACTTGGCATGAGGAGCAGGATCCCACTTTGGTGATGTACTGCACAAGCTGTGTTGTGCACACAAATCACCTCAGGCTGGAGTTTTCAAGGAGCCACAAGTGCCCTGATCCCAGCGGTCACAGTCCTGGGCATGTTCCCAGGAGAGCTTCACACTTGGCCACAGGAGCCTGAAGGAACATTTTCTCAAACATGCTAAACTTTTCTATTTAATTATTTTCAAAATGAAGCTGAGGCAGAAAGTTCTGAGGAAAAAATCATTACCAGCACTTGTAACTGCAGGAGAGTAACCTTTTGCTTTTGCCAAGAAAGGTTGGACCAGATGATCCTTGATCCCTTCCAACCTGGTATTCTACGATTCTATGATTAAATACAACCAATCTTTTGTTTTACAGAAGGAACACTACCAAAAAGACAGGTAAATTGCTATAAAAAGGATCTTTATTTGCCACCATCTGAAAATGAATGACACTTGGCAGCCATAATAATTCCCTGCAGTTCATTAAGCCTCACTGGCCATATTCTCCAGTGTTTAAAGCCCAGTTGTTCTGGAGAGCACAGGGATGCTCCACGGGAAGTCCTGAGTATCTGCTCTGCAAAGAAGGAACACTACAGTTTCCGTCACCAAACCTCCACTTCATATTTGCTATTTAAACATGCGAAGAACCACAGCAAGTCAGAAAAGCAGCTAAGGCACTTCCAGCTCTGCTACATTTCTCAGGCTGTGCTCTATGTCAGGCTCTCAGCTTCCACAGGCACACTGCTGGTGGTTGGTAACACAACCAAATTCCAAACTAACTTCAGCCCTACCTTGCACGGGGCTAAGTGAAGCAACTAAGCAGGTGGCAGTCGATACAGGAAAAAAGGATTTCTTATGTTGAAGGGAAGCTTCAGAATTGCAGACTCTTGAGATAAGTGCAGGGAAGTACAATTTGACCCTGCAAAAACAGATGGGTCTGACTGGCAACTCAGAGCACTTTTGTGAAGATGATGAGGACTGCTGTTCAGAAAGCCTCAAAAGAAGAGTGAGAATTGCTTTTTTATATTGAAAAAAAACTAAAAAAAAAACAATAAAAGGGCTAGCAAGCTAGAAAAAGACTCAGATTAAGAAAATTGTAGATGCAATACAGAGAAACAGATCATGAGTTAGGGAAAGAGATGCTGGTTATACACAAAGAAGGGAAGAGGTTTCCTCTCTCACAGCAGCAGGTATCAGGCACACTAACTAACAGTCTGGTTTGAACACACTGATTAGAGCAGTATCGTACAGACGACCACACTGTTTATTGTCATTATATATCATGGACTTGAAAAAGCTGCAGGCCAGGCTTGGTTCATCAGGAACTCAGCAAGACTTAATGCACACTTCCCACCAAAACACAGCCTAGCCAAAAAGAAGGTGTGAGACCGGAGGCGTATGTTGGAATTACAGAGGCTTTCGAGCCCACCAACACCGCTACAAATAAGAGGTTTCTGCTAACAATTATTCACTCCATTACCCGTATTGTTTTTTGTGGACAAAAGGAAGCCGTATCAGCAAATCTCATGTTTCCTGGCTTAACTCTGTGCTGATCAAACAGGTCAACAAGTAATAGCGTACCAGTTGGCATTTTCTGACCGGCAGCAAGGTTCCTTTTCCTGAAGCTGACAAAAGACACAGCTCACACAGCTTCAAGAGCTAAGTATCTCTTTTTATTCTTCTAAATGGAGTAGAAAACCCCCGGTGCAGTGAGAGTACATTTAAATGACAGCGTTAGGGCTGGAACACAGTGATGAAACACTGGAGGGAATGAGGAGAGAGGGAGGAGGAGATGGCTGCACTCGGCAGTAGCTGCTCTCCCATGAGAACAGGTAAATTACTACTGAGCGACACTAATAGGAAGGTACTATTCCTCTCCCTCATCAGGCTCACAGTGAAGCTCCTCAGGGTTCCAGGGATTTTATGTGTGAAGTCTAAAAAAAGAGATCACTTCAAATGTATCAATTTTTGCAGACATTGTGGTTACTAGGCAAGAATATCTGTGCTATCCTGGGAGTTACTGTGCATTAGCCCTCAGCAAGTGGCAACTTTTTAAAAACAAAACCACTCTAAATAGATGGTATTGAAAGTGGCATCCACGTTACTTGAGTGTGTGTGGATGTATAAATACATCCTAAGAGATGTCTCTTACTCCACTGAGCTTACTAACTGCGTAGGTAATATAGACAAAAGGTGGAGGGGGAGCAGAAGCACAAACCTCTGAAGCATCTTTGCCAACAATCACAGGGCAGCTCAGCAAAAAAGTCAGTAATAAAATCTTGGTCTCCTGATTCCCAGACAAATATTCTATCTGCTAGACCATACTGCTGCCACTTATTTGGAAACAGCATTTGCATCTGTGGACCAACAAGCTTGTCTACCACTGAACAGGACACTCCTGTCGAATTAGAGTGTTATCTATAATAACCGGCAGCAGACTGTTAATATTCTAATATTTTTCATCAACTTCAGGCTGTGAAATCATTTGAGCCTTCTGTGCCTCAGTGTGCCCAGGAATGATAAAGCCAAGAAAATAATATTTGCTTGCATATTTTAAGCAGCGGTATGCCCACAAATTCAAGGCTATTTTAAAGTCCTTTGAAATTCTTAGGTGCTAAGATTGAACACGAGAATGATGACCAAAAAACTGAGAAAAAAGACTAGGGGCATCACCTTGGCCACCAGGTCCAGTCCCTCATGATTATCCAAACATATGATGGATAAGATGGGCTGACATGTGCCTGATGCATATGCAGTCCAAGAGTGCTTCAAGGGCAGCTGCCTTGCTGAAGCTAGGACACATGGCCGACCATGAAACCTCTGGGCTTTTGCAGGGAAATACCCAGCTGCAGCTAGAATTAAGATGGGAAAAGCTGCCAAGTTTGACCCACCAGGCTGCCCAGGGATTGAGTTCCATCACAGCTTTTCTCCCATGGAGTCACATCCTTGCCAGCAAAACCATCACAACTCTTTACTCCACCAGCTCACTGCTCCAGGCTCTCTGAAGACTTTTTCCTGCACCTTGCAGATCCAGGAGGGCTGGCAGTGCCTGCAATGCCTGTGCCCCAAGGCACTGGCAAACTCCTTCTTACTCAATGCACCACCACCTCCACACACACGCATGCTCTCCTGCACCATCTCAGCAGCTCTGGCCATGTCCAGCCAGACTGACAGAGGGGCTGACAACAGGAATGTTACTGTTCTGTCCCCTAACCCAACAGCTCAGGGCTGAGGGCTGAGCAAAGTGTGCCTGCTCCCCAAGCCAAGCAACCACCACAGCCCCTCCGTAATGCAGGGTAGAGATGGGCTGGGAAGTGATGTGGTCACACCCAAAAGTGCAGGCTACACATACCTGGGAACTGACCTAGATTGGGACTTCAGATGCAACCCTGGATCCTTCAGTTTCGATGCAGCATTTAAGATGTGTAGTTCAAAAGATCAGTCCCTCATAATACCCACAGCGTACCACCCAAGGAGACCAGGGGAGACCAAGGGTATTTCCAGCGTGTTCAGAGCATGTCCTGGCTGTACAGAGACTTGTAAAGACCAGGTAGTGTTTTCTCCACAGTATGTGCTCATCAACAGAGAAGCCACAATCATAACTCAATGCATATTTATATACAGCAGACCAGTGACCCAAACATTTGAGTCTTTAATGGCTGGGGCTAAAGGGAAAGCTCTGCTTCTCAAAAGTGTAGCTACATTGTTTCCAAAGTGCATCCAGCCAATTAAAAGCAATTTTAAAAAATTTCCTAGCCTTATTTCTGGTTAAAAATGAAAATATCAACATGGAAATCCAATCTCCAATTCACCTTAATAGTATCAAGATGGATCCCTGAATTGTTGCAATCAGTGACAGCAGGGCTAAAGCCCACGCATACACACGAAATACATTAGCAACTCTTATCAATTACACTAAAATCTTCTTAAAATATACAGCAGATTTGAATGGTTTTAAAGATGCAAATTGAGAATAACAAGCCCTTGTCTTTAGATAAGGGGAGACAAAAGTAGCATTAGATCAAAGTCAATGTCTGAAAATTGGGTTATTTTTGACAGCCTGTAGCTCTAAAATAAAACAAGCATTTTAAGACATATAATTTGCTTTAAGTGTAGCAATTTTCAAGTTTAATAATTTTCGCAAGCTGAAGTTCTAGAAATGTTGATCAGGAGCGCACCTTCAGTCTGAAGAAGCTACTGCTATTCATAATATGCCCGGCTGATTTCAGTGATAGTCACTTTTTGCTCCTGGTCTCTAGTTCCAAAAAAGAGAACCTGACATAGCTGTCCCTATTTTCTGTTTAAATGCCCTTACTGCTTCTAGAAAGTGTACATTTTCTGGCAAGTTTTCCCTAAACATGCATTTAAATGAACACTGGCAGATATCTCAGACAAAATGTGTTAACAAATCATCTCCCATGTAGTGGATTTCAATAGGATACTCTCTTCACTTGGTAGCACTGATGCTAGAAACACATCATGTCACTGATTGTAAGACCTTGCCTCTCATTTCCTCTCTGCCCTGGCTACACTCTGGAAATCTTGAAGGTCGGGGTTTTGCTGCTTTTTGTTTGCTTGCAGCTCAGAGATAAAAATATAGTTAAACCAGGACTCACTTAAAATAAAAGCGCACTTGTGATGAAGATGGTTGAGTGGTTTCAAGTCCTTTCATACTAATTCAAATGAAAATAAGGTATCTCAGTTGGGAATGGCAATGCCAGACATACTCTGAAGACATCTCAAGAGGGAGTTCAACTCAGCCTGTCAGATCATTGAAAGGATTTCTGGGAAAAGCGAGAGCAAGCTGGGAGCCAGAGCTCCTTCGGAAAGTACCTGTGTTCTTTAAAACACGTGCTCTGTGGGCTGCAATATTTACATTGATTCTTCCAGCCAGAGATTGGGCTTTACCGCTGGCTCAAGGAAGGCTTGTTTTCTATCCTAGATCTTCATAAACAGTGGGGACCTTTGGAAACTCCCTCCTTTGCACCCCCTCCCCTCCTGGAAACCCCCACAATGACGAATTGTTTTTCCTTATTATTTCATTCGTGTTACTGAACCTGCTCACCTGCTGGGAGACCAAGCACTGATATACTTCAAAATGAAGAATTCTACACCAATCTCTGACCAAAAGATAAGTAATAAACACCAAAAAAAAAAAAAAAGCATTAAACCAGAACATCCTCAGAACATAGTGACCCTTGTGAGCCAAGAGCCCAGTGTCAGGGTACCCCTGAATGCTTACCCCCCGCAACAGCCATGCCTGGGCCCTCCTCCATGTGCTCTCTGCCCAATGAGCCCCAGAAGCTCAGGCCATGCCATGGCCCAGGCTATGCTGTATTTGTGTGGTGCTTGGCCTCGTACCCTACTGACCTTCCCACCTCAACGTGACCTGCCTCATCCATTCAAGCTGCTCTGGTGACCACAGGATTGTGGCTGACCCCTGTTATTGTCACCAGACATGCTCTGCTGGTTCTGCTGGGGTCTTGTGAGAATGTCCAGTCAGTGCCCTGCCTGCTGGGCTGTCACCCTCAGCTCCAGGCTCCCTGCCCTGGCAGAGATACTCCCAACTCCTGCTGCTCCCTGACATCTAGGGGGAATCAGAAAGGGGAATTTACTAAGCTTGGAAGCAACCTAAATTAAAGATTTATTAAGAGCTCTAAGCGATTCACTCTTGGTAACAAGTGATACCTGTGGCAGAACAGGAAAAGCAAATCTGAGCTTTTACATCTTGAATTTCCAACACATTCTTTCTGCTCCCACTCCCCTCTCCAGCCTCACCTCCCTGCTTTGCAGCTTTCTGCTCTTCCTGTTGTCACCCTGAAGCCTGCAGAGCTGCCAGATGTTCAAAACCACAGCAGGCTTCACACTAGGGATAATTACTTGATCACAAAACAAAGTTTCATTTGATTTGGGATTGTGGATTGGAACATGATCTGTGTATTTCATTTTTCTTTTTCTTTTTTTTTTTTTTTGTCTTTTTGTCATGAGTTCTCTGTGCCTGATGTGTAAACACAGTACTAGTTTTCTAGCAAATTCCTTAAACAATTGTGTAAATTCTGTCTTTCCAACAGTAAACATTCAATCTGATACCACCTGTTTCTCTCAGCGGTAGTGTATAAACTTCTCTGAGAGAAAGGATTTCAATAGGAAACTTTCCAGTAATCAAAGGTAAACTTCCATCTGCTTCCATCTGCACCTATGAATCCCACCACTTAAACCTTCCCAAACTAAATAAAGCTTCAAAATAAGCAGCCAGCAGAAGCACACTGCCTATTCAGATGGGCGCACTTAAAGTAACAAGTCTAGTTGACAGTCCACACCCCAAATTCACACCTGAGCAAAGTCTTCTCCAAGTATATAGACATGTCAGCCATTATACAGCAACCTGTCTCCCCTCTCCTTTGTGCCCTAATGAGAAAAATCTGCAAGAACTGTTCAGAGATGATGCAAAGTGTGGCACACCATTCCCTTCAGTAAACTTCATATTATCTGATGTGAGGCTGGTTGCTATAAAACCCTGATTGCTCTTGCTAAGGTGAGCCAACAATACAGCACATATGGCTCTGTGTGCTGTCAAAAAAGGATGCACAGGGGAAAGGGGAGCTCAGCAAAAAACCAGGTAACACTTGGGGCTCTGGATTACTCACTCCTGCTGGTTCCAGGGGAATGGAGTGTTGCTATTGCTAGATGAGCCCTTTTTCCTTTCCCTTCACACCAGATATGACATGAAGTGATAACCTGCTGGAGGAGAAGTCCCAGGGGCTACAAGAGATTGATACAGATTGGATGGTGGAGTGTTGGACTTCACACAGCTCACAGCATGGTGTCCCTCCAGTGCGGCTGCAAACCAGCCCTGCCCTGCAGATGGAGAACATTTCAGACTCCTGGGAAGAATT
Source organism: Nesoenas mayeri (assembly GCF_963082525.1). Taxonomy (NCBI): domain Eukaryota; kingdom Metazoa; phylum Chordata; class Aves; order Columbiformes; family Columbidae; genus Nesoenas; species Nesoenas mayeri. The sequence goes on from NC_137540.1 coordinate 25,370,844, forward strand.
CATTGTCTCTCCCGGTTCCTACACAAGTGACAAGACCAAACAGTCCAAACTCTCCTTAACTTACAGCTGATGGCAGCCATCTTGCTGGAAATTAATCTCCTTCCTCACTCCCCCTCAGCCAGGAATTCCAGCATAAACAACTTTTAAACTTGTAGTTTTGGGTTGTTTTTTTTTTGTGTGTGTGTGGGTTTTGTTTGTTTGTTTGGTTTGGTTTTTGTTTGTTTTTTAATAATTAAGCATTTAATGAAATAGTATGCTATGTAAACACAAGAATTATCCCGAACTATTAAACATGAAGTCCTTTGTTTTGTTAAAGAAATACCAAAGCCAAGTACAAAGTCCCTAGATACGTCTGCAGGATATTCCAAGTGATTAACCCCTTTGTCAGGCTTCCCTGACCTCCAAGATTGATCAGCCACGTTTTCAAGTATTTCTTCAGAGGCTCTGGCAACACTCATGGTTTGTTCTGACCCACAGGAGTGGAGTTCTGCATCTCTTCTGGGACAGATATGTTCAGGTTAGGAACAACGGTAATAAATTGCCCTTTAGCCTTAGAAAAGTCGTACTACTTAGCTCAATGCCTGCCCACCTGCTGGAAACAACAATGCAGACTACATCTATTTCACAAGCATCTTTTTAAGATCATTTGTTAGCAAACCCTGGCTGCAGTTCCCAGTCCAGCTCTAAACACAGTCATTCTGAAATGTTGCATATAAAGGGATTATATTCAGGAAACCTCAAAGAGCCCTCAGAAACTGAGCATAAAGACCCCAAATACAAATACTGGACTTTTGCTCTGGAGAAATAATTGCTGAAAATTGTGTAAACTACATTTTTTGATCAAGGAAACACTTCTACTGATACTGCTCCAACACATAAGACATCAACACCTTCAGGCTAAAAAGCTGGAATCTAAAACTCAAATCTTGGCAGATAACAGGATAAGGACGACCACACCCTCAGACAACATAAATCAGCACAGCTTCTGAGCCACAGCTTCCAGTTTTAAATATTTCTGCAGATTTTAACCCCAATTTCCTCAAATATATGGCTGACAGAAATATGTACATAACCTGAACTCCAAAACTGTGCATGTAGTTACCCTTGCTGGAAATCATTCTCAGAAGCCATTGCTAACATCTAACTGGACAGCAGCACTACCCAACGGCTCTGTCCATCACAAATAGCAAAGGCACAGAACAGACGGGCAGCTACACTTGTGGTAGTGGGTTTAACCTTTGCTAATAGTCAGGTAACATATAACAGTTATATAGACTATGTGGCCACTTCAAAGAGTTGATGACTAAAAGCAATTGGGGAAAATTTTGCTGACCCTACTTCTGGTGTATGACAGGAGATTAGCTAAAGTATTTCAGAAAGAAACAGGCTTCAAAGATAATTCACAGGAAGAAAGAAACACAGGGGCAAAATTAATTCTGCCCTCCAGCAAAAGCTGCAGTAATTTCCATGAGAGCTCAGCCTGGGCTCAGGAATCCAAAACCTGTCCCACAGTGTGGAAGCAGTGTCTTGTACCTTACAGTGTAACAACTTCATCCGGTACTATAAAAGGTCTTCATTGTGTATCACTGGTCATCATTGCTAGTCCAGATCTGGAGGCTGCGTTGTTCTCCTTATGAGGTTTCACATCAGTGAGATCACCACTAAAAACAACGGGGCTGCACATACCAAGTCTTGCCATTGAAAAATCAACACAGGAAGGTAAATCATTCTGCTGCCAGGCTGTGGTAATTTATTTGCCAGAATTCTGAGCTTTGCTGAACAAATTTTCCCATGTTAATGAGCTCTCTGCTCTTTACTTGGTGACCATGAAACCCTGCAGGACTTTGCTTATGCCTATTAAACTTGCAATATTCAACAAGGCTTAAATAAACAAGTAAATAAATAAAACCAAAAGGCTGAAAGCTCCATCAGAAGAGTGAGATAGAACCAGGATGACACACAGGCGTAAGGAGAAGTACTAACATATAACTTGTGTGATCACCTGCAAGAAGTACTCAGAGTTGGACTTAATCTTCTCTGGGGCTGGATTTAATGCAATCACTTAAAAAAAAAAACAAAAAACAAAAAACAAACACGCTGACATTGTCACTTAGGTACAAGGCTTGTTAACATGCTGGAGGCCGTTTCCAGCCCTTTGCAGTGTGCATCCAGGTACATGAGGAAACCCATACTGCTCCTTTGAAAGAGCACTACTGAGAATTATTTTATCCCACAAAGATATATAAAGAAATATGTTTGTCTTAGAGGAACTAAGACAGACCTGAGGTCAAGGATGATGCCACCCCTTCCCCTTCTGCTTGTAGCCACTGTATCCTCTTCTGTTAGACTGAACCTATAAGACAGTAGTGTATATATCTGATAACATCTTTATCATAACCTCTTACTCTCTACGCACATGTATTTGACCTGTTTGAAAGCAGTAATTTTGAGACTTCTTCCATAATACTAGTGTGCAGGAGGCGCAATTTCATGTTTTGGCAATATATCTTGACTAGTACAAATGTCTGGTCTCCATGAGAACAATGTAGAAAAAATAAAAAGCTTTGGCTCCTAAAGTAGACTTCAGCTCAGCAGTAGGCAAATCATGTAAGCCCCAAAAGGCTCCACAGCCAAGACCATGGAAATCTGGCTTTTGTGTCTGCTTAGACTTCTAAATTAAAGAATGTATTTGCAGAGCCATGGTGGGACTACACAAGGAGGATTTTTCACTCAAATAGTAACAGCTACTCAAGAGGAGGGAAAAAAAGGTTAAAAAAATGAGACGTGTAGGCAAGACGTTACAAATGATATAGAAAACATATTTCTGAAATAAAGCATTTCTTATCATTCTAACCAGCTGAGAATAACTTCCAAGGAAGGTATTTTCCTCTGTCTAGTGGTCATATGGAAATGACAACAATCAAATCATAACTGTTAAGAGCTGAAGCTTGTGCACGTGCTATTAGGCATTTCTGTCTTAAAATATCAATTAAATACCGTTCTCCTTTTGGAAATAATAATTTGCTCTCCCAGCCAGCAAGCAGAAACTGGCAACTATACTGTACACCTGTTATTATGCATTACAATGAAATTAAAATATTTAGAGAATTTTGGCAAGTCAACACTGCTAAAACTATACTGGTAGTTGTAACCGTGAACTGCGTAGATAAATGCTGTTCCTGCCTGCTAGAAAAATATTGCTGCATAGAAAACTACTGGTGGCCAGCAGCTGGCCTTTCAAGATAAGTATCAAAAACATGCACTTTGTGACATTTGGTCAGATGGCACGGGTGCCAAGGCTCTTGTTATTCATCAGAAGCAGTAGGGAAAGAGTCGAAGAATGCCTCCCGAGGAAGCCACGTGCACTGACCTCAATGGGTGAAGTGCAGAGCACTATTTATTCAGGTGCAATAATACAAATCTTTGTGGGTTGTTCTGCAATGATAAACCAAAGAGGATTCCAAAGAATGCACTCCATGTGTGACTTCCCAAGCTCCACTGTAAGCACACCATATTTGTGATATCAAGTGACAGCCAGAAGCAAAATTACTGTCATTTGGGGCTGCTGAGTACAGAACTTTAGCAGCTTTTCAAAATGGGCAAGTTTTATGGTGCTGCAGAGTATAATTGGGATGTGGGGAATAACACAGGGACCTGATAGAGATAGGCTTTTTTACCCCAAGGTCTTATTTCAGCTGTCCTAACCTTTTCATGTGAAAATAAACAGGACAAGCTGGTAATAAAAGGTAATTTATGTGTACTTCTTTTGTCTTGATCTAGCTGAACTGTTAGGGTACAAGGAACCATGTGCATTTTAAGCACAGCCAGTGATCATAGCTTGCATCATTAATTATGATTTTTAAAACCAGAGAATTTATGCTCAATAGGAAACACCATGAGCATACAAGGGAGTTAGAGTTCTAGTAATTCAAGGAAATTTATTTCTTATCATGAGCAACAGAAACCAGCACAGACACCTCAGCATCAATAATACCCTACATTTGAAAATTAGTCTAAACATAGCTTAATGCACAGGGGCTTTACCACATACACACAACTGATGCTATCTTTATGAAATTGATCATTCTTTCATTTCTGACATGACCAAATAACTGCAGTTTTCAGTGTTACTAGGTTATTATAACCTCATCCATGTGATGAATATCATCTTTGTTCCAGGGTTTTGAAAAGAAAGCACCTAAAGGACCTGTGATTTCCAAACAACACAGTGGTTGTTTCAGAAAGAATATGTAAATTAAATCATAACTGAAAATTTGCAGAGAAAATTATATTCCATAATCTTAGGCAGCTTTTCTATAAACAGATCACAGAGACATATACTGGATTTAGGTAAGTTGTTGCACTACATTTGGCCTGTTGCAAGAGCATGGAGAGAAACAGCGTGAACTGATGCCACCTCCAGGTATCCTCACCCCTGCCCACCCACAAGGTGGGAGGGAGCAACTCTCTGGGTGTTTTCACTTTGGTTCCCAGTCTTGGAAAATGGCCATCACTGGTTTCCACAAGTGTGGCATTTCTTCTCTTTCTGCTTGTATTGTGACTTTCATGTGCCCCTTGCACCAGACTCTTCATGGTATCAAGAAGGTGGTAACAGATTGTTCAGAGAAACAGCCCAAGTCAGGTACTGAACAGAACTGATACAACTCACAGAAAAAGGAGATATGAACTAAATAAACATGGTATGTTAAAGCACTCTTACTCAGAGCATGCCAGAATTTCTGCAATGCCTGGATCCTTCTACTTTCTTCTACTTTCACAGTTATACATCTTAAACTATCTAAGATTGATACTGACCATAAATACTATCACTGCTATTTCCTGACCCTTATAGTTTTGGATTCCATCTGGCAGATAAGCACTTTTCTTAAGGACTCAGTTAATCGAAACTCTGATATGCTGCTAGAAACACCTGACTCCTTCAGTTCACAGCTTTTTCTACAGGAGCCAGGTGCTTCCATATACACTCTACTCTCATTCTTACTCTTTCTCTGCAGGACACTTGTCCCCCACCTGTCATGGAACATCCCAACCCATGCTACACTGGTGTATGTCTCTGCCTCAGTGGGTACCTTAGCCTTCCTTGTCAATACTTGTCACCTGCTTTTAACATCTGACAAGACCCCACACAAGATTCTCAAGCCCAATAAATATCTCAACCCCAATAAATATCTGTACAATGAGCAGGAAAGTCTCATTGGCAACCTAAGACATACATTACTTGTTGAAACATTCACTACTTCCAGAGAGAATATGGGAATTTCATGTTTCATGCTCCATTTCTTGTCTGGATATGTGCACATGTCCTAATTTAGAGGTCCATTTAGTTGTCTTTTCAGTCCAACCACACGAATCAAAAGAAATATCTAAATCTCAAGTGTGGCTGATTCTTTCCAACTCTGCTGAGAATAGGATGGAGAGACATCCTCAGGTGAAGAGAAGAACAGAAGAGCACTTCTACAAAGTGAAAACAGTAAATCAACCAAAGAACACCCCCAAATCAATTTTAAGGATTAGAAGCAAATGCCTGTATGCTCAAAAGTCTGAGGTTCCAAGGAGGAACAACAAATGAACTATATTCTGCCGTGAAATTCTCTTTCAGTAGAGAAATTCACAAGTCAAAGGCATTCCAAGCTAGCTTTTACCTAGAACAGACTCTTTAAAAACTATGCATAAGTATTTACCCATTTTCAACTGTAACGAATACCAATTAACTATCCACTCTCCTTCCGCCCTCCAGGAACAGAGAACAGTCTCATCCCTTTTACTCATCTTTTCCAGCTGTGTGACTCAAATAAGGTGGAGAAGGATCCAGCTGAGAGAGGCATCTCCTTTTTCTTCTCCTCAGGAAGAGAAGTCTTTCCACCTCTGACTTCACTTCCTACAACTGAAGGCAAACAGGATGCAAAAGAGGAACTGATCCTGTGATTCCCTGTGCATCCTCCTCACCTAAGCAAACTTAGCTCTTGAGCAAGTAAGCACACTTCTTTGGAAAACAACATGAGGGCAGAGAAGGACTCTATTCCTATTTGGAAAATGTATCAGTATTTTGGAAGTGAACAAGTAGTTCTGAGGAAAAAACCAAAACCAAAACCAACCAACCAAAAAACAAAAACAAACAAACAAACAAAAATACATACAAAAAGAAAACAAAATCAAACCAAACAAACAAAAAACCAAAACACAAACACACAAACCAAATGAAAAACAAACAAACAAACAACATTTTCCTAAACTTTGTTATTGTTGTTTTACAGAGATTGTGTTTTCAAGCATTCGGGAAATCTGCCAAACAGAAAACTGCTTATTAAGACTGTGGAGTCGTTTGACCCATTTCATTTTAACAATTGGTTAAACTAAGCCCACAGGCAAGCTGAAAACACAGATCCACCAACCAGCTCTGGTCAAACACCGAAGCAAAGCATCAACACCCTGATCTGAAATCTTTTGGACTAAACTGCTGCTTGGCCAACACCTGTTTTTCTAGAAACGCTACAGAGTAAGCTAACAAGTTATGCATACCTTCATTTTGCTATACACACAAAAAGCCCAGACATTTCAACTGTAGATTTTTTTTTTTTTTTTAAACAAAGGTCTGGAGTTTGTGTGTGTTTTGTTTCTTGTTATTGTTGGGGGTTTTTTGTTTGTTTGCTTGGTTTTTTTTGTTTTGTTTTTGTTTTTTTCCTTTCCAAACTCTGTTTATGTCCACACAAAATACACAACAGAAAGCTGTTTTCCCTACAATTTTATTTCAACTTTGAACTGTGGGGACATAAATTAATACAATCCTTTAATGTTCTTTTTTTTCATTAGTTCTTTGCCATGAACTTCGGCAAAAATACAAATTAACATCAATTGCAGTATGGTAGGATTTGGTTTGGTTTTATTTCTTTGTTAGGTGTTTTGGTTTTTGTTGCTGTTAGTTTTTCCTCCTCAGAAATTGCTAAGGACATGACTGAAAGACAGCAAGTAATGTAAACTCTTAGAGTTGAATGCATTTTCTTGTGTAACTTGTTAACTAGTGATCAGATTGAGATCATTACATTCCATTCAAAACCACTACTGCAACAGACAAGTAATTTTAGGAAAATTGTAATTTCTTTTACTAGCCATCTGAAGAGACAACTATAAGCCCATCATTAACACATGACTGCAAATTGGAACAGCCTCCAATGCAGTAGCTGGGAAGACAGAATCAGTGTCATTTGCGTGTGGTGACAATATGGAGACATGTTACATGGCTCCAGTTTCATCCTCTGCTGGTCTACCACTTCATAAAGCTATCATAGTATCTTAGGTTAAAAAGGACTGAGTTGCTTCTTCTGCATTCACTGCACTTATTTGTGGAGAGCTGTACAAGGCTTTTGTATAGATGGGGCTGCCCCATCCTTAGATTTCAAAACACCTGCCAGATACAAAATATTTGCCATGTTTTCACAACATGTACTCATATTTTGGCAATAGCTTGGAGTTCTCTTATAAACAGTTTGCATATACCGAGACATCCTGGTAAACTGCATTTAAGAATAACTTGTCAGAGAATAGCAAGTATCAGTCCCCAGCTCTCCCAGTCTCCCACTGGTAGGGAGAGGGGTTTGCAGCCATAGGGTATGGCAGCCACTGGCCCCAAGGATCAGTCAGGAGCTCAAGCAGCTTGGTTAGGACTACAGTAAAGCCCAATAGAAACTGATTTCAAAGTAAGGTTAGAACACATTAAAGAAAAACAGTATGATTAGCCACAGGAATTTTGAACACAGTCACAGACTAGGTTAAAATCAAGTCAAGTTGCCATCCTGAAGAAAAATATAAAAGATACACTGGTACAAAAGCTATGTAAAAATACTCATAAAAGACATTTTCCCATTTGTCTATGTGAATGTGCCTTTTGCCCCTCAGCCACACATCCATTGCATTTCTGAGTAACAGTGGAATTCAGGCACATCAATCTATCCTGATAAGAAAACTGCAGAGACAACAGAAACGGCAGAACACTGTGATCCTGTTTTTGAGACAGAGCTTGTGGAAAAGTTGTCAGATGAACTGGATGTTCCTTTGTCGAAGCTGAGAGGCCACAGTACCAGGAACAGATGTTGCCAGCTGGAAGCTTTTAAGAAAACTTAAGCCTTCTCCAGTCTTATCTTCTTGATGGCTGTCAGAAATAAGGGCATTTGAAGACAAGCCCAGGGGATCCCTCTGCTCATATCCAGTATAAGAAATTTGTCAAGGAATCAGTGTCTCCCTTCAGGAAGTTTTCTAATTTTACTTACTCTACTCTCAATCTAGGTCATGAACACCAATGTGGGTAAGTAACATCAACATGGGCTTGAGAGGTACCATTCTCTGACAGATGTTCTTGAGGTGGAGGAAATGTTCCTCAGGCATAAGGAAGGTTTGGAAAATCATACCTATGCTATTCCTGCCAGAGTCTGAATTAAGCCATGAAATTAAATACATTCTTGTCCAAAAGATTGAAACAAAAAAGCAGAGGTAACATGGAACTGGTACAGCAAGTGTCAAAATACACTTACATTTTTATCAATTTCCTTCTAATAAAACAAGACATTTCTTGAAAATGCAACTCACTGGTTTTCATAGTGTGTTTTTTTGTTGTTGTTTGGTTGGAGTTTTATTATGATTTTTATATTAGTTTTATTTTGTTTTCATTGGGAAAAAGAAAGAGAGGCCCAAACTCCAGTTCTATAGTGGTCAAAGAAAAACTGACACAAGACTGAAAAGTACTCTCTGTTTCATTCAGACTGAACGGTCAACTGTACATGAAATATGGTCATTATCAAGTCATTGTTCACACATCAAATGTGTATACACACATGAGAGCATTTGTCAAAATAAGTGATATGAAAAAAGCACACAACAAAGTAGGTTTTAAAAGAGAAGAAACTGTATACTTCTCTCTGTGTAAATCACACTGACATTGGGAAAAGATTTCTATAGTTGTATGATATGAATTCAACATACAGACATTTTAATAATGGTGTTTGGTGAAAGTTTACATAACCCACTCCATGGGCATTTAGACTTCATTTCTTTCAACTCTGATGTTGAGGGGGGAAAAGTACATATAGATGAAGACAGCAACAGAACTCTCGGAATTTAAAGGCTAGCTATTATAGCTTCATAGCACTATTGGCCCATGTGGAAGGTGCTTTCTCTACATCTGGGTATATGAAGAGAGGTAAATCACAAAGCTAAAATACCTTCCCATTGATGGTTTGAATAAGTGCAACTAATGTCAGCCTGAGCACATATTCTATCTTCATTAAGTTTATTGGCTTAAGTATAAGTTAACAATTACAGTAAATTAAAAGCACTTGCCTTGCACTCTCACCTCATCACTCAGCTTCCAGTTCTTTCAATAATCATGCTGCACACATTTGACAGAAAAAAAACTAGAGATTCCAACCTACTATAAATACTTCCTTTTGCCTATGGAAATGACAGCTTCTATGAAGTGAGTCTTCTTCATTGCAAGAAAACAAAAAAGGGCAAACCACTCATAGCAGAATAACCTTCACTATTGCCCTTAGCCTCTTCCTTGCAGTTTTAGATGACTTTGATTCATAGAATTCATAGAAGAACATAACTTACATTTGAAGTTCATAATTTCATATTTATCTGCTGGTGACTGATGCATCCCTGGGAAGTGATTAAAAAACACCTCTTGGATAACTATTAACCACTATTTCAATGCTTCTTTTGCATACTCTAATGCAAAAAAAAAAAGTATACTTGACACCAGTTCTGCAGGACTGAGAGTTTCTGGTCCTAACAGAACACCACAACTCCATTATGAAGTGTAGCTCACTACAGAAGATGGAACCTCTGCAGAGAGCTGAGGATACAACCCGGTGCCAGCTGAGAGGGCAATTCTGTAGTTATTAGGGGAGACCTGGTATAAGTGTGGCATGCAAGGCAAGTGAAGGAAACAGGAACAGGCAGGAAAGCAGAATAGTTTCTCACTCAATAACTAGAACATCACCAGAACCACAGTGGCTGCCTCTGCCTTTAATAGAATTTCTTTTTTTTTTAATTTTTTAAAGAGAGAGTACCATGGAATGAGACACATCCAAGGTCACAGCCTGAATGGGACAACCAGGAAATTAAAGGCTTGAACACAGGATTGGCCACAAATTATTGTCTGAGACCTTGAATTCTAAAGGAAGCTGAGACACTGAAGATTGATTGAGAGCTCAGACAGATAATAAAACAAGCAATAGAAGGTAAAAAGGAGCTTGAACCAGAGACAGGCAAAATGCATGTGGGCAAACGAAATCTGTAAATCTGTTCTTATGTCAAAAATTGGCATATGAATATGGTAGCAGCTTACTTAATTTAAAAAAATGCAGAAAGGTTTTCCCATCCTCACAACCAGGAACATGGTATATGCATTAATTTTATAAGTAGCTATTTATTTCAGACAAAATGCCAATGTGTTGTGTTTTTTTTTTCCTGTCCCCCTCCCCCCACTTTTTTTTTTTTTCACTTTCAACTAGGTTCATTAATTTTGGATATAATACAGTGCCTTCGTATCTGCTCACATGCATTTTAGGTTGAATTCCCCCAGTGAATATTTTAAAGGATATATTTTACTCTGGCTACCCATTTCTGCAAGTCTATTTTGCATCTCATCATTTTAGCTCTAAATTGATTATATTATCACAGCAAGACTATTGTCATCTTCTGGCAAAACTGATTTTCATACCATATAGCAAAATCACACCTATTTTAAACAAGTCCTTCACATACGTCTATGTTTTTGCTAAAGCACTAACAACAGCTCAGTTTTAAACTGTATTAACTGCTGTAACCCTGCTGATTTGGCCAATTCAGGTCCATTCTGGAAAGCAACCTTGCTATTTTTAATTATTCTGGGCCCCATAATGGACTCCCAAATGAGCAATGAAAAAGGATCAGTGAAATTCTCTGCAGGCATTAGTGTAACTCTCGCTATTATGCTGTGCAGCAACAAAATAACATCCCTAGAACACAGAAATATTACAAAGTAGGAGAAAAAGAAAAGATGAGCAGAAGCCCAAAAGAAACAAAGCACTCTATTGATTTTAATAGGTTAACATTCATTAAGAGTACAACCACCTCTTAATGAGGTTCAAACTCATGAGTATGAAAACCTCTTAATACGTTACTAAGCCAAAGCATAACACTGTCAATCCAGACTCCAGGTGTGAAAATATTGCTGAGAGCAGTCATGTTGAAGACTTGCTCCAGAACTTGCCAATAATCTATCTGCAGGTTGAACATTTTAATTCTCCCATTGCACCAGGGAAGGATGGAATTGACAAAGCACAACAAATCGTAAACTTGATTGAAAACAAAAATGCCAATCTGCATTAAGTCCTTACAGGCTAAAGAAGAATTTTCATGATGAAGCCTGCAAACCTTTTCTGCTCCTCTGGTACAATCGTTATGATGCCAGGTCTCACCTTTAAAGCTCTGATGTCAAAGTTGCACAAGTTCACCAGAGATAATGGCTCACTCCATGTTATCCTATGTTACAGCACCAATGGATCCAATTGCAAAGGAAATACAATCCTGAGCATGGCATAACCTGGATGTGTGGAAGACAATCTTCTTCCTTCTCTCCACTATCTCAGTGAACCTGGAATGGACTCGTGGACTGGCCATCCTTGCACACCAGCAGTAATGTGCAGCTTTCTGCCTCACCTACTTTGCACTGGCTGCCCAGCTCATGCCTGTATTGCATTGCAGTGCAGCCCCGCAGGGACTGAAAGCAGCAGCTTGGTCTATGGGCACTGCGTGCTAGAGTTTCTTTACATCGCCAAACCTTCAACTCAGTGAAAAGATACTCAAGGCAAATGACACTGACTCAAGGGGGAGCAGGATCTGTTTCAGCCCAATAACTTGCTGCTGCTTTGGTACTAACTGAGCCTCTCCCAGAAATAATTTGAGTGAAACTAGAACAACAGAATTCAAGCAATATAATATATACCTGCTTAAATACTTCAGTAAATAAAGATTAATCTAAAACTAGCCTCCTTTCAGCCCCCCAGAAGTGCAAGGCCATCATTTCACTGTAGTGTAACAAACTTTGGCTTCAGCCTCATGTACATATGGTTCAAATTAGCACCTGCATACTTCGAGTATTAAATAAAAACCAGGTCTCTCTACATGACCTGTAGAGTTCTTGTATACAAGAACTTATCCAACAGCATTATGTCTTCCCTTATCAGATGTGTGTGGTATGACATAATGAATGTAGCACTGCAGCGCAACTGGCACAAGTTCAATTCCCAAGCATTAGGTCACATTTCCCATCATGTTGTTTTAAAGTGGATGGTATGGGCTTAGTGGCTAATGGATGGATCCCTGGAATTTTACCTCAGATCCTTCAAATTTAACCTAAGTCTGATGCACTAACTTCAATCTCTCGGGAAAAATGCATCTGTCAAAACCACCACTCCCAGCATATGGCTGAATCAAGAGGTATGCACCAGCAATTTTTATCTTGATTTGTTGCACATAAGTTAAGGAGTCTGCTATGCAAGCAGGATTTCAAATCAAAAGTTGCTGTTCTAGATATTTTTCCAAAACAGCACTTGGGAATTTGGATGGTGGAAAACAAATTGGTTTATTGTTCAAGCACATATCTTGGTGTTAGGGAGACGTAGTTTCTATTTCTGACTCTCTCAAGCATATAGTGTGAGCCAACACAATTACTCTACTGTCTCTAGATTTCATACTTAATCTAGCATAGTGAAAACAGTGGACTTGCACCAGCTGAGGATATAACTGTTGATTTCTTACTGCTCTTGCATATAAACAACATTTTGCTTAATAACATGGAGCTTTGTTTACGTACAACCATCAGCAGATTAACTTGAGAACTTCTTCAGGTGATGCACCCATCAACAGCATCCTGAAATACCAGTGCTGCCTCTGGACATCACACAGGTCAAGTATTCTGCAGTCCTTTAAATATCAGTCAAAACCTAGTTGCCTCATAGGAAAAGGACCTTCACTGAAAACAGGCTTTGCTAGAGAAAATAAAAAAGGGGGAGAAGGGAGGAAGAGTGGGTGGTAGATAATTTATTTGGCTATTTTTTGTTCAATATAGAAGAAATCTTTGAGACAATAGTATACAGGATGATCACAATGTCATATATATTTATACATTTAGTTGCCTATTAAAGCATTCTTAGTCCTATCGATAACTATTAATTTTCATACATTTCTCCAATCTTTCAATAGGCTGCTGTAGGCTACTACCCGACAGGTTTCCCTAAAGATCAAGTCTACTTCTCAAAGAAAATGCTATGGAAGTATATTTCTAGCACAAAGACACCTCCTCACATTCTGAAGACCCTGCAGTGAAAAACACTACAATGACCACCCCAAGCAGAAACTAATTCAGCAGATGAAAAGGAATGATGCAATAATGACTTTCAGGAACCCAAGTGACTATCTGTTAGCTGGTTCATGCCTCAAGCTAGACTTGGGCTCCTGTGCTGAGCTGTGAACTTACTTCTTCTCAGATCTGAACTTCCTTCATGCCTTGATGCAGGCTCAAGTTATGAAAATGGACCTAACATAAAAGATTTGGATCTAGTTTTTCTGTATTTCACGAGGCTGATGTCCTGGTCTAAACTATGGTTTAACAAGTTGAAGCAGCCCAGCACTTAATTCACAGGTCAAATTTCCTCTGATACTGCTCAAATTGATACTTAAGTGCAATTTTGAATAATGATATTTTTTTCTGCTTACTGTAGTCTACAGCAAACAGCTGTTTAAAATATGCCTCAAGAATTTCCTAGCAATAATCATTCTCAAAAGGTCAGTCAGAGTCAAACTGTAACATTAATTTGTTCTGCACTTGCCCAAAGGCTGCCTAAAAGAAAACTTTCAAGTGCAAACACTGAGACATCGAAGATTAGATTAACTGTCTCCCTTTTCATCTCAGATCAACACTGGCCAGTAAATACTCAAAACAGTGTTGGACAACTTTATGCAGCTGTTCATTAGAGCAGACAAGTGGAAATAATTAAAGATAGAAGCTTCCAGCCACTTGACTTCCACACCAAAATAGAGGAAGCAAGTGGACACATCCGTGACCTGATCTGCATGCTCACAAGCAAATTGTCAAGCATTGCTTTGCCTTATAACGCGAATGTGTGTTTTTCTCCAATGCAACTGAGGGCTTTCCAGTTCTGTTTTGCTGGGCTCCCATGCTTACAAATCCAGTAGCTGGAATTTACATAATTGCAATTTCACTTTGCAAATATTGTTGGGCTTTCATTATGTCTGATTTTCTCAACAGCTGCTTTTTGGAGTTAAGTCTTTACTAATTATTTCAAACATTTAATGGAAAAAATGCAAACCATATTTGATACAATTATTACACCAAAAAAAAAAAAAAAAAGAAAAAGAAAAAAGAGGAGAAATTCTCATGGTTGGGAAGATGAGGGGACTAAAGGGTTTTGTGTTGGGTTTTTTCCCCTGTTCATTCTCCTTTGCTCTTTAAGAACAGCACATGCAAAACATTTGTGAAGCCAACACAGCTGCAGGGCCTGCTCACCAGACAAGTGCTGTCTACTTAGTATCCTTTCTAACTTTTTATAGATACAACTTAAAAACACCGTGAAATTTATTTCCTATAAAAATAATCCCCAAATATTTTCTTTAAAAGTCAACGTTTCAGCAATACTCTCCCAAGAATGTAGAGTTATGTGTTTACATTGTGTTAACGTAGCCCTTCCCACCCTGCTTCCTTCATTGTTCTCTTTCCAAGCACTCTTACGTGCTTTATTTTACCTGCCTCAGTCTTTACAGTAGGCAAGTCCAAGCTGGTACAAACATCTCTGTACATAGTTACAGAACAACTGGCAGATCCCACATTGGAGAGGAAGCACAGTCCAATATACAGAACTCACATATGGGCTCAGAGGCTCTTTTCCTAAATTTCTCTGTTTCCTACCATAAATTCCTGGGCAGATAACTTCATAGCTCATTTTCCTGTTCTTTACTTGGTTCAGGCTTGCTCCTGGTCTCCACCTCTACATTTTCAGTGCCTAGCCTACCCTCAGGAAGGAACCTCTAGAAGCTGTTTTAAACTAAATATTATTATTTTAATCTAATAAACATAAGATCTCCTGGCCTGCATACACAATCATTCCAACACACTGATATAATTTCCTTATGCAGCACTTGTTCTTTCAACAACTATACAGACTTCCTTCCATACCAGTAACCCTCTTCATAGCTGAACAGATACAAGCAATATATGCCTATACACACCACAGTCTCTAGACTAGGATGTTCATCTGACCCTCTGGCATTACATGCAGTCACTGGAAAGGTGATGTGGAGAAGAGCAAGGGACATTGCTCAGAGTATGTCAGCATTTGGTTCCAGAAGCTGGGAGAAGCTGGGGAGCACTGATGAGAAGTGCATCAAGCAGCACAGGCTGCTCCTGTACCAGCTTCACTTGTTCATTCCAGTAAAGCAGCTCTGGAATTTGTTACATGGCAAACTAGATAACGAATATGCCACAAGGCAGCAGAAGGGACAAGAACAGTTTGCATACCTGAAAGTTTACTTGTTTATGATAAATACATTGTTCAGTCTAATAAATGACACTGCATCTCACCACACTTAGATCCTTAGCCAATGGTGGGTAAAACATTAGAAAGCAATAAATATAAAAATACTCCCTCCCATGCAAAGCCTGATTAATAATAGTTGTCCCTAGACTCTTATTTACAGCCATAGTTTGAAAATGAATGTGTTGAAAACACATGCATTAACCCAACATACGTGGAAAGGAGCTCCTGCTCCCAAGACCGGAGTGCACATCCAGGTAAGGATGCAAGGAATGAAGAGACGATGGGATGTACATAGCAAGGAATTTTAAAAAGGGAGAAGCTAATGGCAACTCTGGCATGTTTTCCTCCTTCAAGGACTTTGCTTCATCATATTCAGAGTTATGGTTCAATAGCTGTAGTGGTTCTACCCTGAAAAGATGCTCAGGTCCTTGGGGCTGCATCCTACAAGAATCTACACAAGTAATTGGCACATCAGGCCTAAGATACTCAAAACAGATTTTGTGCTGTTCATATGGTTTTCTTTTTGAATTGGAGGCAGATCATTACTTGTATTTTGCAGCCACCTAAGCACATCTAGTTACTTACTATGCAAACAGAAAGAGTAAATCCTAGATCACACAGCATTCACAGAATATCCTTAACACCACAGAACACAGGCATAACAATATCCAACCTCAAATAAATAGCTAGACATTATTCAGAGAAATTATGCAGATTCAGCTGCAAGACACAAACTCTTTCTTCTGCATTCTATGCCTAAGAAACAATTCACAGACAGTTGTGACTAATCTAGACCTTTTAATTGCTTTAATTTTATATAGTCACAGTTTTACTGTAAAATCTTTCCCTACAAAAGCCACTTTGTGGCTTTACAGCATTACCTGCAATCTCAAGTAAGGCTAGGTGAGGGTTTGGCATTTATTTAATAAAAAAAGAAAGGGTGTCAAAGGTTTCATGTTACTCTCTTTTCACATTTGACCAAAGTTTTTGGACCTGTTTTTCCAAAAAGCATGTGGTCATCTTTTGCTCACATACTTGCCAATGAAGTCTGAGGCTACACACCTTAACGGGGAGCAACTACGACATGAAGGCAGCGCAAGGTCCCAGCATAGCACACTACCTGTCTTCTAAATTTCTTCTTGACTGTGGCTATTTGGGATGTTTGCTGTGAAGGAGGAGGAGATAGTCATCTTGTACTGTGATTTATTTTACCTGCTGATATTTAGGATCTGCAGTGAAAGGCAATTTGTCATTTCACTGCCTGTTTTTCTATTCTTACCCCATTGGTTCCTATCTTAGACAATGGTTGCTATAAATTTACCCTGTAAAGTTTGGTTTGGCAGTAATGTCTCTGCCTGTGATATGTTAAAAATAACCCCACAAAACCAAAACACCCCCCCCCCTCCCCCCCATCCATTTGTACAAATTATTTCAGAACTGGAATTTGAAAGTGTTTGTCTGTCAGCTCATTATTCTCCCTTCTATTGGCAGCTTCCAAGGAACCTCCTGGGAAAAGCCAGTCTCTAAGCCTGAGATGTAAGAAATATTTGCTAAATGGAACAAGCATGGACTTAGGACTCAAGACCATATTTTCATCCCTAACGTTTATGCTCCTTTCTTGTGTTTTGATCTGGGGGGCATCCAGCTCTGACTTGTTTTTCTGTGCAACAGGCGGGGAAACCTCAGGTTGTATTTACAGCTTCTGTTAGCCAACGTATTGAGCTATTGAGATGAACAGTCTTCAACATTCTGCAACACAGGAGACCTAAACTAGGTGGCAATTCCTATTGACAATACTCCTGAAGTGCATTTCCATGACAGCAGCACTAATTATTTGACCCAGCAGTGTTTCTGTGAAGTACTTCAGCCTGTTCTGAATGTTAGATTTATACACACTGGAGAGAAAAGAAGGCAACAAACCATGCGGGTCAAGAAATAAGCATATTCTAATTCGAAGGACACAGCTTAATAGTCTTTGCTTAATACCCAAGTCAATACAATTTACTTTGGCACACATTTGTAACTTTGCTAGGTTTCACCAATGTTCAGAGCCAAAAGAAAAGCAAACCACCATTATGATGAAAAATGAGTGACCCTCAAAATACTATAAACAGATCTATCTAATTTAATGTGTCAAGTAACAGACAAAATTTGGTTTATTTTATCCCACCTTATTTTGACAACTCCAGTTGTCAACACTAGCTCAGAGTCATACGATAAAGAATATTTTATATTGATTGCCTGCAAGTGCCAGTTGAAAGGAAAAAATATATCCTACAATTGTTACAGTTCTGCATGGAAAATAGAAGTTGCTTTGTCTGCAATCATATCATTTCACTGCCGCTAATCTCTAGAAGCAAGAGTCCGTTCCCAACATATTTACAATGTTGAATGATTCCTCTTGTTAAACAAAAAGGGACTAGTTACCAGGAAGCACAGAATATGTTATAGAAATCCCCTCCGAGCAAACTTCAGGGGAAAGCCCTCCAAGGGATGTGTGAATGTCAGTCCAGTGAGTGGGCTCATGGCAGGCTGCAGTGTTACTGCTGTTTATGTTTTCTAATACCTTCTCCCTCCATCTTGTTCTCCACAGTAGACCTAGAGTAATTAACTGATGTGAGAGTAGAATAAGTCACAACTAAACAACAATTTAAATTGAACACAGGTGGTCAGGAATAGTTACTGTGCACTGAAACCGTGGTGGAAGCATTTCCAAGCTGACTAAATATCCCATCTGTATGAAGCATTTCCAACCCTCTCTTTTTTTCTTTTATTTCACAAATATTGCAGGGGATGAAGGAATGTCAGGGCTGAACTCTCTGGTACAGATGTAGAACACATGTATTTGCATGAGTTTAAAGCAAGATTACAGACACTGGAAAGCAGTTGTGGTTTGGCACTAGAAAGCCTTCATTTTAATTAAATTATAGTGCAAATGATGTCTAGAAAGTCTTCCTCGCGTTGAAGGACTAAGATTACCTCTATCGCAACAGGTTTACCAAGGAGATTTTCATGGAGGGAAACTATGAGGAATAATTACTTCAATATAAGACAAATCAACTCACAGATAAGCAAGTTCATGAGGTTCCATGGGTTATGCCAGCAATAATCTCAAAACCACGTGTGTGACTGAAGCCCACAGAATATTATCCACCACATGCAGACCACATCCAGGTGTGTTTTGAGGGGATCTTTCCATACTTTCCAATTTTCCTGATTCGTCTCCTATACATCATATGCCTTTCTTCCTAACTCAGCTCAAGAAGACTTGACTTGAAGTCATCAACTCAGTTAATGGGTGACTGTTCCATTAAATCTCTCATTAGGATCATCATAAGTCAATAGGAAAAGATTTTACTCCAATGCTTGGATGTTGAACAGAGCTACTTTAGCACAGAAAAAGGAATTCAACTAGATTTTTAAGACTCTTAAGACTGAATCCTTAAAGACTCTAAATGATGCATCCTTAAAATAAAATCTACAATTATACTGCTGGCAATAAGACCACACAATGTCCCGTTTATTTTTTCTTACTAACAGGAACAGACCGTTGGCTGCATTACAATTAATAATTGGGTTATTCTGCTGCTGAAATTTGGATTGATTAAGCTTTCACTATCAAGAATGTAGAATAATTTTAATCTCATAATTATTCTCTTTCTAGTAAGCCCTATTCCAAAGAATTTGTTCTACACATTAGCACTCTTGCACCACAAAGACTAAGTACAGGGTTAACAAGCTGAGTTTCTAGATATGTGATATTCTGCTCCATCCTGAATAAAAAGAAAAAAATAGTATGAAAGATTCAAGTAAGAAATACAGAACTATCCAATATATTAAAGCTTGTGTTTAGTATCTAAAGCAGTGTTTCTCTTATTGAGGGTACAACTGCTAATTTATTGCTGAAACATAATTTGATGGATGGATTTTAAAATCAGTCATTTCTGGGTTTTGTTGTTTTTGGTGTTTTTTTTTAAAAAACAACAAGCCTAAGAATGTAAATAAAACAAATTGCTTTATTTAAGGTGTTAAACTGTGATTTTAGCTTTGAGAAAACTACCTTTAATTTAGAAACTTTTAAAAGAAAATATTTTCAGAAAATACTAACTTTTGTAATGATAACAGAAGTAATGACTTGAGAATTTCAAATCTGACATATCCAATCAGATTTAATGTTTCAGAATAGACAACACATCTTATTTTTGGTAATTGTTTAAAATTATGGTATACATAAAATACTGACATATTTTTCCTTTTTCTTAGTGTAATTATCCATTCTATGCTATATCAGAATTAGCTTTATTGTAGCTACACAGCTAATGCATTTCTTTCTTCAAATCACATGTAACTCCTGATAACTTGGTATATTACAATGAACAGTGTATGCAAGAAACATATTGATATGAAAGAAGGCTAAAAAAAAGACCAATTCTAAGGCTATTTGAAATCAAAGGTGTGGCTTTGGAAACACAAGAAAACTGCTTACAGACAAGCTTCACAAAGCCATCAAAAATGCAGCTTCCCCTGGAACTACATGACGTCCTTAAGCCAGTGGGGTTACATTACCTGCTCCTTTTTGAGTAATGTAATGACAAATGGCAAAAATTGCCCAAGTCATAAATCATAGAATGATTTGGGTTGGAAGAGACCTTAAAGATCAGCTAGTTCCAGCCCCCCTGCCACAGGCAGGGACACCTTCCACTGGACCAGGTTGCTCAAAGCCCCAACCAACCTGGCCTTGAACACTCCCAGGGATGGGGCATCCACAGCTTCTCTGGGCAGCCTGTTCCAGTGCCTCACCACCCCCTTTATGGAGCGAGAGAACTTCTGAAGTTCTTGAATGAAGTTATACACTCAACTGTCATTGAAAATCAACTGTTTTCCAATGTATCACATCCATGAAACAATAAAAATCCTGACTATTAGGGTGTGCAATGTAAGAGACCCACCACCCTGGCTGTCATGTCACTGTTTCCCAGCGGGCTTATGAAAACCAGATGCCTGAACCAAGTACAAAAGAGGCAAGGGCTGAAGGTGACCTCACAATTACCATAGCCACGTTACAGACATAAAAGCAATTACTGTCTGAACAAAAGCAAATGTAATTGAAAAGCTTGATTTCTACTGAGCCTAAACTACCTCCTCACTGTAGAGTCAAAATAATTGCCGTAGCAGTGGTGAACCCTATGTGCATAGCAGTGTGGCTGCCTACCTGAAAGCTAATAGCACCCTATGGGAGTTCTACCAACTCAAGATATTCATAAATTCACTGTTATTTGATAGGAAGTACCATTTCATCTGCTGCTTGTTTAAAAGCATTTCTTCATGCAGTTTAAAGAAAGCAGGTCTTTCATTTGGGAGTATGACTGTGTCTTGAGGCCAGGGTTAGCTCAGGACAAGATACTGTGTCCAAACTATTCATATGCAACACTGACTACATTTACAAGTGTCTGAAACCATCCTCAGGCTCTGCACAGAGGACATATTGCAGGGAAAAACCCTTGCAGCCCTTGCACACTGGAGCAAGTCTACAAGGCTCATACGCCAACAGACACACAAGGGAAGCTGTCAATGGTACCCTGGAGGGAGATGCAGTTCAACACAGCCTACAAAGGCACCAGAAAGCATTCCTCTGAGTAACCCAGACATGGGCAGGGAGTCCACACAGCTGGGAGGAGTATAGCTCTCAAATGTACATAAACAGTACAGCAAAGGAAAAATCAGAAGAGTTTTGGGTGCATTTTAATTGCACATAAATAATCACTATTGAGTATTCCTAAAAACTTCAGTGGGAACGCTGAATTTCCAGTACCAATCGGGTCACACTTAATACAGTAAAACATAAATAAAATGCAAGCTGAAAAAATACCACAGCCTGCTATTTTGCTACTATGACATTTTCCATTCTGTTAATTCTACTCAGTTACACAAACTTCATAGAAATACACTCTTGAAGCCTGGCAAAAAAGTGGTCTTAATGCAAACTCATTCAGTAACACAGGACGGTGGGCTTGAATACAGTGTCATCACTTTTTAAATGCTATATTCCCCCTGTCTTTTTTTTTTTTTCAAATACTAAGTAGACTAAGCTACAAGATAAAAACCAGATAAAGCGAATACTCAAAATACAACATGCAATGCTGTCAGAAAATGCCAGACAGCCTTTGAAAAGAGTATACACATTTCCAGAATTCATTTCAGCACAAGGCCTGCCAAGCTCTGGCATCAGTGGTTCTTGTGCATTGGATTGTCTCCTCTTCTCTTTGGCTGATGGCTCTTCCACTCCCCTGCATTAAGTGAACGTCAATGCAACCTTCAACACTGTGGAGCATTCCTGCCCCCTCTTGTCACAGATCCATTACTACCACACTATTAATACATTACTATTTCCAAATATAATTTTACTTCTAACTGATTATTCTGCCTGGTTTTACCCTACAAAGTTCAACTGCTTGGCCCTCCGATCTTTCTTGGGAATCCTTCTCTTCCTAGACATACAGTTTTTAATTGTCAATTTCCCTTCTTTGGTTTTCAATGCATAATATTTCATGCAGACTTTCTGTCTGCAGTTTCCATATAGTTTGAATCAATGTATAGTTCCCACGAAAGAGAAGATGAGACTTGTATAATCCCTGTTTAATCCCTGTTGAAAATTCAGGTATCTTTTCTCTTTCGAATAGCTCAAACCTGCATGACACCATTAAGAAATTTGTGTCTTCCAATGCAAAGCCATTCAAATGCTCCCCAGTTACTGTGACCTTCCAACTGGACGTCTCATCCCAGCAGGGCATGGGCCCAGCACAGTGCTCCACTCCCAACACCGGCCTGTGCAGCTCTTCCCGACACGGCAGCACACCGAGCCACTCCAGGCATGTCACCGAGCTCAGGGACAGCTGGGGGTGCTACCAAGCACTGCCCAGAGCCAACTGTGGAGACAAAGAGGAGATGGCAGAAGGGATCCAGCTCTGACAAACCTCAGCAGGCTCTGCTGGAAATAAACCATCCAAAAAGAACATGAAATTCACAGAGAAAAAGGCCTGCATAGAGGAAGGCGGCTGCACCGATTCATCCTGAGGGATGTAGGACAGGTGAAGAGCAAAGTCAGGACCCTGAATTTTTGGCAAGCAAAATTCCAGCTCTTCAAGGAGCTAGTCAACAGGATCCACTGGGAAACTGCCCTCAGGGGACAAGGGAGCAAGATTTAAGATAGTGCACATCAACCTCCCCTCCTGCCTTTGGTGCTCGTGTCAAGGGCAAATGGCCAGGCAGTGGAAGTCTCCACATAAGGCTGAAACACAATAGTGCTGGGAATTCTTCTTAATTTTTACTTTAAACTTGATCTTTCAGCTGCATGACTGGGCAGGTTATTACCTCTGCTGAGCAAGGTCTGCCCAATGCTGAATGTTCTGGGTTTACAAACCAGAGACAAATGCTGCCATTGTGTAGTACATCAGGAAAATGGAGAGGCATTGACAACCATTGCTTTCCAAATTCGAGGAAAGAAAATGCTTGTCTATCAATTCTGCTTGATACCCTACATTACACTGTATCCATTACACACTGCTGACAATGACTTTTTAACATTTCCACTTTGATTAGATGAAATAAAAAGCAGCTAAGAGTCCATTTTTATTCTCCTGAAGTCTACTGTGGTATTTCTGTCTCGGAGAGCAAGAGACCACTTTCATTCATCATTATTTATGTAAGATTAAGGAGTTTTTTTGCTCTTACAATCCATCTATTTTCACATCTCCCAACGCTGTACAGAATCTGTGGCACAGTTCTATCAATATCAAAACCTTCACTTGTAACTCAGAAGAGTAGCTTCATCACAGAAGCAACCCAGAAGAGAAACCAAACTCCCTTAGCAGAAAAGAAACAAACTGCAAATCTTCAAAGAGACATTTTACCTTTCTGCTGCATTTCTCACACAAACATAACTTCATTCTGCTATCTTTACCTGCTTTCTCCCTCAACTACAAAGCAATCTGATTTCTCTTGAATTACTTCTGCTAACATCCAAGTATCGTGCAGAAACTGACTCTTTATCCACACGACTGCCCAACCTCTTATGTCCTACACTTTTATTCCACATGCTACATTTAATCTAAATAGCCCACACAAGATATATTCCTCCTTAATCCTCTGGGGAAGTTTGTGAGCTAGACCAAAACCTGGTTTTAACACTTCTATAACAGATGGATATACAATTTCCTATTTAGTAAGAAAAGTATTAATATCACCCAAAAGAAAACCTTTATTCTCTGTTACAATTAATTCCCTCGTTTACTTAGCATTCCAGTTTACAATAAGTGATTTTTCTAACAAACACAGAGAATTATTTCACGAGCAGAAACTTGCTCTTCATTACAGAGAAAGGAAATGCAGGAAGGAGAGAATTGATATGCCTGATTATATCTCCTGATTATGTCCTCAACATCAATCTTCAGGCATAGTGAATAAGTATCTATCAATGACACCTCCACCAAACCAACCAAACAAACAAACCAAACCAAACAAACGGCAAAAACCCCCCAAACAAACCAAAACAGAACAAACACCACACAAAAAAAACCCCATACAACAAACCCCAAAACCCAGACAGACCTCATCTTTCAAAGGAAAGAAACAACTAATGACACAGAAAAATAAAATGTTTCCATCTCTTTCAAGACTGTATTTAAGATTATAGAAGAAAAGTGAGAAATTACTTGAAATGAAGTAGGATAAACTGAAGTGACCCAAAACAAACAGCTAATGTTACAGAAGTTACTCATACTACATAATCCTCACTGAGAACCACGTTCACTATAATTCCCAATGCCAATCCCCCCAAATGGACAGGAACCACCCCTGGGCTTGACTTTTGTCCAACTAGGACAAATCCATTTCCTTTTCATTTACATAACTATCAGTAAATGTAGCACAACACTTTTTATATTCTATTCCCTTTCTTATTTACAATGCTTGATCTGCTGGGAACTACAAGGCAGTGAGTTCACATTGTACCACTTTCGGGGTCCTCTTTGTTCAAATGGACAGCAGGAATTTTGTTGAAGATAAATAAGGACCGCTGAAGGAAAAGGATAACTTTCATTATATACATCACCTCTCTACAAATCAGCATGATGCTTATGCACATGCCTGTCTTTAAGCACATGTACAGAGCTGGCTGCATACAAAGGTCTGTGTGCTTATAATTAAGCATGCTTCTACGGGCTCTTCTGAATTTGTGCTTAGAAGTCAAATATGCAAAAGCTTTGCACACATGAAAACAGAGACATTCAGCATGCTTTGACAAATGTTACTATTTATTGAATGTCCAGTATTCTTTTTGTGTAGTAAGGTTTTTCACAAATTGCAAACTTCACTGCTCTGCAATTAATGGAGAGGTCCTGAGGAAAAAAATCTAAGAAAAAAAAATAACATCCCTCGGAGTTAAATTAAAGGAAGGGAAGCTTTTCTGCCATGTTCTGTGCAATGAAAGACAACCCATCATTCTGATGAGGCTGGAAAATTTCTTTAACATACATCAGTGGTATCAGTGAACCTACTCCTAACTCTTTGAGTTATAAGGTTTATAACAGTTTAGATCTTATATTGTATCTTTTTTTCACTAATAGCAAAAACTTATGCCATAGTTACTGGTTAAAAACTAACAAGAAGTTCACGTTATTTTGCCTAAATATGATGTGCAGCCATCAAGTAGATTTCCCAATGTGTTTATTACTATTTGTACGTAATGCTAAGTTTGCAAACTATCACTCAAAGTGACCAGTGTTCTTTAAGCGCAATTCTCATCAGAAACCAAGAAAGCACTATAGAACATTTTCTTAATGTAAACTTCACCTATTTGATTCTGACACATTAGCTAATTTAGCAAATCAAATATGTAAATACATGCCATGGATCGACTTTTGCATTTGAGACAAGAAATCCAACAGAAAAAAACCCCAAACATACAGGGTAAAAACTTGTTACTGATGTAAAGCAGCTGAATATGGTGCTGGTTTTTTGCTGGAAAGACTTTAAGAAATGTGGTTTGCCCCACAGTAATCTGAAATTTTGCATGTGCTGCTTGAACTGCATTTGCCCTTACCTGCCAATGTAATTCTGCACATTGTGCTGGAGATGTTTGGACAGCTCTTGAAAAATATCCGTCCACTGTACATAACTCTTAAGTACTTCAGAGCCATCACTTTCTTAGCTCTTGCTGACAACAGCTATGTAATAATTATTTTAAGCAGAAGTGGAGTCTCATAGACCAGGTAATAGAAAGTCTGAGAATTTTCTTGAGCTTATTTTTGGCAGACAATTGGAAATTAGTGGATCTAATAGCAATATAAATTTATAGGAGGGACTTGTACTTATTTTCCTCTACTTAAGAGACCCAACAGTGCCAACAGTGCATTTTAATACAACTCTTAAAACGACATAAAAATGCCATGTAAGTCAGTGTAAGGCAGGTCAGGACTAGCATGTCCTTATTGCCTCTAAGTCATGCTTCCCAAGCCTGCTGATGCCGTGTTTAAATTCCTGCTAGGCAAATCAAGAGAACTAGCCCTTATTTTTTAGACCTGTAATTGCTACAGCTGCCTCCAACACCCCATGAGGACCCCTGAGCTGGCTGACCAGAAACAGCACTCTGGATGAGCCTGCTTGGATGGGAAATGCCTTAGGGTATGCTGACTGAGCACAAACTCGCTGACAAAGCAACAGCAGACATAATGCATGTTGATGGCTTCAGCAGTTTAAAAATAAAAAAAAATTACAAAAGAGACAAAGAAGATTTGGGGGGAAAAAATAAAAGAAAAAAAAAACAGGCAAGAAAAAAATGAGAGATAAGATTTCTAAACACTAGAAATCTTCAGAAAAAGTTCAGCCCACACAACTTTTTATTCAGCTCATTCTTTCTACTGACACCAACACTGAGAAAGTGGCTTAGGTTTAAATCCAACAAATATCAACCACATAAAGAGTTTGTGTATCTGAAGAAATCCCTTCAGCAATCAGAATTTCACTTGCAATGTTACCAATAGCAGAATGGTTCCCGTTGTGCTTTTTCCTCCTGCAGCTCAGGCAAAGACCATTTTGATCTCAATTTCCTTTTTCACTTTTTTAAATAATTACTCTGAACAATAATTCACGTTATCGCAATTTAGCTAAGGCACACACGAACTACTTAAACAAGTTCTTCTAGCAAAATTTAAAGTCCCTTCCACTAATCTAATTATAGATGGATTCAACAGCATTTTTCTGCACAAAATTATGCAAGAAGCTATGGGCTAAAATCCTACTCACACTAATGTAAATAAAAGCCAAAAGTTTTAACACACTATTTGAAAACAGATGTTAAGCACAGTACTACTAACACTTTAAAAATTATTCTTTGAAGGAAATTAGATATGCTTCCCGAAAGAGAAGCTGCCTCTTGAAGCATAATGAAATGCTACAGACATGACTGAGACGTAAATGAAGAAATTGAAAAGCAAAATCATGAAACAGGCACTAGCCTGGAAACCACAAGACTAGTGAGTCAGGCAAGTCAGAGACATCATAGAGAAGTGTAACAAGGAGGAAATGAGAACCATTAAAATTATATGGCGAGAGGCAAGAACTGCTGAAAGTTGCCAAGACCATTGGTGAATTTAAAACTTGGCTTACCGTTTCTCTGCCACTGCCCTTTTCTAAGGAATTGTGCTGACACTAGAAAATATAGCTAAATGCAAACTACCTTTATTTGCGGAGCATCCCCAGTCTTCCATGAGAAATTGTTTTGTGCATGTATGAGCAGAGCAAGAGGCACTTCCTGTCCTAAACAACTTCCATGCTCAGCAGGCAAATAAAGAGAGGGTGATACAAGATACATGGAAGAAAGTGTCCCTGAGGTGCCTTCTGAGTATGCGACAGTCACTTCACCAAAAATAATTTTTAACACAGCTTTATAACCACTCATGAGGGAACTAAGGCTTGAGCCTCACTGAGATATAATTTGAAAAGGGGAGAGAAAATCAAGAGGAGAAAAAATTTTAAAAAACAAACAAACAAATAAATAAATATTCTCCTGTTTAAGAAGCAACAGCCTTTTCTTTTTCAGTGTGTTCCTTTGCTGGACCCCAACAGAAAGGGCATCAAGACTATGCCTTGCTCAGGCAGAAAAGCCTGATAAACGATGGTTTACTTTGGATGACAGCCCTGCCCAGCTTCCAGATCTACACAGTGAGTTTGTCTGTGTGAATATTACAATGAGCTTTTACATGTCACCCTGCACCTATGGCTCAACAAGTTTTGCTCTTTACTTAGCACTTCTTTTCCAACCTTTAGATCCCTGCTTCACAGAATACCTGTATATTCATGTACATACTCTATTAACTCTTTTCTGTCATTATCTTGCCTTTGAAAATCAGTGTACAGTTACTATGTCACATGGACCACGTATTCTCCCAACACAGACTGCACACAAAGGGAAGCAAGGGTTCCCTGCAGTGCTTGGAAATCAGGTAGTAAAGCCCTCAAATTAAAAAAAAGTGAAAGGAACCCAAAGGAACCCATAAAATGACAACTATTCACACCAAAAAACCTGTCAGCTTATCCTTCAGCTGTGCATGACTGCAGACACAACTGACAACAACAAAGACTCTGAGTTTATATCAACATGTCTATTTATGTGTTCTTTGTGGGGCTTGCACTGAAGCTTCTCTGCAGATTCTAGCAGGAAAGTAGTATTTTCTAAAGGTACCTTTTCCTTCTTTTCTGTTCTGTCAGTAAACCAAAAATACTATTGCACATTATTAATGTTGTTCTCTTTTCGTCAACAATGTGTAAAAGAGTTTACTAAAAGACACAAGATAAATTATCAGGAGTACTAATTTATGGAGAACGGAACTAATACATTCCTACATAATAACTGAGGCAGTGATTATGAACTCAGGGTTACTTGGTTTACTTCAAAGCTATTGGATAGCTTTTTCCCTTTTAATTCAGGAGTTTCAGTACTCAATTTCCCACCTGGTTTGTTTTCCACATGCAACAACCACACAGAAGCTGACATTTACTTCCATTTTAAGTACAGATGCTACAAATTCTTTCAGCAAACACCTCACAAATATGTGTTGACAGGAACTTCCCAAAACGGTGATTAGAAAATGTATTTGCCAGGTCTGTAGATTTTCTTAAACTGTCCTCATGCACACCTGGTTTCTAAACAAACATAAAAGCAATATAACACAACACTGTTAAACAGTGATACACTTGAATATCTGATATGTATGTCTGTAGACACCTGTAAAATTAGATCAGGTTTCCTGTGTTCTCTTTTCAACCTTGGTAGCTCAGGTTATTTAAAGCAAACATTTCAGAAAAGGGCAAGTACTTTGGATGCTTCAGTGCCAGCTGAGACATTTTGCATCTTCCCAGCAACACAAGTTTGACTTGATCAGTCCCTTGAACGCTGAGTGTTACATTTCAGACTTATGGTGGAGCTAAATAAGATTCTCTGTAGTCTCCAGACTTCTGTGCTCCAACGGGTTGGCAGGAGACAGAGAGGGGAGTCAAGGAGCCGACCCAAAGCGGGCCCTGCAGGGTGTCTGGCCGGAGCCCAGCTCTCAGGCTGCCGCCCTCCCACTGTTCCGTTCTGAACCTTGACCGTCTTTCCTGGCTCCCAGCACAGGTGTGAACTGCACCTGGTAAAGCATTAACTTTGTTCTCTGTGTTAACAAAATAGGAGCTGCTCAGGTGCACCTGTTTGTGCAAGGTTACTGGTACCACAAGGCTATCGGACTATACCTAAGAAAAAGACCAACTATGCTAAGGGGCAAATTCTCAGCTGGTACTGCAGTTGAGTGAAATAATACAGAGTCCAATTTTCTCACATTCAATTAGCCTTTGTTGTGGTTGATTTCTTCTTGCAATACCTGAGGTCTCTTGCTCAGCTCAATTTGCAGTCCCTGATGTGTTATCTGTTAAACTTATAAATTCAATTTTTCTAATGCATTTGAAGCTTATTTTTTCCTGGATTTTGTCTTATGTCACCTTTTACACAAACTGTGGCCCCACTCCATGCACTCCGAAGTCCTCAGGAATTGATCTCTATTCCATTGCACTAAGAAAGTCAGTGTAATACTTGCTGACTCCTAGAGAGCTAGGATGTACTTTATGGCTACCTACATATTCTTCATTAAGTAAAATCTGCATATATTTCAGCTCAAGTTGAAACAAATCTGAACAAACAGAATAACGTAGAGACCACAGTCAAAAGGAGGTGACTGTTCCTCCTAGTGTCTTCTATGGCTTCTCCATCATGAGCTGAAAGTAAAAGACAGACCCATCTAGCACGTGGCTGAACAGCTGGAAAACACGATATCTAGGTGTTGCTGACAATGTGTTTCTGCTACACGACCACTCAGACAACATACAAGTCAAGTCCAGAAGCACACCAGCACTGCAATTCGTCATTCTTGCAAAACTAATCTGAAGGAGGAATTAAAAACTCCCTTCTCAAGCACTGGAATTTATCTACCTTGTTGTAAAGCATAACACAAAAGAATAGTTGAGAAAGACTGTAAGAAATGCTTACAGTCTTACTGAAAAGGTCTTACTGAAAAGGTCACAGTATGAACCTTCAGCTCAAAAGTTGCTTACACCTTAAACCACAGAGAAGTAAAAGATGGAAATCTCTCAAACATGCAAATGCACTGAAAGGAGATGCTTCAGAATAAATCTAACCTTTTCTATTAAAAAGATGCATGTTAACAAGTCAGTGGAGTCCAACAACAACTACTATCACGTAAGTCATCCCGTAAAAATAAATTATAAACATTCCCAGCCTGCATTAAGAACAAAGCCTGATCCTTGGCAGCAATGCTCCTACACAATCAGTGCAATATAGGGGGAAACAAAACAAAACAAAACAAACAAACAAACAAACAAAAAACCCAAAACAAACAAAAAAAAAGACTGAACACGTAAGTTTCGCCATCCCACACCTTCCAAAAAAATGTTAAGAGTTTTACAGACGCAGAAAACAAGCCAAGAACAGTCCAGAACTGACAAGAACAGTGTAGTCTTGCTCATGCCTACATTCACATCTGATGGCATGGGAAAGATCCAGATGCAAAATTTAGTATTTACATTCAAGCACTAGCAGAGGGATTAGATATTACTGTGCCCCTAACGACAGAGGCATGTGTACACCCCTCCTGCCTGGTCTTCCAAGATGGGTGACATCTCCTGTTTTTACACTGAATAATGAAAAAAAAGATTGAACATAGCTCAAAAGAAAGGAAGTGTTGGCTGGTTTGTATGGCAGGACATACCTCCATGTAATTATTTTTGTAAAATCATATGGAGTAACAAGAATATGCATTACTGACAGGTGTAGTTTCACCCCTGCTTGAAAGGTCTTTACTTAAAAAGGAGATGAAAGCCTCAAAATGATTAATAAAGATGGAAAAAATCTGACAGAAATAACATTCCTGGTCTCCAGTGAGTCACATGGGTCATGCAGTTTTCTATTTGGCTAAGGAGTCGCACTGATTTACAACATGCTCTGCAAGGACCTGATCGAAGTTTATTTTCATTTGCATCCAGATGGCTTCTGGAACACTTTGGGGCATTTATAAAAACGACCAGGGGCATGGCCAGAGAACTCCACAGCAACAGCGTGCCCCCCTCCCAACAGCAGCGGTAACTGCTATTGACAATTCTTTTTAATTCATCTCATACTAACATGCATAACCCAGATCCCACTGTGGTCAGCAACAGTTTCACAGCTGACCCCTAGAGCAGCAAACTTCATCTGTTCATGAACTCTGGCTTTTAAATGTTATTAACTACTGTTAGCATAGTAATGACAGTCAGGTCCTGTCAGGACTCTGTCACAACAGAAATTATACATTTACCTCAAGAAAAATAAACCAACAAACAAACCACCAAAACCAACAACACCACCACCCCCCTCCCCCCTGCCCCCTACCAGCTTTCTAGAGGAAAGATAAAAGGTTCATGGCATCACCCTCAAGCTCCCTGGACACGGGATATAAGCAAGAACTCCTTTGAGTTCTGTTTCCTGCTAAACAACAAAACCCACTGTGATCTCTGGAATATGTACAACTGGTTTTTTTCTGTTCC
The DNA here is from genome assembly GCF_963082525.1 of Nesoenas mayeri. Lineage (NCBI taxonomy): Eukaryota > Metazoa > Chordata > Aves > Columbiformes > Columbidae > Nesoenas > Nesoenas mayeri. The sequence continues at coordinate 25,402,586 of NC_137540.1, forward strand.
TGAATAACAGAACAATTATCTCCACTAGTTTAGATTATATTATTTGACTGGATTTGTTTATTTGATCATCTACTGTTGTAAACTTACATGGCAGATAGCACCTCACTGCTGCAGCTTATCACAGCAAGAATCTTTGCTGGAGACACTTGTGTATATCTGCTTCTAGGTCATTTTTTCAACATACATGAGAAAGTTCATTATCATGTTACACAACATGAGTCAACAGACAGCTACCTCCTTGCATAGGTGGTTACAGAATACAAAAGAAGAGCCAATTCCTAATTTTAAGAATGCAAGTATTATCACAAGTACTAAAAGACTATTTTTGTTTATAAAATATAAACATAGAGAAGATAAAGACAAGGTCACCAGCAGTAATGGTTTTGTTATATCTCTCTGCAATGACTGGATCCAAGGCCCTGTAAGTGCTAAAATGTTTATGAGTCCACAAGCTGGTATTCATTAAACACTACCATACATTTACCAGATAAGTAAATTCTCGTAGCATTTTCACAGTGCAAATTGTGACCCTTTCGTTTGCAGTGATGTAAAAACCAGGTAATTTAAACATCAAGGAATGTACGCATACTTGAAGAAAAAATGCCAGCCTAACGAAAATGATCTGATACCTGGTTCTCTCCTTCAACTTGTTTTCCAGCCAGGGAGGAGGGAGAAGGACTGTTTTACCTTTGGTATTTTGGTGTATTTTAGGTTAACAATCTGTTTTCTCTTGTATTGTTTTATTTGGCATTTATGCGACACTTACATCGTTATTAGGACTATATATGTCAACACATACACTTAAAATTTCAGTAAGGCAGATGTGACTCTCAAGTGTTTGTTTTTACATGTTGCAGTTTATGATCCACAATGACCTAATTGAAAAATGTTATTAGAACAACAATACTGACTGCACATCATAAAAATAGAAAATAATAAAACAATTAAGAGCAAGAGGGCTATATCTATTTAAGAAATAGTCTACAGGCTCTGTGAAAGCTAAATAGGGTAGAGTTTCTCATATGCTGTTAAGAGGCATTACTTAAGCACTGCAGACACACGGTGATCCCATGATTAACATGTCTGAAGAGAAGTTTGTTCCCAATACTACTGCAAAGTGCTTATGGACTGCTGCAGAATAATTTTCTCTGTCTCATAACGGGAAAAATGCATCCCTTCTTCATACTTGCAGGATGCTGGTCAAAAGCCATTATGATCTCTTCTAACTATGCAATACTTGAGCAAAAAGGGCTTCTGCAATGCTCTTCTAAGAACAAATAAACAGGTATTTACAAGTGTTATGCTGAAATTTAGATTCACTTCCTTTTGAAGTTGTTCATTAAATTGTGAATTATTACATTACTCATAGTTCTCTTGCAGACAGCTCATGACACTATGCAGTTCTGTGATCTTGCTGCTCACAGTGAAAACTGTTTCCTAGATAGACACCAGGTTGGAAATGTGAAAAGTATGCTTTTGTGGCTTTTTTCTTGTTTTGTTTTGGTTGTTGTTTGTTTGTTTGTTTGTTCCCCCCCCCCCGGAAGCCATTCAGAACTCATGTACTGCTGAACAAACAGGCTCTGCTGGCTAGCAAAAACTACAGTTCAAATAAGTTTCATACAACTGGAAAGAAATTTGTAACTTAAACACCTTTGAGATACTTACATCTAACACACCAATACAGCATTACTTATCTGCAAGCAACCCAAATTTTGCTTCAAAACAAACATGGATCAAAACTGACTTCCTAAAAATACCCACAAATGCTAATCTCTCTCATTTGCTTTTTCACTTGTATTGAGATACATACTTGTTACTCTCCCAAATCTCTGAAGAGAAAGCAATTCATTTTCACGTAATAGCATCCTGCCTGCTGGACAGAAGAGCAATTTTCAGGACTGCTTGCCTTTATAGGAGCTTTCAGTTTCAAGACAGACACACAGAGAATGTGGATTTCATGAAACACGTATCTACACTTTCCTGTCCTCAAAGACAGTGTGTGCCATGGCATTGCTATTACCGGTCTTTGTCCCAATGCACATTCCCTGATCTTGTGAGTCAACCCTCAGAGCAGCCCCAGGGCCAAGAGTCTCCTTCAGATAAAACACTGATGGAATCAAATGGGCACAATGACAGCCTGAAGCTCTTTGAAGGTAGTCAGCTAGCTAGGAAATGCTCCTGAAAAGTTATTCAGTGGTTACAAAACCTTCAGAGTTCCCAAAGCTGCTCAAAAAGCAACTGTGCCACACTGGAATACCTTCTGCTAGAGGGCGCTGTAGTGAGATTTTGGCTCCATTGGCTACTGTATAATACAGTACACACAGTTTGAGCTCTCAAGGTCAGTTCTTGACTAAGTGCAGCATATTGCAATGAGGAAAGAAACAAAGAATGAAGAAAAAGGAAAGATAACCTCTCTTGCCTGTTTTAGCACATTAGAAAAAATATTTCTGCTTAAACAGATATGCTTTGCAACGTGACTCTCTGCTGGCACACATTTCACATCTTTTACAATCAAGTGACAGACCAAGTCCTCATGTAAATGCTTGATTCAAAAACTTACCTGCATCATCTGCCCAAAATGGTGCACACTAACCCCCCAAAAAAGGGATTACATCAACCTTTGCCCTGTGTTCACTGAAACTAAGATCTCCATCTTGCCGCTCCCTTCCTTTAATCACTAGAAATGACAAGATCCCGCACACCCATCAGGTCTTGTCACTCATCACCACTGACATTATTGACATCACTGTAGCATCTGTTCAGTTACTGCAGGTATACTATCCGAACAGCTACAGAACAGTAATGTAAGAGGACTTCCATGTTACTGCCAATAAAATACAGAAAGACAGAAAGTGACTTCAGCAAGGACAGGCAGAGAATACTGCAGCAGAGGGACTCCAAGCATGGTGTGTGGCAGAAAGCAATATTCTGGAGATGTATGTGCTTCTCGATACAACCTCCCAGTTCATCTGCATGGTTCTTATACTGCTCAAAACCTAATTCTGGAATCCCTTCCAGCTGAGAAGTATCTCACCTTGAGGGAGGCAGAGGGGAGGTTACATCACTTTCTATACCCCGTGGCCACATAACAGATCTTATTAAACTTCAGCCCTTTCAAAAGATGCAATGATGATGACCTGTGAACATTACACAGAACAACAACAGAGGCCCAGTTCTGCTGTCAATAAATTGTGTGAAATTCTCATTGGATTTCCTAAAAATTTTCCTCTGTGATGGGACAGAGCTACTTTGGTCTTTAAAATGAATAAGCCTCTCTATGTAAAATCTCTCAATGGCTCTTTGGTAGTGCTGTATCACCATACATAGTGATGCAAAAACATTTTACAAGTTTTAAGGAAAATTACACAACAGAATGAAAATGAGACTGTGAGGCCTGAAGCCAAATCATTATCCTATTCCTTTTTTGCAAACAAATAAAGAAGTTGTGTGCAAAAAAGACACTGATAACTCAGGTCATATACAGTGTGAGAAACACTCCTAGTTTTAACTGATCTTTTAAACCCCACTTTTTTTCAAAGTACAGCTGTTATTCAATAACTTATTACCCATAGGTTTTCTATACCATTTTGATGAACAAAATCAATGACACATCAAGCTTCTTTTAAATCACTCCCAAAGCAGACCAGCTATTAGCTGATATCAAAGTTTCCAAGTAAAGTAACACAGGTAACCTTACAGCATTTTTACCTAGCTGTGTAACATACTGAATAAATCCAGTTCTACTAGCACTGTAGACTTTCCACCCACACTGTCATGAACAGTGCCACTGAAATCTATGGCATTTTTCATTAAAAATCCCATGACAGTCAGTGGGACTACTCTAGGTAGTACATTCAAGCAATATGCATAAATATTTTTAAAATCTGTGCCAAAGTCCTATTTTAACATTTTAGTGTTAGACAAGAAGTAGTAACTTTGTTCCTAAATCAGAAATATTTGTCTTAAGTACAGAGTAAATAGGCTTAGGGGTGATTTTTTTTCCTACAGTGCCTGCAGTGAGAATGGGAGCATGACTTGGAGGGTACTTCATTCTTTTGGTGAGAGGACAGCACTTAACTCGTTCAGTCCTTTTGAAAAGCTAGAATGGGAAACATATTCCAGTACATGACGAATATTCATTTGTGAATACATATCTATCTGTTGATATTTGTCTAAATCTATAATGGGGCTCCACGCAGACATCTCAAAAACAGGCAGAATATGTTTTTCAACTCAGAATCAGTTGTACAAAATCTGAGCTTCTTCCACCTCTCAAAAATGGCAAACAACAGTTCCTAAAGTGATAACAGATGTTAGAAATTCTCAATTATTTATAACATATTTGTATTTCAACTGCCATCGGTATGATTCAACAAGAAATGTAGAAGTGAAACATTTCCCACTTATTGCAGTGACAACACATTTGAAGTTTCTGTGAGATGAAACCAATGTATGTTTTCTTTGTCATTCATGGGGGGGTTGCATGTAGTTGACCTGAACTTTTTTCAGGGTCTACAAGAAACAACCTGTAGGCATACCTTATGCACACGCTAGTGTCATTTATTATGCTACAATTCAAAAAAGTATATACCATAGTGAAAGCATATGCTGTATTGACTAGCTCTGTAATAGTGTGAACTAGGAGGCCACCGGATACCTGGCAATAATCCATATGACTATGTCATGACTTGTTGATTCTATGCCATCATACTAGGTGTCCTGGTTTTGTTAAAAACAAGACCAGTTCTCTTTTAGTGATTTTTCTTTCAGCTGCGTTCTTCTACGTGGCTGTACTTTTCTGAGGTTTAGCCTGCATATTTTTTCCTAGGATGCTGTACTCGGTGCTGATAAGAAGACCAACAGAATGCTTAAGAAGCTCATGTTTAGATTTATTACTAAGGTAGCCAAGAAAGACTTATAAGTTTTCCCACGTTCTGTTGTGAGAGGGGCGTGTTTGAGGAGGGGTGGATGGAACAGGTGACTAGAACTGACCAGCTGAGGATCAACTGAGTATCCTATCCCATAACCGTCATAACCCCTATGTAAGAGGGTGATCACGAGGGTCACTCTCTCTTCGACCATGGCCGGTATCTAGAGAGGACCCTGCCTGTCTGCCTGTGATCTACAGGCCTCTACAGGCCTGCATCCCTGCAACGAGGTTCTGGTTTGCTGTGAACTCCTGCCCATGACTTCTGTGGGCCTGGCCTGCACCTGCTGGAGCCGCCAGCTCTGCACACCCAGCTCTGCTGCTGGAGTGACGCCAACTCCACATCGAGCATTTGAGATCAGTTTTGTATATTTTGTATACATTCTCTATTTCTTAGTAGCATTAGTAAAACCCTTTAAAACTCTCCAACTTGAAGTCTAAGTCGCTCTTCCTTTCCTCTTATCTTTCCGATCTAAAGGAAAGGGGTGGCGGGAAGTGAGGGGATAACAGGGAGCGTCTGCCATGGTTTATTGCCACCTTGCCTTAAACCTTGACACCAGGTGGCTCTGTCAGTAAAACTTCACGGGGAATCACTTTGTCAAAAAGCAACAATTTCCCCTCATAACAAACTCTGTTCTCAGAGATGTCCAACAGTCCACAAATCTGTACAAAGTACAGCTATAAAGTTGTTCACATTAACAGACAAGGTGCTCAAGAACATCACTCCAAGTATGGAAATATTTCGGAACATGGCTTATAACATATCGAGCCTCCTTAATGCCCATCAGTTCACATTCCAGCTGTCTTATTATGCCTCTTTCAGTAATACTTTGAATATCTTTTCTTACAGCTGGTTTTCACTCAGTCTCACTTAGACTATTAGTTAATTTGAGCAAATGAAATGATCTGCTGACAGAATAGCTGCTTACTTCATTCATTTCCACTAAAAGCTTTTATGCATCAGCTCTCTCCCCTTTCTCCATTGTTTCCTTTAGAGATAATAATTTATAATGTGAAACTCATTGTGTTTGGTAACATTAGGCAGCCAGATGGTTTTGTTTTCTATAGCTAGGAAAAGAGAATTACTCCTATTGTTGAAGTTCAAGAGCTGAAAACACTAATGTGGGCATAAATTAAAAAGTTGGTGACCAAAAAAGAAAGAGGAAATTTTTTTTAAAGTATCACCATTTTTCTATCAGTACCATCATACTTTACTGAGCTTACCCAGATATCTTTTTATTACACTGCTTATTTGTTTTAAACTAACATTATAAACCACATATAACTTGAAATATGATGCCCACGTATAAACACTGAAAGCCTCTTAAAACATGTGCACACTAAGAAAATAGGTTTCCCAGTTAAATCACATGGTATTAGTTATTTACTGAGAACAGATCATGTGTTTCATAAAGGCGCTCACAAGATCAATTTCTTATGTGCCCAGGAGTGGTAAAGAATTATCTCCTGAGTTCCAGAAGTATCTCACAGCTTCCAATGGGGATCTTGTGTGCAACCAGTTTTAATTTCTGTAACACCCACTGGGCTTGCATTTACACCTGCAAAAAGCTACTGCTGAGAACATGAAGTAGACTACAGATAAAATTCAGCTACCCATCCAATACAGGAGGAACTCAGCTGAAAGCAGCAGAGAAATACCAAGATCAGTATGGAACCCAAGGTCCTTATTTACACAGAATACTTTTTTTTTTTTTTCCATAAAATAGTGCTGTCTCAAAGAAGAACAGAACTCAGCAGCACAAACAGAAAGCAGACAGGGGTTCTGGCTCCTTTAGCTCAATGGTGTCAAAATAGCCATTGACTTCAGCAGGAGCACGACTTCAACCTCCATTTCCAAGTAGACAAAACACTGCATTGACAGATGCAGTGAGCAGCCAGCTAGTACATGTTCTCTGCTTTGTCCGAGGATTCTACAAAAAAACATCCCAGAAAACAAACACACATTCTTTAGGGTAAACCTGCCATTTTACGATCTAAATTCAAATTTTTCAAACTGGTATTTTCTGACTTTAAACATAGCAATTTTTTTTCCAAATATTTAATAAGCTAAGGGTTACAGAAGAAAACAACTTCTGTTTAGAGAAACAAATTTGTGACCAAGTCAACATCAGAGACCAAGAAAGTTAGCTTTGAAAACAAGACAGGCTAACAACTCCAAGAACATTTAAGCATAAGAGACAGAAAACTGCAGTGGTTCAGCCTGCAGCAGCCACACTGCCACTTCTCACTGCCAGAAGAGGTTAGAGTTGTCCTGCCATCAAATCAGGACTCACACTCCACAACCCACACTCTCACCAAAATCCCTCGAACCTCCAAGTACAAGTAAATCACACATTCAAGTCACTAAACGGTCATGTGTATTTTAGTCAAGAATTTAATGTGAGTATGTGGAGTCTCTAAAAACATGTTTTCTAGCTAAAGCATTTATACAGTCACGTACATTGCCATCCTTATGCTTTTTTTTAATATACACAATTGACAAGAATGCAAATGAACACATGACAAATTCCTTCCCATCAACAACTTACGCACACAACTGACATTCTTTGAAAACAAAATTAAGTCTTTAGAAATATTTCTTATATTAGTTGTTAAATTATATTCATGCAAGTACGCTGACATTGAGGATCAGTCTTCTGAACTGACCAATCATAGCTACTTTAGGAAAACAAAATGGTTAGGTTTGGTTTAATTTACCTATAGTCTGTGATCACCTCTTTGTCTGTGTTTTAGTGATGCTCTTTGATGGTTCAACAAAACATTACCCACTTTAAGGAGTTCTTTTCCTTTTGAGAAATCTACTTCTTCAAGCTGATAGGCCACGATGGAAGTTCTCCATTGCATATACCAGTGCTTAACACAGCCTACTGTCATAAATATAGTAAGATGAACTGCAGTGTATGTTTGATCTATATATCTATAATTGCATTTGTAATGCAACCTATTTCCCCAGTTATTCTTTACTGGGTTTGCACTCATCTAGGTCCTATTCAGTAGAGACCTCAGGTTACATTTACACTGGAACATGTCTTCAGGAATCCAACAGAGACCATGTGTTGCCACACATGCATCTTGGGATCACAGGAGCACTAGTCTTATCACAACATCCGTAAGAGGATGGTGCTCCTGGAGACCAGCTTCTTGTATAATGTCTCTTTTTTTTTCCAGTTAAAGCCAATTAGTGCATTCCAAGATTGCTTGATGATGCAAGATCAATGTGTGGTAAGTGGGACACACTGAGAGACTTGTTGCAAAAATCACTCTCCTGATCTCAGCTCAAATGCAAATGTAGACACACTCTCGGTAGTACGTGTATGCAATCACTCATCAGTTCCTTTCAAGCTGTCTTTACAAGGAATCGAAAACTCCTGCTGAGACAAATAAAACCAACCACAAGGTCTTTAAAAGGAGCTTAACTGATCTTGGATTAATAGCAGTTAATGTATTTATGCATTTTGATTGGAATTCTAAGTTAACTTAGAGGTCTTCTGATGACAGCTAAAACCCTTCAAGTAATACACCACATCCCTTGCTGTCAGCTGATCTGAAACATGACCATTTGCCACAGTGCAAATAATTTGCAGTTATTTGCAGCTGTTGTGTCAGTGAAATTATACAATTAATGTACTCTATAAAAAGTATTCAGCTTTCCTAACTTTTGTTTCACTTTCAATAAATTACAGAAAATAACAAAGAAATATGAGATGCTCTGTATTTCTCCTCCTTTTCCGCATTCTTTTCTACGTGGAGTATCAATTTTGCAGCCTCCTGATGCAAAACACACTCTATCTAACAATGCAGTTCTTAGGTGTTTAAAACAATCTACAACCCATATATTAAATTAGAACGATTTCTTACATGATACTGCACCTACGACTGATGGAGAAGGAACTTGGGGAAAAAAAAATTAACTTGACTGATTCTTTTTACAGATATTTCTCCAGGACAGGTTTGATAAACACAAAGAAAAAACATATTGAGTTTAAGAGCTGTTGTAGCACGCTGTATAAAAACTTTAAGTAACATTCTTTGCTTGCTTTCTTATCCCTTCTCTTTTGCCAATACTTCATGATCCTACAAGTGAAATAACAGAAATAAAACTATACCATAAATGTACAGCCAGAACCCTTACAGTTGTTTTTGAGTTTCAGAGGACTCTGGATTCATTGACTCAATTTCTAAGCATTCCAAGTGCTTTTATACTTCATTACATCTGTTGCCAAACATTCATCAGTACGCAAACAGTAGCAGAAACTCCCACCTATCATTTCTGGAGAGAAAATACAAGGAAAAAAAGGTTCCGCTGGTCATCTGCATAAGAAGTCTCATCAAGTAACAATTTCCAGACGTTCCTACCCCCTTTTAATGGAGGAAACATGCATACTAGGCCGTTAAGAGATGGAAGAAAAATATTACATCTAAGTACCGGAAACACTGTTTCATTTCTTTCATACTACACTCTTTCAAATAAAATTGAATACGATATATATTTTGTATTTCAAAGCCAAAAGTGATTTGTTTGAAATGAAGTTATGATTACCTGCATGGCTTATGTAATTTCCATAGGGATTAATTAAATAGACAAACATAGGTTCAGTTAAAAGGGAAATAAACATTTATGTAAGACTCTCATTTTCTTGACAGGGAACCTTTCACAGATGTTGGGAAACAGTAAAGGGGAAAAAAGATCATGTCAACCCAATATTGTTGGTAATATACAACACAATCTTACGCTTCATTGAGTTTTGAATACAAGAAACAGGTATATTAGAACATGCCTAATTCACAAGTTTTTCTGAGTCAGGAACAGTGGTTTCTTTGAATGGCTCTAAAGGAACAAGCTGTAACCCATACCTTCATACAGCTTCAATAATACCCATTTCAAAGACAAAAAGGCCCAGCCAGCTAACTCTTTTCACAGCCAATACTCAGCACAGAAAAAAATAAACAAGCTCCATTCTCCTAGGCATTAATTTTATCTGATCTCCTGGTTGTAGTTCTCATGAAACTGAGGACAGGAGCATCAGGTTTTTGTTTGTTGTGGTCTTTTTGCTTTCATTTGTTTTTTGTTTGTTTGTTGCACCTTTTTTTTTTTTTGTTTAAATTTGTGGGATCTACTTCTTTTTCCCGCAAATCAGTGGGAGAAGGAATGAATCCTTAGCTTACTAATGTCCCTAATTTCCATCAACAAATTCCACCTTATTATTTGATGCACTTAAATACTTTTGATGGTGACATCGATGACTTTGAGACCATAACTAGAACTTTTTCCCACAGCCATGAAATCCAAATCAAGGCTTACAGCATACCTGTGTTTTCAGATATCTACTACAGTGTAGCTGTAGTCTTCCTCTCTGCCCCATTACTCCAAGCCTCTCTCATAAAATATCAGCCTCAAGGTATTCACATAGTACCTGTGAGACTTGCTCTGGGACACAGAAAGGAGTTCCTAAGTCTTGCATAATTTTCTAAGGCTTTTGTAAATACAAACTATGATATCCACAGAGCCTTTATCTCACTGAATAAACAAGTAATATTTAGTGCATACCAGAGTATAGGTGAGGGCTAGATAGGGTAAACATACACCTGTGCAAAGAAGTCAAGATCTGTCTGCTTGCCAAGTTCATCTGATCATAAGGCTCACACTGAATTTCATGAGGACATGGAGAATTCACCAGTACTGTCAAAATCCATCAGGAGTCAATTGTTTCCTTACCCCACAGTCTCGACTAATTTTTTTAAAACTGGCTTCTACCTCATACATCTTATTTCTCTTACAAACTCTTCTGGATCAAATTTTTGAATGGAAATTGTTAATAAGCAAATACAAGCATTGCACACTCCTGTCACGACAGGCTCATTTAAAAGAATTAACCTCCAAGACCAACTTGACAAATAGATCACCTGCAAAAGCTGATATGGAACAGAGCGGACGTAAGAACCTCAGCTAATGAAGACACACAGAGTGACCAAGCACAGCTGAGAATTTTTTTCTTCCAGGTACAGTAAAGTGCAGTTTCTGAGACTGGATGTTTTTCAATCCTCCTCCTCCCATTCTATGTGAGAAAAGGAAGACATTTTACTCTGTTTTTTTGCTTCTTTTTTGTTTTGCTTATGTTGGGTTGATTTTTAGTTGTGTTTTCTTTGGCTGGGTTTGATCTGTCTTCATGTTTTTTATTGTTGGGTAGTGGGTTTGAGGGTGGAATTTTTTTTGGTTGCTGTTTTTTTGGTCTTGTTTTTGTGGTTTGGGTTCTGGCTATATATCAAGAGAAGACAAAGAGAAAATAACTTTCTGGCAAAGGTTGATTTCTAAGGGTCCTCACATACCAGCAGAGGTCACACCACAAACACCAGACAAGAGCATGGACGCTGTTCCCTACATGCAACATCCCTGTCACTGTTACATGCAGAAGTGCTGCTAACTCTTAAAAATGGCCAAGCCTTGCTGTAGATGATGCTAGAGCAAAGTATGACAAAAAGCTTTATCAAGATCACACTCATTCAGCTTCTGGAAAGATTTTTAGACTTCTTCTTTTTCAGCTCCCATTTCTGCAGTAACCCTAAAGTCTAGCTCTAAAGCAGGTAACCATATCCTCTTGTGCTGAGGACCACCACCAATCATGGCAGATAATCTCATCCTCACAATTGTCATGTGTGGGGATTTTTGAGGTAGACCACAGAGCCTCAGAAAGCCCTACCTGGATGGACTACAAAAAATTAGTTTTATGTTGACCAGTCTTTTGTAGAGAATCCCAAGGATTTAATGAACTTGCTCGTTAGCTCAGAGAGACCCAAGTTGCTATTGTCATGTGGTCTCTTTCAAAGGAGAGTGGGAAGCCATATGATAACTCCCTGCTGCATCTATTTTATTACACCAACCTGTGGGACTTGTAAGCAAGCCCCATGGCTTGCACTGCCTTCATCTCAAAAGGAGGAGCAGGTTCTAGACATCATCTACTGAACAGAGAAGCACAGACACCATTGAAGTGCCTCACTTACTAAGCACAGGCAGGATCCTGCAACATAAGCATTGCTTGGCAACAGTTTTAGCTTTCCAAATAGGCAGTGTTTTCTTCAGGTAGGTTCATCTTCTCAGCAACCAGCCTACATGGTCTTAGAGCCCACGTGCAACCTCTAAAAATGTAAAGAATAGTCTAAAGCGGTAATAATAATAGAGGTGGCACTGTCGAGATAAAAACAAACGGATGATCAAACATAATTTCACACAGGAATGCCTTCTCTCTGTTGGTTCATTAGGTATGCAACAATTAAAAAAAAAAAAGTCTTCTGTGTGCATTTATGATTGCAGCCTAGAAGCCTATGTTCTGAATCACTATTTGAAATGCATTCCCACACTGAAGTGTATTAAGAAAACATTATGAGTTCTCCTGTAAACCAGCAAACTGCAGGTGGGTCAGAGTTGAGGCTGATATTTCATGCTTGATATACTTCATTATGCCTAGTTATGTATTGAATAGCTGGTAATAACACTCACTGTTCCAAAAACTTTTGATACATAACCAGAGGCTGTTTTGAGGGCCTAGAAATTTTATCACTGCAGGAGGCCTGGGAACTTGGGAACTGACATCAGCTCTCTTCATTTTGGTGGTACCTTTACTATTTATTTTTTTATTTTAATTGGAAAGGCTAGCACATAACTTATGTACCTTTATGTTTTAGAGGTCCACATGTAACTACACAGGCTGAGTACTAAAACCTTACTAGCTCTTCCCTGAATCCAAGCTCTGCTTAACAGAGGGGTGGTGGCCCCTGCCTGCTTGTTCCAATATCCTCTTCCACAGCAGCATAAAGATACACCATATGCGAGCAGAGAGGTGTATCCAAATTAGCCCAACATATGAATACATGCTCAGAGCACCAGAAAAATGAAACAAACAAAAAAAAAATATCTGAAAAAACTCATTTGTTTGTATAATTTGGGTTTATAAAATCCAAGGAGTTTTAAAAAATCATTTTAAGCATATGAACCTATTCTACCTGTTTCTGTCCAAGTTTCTCAGGGCTAAGTTTCACTCAAAGAGAGGAATCTCTAGCAGAAGCTTCCAGGACTTCCCAGACTGCACTGTATCCAGTTTCAGGTTCAATGAATACTACTGCACTGTATCCCAAAGACTGAGATGCCTATTACCAACCACAACTCTTCTGTTTCCTCCTTAGGCCCTCTAAGATAACAGAAAAGCACATTTCATTTCCCACCCCAAGATCCACACAGCATCCTGTCAGCACCATGAGGGGTCTGAGGTTTTTCCTCCTCCTGATCTATGGTCTAGGGCACCCTGGCATCAATCTTCAAGAAGGTCTCAGCCAGCCCGAAGTCCTGGATTCAGCCCTGCTGCTTTTACATAAAGTCAGAAAAAAACCTGTCAGTATTAAGTGATAGCGCTTTCCTACGCTGAAAAGGGTTCTGCGTAACTCAGTAGTGCCCCCAACTGTAAACTGGATAAATTACATTTCCTTTTACAGGATGCTCTGAAAACTACAGCCAGAAAGGGACCTATAAGAGTAAGGTGCTACAATTAACAACTCCCCCCCCCCCACCCCCCCTTTTATTTTTTAATGGCAAATCTATGGAATAAGTCACAGAGTGCTCCCATTTTCAAGGCTAAACCATCACGGCAATCTTCCACCCTGTCTCATTTCTGCCATGTATTTAACCTATTGTGTCATACATTTACCCTGTAGAAATCTCTAAATATCTGAAGAAGCACAGTTTCCAGGATATTTGTCAGCCAACTGAAACCACAAGGTGCTTGAAGCTTCATGAGAAAGGTTGCTCACATATAGTGTGGAACCACACTTCAGGCAGCATTTCCTCTCCAAATTCTGGAGGATAACTAGCTATCCATAAAATAATAAATATTGACCTTATAATTATTTTACAGAGGGAAGGAGAGGAGTTATGCTTTTACTTCAATTAGGAGAGTTGAAGGAACACCAAAAAAATCATTAGTGCATACCTGATCAACTTTCTAAGCAAACAGAACCATGAAATAAGATCATGATCACTTCTGACTTCCACAATGCCTTTGCAGTAACTTTTATTATTTTTCTTTAAAGAGAGGCAATCTAACAGCCAGAAATCCAGGCTCCTGCTACTCTGTAAGAAGGCAAGAAACAGCACTATTCTATCTAAACACAGCAGCAAGACCACGATGACCATTCCAGGCTAATTTTCAGTTGTGTTATCAAGTTTACATGGAAGCAAATTGAATCATGAAACCCGAAACTTCCCTCCTTGTACACCATTCAGGCACAAACTCTTCTTCGTGCAAAGCCACAGCTATTGAAAAGCCAAGCATATAGGACCCTCTTCCCTTTAAAGTGAAGGATATTGATCTAGCTACATTTACAAGTAGAAATTCATAAACTTCAGCAACACTGTGCCCTGAACACACCTACATCAATGTGAGGTAATGACAGACACATCAGGAAGGATTCCCAAGTGGCATCTGCCAGCATTATCCTGATCGAATAAAGCATGGGAAAGCACAGCACAGACAGCTCTGCCAGTGTGTATGAGCTGGCTGAGCTGGGAGGCACATGGCCATATTCATGTTTTAGACACAACATATGAAGCACCCCTCCAAAACTCAGCAGGGAAATTCCAATAGCACTGATGTTAATCAGTTTCAAACAGGTTCTCCTAACAACCAGGTTGCATTTTCCTCTATTTTAAGCACACATGGGAATTAATTTTGCAAGACAGGAATCTACAACTTGTTATGAAATCAGAATATACTTCGCTAGATGTTTTTCCTCTTGTATCCTCCAGCTCATCACTTACCTTTTGTAGACTTCTGGGCAGTGTTTTCATATGCTTTGCTTATTTTTAAAAAATTAACATCAACAAATTTCTAGGTTCCAAGGAATCTCTCCTAAATCATATAAACTTTTCAAATGTTCCACCTGAAGTTTTCCTGTCAAATACCTTGCTTTCCTATTCGGATTAATTTTTAAGCTGTTAAAAAGACTGTGATCTCAAAAGTACTCACAGAAATTTTTCCGGTACAATTGGCTTCCTCTCTTTCTGCCAGGGCCCGTAAAAAGTTATCTTTCAGTTCTTTTCCTACACTTGCTGGTGACCTAGGAAAAAAAAAAAAAGGTGCAATTGCTACTAATAATTATCACCACACACTTTGGGTTCATTGTTGGGTTAAGTGTTCTGTAAACATAAGGAGATAGTCCTCACCCTATTGTTGCTGATTTGTCTACTGCCTATTGCCTGTTCTGTTTTTACATATCCTTAAACACTAATCAAAATTCATCACTACTGCAGATGTGCAATATAATAGCAGTTTATCAAAAGGTGACTTCTACTAACACACATTTCCAATTATATATCAGGAGTAATCTAAGTGCTTATTTTATTTGTCCAGAATTACGGTCAAAGTCATGTTTACCTAAGAATACCAAATTATCACAGTGTACTAACATAAACTTAAATAGATTTTATACCTTATTCTTCAGCCAGCAACTAACCAAATGAACTACTACATACTTGCACTGCTTAGTAGGGTCCATATAGTTTCTGTATCATTAAGCACAAAGCATGAAAAGAAACAACAATTTTGCTCCACAAAAACTGGCAAATACCAAACACACACAACCACACAGGAAAGGATACCATACACTAAAAATTACTCGTCAGTCTTTGAACATAGCACCCTACAACTCCGTCATTAAAAACAGGACACGCCTCAGATGGATAAGAGCACTGAATATTGGACAAACCCCCCTCAACAAAAGTGTGAAACTTTAAAATGGTTTCTGCAAATCTCTTAGCCTATCTAAAAGCCTTTGCCATCTGCAGGGGTCATTGCGCTCACTCCAGTGTACTTCGCACACACAAGAAGGAAGTGGAGACTTTTGAAATCCTGCACTAAAGTGGCTTCACTTGGAATTTTTCTCCTTTTAATACCTAAAGTAGTAAATGCTGATCAGAAAGTTCTGTATCAGGCAACCTAAGGCAAACCAGCACTTCTGAGTCCAGTACAGATCTTCCTGAAAGGGGAAAGATTATTACATTCCCCCAGTATCTCTATGTGAGTATCTCAATAAAAGCAGCAGCATCTGTCAATCTATTAACAAGCAGACAGAATCCATCAAGTGTATACTGCATCAAGCTTCAAATAAAAGAGTGTCACAAAAACTGAAAAACTCCCTTCAGAGAAAAACTCCCTATTATGTCTTTAAACTGAGTGAAAAGTCTGCATCTAAGCTTCAAATCTCTGATATAGAGCTATCAGGTCATTCTCTGGCCACTTTACTGGCTGTTATACAGAAGCACGTTGGTTCAAAGTTGTTTCAGAAGTGCATCTGCTGCATTGTAAAAATAAGAAAAACAAAGAGTAACATCTGGATTTAAACACCTCAATTACATACAAAAGAAGGTTAAGAAATGGAGTCTCAAATTTTCCTTTTCCTGTCCATTTAAGAATTCTAGATTCCCGAACTTCCTTTCTCTGGCAGATTTTAATACTAAATCAACAAAGTCCATGTTTAACAACTGTTCCAGTCAACTTCACTTGAAGTTTCTGGCTCCTATTTTGAACCAGAAGAAGGGTTAGGTGCCTAAAGATTATGTGACTTTATCTTCTTAAATCTTATGTTCCAGCAAGAAACCTCACCTTTCCTTAAAAACTTTGTCTTCCTTCCATCCTTCAACAGCCAGCTAAATAGTCACTGACCACTTTCTGAACACTAAGTTGTACAAAACTTCTTCTTTAGTAAATATCACTACTTCTGCCACATCTGAAATCACTATTTCTGAAAAACAGGAGGTATCACTGGGTGGCCCTGTCTAGCTTAAAAATCATAGTGTTAAAACACAGAGTTAAAACACCGCAGGCACATCACAGGTATAAGATAGAGGTTTTTCACAGTCCTTGAGATAATTCCAAAAGTGCACCATTGTGCCTCACTTGCCGTGTTGGGGTCTACTTGGGGTTTGTTTCAATGAGTCTAACTTCTGAAAGATGCAAAATGAAAAAAGAAATCATCTGACATATATGTATTTTCTGTACACTATTCTTAGCAACAAAGCCCCCCCTTGCTCTGTAGATGTTTCAACATCTACAAACATGAGGAGAGGAAGACATCTGAATTTTACTGAAATAAACTGGTTCTACTACAGCCTGCAAGAAATACCATCAACAACAATATTATGGCTGAATAAAACATGAGTAATGCAACAGATCATGGTTGATGTGACAAAGCAGCAAGATCACCTGGAGTAGAGCTTAGTATTAACTAATTTTTGTAATGACGAAGAAACTGGGACAGAAGACCCCTCCCAAAAAAAGAAGGCAAAATTATTCTTCAGTCATATCTGAGAAATGTATGAGACATTTGTTTATTTAGAAAAATATTTTTAGAAATAAATCAACATCATTTTACTCCTGCAACAATGTCCCTAATGGCCTAAAAGTATAAGAAAAGTTCATGGGACCAGGGAGTGCAGAAACAAAACATGAGATGGATCCTCTCTATTACATGTATGCACTTTTAACCTCTTAAAAATCTACAGTTTTAAATATATACTATTACTGGATCAAGAAAAACAGAAGGTTAAATTCGAATCACAAAGAAAGCAGAAATAGGCTCAGGCTATTCTGAGATAGACCTTTATAAATTTGGAAAACAAGAGTAGTGTTAGAGGGAATGCGGAACGTAACTTCTAAAGCCTGAATTCTAAAACTCCAGGATCTGGGACCATTCCCAAGCATCTAAGCAAGCATTTACCTTTCCTGAGGTAGGAACAAAAATCTACTTGGTAGACTTCCCCCTTTTTTTAACTGGCAAGGATTCACTCTTTTATTTACTGTATGAATGTGTATGTTATTTCTTTGAGTGCTGGCCTTTATCACTTCTTAACCCTTGAGATGTGCACTCTATGCCTCACTATCCCAGCTCAGAGGTTCATCTCTCCTCTCAGGACTTGCCCACACAGAAAAAATGCACCTGTTTACCTTCAGAGAGATTTTCATCTAAGGTACAAAACAGTAAAAAAGGTCACATGAATATTCTTAAGACTGCTTTAAACCAGGCTCATTATGGTATCAAACGTAATCAATTACTGACATAAACAAACTCTCCACAAAGAACTGCAAGCTTCTGCAAACATATATTTGCATTTGAACAGGGTTTAAGAAAACCAGTTTGACTTAAATAAACTGTAGATACAGAATGGCAAGCTTCTGGAGATATAACTGTGCAACGAATCAGTTTTTAAAAGTTCAGTTATACAAGGTTCTCACCTGAAGAAGGCCACATATTCACTGGGAAGATGCAGCACTTGTGGGAAAATTGTATGAGAATTTGTTACTAGCCAGCCTTTAAGAAAGGAGATTTTTCTCCCCCTGCCACAGCAGCGTGTACATTCTCTGCTCTCTCATTTACTATTAAAGCAGGAGACTGAGAAAAAAAAGATCAAGGCATTCCACTCCGCAGAAGTTCCCCCACAAATAAACAGGGTGAAGTTTTGGGGTGTGACTAGCTAGGAATTCAGGAAGGCCACATAAATATTTGTTCCAGCTTCCTGCAAGGCAAGGTGAGGGAGTTCTCCAAACAGGGAGGGGCATCAAGGAATTCTCTAGCACCCACTAAACACTACTCCTGTCTAATGAGGGTTCCTTAATTTGCCGTGACTTCAAAATTGCTGTTTAAATCCATTTTTTTAAAGCTACTTCCTAAACTCTGGATTGGGCCCTTCATAAAGCTAAAGGATTTCGAATTATACACCAGTACAGAAAATATGCCAAGAATGTCTTTGCTTTTTCATACAAATGGGCAGCTTACAAGATTCCTTGAAAAGGACAAGCACAGAATTTTTTATTATTAGCAGAAATTTATGCATCTCCAGCAACACACATGTAATTGTAACATTAATGCACTTACCAAAACTACTCCCACCATTCAGTTAATTCTTCAGCACACTTCCTGGAGGATGATTTAGAGTGTAAGCCCTATTTATGAGGCAGTGTTATCTCTTTCCAAGGCAATGATGCTAACTGTAGTTACCTGTACTTTTCACTACCAATGATATTTTTAATTATCACCTTCAACACATAGGTACAGGCCCACACCGAGAGTAGGATGTTACTGTGGTAGGTGCTGTACAACCCTGCTGTCTGGATGAGCTTTGAAATCAAACACCCAGACACAGAAAAGCCTGGTGGAAAGAGAAAAATACAGAAGAACTTTACTATTCACAAAAATAAAAAGGCTGCTTTTCTAAAGGAACTTGTTTGGGTACAGAAACTCCAAGTGATGTTAACACTATTAACTGTTGGTTGCTGGGTTTAATTGCATAAATTCAATTCTTTCTTTACGATGCTCCAAAGTCTCGCTTTTAAAACAGTGCATTTACACACTATCTTTTTCCTTCCAACCTGCTTGCCTCCTTTCAAGAGCTTTTGCAATCTTCCACTATCCCACACAACCTTCTCACATTCCCAATTCAGATGCCTTTCGCTTGCAGCATGCTTTTTCGGTCTTCGCTGATAGGTGTTAGTGGAGCAGAAAAAAAGGATAGGTCTTTTTGAACTTGGGTTAGGGCTCCTTGATTTTTATTTTGACAGACTGTACTACTTTTTTTTCCATTTTGTTTTGGTTCCCTAGGGCTTCACTTACTTTATTTTCTTACATCTCCTACTATGTGGGCTGTTCCTGAGAGCACTGGGCTCACAGTTGGAAACAGAACAGTGTAGTTTAACTTTCAGGGAGCCATGGTGACCTGAAGAATGCTTTTTATCAAACTGACATAATGGGAAGAACATTTAACAGTCACACTGTTATTCTTTCAAAAATACACTCCATGTTGCGGTTTAGCAAAAAGCTGCACTGGAATGCACATTCTCTCCTAACTTCTGCAAAGCAGCTGTGTTTTGCAAACACCTGCCCCAAGACTAGTGTGGAGACAAGCATAAGAACTCAGTCCCAAAGTTTCTCCCTCATCTTGAGACACATAGTTTTTATTTTAAAACATTTGAAGTTTCAACCTCCCAGTGCCATGTCCTGAGGCAGGACTATTACTTGAGTACTGTTACAAGACATCAGATATGTATTTGTTTTCTCTATGTGAAGTATCCATGCTTTATAAAGAAGGGAGAGACTACAGTACAAGATTATACCTTAGAGACCAGCGTGTAAGGCTGGGACTGGAAAGATCCAAGTTCATCACCTTGTTCTGTTACATATACGTGGTGCAAATCAATCTACAAGTTTGCTTCCATTTTAAAGAGGAAAAATGAGACAAGCAAAAAAAATATCTTTGATGTACAATTAGCTGTCTGAGTCTGACCCCCAGGGCCTGGTCCTCTGCTCACCAGCAGTACTCTTATTGTGTTCAAGTGATAAGGCAAAAACAGGCACCCAAAACATTAACTGAAACCACAAGGTTGGGTTTGGACTCCTGCACATACAGATGCCTCTACCTAGAGATAAACAGAAAGGACTTCATTTCTAAATAAGTATGATATGGGGCTGCTTAAAGAGGAGGCCTAGATTAAAAACAAAAAACCAAACCAAACAAAAAAAAAACACAAACAAAAGCAACACCACCACTACCTAAGAAACCCCCACAACTTTTTTAGTTCAGCTCTGTCAAATGAAGTCTGCTGATCCTACTATCCAACTTGACATACTGTGTTAACTTGCATTTCCCTGTAGCTGCTGTAAAGCTGCTATAAGCAGCACTAGAAGGTAAAACCATCACGTGAACTTTCTTATATTTTACAAAGACAATGATACAAGGAAAAAAAAAAATTAACTTTCTTTAAACATAAAATAATGGCATCAAATGACACTAGGCAACAGCATTTGTATACATAGCCTCTGGCTGACAGTCTGCAATGTTATTACATAAGGTGTACAGCATCACAAGAGCAGAGGACCTGAGCAGCAAGGTATGGCTAAGAGTAAAATACAAATGAACTTAAAATCTGTTGTATCTCCATCACAACCTTGTGTATTGTAAAAGTGTCATATCTCTAAAACAGAGTGAAAAATCTTCAATTAGAGTGAGAACAAGCTGGCTGTAAGGACACAAGAAGCAATGAGTTTAATGCTGATCTCAACAGAAGGGAGTCAGTGTATCCATGTCCAGAACCGGGTTCAGTGTGACTGTGCCCAGTTTCACAAGGTCCTTTTAATTTTTTGAGATCTCTGCAGCCTAAATGTACTCTGATACAAGCCCTCTGAAAACTCCCTAACCCGAAGATCTTCATATGAACAGTTCATGGCATACTGACATTGGGGTGCACAGTATGTACTATTTTGTTAGTTGTACAATTTCATTTTAAAAATATTTTTACTGCATGTGTGTCTGTGCTAAAAGGAATGAACCCAGTCATCAAGGATTTAGATTAGGAAGTTATATAGAAAGAGAAGATTGAACTATTTTGACATTTTGAGGCATGTAAGCATTTGTAAAATCTGCTGTGAACAAGGAACAACTACACTTATTACATGATATTTGAAGCTCCATGGAATAAATTATTAAAAAAAAAAAAAAAAAAGAAAAATTTGAGTTGCTCATGCACCTGCCTGTACACCTTCCTGTGTAGCCTCATCTAGGCGTTCCTGCTCTGGCAGGGGGACTGGACGAGACGATCTTTTGAGGTCCCTTCCAATCCCTAACATTCTGTGATTTTGTGATTCCCTTGAAAAGTTTCCAGAGCTTTTGCAAATTTAGTTTGTGTTGAGATGCCCACACCTGACAAAACCCTGGCATCAATATTTCAAACGGTCCAAGCTACTGGCAACATGGTGTCGCATGGGAGTGATTTAGGCTTCTGGTCCTGTCACTTATCCAACAATCACAAACTTAAATAAAAATAAATAAATAAAAGCAAATAAATAATAAATAAATAAATAGGGATAAATAAATCTAAAAGTTCCTTTATCAGCTCTGGTTAAGGTGCTAGAATACACTGCTGCCTATTTAAAACAAGGAAGGGAGGAAATTCTGGGATTTTTCCCAGCGTAGCTGTCATCACTTACTATCTATCAGAAAAGGTAGGTATATGTCCTCTATGTTGTACCTTTTGCATGAAAGAATTGGAGTCTAACTCGAGAAAGAAGCTCACCCAACTTTGGGAGGCATACTGAACACATGGGCTGCAGCTCATGAAAAGGAGATTTATTTTGGTTTGGCTGGGGATCTCTTTTTGCTCATTCAAAGCTGGACTAGACACAGGCCAAGCCTGTCTCCTCACACAAGTCAGAGCAGCCGTGAGACCTTGATTCAGATGTCAGCACAAAGCAAAAAAGCCATTTGGAGAAATACAACCATCTCTTCAGGTATCATGCCATCAGTGGTTAGGTCCATATTGCTGTCAGTTTGTATTGCAAAAAGGTATCAAAAAGTTGGAAGAGAAATACAGCCTCCCTTCTTCATCATCAAGAAGTGACACTGGCATCTAGAAGACTTCTTAGTATCACATCTCAATCACGACTGTTGAGGAGTGAAGCTGGATTGTTATTTTTCCACCCTCACAGGCTCATTTTTCTCAATGAGCAATAGCTCCTTCAAAACTCATGCCAAATAGATACAGAATGAGACACGAAACCCAGCTGTAAAAATAGGAGAAAAGTCGCTCTACCTTCTTTGCGAAAATTACAATATCTTAGGGAAAAAAAAGGTAACATTTTGTAAAAAGCAAAATGAGAATTGCACATGGAATCTTACAGAACGACTTTATCAAATGGGAAAATGATACTTGTAGATTAGAAAACCAATATTTTTTTTTTCCAAACAAATCTAAAATTTGTATAGCATTGCAGGGCTGTAGAACTTTTCAACAGCACCCATGGCAGAAGTAGACTCAGTCTGAGGAGTTTACTGTCCTGTACAGCTGTTATACCCTACTCTTGTACTGTACAAATGCTACAGTACAAGGAGAAGTAGTGCTTAAGGTTCCAAGTCTTCTGCTTATGAAAGTAATCAGAAAAAAACACAGCTTTTCAAAGAATGTATAGAAATAATTACATTGCCCTTAAGAAAAATGTTTCTTTCTGTTTCTGTGTTTAATAAATAAGATGAAAGTGAGGTAACTTGTCCACATAAACCACTATGTCACACATACAACCAACTAGAAAAAGGGTTTTGGTTAAGGTATGACTACTTTTGTTTGGTTTTTTTTAATCATTGTTTTTGTTTGTTTGTTTTTCCCCTAAGAGAGACAAGATTATGACTGTAAGGACTCTGCAACATACAGTTCAGTCTCCAGGCTAAGTACAGCCCTTCGGAGGATACGAATTTATAATGTGTAGTATAAAAATTAAAGCAGCTGACAATTTCCCAGCAAAAAAATCTTAAACCTAAGCTTGGAGCCCTATCTGCAGCAAACTACAGGTAGTATATCTGTAAAAATGTTTACCACCTTCTCCACTGAAGGACAATCGAAGCACCAAGTACAAAAGTATCACCCTCTGCTTTTCCCATAGACTACATAAGGTCCTTGCCCCTTTTAAATAAATGTTAACAGCCTTGCAAGTTGAAGCAGCTCCCTCTAGAACTAACCAGTGGTTTAATAAAACACATGGAGGAACTTGTTGCTCCCCTTCTTCCTTCACTATCTTAGCAAGAAACACTTGGTTTAGACAGAGAGATGTCACAGGAGAATGAGGGAGGGAGGAGGAAGGGCTGAGAAACATGAACAATGGCCAGAGGCTGCTCCCAGGTTCCTCAAAACAACTGACAAAAGCAGAGTCTAATGCTGGGAGTAAGGCTGGAGCAATGGCTGATAGACACAAATATTTGGCAAATGCAGGTTCAAGTGGAATGGGGAGAGCTAGCACACACCTGCTTGTTCCACCTCACAAATGCTCCATTTTCGATGTCCAGTTTTTCTGAGGGGAAAAAATTTGAAGCAGTGCACTTAAATGAGGTGCTCTTATCTTTTTGTGCTTCGCTGGCTGACCATTCTCCACTTCAATTATTTGGCTGCTATTATGCAAATGAGAAGGAAGCCAGAAGTCATGCACCTGTGTTTGCCCCTGTATTCAATATTCCTATTAAGTCCTAAAGCCCTATTATGTGGTAGACAGGCATGTGGGATTGCCAGCTCATGTTACAGTAGGGCAGGTGAAGGGCTTTTTCAAGCTCAGACAATGTTTACATAGAATTCAAGACAACACAGTGGTTAGACTTGGTCTTACAGCTTGGAAGAACAAAAACACTGAATGTTACTGAAAACATAGCATTTATTACAGCTGCTACTCTGCACCCAGATACTTTATGTGCAAGAAAAGAATAAGCAAGGTCCCAACCCAGCAGGCCTACCATCAAACACAACAAATAAGTCCAACTCAGACATTTAACTAAGCTTATGGATAACACAGTTTGCTGCATCAAGGCTCTACACATTTTCTAGTACAGTTCACAGTGCCAAGAGGAACGTTCTTGCATTTTGGGAGATCTGCTTCACTGTAAAAGTTGCCTCAAGACTAGGTCTTAGCTGTTCTGATTTACTGTTATTGAACAGCACCTTCCACTTCATCAGAACCTCTCTTGTCAACAGGGTCATGATAAACACTTGATTTTGCCCTGTGCATGCAAGTTATTCTGTAGAGAACTGGAAGTCTGCAGTAATAATTTCCCAGGTTGGAAGAAACCGTAAGCACTATTTATACACCATTACACATACTGAATGTTTAGCTTCTGAAGCAGAGATTCTGAAGAAGAGATTAATAGCTGTACCTCTACAGATTAACTTTATGAGTTACCATTAAATTGAAAAAAAAAAAAAAAAGTAGAGCTGGAGTTCCAAAGGCATAACAACCTGACCTTCAAATTTGGTGAAAGTAAAAACTTTACAAGAGGCACCTGGCGGATTAACTGTTCCAAGACAACAAAAGAAAGTTTTTGGGAAAGACCGAAGTTTAGAAACCACTCAGATAATAGAGTGTGTTATCCAACTGCACCTCAACCATAAGCGAGGGAGCTTAAGACAGTTCACGGAAGTCTTGCTACTACTTGAATTAAAACAGGCAGGAATAAACAAAACATCAGGCACATATAATCAAAGAGAAATTGAGATAATAACGAAGAGTGTGGTTCTGCTGCTGGAAGGCTAGTAAGTATGGATGGAAAGTCACAGGGAGAGCAGCAACATGCTGTCAGCAAGGAAAATCTCACGCTCAGGTCTCACAAGAAGCTCCCAGACCACAAAGAAAGATCTGAAGTGTCAGAAGCAAGTGTCAGAAGCAACAAGCAGGCAGGCACTGCTCTTTGGTCAGAGTGGCATATGCCCATCTAACTGATACCGTATCAAGCTGTTTCTCTGGGCTACTCCCAGGATTGAGGTTTTAGGGGAGTGGAGAGCAGACAGTCTGTTTTGTCTGGATACACTAGAAAACCTGGTAGCAAAAAACAACCAGAAGCATGACCACCAACACACAGCATCTCAGTATTTCTGGGCACTCCACTCAGGAGGTTAGGCAGTTCTGCTCAGCTATAGAACTTCAGAGCGAGTTTTCACTGAGTGCAGGTACCAGGGCAGATATTAGATGGACATGTACTCCTTTTCTACTAGCTGCTATTCCTTTAGCTGTTTGGTTTCCTTTGAGCTTCATCAAATGAACGTTTTGTTTCTGAAGGAATTCTTACCTCTAAATTACTAATATTTTGCCTCAACTTTCACCTATGTACAATTGTTCAGCTGGAATCTGACAGTTAGGAGATTTCTTAAAGTCTAGAGACGAAGGAGATGAAGAGGTCTCTGGAGAGAGGAAGAAAGAAAGAAACAGGCTTTAGTGTAAACTTAAGTAAACCTTCATTAACATCAGCAAGCATCCTCTAGCAAAACTAGGCTGAGTTTCAACCAAGTGTTGTGAACACTTCAAAGGACCTTATTTACCTGCAGATTCCAACTTCCATTGCTCTGAACAATTTTATTTCTCAGGAACCCACTGATGTTTTTACCAAGAAGACCTACTTTCATAACCATTTCAATGGAAGAGATTTAAAGCTGACAGTCCTAATTAATTATTACAGGTACTGTTGCATTGATTTACTGGTGAATTGAAATTTTGTTATTGGTACAATTAAGAAACAAGAAATCACTAATATAATATATGGGATAAAAAAAATAAACACAGGAGTGAAACACTGCTTTGTACTGAAAAAACAAAAATCCTTTCAAAGAAAGCTCCCCCCTCCTGCTAACTTCCAATTTGCCAAGGAAAGCAGTTTCTAGACTCAGGAAAGTCACTGGTTGAAGTCCAACTAAGGTCCTTGATGCACAGAAACTACCTCACTAGCACCTAGGGATTTATAAACTTGATATTAAATGTATCAAAGTTATGAAGTTTATTGTCTGGAGAGCTAGAAACCATCCCTTTCTCATCTTTTGTTCTTTTTCATACAATAAAATAGAAGAGAATTTTTCAATGTTTCTGCCAAAAAAATACTCCACAAAACTGCAAATGCTATATATTTTAGGTGTGGGAATGAAGAGGTAATATTGTATCATCATGTTTATGGTAGGAAAAAAAAAAAAGAAAAATTAAAATCAATAATAATAACAGATCTTGATTCCCTCCTTTTCCTCCTCACTCTGACAGGATTACTTTTAGAGCTATTTTAACTCTTAGTATGAGGAACTAACAGAGCTGGCTTAAACCAATTCCTTTGTAGGCAGGTGCTACATAAAGTTTCCTAGTGACCTCTGTTCCATACTTTATATATAATGCCCAAACATATTTGCCATTTCGCTATTTTGGCCTTTTTTATATGGACAATTGCCAATTCTGGCAAAACAGATAAAGCTGAAGGATATTACCATGCCAAGGGTTTGCCATTGCCGCTTCCTTACAATACTTCTGAAGAAAAACCTGCACATTAGCTGCAACAACATGTACATCACCCTTTCCTTGGGGACATCACGGGACACCTCTGCTGAAGGCTGGCTGGGGCTGCAGCAGGTGGTGGTGGTGCTGATGGGGATGCTGGCCCTGCCACAGCCACCCATGTGTGCCCAGAGTCCCCAGCCAGCCCCCTGCACTCAGCACCCTGCAGCCCCCATGGCCAGGGTGCCCAGCTGCTCCGTGGTGGGTCCTGGGGCACAGCCAGAAAAGGCTGGGGGGCTCCAAGAAATGAGAAGCTTTCTGCTCTAATCTGGCTTTGCCATGCAACCTATGCTGAAAATGGTATATGCTACAGGTTGCTGCTTCTACAGGCGACACAGTCAGCAGGAAATGGTGGGAAATTACTCAGACTCCACCTTTATAAGCCAAAATTAGGTTGGCAGACAATAGAAAAGCCTCTTATGTTGTAACATATATATAGTATCACAGTCTAAGCATCAGCAGTAGGAGTGTAACTAAGTGACAGTAACACATAGAACATACTCTGGTATTTAACAGATATTTAACACCCAAAGAAACTATCACTAAGGCAACAGACATTAGCAATGGGATGAAATGCAAGCACTTAAATACTAAGTCAAGCCCAGACCATGGTGATGTTGAGGTAAGAAAATTGTTCCCTAAAGAATGGTGTGTTTGTTTGCAAGCATTCATCTAGTTGTTCATGTGAAAAATACCTAAAGTGCTGACTTGAAGATGGGTAGAGAGCAAAAGACACAGGTGTGTTTCTTTGCAGATAAACAAGTTTCATTATGAATCATAGAACATCAGGTTGGAAAGGACCTCAAATATCACCTGGTCCAAGCTTTCTTGGCAGAAAAAAAAAAAAAAAAAGTAAGTACGCCACACTCAGCAGGAAGGGGGCAGCAACTCACACAGAGCCACAGCAACATGCAGCCACTCAGACCTCAGGCTGCAGAGAATGCCAGAGCCTTCCACTGGTATGGAGTGGTAATACAGAAAGCAGCTGTGTGAGATGTGAGCAGGTGGATGTCCTGCTCAGCCTGGTAGTAGAGCCACGAGAGGAGGTGAAAGATTGAGAAGTATCAGGGAACTGGGATCAAGCTCTAGCCGCCCGGGGGCAGGTAAGACCAGCAAGAAACAAAGATCAAGGGATTCCTGTCTCCTCCCCTTGCCTCACTGAAGAAGGCAGGTCAATGGAAAGGGATGAATGGGAGAAAGTCCACACTAGGGGTGGCAGGAGAAACATCCCCCTACCCACCCCACCTTCCCACAAGCAGATTGTGGTTGCAGGAGACTCTCTTCTAAAGGGAACTTAAGGCCCTATATGCAGGCCAGACCCACTTCTTAGGGAAGTCTGCTGCTTCTCTGGGGCCAGGGTTAGAGATGTTGGAAGGAAACTTCCTGCCCTGGTTAGGCCCTCAGAATACTACCCACTAATAATTTTTTCAGGTAGGCTAAAGATGATCAAGAGGGACTTCAGGGCCTTGGGACGACTGGTCAAGGGATCAGGAGCACAAGTAGTGTTCTCCTCTATCCCCACAGTTGCAGGGTATGATGAGGAAAGATACAGGAAGACCCAGCAGATCAATACCTGGCTGCAGGACTGGTGTCACTGGCAGAATTTTGGGGTTTTTGATCATGGATCAGCTTACATGGCACCTGGTTTGCTAGCAACAAATGGGATGGACCTATCTCAAAAGGGGAAAAAGATTCTGAGGCAGGAGCTAGCAGGACTTATTGAGAGGGCTTTAAACTAGATTTGAAGGGGGCGGAAACCAGATGTGGCAGAAGCACACCCAAGGCTGACATTCTGGCATCTGAGGGTAGCACTAATGAGACCCTTCAGTCTGCCGACCCAGTGGAATCAATGGCTCAGCTGAAGTGCATCTATACAAATGTACGCAGCAAGGGCAACAAACAGGAGGAGCTGGAAGCCCTAGTGAGGCAGAAAAACTATTGTTTAATTACCATCACAGAAACGTGGTGGGATGACTCTCATAAACAGAGCACTGCAATGGATGGCTATAAACTCTTCAGCAGCAATAGGTGAGGAAGGAGAGGAGGTGGGGTAGCCATGTATGTTAGGGAGGGTTTTGATTGTCTCAAACTTGAGAAGGACGATGATAGGGTTGAGTGTCTATGGGTGAGAATCAAGGGGAAGGGCAACACATAGATTTGGAGGGAGGGGCAGGAATACAGGAATACAAGAACTCTGTGAGGTTATTCAGGGAGAAAATCAGAAGGGCCAAAGCCCAACTAGATTTGAGAATGGACACCGCTGTGAGAGGCCACCACTGTGTAGCGACCTGCCACACCACCTGGACACTTAAAAGACTATGAGGCCAGATGGGATACACCCAAGTGTGCTGAGGGAGGTGATCACTGAGCCACTTTCCATTACCTACCAACAATCTTGGCTAACTGGGGAGGTCCCAGTTGACTGCAAGTTGGCTAACGTGACGCCCATCTACAAGAAGGGCCAGAAGAATGATCCTGGGAACTACACACCTGTCAGTCTAACCTCTGTGCCAGGCAAGGTCATGGAGCCAGTGATCTTGAGTAACAACGCACAGCACTTACAAGGGAACCATATGATCAGGCACAGTCAACATGGGTTTATGAAAGGCAGGTCCTGTTTGACCAACCTGATCTCCTCCTACAACAAGGTGACCCCAACTAGTAGATGAGGGAAAGGCTGTGGATGTTGTGTACTTAGACTTCAGTAAGGCCTTTGACACTGTATCCCACAGAATTCTCCTGGATAAAATTGCAGCTCAAGGCCTGGATGGGTGTACTCTGCGATGGATAAAGAACTGGCTGGAGGGTCGGGCCCAAAGAGTTGTGATGAACAGAGCCAAATCCAGTTGGTGGCTGGTCATGAGTGGTGTTCCCTAGGGATCAGTATTGGGGCCAATTCTGATTAATCTCTTTATCAATGATCTGCACGAGGGGATTGAGTGCACCCTTAATAAGTTTGCAGATGACACCAAACTGGGTGGGAGTGTTGATCTGCTGGAAGGTAGGATGGCCATACAAAGGGATCTGGACTGGCTGGATCATTGGGCTGAGGCCAATTGTATGAGGTTTAACAAAGCCAAGTGCCGGGTTCTGCACTTGAGTCATAACAACCCCAGGCAGCGCTACATGCTCAGGGAAGAGTGGCTGGAAAGCTGCCTAGCAGAGAGGGATCTGGGGGTGTTGATGACAGCTGGCTGAATATGAGCCAGCAGTGTGCCCAGGTGGCCATAAAGGCCAACAGCATCCTGGCTTGTATCAGGAATAGTGTGGCCAGCAGGACTAGAGAAGTGATTGTGCCACTGTACTCAGTGCTGGTAAGTCTCCACCTTGAATAATGTGTTCAGTTTTGGGCCCCTCATCATAAGAAGGACATTGAAATACTAGAGAGAGTACAGAGGAGGGCGACGAAGCTGGTGAGGGGCCTGGAGCACAAGTCTGATGAGGAGCAGTGGAGGGAATTGGGGCTGTTTAGCCTGGAGAAAAGGAGGCTGAGGGGAGACCTTATTGCTGTCTACAACTATCTGAAAGGAGGCTGTAGCATGAAAGGTGACGGTCTCTTCTCTCAAGTAGCAAGTGATAAGACAAGAGAAAATGGCCTCAAGTTGCACCAGGGGAGGCTTAGATTGGAAAATATTCTTCATTAAAAGGATTGTGAGGCATTGGAACAGGCTGCCCAGGGAAGTGGTGGAGTCACCATCCCTGGAGGAGTTTAAAAGGCATTTAGATGAGGTTCTTAGGGACATTGTTTTGTGCTAGAGTTAGGTTAGGTTATGGTTGGACTCAGTGATCCTCAGGGTCTCTTCCAACCAAAATGATTCTATGATTCTATGAAAAGCATGGTCTACACAATATGGCCCAGCACTCTGTCCAGCTGAATGTGTCTGATGTTGGGAAATATATCACTTCCCTGGGGAGATTATTCAAAAAGTTGATCTTTCTCATAGTGAAAAATTTCCCTCTTGTGTCCAATCACAATATGGGTAGTGTAGAACAGAATAATTTTAAAGGACTTACTACCTGATGAAAAAGTCAGACCTTTCAAGGTCATTAAAGGAGATAAAAAAATCCCAAGGGAATTGCTCAGCAGAGGAGAAAATGGATAAGGAATAAATCACTCAGACTTGGACTCCTGACTCTAAGAGATGCAGTCACCTGCACTGCAAGTGTCATAGATTTGAGGCCAGACAGGACCAGCGATACCTGTGCTGTGCCTAACATTCCTCTTCCTCTTCATTCTGTGCAATACAGGATTACCCACCAATTTCTGCATTTATCATCATGTCTCACACAATCTTAGCTGCGTATCATAGGCAGAAACCCTTTTCCTTTAGAAAGCATTCTCTCTTTCTGGTATGGTTTGTAACAAATGAACAACGACGATGCTGGAACCAGCTAACTAAAGGCTTTCTCTACTATTACAATACCAAGTTTTCCAGTGATGCTCTTGTGAAAAAAAGAAAATGCTTTTAAGGCAATGTTATGCTTACATTTTTATCAGCAGTCTTACACCACTAAGTGAGAAAACCGAACGTCTTCTGCATATGTGTGACTTACATTAAAGTGGTTTGGGAATCTCCTCTATCTGTAACTCACAGCTCTGAGTTACCCTAAGAGCCTGCCTCTGATCCAACATAAGCTATAAAGCCTCCACCCTTTTCTTCTATTGCTGATGCAAGATTTCATGCCTGAAGCAGTAACAAACCTTGACAGAATGTCTTCAGCTGTCTGCAAACTCTAACAGAATTTTGTCAAAACAATTGAAACCAGAAGCACTAAGAAAGGACAACTAAGATGTTTATCTGAAATACTAAAATGAAATTTAGGGAAGTCACCTGTACGTCAAGCCTACCTAGGCCTTATCTGGCTCTCTTGCTCTGGGGCACCCCTCTACATTACTGCAGAGAGACAACCTGGAAAATGCAGGTCAGCGTGTACCTTGTCTGCAGGAGGGTGGTCTCCTGCCCATGAGCACCAGCAGCACTCGCCAACACCGCCTCTATGGTGAGCCTCACATACTTGGACCATGCACAGGAAAACATAGTTTGAAACGATGTTCTGTAGCACTTGATGTACATATATGTATGCACTCTACCCCTCCCAAAGCCTTATCCCCATGATAACAGATAAAAGTGAAAATAATAATGAATCAAATGAATTGCCCCAATGTTACTGACTTACATCATGTTTTGTTCAGGATTTTCAAAGTTCACATGTTTATATGAATTGGCCTTTGTTTTTCTTGGGTGTCAAATCCTCTTGAAAGCGATGAAAAAGGCAGGGGGGCCATTTTGGAGTGGAGTTAGCAGCTAGCTGGGTTAGAATTTATCCTTGAGTAAAAATAAGATAGATTTTCATTTTGAAATGCTGATACTCACATTAATTAAACAAAAAGAAGTTATATGAAAATATGAATATTTATTACCTCACTGTAGGGATCTCTCTCTAGCAAATGGAACTTACAGAAGTAAAAATAAACAATAACATAAATAATGCCTTTATATGGACCTGCAGAAAGTGAGGCAAGTAAAAGCAGGCAAACCCTAAGTGTTTTAGGGACAGAAGGAGCTATAGCATACTTTCATTGGATTACACTGGCAGAGTCAATTGTTTGTAAAGCCTTAGCAAGTACACCATTAAAAAGAGACTGAAATAGGCCCAAAAGCAAGATATTTCACACATATTTATTTAAATCCAGTGGGAATTGCAACCAGACTACATGCTCTTATCTAATTGATAATACTTTCGTTATTTTTACTACCTTACTTGATAACTGCTAATATAAGCCACTCTCTTTTTCTGGTATTATGCTGTATTATTAGTTATTTTTATTATGAAAGATCTAAGTAACTTTTCTATGCATCTCTAACTGGATTTATTTTGTGATGCTTTCAGACTTACTGCCTCCAAGAAAAATGACCACAGAAACTGTCATAGTCGATTAATAAGCTAATTTTGCACTTTCTCTCCAAATCTCCAAGCTACTCCTTAAGCAAAGGTTAAAAATAAACTCTCTCAAAGGCTACAGGAAGAAGGAGGCACTTCTAACAGCCTTCATTTCTAACCTAACAACACCAAGCAAGACAAAAGCAAAGGCAGAAATCTCACTTTAAGACATTGGCTATCAGCAGCCCACATGCCTGAAGCAAAATACATTCGTTTGCTTTGGATAATCTAGACTTTGTTTCAGCCCCATACAACTCAACTATGACTCAAACACCCAATTACAGGAAGTCCCTCTGGGCCAGCGCAGAGATGCTTCTGATAACAGCAGTTGAGAAAATGGAAAGCACTGTGCACAATATGATGTTTTCATATTAAAAAATCTGCTATGCAGCAGGCTTTTGAGCAGAGAACAAATGTTACTCATAACATTACATAAGCTGACTTCAAAACCTAAATAACACTGCACTTAAAAACAACAAATCTAGTTATCTTTTGGCAACATACTTGGATTTAAAGCTACAGCAGACAGCACGGTGGCGTATATTTCTTAAAGCGACTATAGATTGTTAACTCAAGCTGTTTCTTGTCAAGTGACCCTGATTTTCAACAAGTGCTGAGCATTTACCATGTGAAAATCAAAACCCAATACCAAAAAATTTTGGTCCATTTTAGAAGAATTAAGGTTGCCAAGCCCATTCACAAAACTGAATTCAACACATCTATCTGCATGGCTTCTCAAGGTCAAGCTCCACGCAACCTAGCTAGCATAGCCAAAAAGATAACATACAGCTGCTGATTTTTTCCAACCAGCACTACACACATCAATTCTCATTATTTCACAAAATGGGTATTAGGATGCGGTTTGTGCAAATTACTAGGTTATCTCTGGACTTGAGCACTGTAATCCCAGGCTTCTGCTGTCTTAGTTCTCTAACCCATCAACACTGCAAGAAATCTGTCTTACATGCTGAAAATACTCAGAAGACATTGAATCTCCTTCATAACACATGGAAGTAATATGCTATTTGGCAACTGGTTCTCCACCAAAGTGATAGGAAAAAAAAAAATCCAATTTTTTAACATTTGGATCAAGAACCTACATATTTGTTAATGACGCAGCAATAAAATACAGCTCTGGAGACTGTCTCTTGCACCTAGAATGGGGAAGTGCTCAGTGAGTCTGTTTCCTGATGCCAGTAGCTTTGTCCATGTAAGAAAATGAAAGACTGCTGACAATATGCAAAAAGGCTGGAGCCACTCCTATCTTATCCCACTTCCTCCAAACATACTTTTCTCAAGCTTTCAGATTGAAAAGAATTTCACATTTTCATGCCAAGCCCCTAAGGCAGATGGAAAGTGCAATGGCATGGTCACTGAGAAGCTTAAATACAAAAGTGGTGACCCAAGAAGACACAGAGTTGAAATGGGCTCAAGCACTGTAATGAGTCAGGAAGAAAGCTGCCCAAAGTAGCAAGTCAAAAAAGCAACGTGAAGAGCTGAAGAGCAGCATGATGAGGCACCAGCAGGAACCAGCCACTAGGACCTTGTCTGAAGTTCTCACCATGAGGGGGGGGGGGGGGGGAAGATAAGAAAGAAAAAAGGGGGCCAATAGGTGATATCTGTAATAGTAAATAAAATAGTCCCAGCAGTCAACTGGTACAATAGCACATACTATCAGTGAATCCAGGTGTCTTTAAGGAGTGGGTTATTGCATCCAAGCTGCCTACTGGGACCTGTTCCAGGATCAGCTGAACTCTGGAATTGTGACTGATAGGTCTTTCGTCCAAGGACCAAAGGACCAGTACCAAGGACTAGTCTAACGTTTTAAATACAGAATAACACAATTTCTGGACCAGCAGGAGGGCTTTGATACTGCTTGATTGCTTAGCACAGAGGTAACCAAATAGACTGAACCAAATCGAATATCCCAAGGTATGAGGATGCTAACTAAGTTTCAGCTGCCAAAACATGGCAGAGCTAGGTCAAAGCCAGAGGATCCACTCCTCATGCCAAGAGGTCCTGGGTCCCCAAAACACACTGTAATCCCTCTAATGAGCTGGCACAATCTCCAAACACTGAGGCTGCTCAGAGAGTCCCAAAGCTGTGTGAAAGCCCTTGCTCCCTACTTGGATGCTTTTAAGGACAAGAGTTTATTTGATGAATTCTGGCCTACCCTAAGTTCTTCTAAGGCCAGTGGACATGCTGGCACACAGCAGTCAGATGGTAGGAACTGAAAGCATCTGGAGCTTGCCAAGAAATGCTCAGGATCACTATGAAGGGTGGGATATGTGACCAAGACTTTCAAGAGAAAATGCTACAGCTATTTGCAATCTGTCAAGTGGGAAAAGCATGTATACCTCAGCACATGGACTTAACACTATAACAACAAAACAGATTATTTAGATGGTGGGCTGAATGCTGACCCCATATACAAGTAACTTTGTTATATATTCACATTTTAAGACTATGAGCCATAAGAGGTTTTTTCCCCAAGGAGTGCATCAGTTAAAGAAAAAAAAATAGATAAAAAAGAGAGAAGAAAAAAAAAAAGGCAGTAAGATCTTTTCTGCTGGGAGAATAGACTGAGAAGGAATACAGAATTGTGAGCTGCAACTTAATATAATTACCACCACTACTCAAGGCTCACAGCTGCTGCCCAAAGTGTTCCAGAAATTTCTGAAACCTTTGAGACTGCTGCCAAAGCAAATGCCATCCACTGCAAGGCTTGAGAGTAGATTTCTAGGCAGGATACCTGTCATTACAAGGGAATTCAGAGCAGCTTGACTTTGTTGTTGTTTTTTGTTTAGAACTGAATTTCAAGCTACAAAATAAAAAGCTTTTGGCACAAATCAACTGCAGAAAATGTTTCTGTGTATGTATTTAAGAGAGTAAGTTTTTGCCCAAGTATAGTTACTTAGCTATTACAGAAGAGGTTTTCTTCTGATGGCCAGAGAATGCTGTACTTACACTAAAATAAAGCTTTGCATTTTCTCTTCTGCTGAGCTATCGAATCACTTTGTTCAGTTAACTCCGCTATCTTCCCAAGAGATAAAAATCTCATTACCTGAAAAGCACCCTGAAGTTAGACCAAGTCAGTATCATTGCACTAAAGCTCTGTACATGCAATTGACCTGTCAAAGCTAATGAATGAGTGGGCATCATACCCATATCAGAGCCTGTGAAAGTTATCTTAATTCGGACACAAAAGTCACTGAATTCTTTATTGAACTTAAGTTTTCAGGGTGAAGAAAGACTGATTTTTTTTTTTTTTTAACTCCATGGAAAAACTGACTTACAGGGAAGAAAATAAATATATATTAGCTGAATTGACAAGGTAAGAAAAAAGATAAACATTGCTACGGCTGTGTTTGAGGAAAAATGGATGAACACTTTTTGAAACATGTCCACACATACTGAAGAAGATTTTAGTAGCTAACAGGGGCATACAGAGAGCATGAGTAAAATCTTTTAAATAAACTATGAGCGTTCTCTTAAATATGATAATATCTTCATCTTGAAATAATCAACTCCTTAACCTTTGGCACTTGAGTTTAACTCACAACACAGTAATTATTTCATTAACTGAAAACTCTTATGTTGCAACTTACAAGTATTAAAATGTTTTTAGTCCTAATTATGCATGCAGGGAAGAACGTGACCTGCACTTACGGAAATCAAGAGTGACACACATTTCCAGCTCTGACACAGACATACGTACACAGAGGTGTCATGCACCTCAGCAAAGCTTCATTAACTTCAGTAGAACTACACAAATTACAAGAGTTGTGGGACTGGCTCAACACCTTAAATATATAACAATAAAAAAGATGACATTAAACTAAAATTCTGTTATTAATAATTTACATGCTGCTACACGTGGGTTTTCAAGTATAAAATAGTAGTTTTATTATGCTTGATGAAAGATAGCACAGTACTCAGCTTCCATGTGTATCCCCAAACAAGCTCACTGGCAACTGGTAAATCCAAGAATTTGACATTTTGCCAAGCAGTAAATCTTGCCCTAATAGAATATGTCATACCTCATCCATCTTGCTATGACCATGGTTCTGAATTGCTAAATAGCAGTGAGAAGTGCTCTGTAATTTAGAAAACCTGCAGCATTTTTAAAAGGAAAGTAAAAGTTATAAGTCAAGGTTCTGTAGCATATGGTTCCTCTTTACAGTTCTTCAGCTTTCCTGAACCCATTTACAAGAATCATAATGAGGTTAAAATGTTTTAAGCAGAAAACAAACAAATAAGCATTGCCCAGACAGGCAGTGTTCTGCTTGTTTTACTCTTAGGTTACTCTTTCTTTCCCAGCCTAACCTGTTATTGGAAACTGCACAATTTCATTATGAAATCAGGGAAAATCATGCTCTGGGAGCCATACAAATCCAAATGTAGCCATTGTTTGTTCATTCTTGTAATTTCTATGAGCTTCTCAAAGGGCTGGTTGAAAAGGAAAGACAGGTTTCTACTGTGACAGAACTAAAGGAAGAACCAAAGAGAGTTACACCCCTAAAGCCTTGCAACTTCCCCCAGCACAACTCAGCTCCTGCACTCACAGGAGTAATGCAAGAACATGGGTTTTACACCAACATCTCCCCATGGTATCTGGGTACTATGCAGCGATTTTTTTTTTTAAGGGTTTAATATTCTTAGAAAGCCTAAAAAACCACTAATTGGATCTAAGATTCAGAGTTAGGAACTACAGCTTTAGCTGGGCCTGTGAGAGGACAAGTTGAGCTTTATGCCTTCCCATATTTGTCTTTAAGGGCTAGCTAGAAAAAACAAAAAAACAAAAAACGCAAACAGTTATAAATGCCAGCACTAGAGTACTATTTGTTAGAGTTTTACTAATTAGCCCTTTAAAACAGGTTACTGATGTGTGTGCATTGAAACTTGATACTGACAAATAATTAATGGATTATTGATAACAGGCTGGAATACATAAATAGGACAATACTATCTAAAAAAAAAATACTGGATTAATAAGTTAATGAAGAATTTGGGCTTTTTTTCTTTCAAGCACAACAGTTAATGTATTTGTTCTGAAACAGTACCTGTTCTTAACAGGATACATCTGCTATATTTTCATTCTAAATTTTGTATCTCCAGATAATAATTTAAATGGTATTGTATCAAGTTACAACTTATTACTTAAAGGTATATATTTGCTTCATTCCACTTAAATGTGGCACAGACCAAAGCCCATCTCTTCTGAATGTAGATTTCCCTGTTTTGGAATGCAATAGTGGGCCACTTGCACAATGCTCAATACACCTTATCTGGGAAAAAACAGTAGAAAACAGAAAGTGAGACCTTGACATGCAAAACCTAAGCACTATCAAGTAGAGGCAAGAACGCATTAAAACAGAAACCTGAAGTGAGAAACATGCTGTCTATTGGAAGGAAACGGAACTCACTGCACCTGTTTACTTGTTCCCAAAACCCCGCAACAATAAAGGCTAGTTCTAGTGCCTATGCCATTAAAATCAAAGTGAGTGACAAACATATGAAAGGAACAGGAGAGGTAAAACTTAATGAAAACAGCAAGGCCTTTCAATAACACATCCACTCCAGTGAGACGCTACAGCAGGAGTGCAGCTAATATGAAGGACCACCCTGTTTGGTTCAAAGCACATCCTGTAAGTTCCCTGCCCCACTGCATATTGACACAGGACCTCCTAAAGCTCCCATTTCATTTTCAGTCACTTGTTTGTTTCTGTCAATGGGAGGATACAATTTTATTAGCTAGTCCAGTACAGCCTGCCATTTTACTTCTCAGTGCTAATACAACTTTTTGTGGACTATGGTGATTACTCAGTGAAGTGCTTATTCTGTTTGGTGAAAAGACAATAGTTGGACATGAATTTTTTTTTTTTTTTGCTTGACGATGTCTTCTCTGCTCCAGTACCTTTTCAGAAATCCCTCTTCTAAGAAGTATCCATGATCATTAACTACAAGCAAGTTTAGTAGGATGCACTGATGTATCTCCCATCCCATTTATGTGAAACAGGACAAGCTGACAAAAGCTGTCACAGTCAGGGTGAGGATTCCCGATGCAGCAGACGTCAGCCTCACGTCTGCTTCCAACACTTAACAGTGACTAAACTCCTCATTTGTTCCCTCGTGTTCTTTTTTTGCAATTCTGATGGGTGCAAAAGGGAATATGGAATAAAGAATTAATAACCCACCTAAAGGGCTGTAACAAGCAAACAACAGAAAACCTGCCCACTGTAAGCATGATCTGCTGGACGTGCAACAGTTTGACAGCAGTGAAGTAAACATCCCCTGCCCACTACTTTATCAAATACCTGAAAACTATAATAGCAGTCCTACACACTGGAACATCTGAAGCAGGAATCAGTGTCTACCTTGCAACTTTCAGAGACAAGAATGGCATTAGATTATTTTCTCTCTATGAAAAATAAAGTGCAAATACAGACCTAAGCTTGCTATTTAGCAGGTGGTTTGAGCTAACAATTTTCACACTAGATCTCAATGTAGCGTAGAAACTCTCATTCCCTTTTAAGTTGAAAAACTGCCCACAAAAATCACTTAAATAAAAGAAATAATTTGATGATAAAGCAGTAATTTCTTAAATCTTGCTGATATAATTGCCTGCAGCTCATATTTCATGATCTACTTTTGAAAATTATATCAAAATCAATTCACTTATTTTGTTTACTTTCATTACATCATTAATTACGAGAAAAAGAACAATGCTTTTTGAAGCTTCTATGTCATTCAATTAATATTTTCCTTTGAAGAGCTTTTGAAATAAGCCTATTATTTGCTTTTCATAAGTGCTTAAGTGTTCTGGTAATTTGCTGCTTTTCTTCTATGTATTTTAACTTAGCTGAGTTGAAAATAAGAACTGAATGTAAAGACTTACTGAAAATCTAGAAAACACATACAGAAGAGAGAAAATATTTATTTGATGGTGAAATAATTAGCTTTTTTAAACAAGTAATATCACAACTTACGTTGCAAACATATTCATTAATGCATTTAGTTATATAAGAGTTAAGGCTACAGAGATTTGCAACTTTTTTTTTTTATAAAACATGCTATACAGCTAGAAGTGCATGACTATAAATAGTCTCCATTTCAATTGGAGTTGCTAACATAATTCAAATTGTGAACCTTGACCCTTGAGTGTGAGTATTGGTTCAGAAAACAGTTCATCAGGTCATAAATAATTGGAGGGACATTTAATTCTATGTGGAATAATATTAATTACATTCCTTAGAGAATTACTGCTGCAGATGTTAATATCAGCAAATCAGTTACAGAGCACTCTAAATATTTTGAGGAAATTTTTAAAAATTCCACCAGTTCTAGGATGTGCAGTTTGTTTATGACAGAATGTGACTTGAAATCAGAAATAGAATGAAACCTCCACAAATTCCAGGACCTTCCACAGTTTTGTTAACTTGCCTAAGAAATTATGAGCCAGGTGTAATTCTGGACTTTATTACTACCCTGATATCAAAGGTCAAGGAATGAGAATATCTCAGTTAATGTTTCTGTAGCCCAACTCAAGCTTCACACTCAGGCTTCTAAGTGCTTGAAATGCAAAAAGGACTGTTTTACAAAAATACAGTTTAAATAGTTCCATGTTTCAGTACAAGGATTTTTTTTGTAGATTATATGTTGCACAATTTAAAAAGCATCGCAAGAATAAGATCTCTTGAACTGCATAGTGCCATTGGATCCATAATTCAAGCTTTCCAAATCTAAATAAACAAAAAAATAATAAAATTAATAATATTTCCAATGGCTCCTAACATTTTTATACATTCAGAAATGTTAAGGTGCTGTAGTGACTGCTTAGAGCATTTAGTTATGCCTAATACTTCCTACTGTGTGTCTTCTTTACAACAGCATAAATATTTCACAACCAGTGTCATTAGCTACGTATGTTTTCTCCCTCAAGATCAATTTTTGAGCATGCCTGATTTGAAGAAATGCAGTTGTTTTCAAGAGAGCAGTTAGTGAAAAATACATAAGCTTTTCTTGGTTGGGCCTTTTGCTTATTTAGAACAAACCAAGGTGGAGTAGATTCCAGAGAGTGGGAAACACTATCTGAGTCATTGCATTGGACAGTATTCAGCATTCACATAATTATTACTTTGAGATATACTGCACTTAAGAGAGTATGAGATGTCCTACAGTAAGCTCCTGAAAGATAATTTCAGTCCTAAACCCTTTAATCCCTGCAATTTAAGACAAACTGACAAATGCTGAAATATTAAAAAGCAGCACCAAAATTGAAGAGAGCTCTCTCTGTTGTGAAATACCCATGCACACAGCCTTTATGTATACTGAGTGGAAAAAGAGTTTGAAAAATTGCTAGATTAGCCAGATCCATGTATATGGTCAATGAGAGGACTTAACCCCTCCT
This sequence comes from Nesoenas mayeri, assembly GCF_963082525.1. NCBI lineage: Eukaryota > Metazoa > Chordata > Aves > Columbiformes > Columbidae > Nesoenas > Nesoenas mayeri. The sequence continues at coordinate 25,443,760 of NC_137540.1, forward strand.
CACCATTACTATGGTTTTCAGAAGATCTGTCTTATAATTGCAAAAGCAAAAAAGAGGCACTTGATATTAACAGAGCCACTGAATGTCAGACCTGACAGTTCATCATCATTACCAAGAAACTGTTTCCTTCCTACAGGCTGGAAGTGGGAATTTTTGGATTGGCATTTCCTCAGTCACTAAAGATGCTAGATGTACACAGACGAGCAGTATCAGGGCTGAATTATCTTCCTGCTTCTCCCACTGGTTGCTTTCCCCCATAGCACTGGTACCAACTTGCTATGTTGGCTGCATCTTGTGATAATCTCAAAGCCTCACATAAGTAAAGGAGCAGAGCGTAGCACCAAACTCTCCCCACCTTTCCCCACTGAGGAAAACAGAGCCTGTTTAACACAGAGTTCCCTAACTCCATGAGAAAGTGCTTCTGTTATCCATTCCCTTCACTTACACAATTGTTCAAGTTACTCCCAGTGTGAAGTTTTACAAGAGGAAGAATGAAATGGACTGCAGGAGCCAGAGCCAATACAAGGAGATTTTCAACTTGAATTGCAATATGCAGCACCTTCAGCACAGAGAGGTGCAATGTAAACATGTCCACCAGAGGCCTTGTAAAAATATCACTGCATCTCAAGGTGAAAAACAGCCCACCTCACACAACAGCTCCATTAAGTGCCTTTAATGAAGAGAGATTGACAACTGTCTTCAACTCTGCCAAGCCACACATGATGGGTTTGGGATAACTTCTAGAGATGATAAAGACCAGTTTCTGGCCAAACTATATTTACAACAAAATTGCGGCAATTTAATTCTGCATCATATTCTGAAATTTCATGTAACGAGATGTACAAAATAGAAAGCCTGAAAACCATGAAGAAATTATTCACATTTTTATCCAACTCAGGAAAGTATCTGGATTGAAGTGCATGCTAAATTAACTGTCTTCCTAAAGTGAAACCGCACCACTGGAAATGCTCTCATGGAACACATGGCAGCACATAGCTTTGGTGGGGAAGAGTGTAATTCAGTTTCTATTTTGCTCACTTGACCAAAAAGCAGTGTTTCTGGATCAGATTCACCCACTTTGCCTGAAGGAGCTTAATTTCCCTGCAAATACTCGATATTCACTGCTTTTTTTACAGTGTTTTCTGCATAAAACTATTTGAAACAGTCACCATCCAAGCGAAAAAATTTTCTAAAATTTTGAGGATAATAGGATAAAGATACACCTCTCAGATAAATAGATTCTGCATCTAAAATCTCTTATGTTTTCATTACTCAACATATTTTCAAATTATGAACAGGAGCTAAAACAGCAACAACAGAAAAGCACAAAACCAAAAATTCTCAACCCCCCATAATATCCTAATTCAGTACGTCAACAGAACTCAACAGCTTACCTGAGGGCAAAAATACTTGTATAATTTTAGCTAGTGTATATGAATGGCTTTTTCTTCCCACTTTTTGGAAAACACTGTATAAACAATAGAGACACTATGGTAACCAAACCACGTTAATTTATGTGGTTGCAGTTTTCTTCAAAGAATTCTGACAAACACATAAGGCAGGACTTCCCTGTACAAACACAACATCTGTTGTTCCCCAGCACAATCACTTATTCAAACCTTCTAATTCCATTCTTCATTACAATTTCTAACAATTTGCCTCACACAGTTGTCCCAACCTTATTAGTGAATAGTTTACTGACTCTCCCCTTGAAGATACTTCTAAAAGTATTGTCATATTTAACACTTTGGAGTCCCCAAGCACTAAGGTAGTTTAAGCAAAAATATTCCCACCAATATAAGACAGCTAGCAGTTAAATTAAGGATTTGCTTGAAAAATTCAGGGAGAATATGATTTTCAACTGTTTATTTCACAAAAAACAAAATTAAACAAACAAATTATGGGAAATCTAACAACAGCTATCACCAAAACTATACTGGAAACATCATTTAGGCTAAGCCTAAATAATTTGTGTCCCTATGGATTAAAAAGAACAGAAACAAAACAAAACAAAACAAACTCTAATAATAAAATTCAAAGAAAGAAAGACAAGACAGCATTGACTGCAAATATTTGTAGTAACCTGTCTCTGAAGTTGCCACATTCCAAACCAATTTTACTCTAAGATTAAAATGTAAGCCCACAAGCAGATTTTTTTTTCATCTGAAACTTAAAGAATAAATGTCCACAGTAGCCTCAAACATACCAGAAGGGTAAACACATGACTTTGTAAAACAGAACAAATAGAGGAAAGCTGCTCTGGTGCCTGACTTTACCAAATCTTCTACCAGTAGGAGAGATTCATCGCTCAATGATGAGGCCTGTTAGGGGGCAAAGCTCTTCATCTCTGCCCAGCTGGTGACTGGAGATGTACTACAGACTTAATGAACCCAGTTATTCCATTCAGAGGTTTCTGAAGAAGACTTGCCCTTATTTGGCGAGTCTAGCATCCTACTTAGCATGGTTAACAAGAAATTACTCCTAAATACAACACGTTGGTAGTTTATTGAAGCTCATCTATCAGTAAGGCAGCCAGGCCTGATCTAAATTATGAAAGTTAACTGCATATACATTATTATTAATCCACCAAAATGTAAATTATCCTTGTTAAAAACTTGTTGATTATTTCCAGATGGAAATTCCATATTCTAGTCACTGAGTTACAATGCTCAGAAGCACATCAATAACACCTATAATATACTTTACATAAACATATTGTCATCTATCATTTAGATTGAACTGACTTTTTGTTGAACTTCTTCGACCTGTCCCATGTGGTAGTGAATCCACAGACGCTTCCTTTTTCCTCAGTGGCTGCAGAAGCACCAAACTCCAAAGGGCATTTTCCACTCTTTCTGTTTACCCTCTTTATTTTCTCAGCAGTCTTCCCATCACATACAGCCATGTTTCATGTGTAGGCATAGGACTAAAAAGTCAAGGCTGACAAGTTTAATAAAGCTGTCCCAGAGAAGCTAAAAATAAAAGCAGACCCCAGATGTCAAAGGAAAGGCTATAAAGCTTCTGCATTACATTAGCTACAGACACAATCATTGCTTATATCAGGTGAGCCGCATCCCTTCCTATCACAAAAAGAAATAATTATGATCGCTACTCCAACATCATTAGTCAGGCTCAGAGCACAGGGATCTGTGAATCCCTGACATACAAAATACTTAAATCAACTGGGGCCTGGTGCCTCTAAATTACAGAGGGGGAAAAAAAGCAAACACAACAAAGCTTTGGCACTTGAGACATCTTGAGGCTATCAACCTATATATATTTTCATCAACGTTTCTCTGAGTAGAAACTTGGAAGAAAATTCCAGGGCAGGAATCTTGTAAATTAAGAACCACGTGTTAAGAAATACCATCTTACTCAATGAAGTTGGCTGAAGAGACCAAAACAAGTCAGATTTGAGGTGGTACACCAAGCAGCTGTCATTTGCATGCAGAATGCTTCCTAGCACTCCTCCATCAGAAAGCAGCTGTTCTCTGTGTAAGAAGCTGTTCTCAGCTTTGTGCAGCACGTGGGAGAAGACAAACTGCTCTCTCCAGTTCCCTACTGCTAAAAAGGGTTGGCAATTAGATAATATGAACCATCAGCAACCTCTGACAGGCAGCAGCATGGGACCAAAAACCTCTTTTCATTTAGAATTTAGAACTGCCATTTCCAAAAGTGGGCAATTACAGTAAAATCTGCAAAAATAGGGGTGATAGCTTCAAGGATGTTGGCTACTGTAAGTTATAGTTAATCATCTTCACAAAGCAATCACAAGGGACAAGGGAGAAAAAAAAACCAACAACAAACTGAATAAAGACTGGCAAAGGCCCTTCTTCAAGAAATGCTTCCTCAAGAACAACCAAGTCACTGTCTCAAAGGAAGAATATGACTACTCTTTTAACATCAGGATTATCACTAAGACCCACAGTACGGTTGAAGAATGATGTTTACAAACCAAGCAAGGATTACATGGCAGCCTCATGAGCAATAATATAGTGAAATCCAGTGTCCCTAGAGCAGCTTGGGGACTCCGGGCTGAACAAGCTACTGAATCACCTTTTGTTCCCTCCTGCCCCATCAAAAGCAGGTTGAGATTAAGGTCATTCTTCACAGGGGAGCAACCATTACATGCCACTCAGTCACAAGCAGTCTGTGCTTGCTTAATACGCTGTCCTATCTAAGCTACTGCCTCCAAGCCAGGCCCAAAGAACGAACCAGGTGCACGGGAACTGACATCACTGTTACAATTGAAGGAAAACCCATTGTATGTAATTGCATTAATGACCAAGAATTACAAGGGTGGAAGGAAATAATTTTAAATCAGTATCCAAAAAAGCATAAAGGGACTTAACAAACCCTCCCAGAAAGTGAGAGACTTCTATTATACTGCACAAAACTTCTGTAAAGGCCCAGAGCAATTAGAGGTTAAAATGTTAAATAAGGAACTCAAGTCCCAATAATAATTCATAAAAACCTGCATCCTCTCTTGAAATTGAGGACTGAGTAAGCAAACCTTATCTTACAGGCAATTCTCTGTCAGATGTGATTAAATTCTCCAATGTTAGGTTCTATGGAAGCTTTACTTCATCATTTAGAAACAGATTGAAGTTATTGACAATGACAAAATACTGGTTTACATTTTCCACTGCACATTATGAAATCAATTTTGTCAGCTTGTTTTCCCAAAACTACAGCAAAAATTTACACTATGTTTTCTAAGTTCTCCACAGACAGCAATGAAGGAGCTAGGTCTATCAGCTTCCCTGTATTTCAGCCTACTTCAGCCAAAGTAATTCCCAACAAATCTTTAATTCAAGGCACTCTATTCATTTACTGAAGAGAATCATATAGTAGAAAAATGCTGATCACCACACATAAAACATGTAGCCAGCGACTGCCTGAATGCCTTAAGACGATGAAAGTTTGACACAATAACTGGCAACTCCCAAAAGCAGCTTCTACTTCCCTTAACTACTCTTAAGGGCTTAATTCTGACTTTCATGTAAATTGTACCATTGAACTTGCTGCATAGATCAGCCAAAAAGATAAACCTCTATGTTTTTTTTTCCTGCTCTTTTTGCAAGTTGAAGGTTAATGAATAGCTTTGGCATAGAGCACAAGCCAGCTGCTTTGTGATATCATCCACCCGACTCTTTGGCACAATGAAATACACTTTTCTGATCCAACTTATTCCACAATTGCTGACAGCTAAAAATTTACAATCTAAATATTTTTACTCATAAAAAATTTATTAGTAGCTCTATCGGGGTATTTGTGCACATATACTTTAGCCCATATGGCTATAATGTGACATTCCTTTTGAGTACATGGAATGATTACTGAAAGATATCTGATTTTATTATAAATATTGTAAGTAAATTAAATTTATCATTCTAGATTCTGTCCAGCAGACAGTAAGTTTCATGATTTGACTAGTAAAGCTCTGTGGCTTTGCATGGATTAGTTTCTTTAGTAAGGAAGGACTCCACAGCTGATCTTGCATAATTTAACTACAGACGCTGAGATCTTAATGCTGAATACCCACATGCACAATGTGCAGAGCCCATTTTACTAAATAAAGGGTAACAGTTGCTAAAGCACCACAAACCAAAAGCAAGGTTTAGAAATTCTTTTACAATTAGAACTATGTCACAGAAAAAAAAAATCCAGTGTGTATTCTTGATTTAATAACACCTCTGTTTCTTACCTGAAAGTACAAACAATCCATCTTTAACCTAGGTGTTTCTTACCCTGATACTCATCACTGCAACATGTGAATACTTTGCACATGAGACTTTCTGTAACCACTAAAGCTCTGGCAGACTCCACGGTCTTGGACTGCCATGCTGCACTGTCTTATTGCTTCACAATTTGAAATTTGATTATACCTGAATGCAGGCATACAGTGCTATTTTAGATATCCTGGGGCACTTATGAGGCTGTGAGGTATGACACAAACCTCCCAGAAACTTGAATTTGTCTGGAGCAGCAGCTAAAATCCAGGCAGGGGCTACTCCATTACTGTGCAAGATGGTGGGAACTTATCCTATTACAGGACTTGACCTATCGCCCAGCTTCAAAACATTGGGTCACATACTGCCTATCTGCTTCACAGAGGAGACCAAATAATTGTAGGATAAGAAAAAGTTACCACTTCTTTAACATGTGTGAATTATCCAAAACTGCTGGAGTCCTGCATAGTTCTGAGCTTTGACAGCGAGGAGCTTGCAGGTGAAGCAGCACTTTGTCAACAACTGGAAGTAGCCCTAGTTTAGTTTGTGGAAAAAAAAACAAAACCAAACCACAAGCTTCTCCATTGGCTTCACAATAGAAATATTTCCTAGAATTATTATTATGTGATAATCAAGACAGCAAATTAACTACTGAAAACCAAATAAAACTATTGTGGAAGTTAATGCCTGTTATTTCTGTACCAATAAAAAACTAGAGTTCTGCCTTCTGCTTATCTGAACAACTTGATTAGAGGCCATTCCAGGCCCAACAAAAAAATGCACTGAATAAAAAAGGGGCTGGTCTTAGGAAATAAGTCATTATCTAAGCTTTAGTGATGATCATTATATGGGGTGCTAACATTTTTGTAGAACTGATGTGAACCACTTGCTCTATGCTTTTTTCACTCTTGGGAGCCTATACTTGAAACATATGCAATAGATCCTTGATGTACCAGAGACAGTCAGATTTTTCCCAATATTGGGGAATTCCTACGAATCAGGCCATCCAAGGAGAGCAGAGGACCCAGCAAATCTATGAGTGGGTGGGCAATGCAATTGTCCAGTGCAGAGCCCCAGTGAGGGAGTCAGAACTCGCCCTGGAGGCACGGGGATTGGCAGGAGAACACCAGATCCTCTTAGAGGCCCGATTTCTCTGAAGCCACTGCAGCACGTTCCAGCTGCATTCTCTTGATGGGAGAAAAATCTGCTAGTGCCCTCATTAACTCTGCTGCTGCTCCAAGCCTTTTACCTCTGCTTTCCATATTTCTTTGGGCTCAAGGTCTACATTTCTTCTGCAGACCATTTTCAGTACCCCCATATGTACTGTAAACAGAACTGGACAGCTACAGTATCATTAGCAATTTTCCTGTTTTCTTTAAAGTCACCACGATCCATTTTAAATTGGTCTTTCAAGAAAATTAAAGAAGGCTTTTAAAAGGAGCTCCAAAACCTAATGCACCACAATGAGCATGTGGGCGGGTTGGCGGAAAAATAAAAGGGGGTAAGGAGAGGGCTCAATTGCTTCCTGTGGTTAAGATGTTAAAATCCATTCCAGAAGAGTCTGGCTTGATACTATGGGTTTTGTTGGTATCTTATTTATGAACATCGGAAATAAACTTGCATGTGTGCCCCACTTTTGGTAGAAAGCACATGTTAAACAGATGGAATTTGGTTTTATTTGCATCAAATATAATTGAAGACTCATATTGAAGATGCTGCCAGATGCCACAAAAACTAAACAGTTTCCAGAAGAACAGAATTTGCTGTTGCAGTGACAGCACTTTCCAACAAAATAACAGGCTATACTATCAAACTGAAAGAATTTGGCTTATCCACAGAGAGATTTCTCTTACTCAAGTAATTTATAGGTTCTTTTTACAGATCAGACACCCATTTATTCCAATTAATTTGGGGCAGATATATTAATAAGCCAGATTTAAGGCTTCTTTAAACACTTTTGTAAGTTCTTTCATTAAAGAGCAGTCAGAAACAGAATATACTCCAACTCAGATGGTCTGACGTTCACAGTCTGCATTGTGTAATGTGTTATCTGTATGTCAGCCTGTGTTATTGTCTGAGTCTGATATCTGGCCTTATGATACAATAAACACCTTAATCTTGGCTTTTTTTCTTTTCTCATTCTTGTCTGGACACTGTCACATTGTTTTGTATTTTGTTAGCATCCTTCTTCACTCACACTACCCAACACCACTGAAAATGGTTGAATATAACACAATTTGCACTGAAAAAAGGAAGATTTTAGTGATTTCTTATAAATACTAAAAGAATAAAATCATTGTCCACTGAAAGGAGCTGGAGAAAAACAAAGTTATTCCTTAATTATAAATGCCTCATGTGATAAAACACGAGATGTTCATGAGTGCTGTGAAAAAAAAAGCCAGTAAGATGAACTTTTTTTGCACCACAAATGTAAGCCCATGGTAGAAAATCATATCACTGCAGAGGGGAAAAAAAAAAATTTAAAAAGTGTCTGCTGCTTGTGAAAGGAAAAAACCCCATGTTCTTCCATGTTCTTGTGTAAACTGGTGTCTTGTCAGGTCACCATCTTCCTTGCTGAAATGCTTAGGCAGGAGATAAGCCTGATTTAGAGAATCCAGCTTGCAGCAAGGCAGACCACCCTGGCAGCACCTTCTGAGTAAAAGCATCATTTTCTGCTAGAACTCAACTTTTTAAACATACTGTAAACACTGCTTCACACAGGTTTTTGACAGGGAAAGAACGGGTGGAGGATAAGCCTGAAGACAAGAATGTAACACTATGATATGGGAGTCATTGACCACTACAATGGGCAGATATTATTATATATATCAGGATTAGGCTTTTATTCTATATCTTGTAAATATAGTGGTTTACTACTATTTAAGGTTGTAAAAGTATCTGGACTGAGGGAGATAAGCAGACCTTTATAAGCACATTAAACAGCACAGGAACTCATTATTAATTACATGATGCTAGTAAGTACTGGATGAGCACTGAGGGGCCCTGATAGACTCTGTGCTTGCTCCATCAATATAAAACAGTTAGCAGTGGTCAAGAGTATTTCACGGAAAAGATGTACTTCAAAAACTGGTACATGGGTATGTTTGGAATCACTTATCAAAATGATGAAGCAGTAATGGAGCTATAACTATCTTCATGTGGACAAAATGCCGGATATTCTCAAGCTTGTTAGTTCAGCAGGGAAGGACCCAGCCAAAACCAGTGGGTAGCAGCTGAAGCCAGGCAAAGCCAACAGTTTCAAAGGTACAGCACAGCACCTCACCAAAGTCACTCATGTCACTTCCATTTGAGAATATAGAGGCAAAGCTAGTTGTTTGAATACACTGTGTTTAGCTATGTTTTTTTAAAAGGTAAACCAACATTTTCGCATTGAAAAAATTATCTTCTATGAAGGACTGGGTTCAAATGCACCAAGGCAGCAGATGGCTGATCCTAAGAAGACTCAGAGTACTTTTCACCAACAGAGAAAAGAATTCTTGAACTTACCAAGCAGAAAGAGATTCAACTTCTTCAGGTTTAATGAAAATGTCATTCCATTACTGTAATCAGAATTGAGTACATACTGCATTTGGTACAATGATAACTGAAACTCTTTGTGATCTTTCGATTTTTTTCACATACCAGCATTGATATTACACAACAAATTACTTGGGCTGATTAGTGAAAAAGAGTTATTATATTTACTTCAGCAGGTTTCAATTCAGATTTAAGTATGGCAGCCTTTAAAACACTAGTAGCCTCCAGGCTGTGAATGCAACTAAAATATTTAAAAAGCAACATGCTGAATCACTGAAAAAACACAATGCATTCCTAATGCAACAAAAGGTAAATGTTGTAAATCCACGTGTTCAAACATCCCTCGGTCTTACAGATTGTCTATAAATCAGTTCTCCCTTATTCCACTCAAGTAACACACCTGAGTTCTCTGTAGAACCAGACAGCAAGAAATCATGTGTCAAGTCTAATTATCAAAAACATGTTTATGGACAGGGGGTCTACTTGAAAATAAACCTGTTTATTTTGTTGCTCTTTTGCTTATAATTCTAGCTGAAATGTTTCAGGAAAAAAGAAAAAGCTTTCTTAATATATTTTCAGTGAGACTCTTTATTTCCATTCTGAAAGAGTGGCAAAAGGCCCATATTTCCTTCAGGATTTTTTTTAACCTAATTATTTCCTCCCAGTAAAAGAATGGGAAAAAGTTAAAAAGGCACAACACTTTATGGAGTGTTATTTTTCACTTTTTAGAAGTAACTTTTCACCTCTAAGTGCTAACTGAACACTTGAAAGCTAAATGAATACATCCCCCCGTGGCACTTGCAGCACAACAAAGTGGACTGCTATTAAAAAAGAAAGACTCCTGTGGCAAAGTCATGAAGGAAATACAGTCACCTCAAGTAACCTGAATGGTATGTTGGGAAATTCTCGCAAATAGGGCACCACTCATTGTGCAAGGACTTTTCCTAGGTGTGCAAGGATAAAAATTAAATATCACAACCACTGTCACTTCTAAACACTCAAAGATTTCTCACAAAATTTAAGATCATTTTTACTTCCATAGTGAATTCATAATCAGGGAGAGATTTTATCACTAACCGAAAGCAGATAATTCAGTAATCTGCTCACATCAGATTAAACTGGGAATGGGACAGGGGAACACTAGACTAATGGAAATGGGAAATCTGGCTTGTTTGGCACCTTGACCTGTTACCTCACTGCAAGGTTCTCTCTACTTCCACCTTATCTGTGTCTTGTAGACATTATCTCTCAAAACAGTGACTTCAGAAAGGAGCACTCAGAGGAAACTCCAGGCCTGGGCCATGAAGGAGTTTGTGGAGAGCACTTGGTTTCAGAATGACCTGCACATGAGGATGCTGACTGGCAGCCCTGGCTCCTAAGGCTGAGTCGTTGTGTGGTGGTGCCCTCTTCAAGAGACTGAACATCACATTCCATGTAGGTGAGGGGTGCATGGATGGAATTATATACCAGTCACACCAAGAAAACAGCATGAAAGACCACAGAGCAAATAGATGGTCCAAGGCCTGAGATGCTGTCTGTAATTACAATAATCTCATCATCATGTTGACTGTTCATAGATGTAATGGTCTGTCTTGTTTTGGGCAATCAAGTTATTTTATAAGAATCCAAGTGTAACATCACATGTACCTTTGCATTTACCATTCTGCCATTAGAACTGAACTAGGAAAAAACACATGGAACATCTTAATTTAGCTTTATATAAAAATTGTCTTATGTATTAGATTATAGCCTGTTCAGAAAACCCAGGCCAAGACCAATAACACAAATGCTTTAAACAAGGTATCAGGTGGTGTGGTCATGAAATAACACTCCTTGATAGAGAGGAACTGTGGCTTTTGATCAGAACTGAAACCTATTAAAAGCAAATGTTAGAATGTGAATAAAAAATTTAATATTTTTACATTGCCTTTAAGCTTCTATGAAGGCAAGAGTGAAATCTGATTAAGTGAAGCCATTTGGAGGATTACAATGCAACACTTAGTGGCTATAGTTACACACAGTATATTGTATCTACCCAGTTTTGGAAACTTGCCAGCACAAGAATTGAAATCCAAGCCACCTGGGTATAAAGTACAAGTGCAAACCTCTTGAAATTCAAATATTCAATCTTTGTCTCCTAACAAATACAACATAAATGCTTAAGGAATGCATGACCATCATTTTGTCTTATATTATTACTGTGAAATATTCTGATAAAATATTTTCTGATGTAGTGCGATCCATAACTTGTCTCTTGACTTCCCACAATGAGCTAGCCATATGCATAATGCGACATAAAAAAAATGAGAAAAGGACATTCTAGGGTTAAGCTAAGACAATAAATTATTCAACAGTTCCCTACAGCTAAGAAGCAAAAGAGAGGACCTCAACTTGATGACAGTCATATATCTGATATTACTAGGCAATGCATTCAACTTCAAAAGAAGAGATCTAACAGCAAAAGGACAGACGCTGACCCTTCACAGACTAGTCAGTAACAGGAGGCAAAAATTACCTGAGCAAAGGAAAATCTTTGCTTTCTTTGATGGTCAAATCCTTTGCTTGCCCTGTGATTTGCACAAGAAGAAATGGAAGGTATTTCAGATGCCTGTGGCTAGCTCAGAAAAAAAAAAAAAAAAAAAACAAACAACAAAGAAAACAAAACAAAAAAAACAACAACAAAACCCACAGATGACTTAGGGCCTGGTACCTGAATGGTCCAAAGAATTTCCAATTCAGTAACTAGGAGAGTCACAAAGACATTTAATGATCAACTCTCTCCCCCCAAAAAGATCCAAATTCCTGGCTTCCCTCAGACACATCTCACTAAATCTTACTCTCTGCCCTGTAAACAGCCTCTTCCACAACCTTTCTCTCAATCATTTTTGCTGAAGGAATGCAAATTGAGATCAAGACCTCACTTTTTATAGCTTCATCTTCTTAATTTGTACTTATTAAGAGCTTACAGTATTTCTGTGATTCTCACAGACATTTCTGAAAGCTTTCTTGTAAATAAAAAAGGAAATTAGGAAATTTCTACTAGGAAATTTCCTTAAATTATGAAATCTAGAAGTCAAGGTGGAGAGTTGTCTTCAGACAGCTTTACTTACATGTCATATGTTCTCATGCAGGTAGTTCTGAATGTGTAACTGGCAACACCTTCCAAGGACTTCGTCTCACCATACCACCAACTTCTACTGCATTACAATATCATTTACATTATTTTCTTCCACTAAGCATGTGCATCAGAAGGCAAGAGCTGTAGACCAATGACACACTTAATCGTACATCCTCCTTGCAGTTGCATTTCATGCTATGCCCTAGCTTCTAAAACCCTGCCAGTGTCTGAGTATAATCCACTTACTGTGCCTCACACCTACCTAGTGGTTTGCAGCTTGCACTGGTTTTATGGTCGTTCTTGACTATGGCTGAAAGTCTTTAAAGCTAATGATTTCCAACTGCAAGTTGGTCAATTTTTCAAAAGAGAAAAGAAGGTGACGTCATCTTCAAAGATGCAATGATAGGAATTTTTGTGGTTTGTTTAATATTAAGATATGGATTTCTGCCACAAAAACCAAGGCAATCATAAAAGCAATCAATCCCAGGTAATACTGGAAATACATAAGGAAAAAAAATTGTATATATCGTACATTGCATATTTTCATTTATTTATTTATTTATATGTATGTATATAATGTATCATTATGGAAATACTGTTGAAACATTCTCCAAACCATATGCAACTGCTCCTATTTCACTAATAAAGTTAATTTGTAATAGTACTTTATAGATTCTGAAGATAAAATCCTAGACTGATGTCTCTTCACAGACATCGTTGCTTACAAAACCTCTAGATATTTTTCCATACATATGCAAGATTCGGAATGGCAACATTTCTGATACTACCTGCCTGTTGCTGTCATAGTTTTCTGATTATTTTAAAACAAACAGTTACAGTGCAGGAAATTGTTCTTTTTGACTTCCATTTAAAAAAAAAAAAAAAAAAAGTGAGTTTTGCAAGGTCCCAAGCAAACAGCCCAGTTCTGATTTTTTTTTTTTTTTGCATAAGCTTCTTAGGAAGTTGATGTTCTGGGGGTTTCTGTAGAGCTTTTGACTGCAAGTTAAATTCTTAAAAGCCCCAATTGAACACTGGCTCCCTCCTCTTCACAAGATCCAGTCTCAGAGGAAAACGCCTTCTCATGTCTGCTTATAACCTGGTCCTTCTTTGACTAGTTTTCCTTTCTCACTTCATCAATTCTACATGACTGATCCCAGCAGGATCACTTCACTGCACTGAGAGGTTTTAATATACATTTTCATTGAACTTGCACACTTTTAATATAATCTCATGTCAATAAAACACTTCTGGACTTATCTTAGTCCAAAGGGATCCTGCTCAGTGCAGCACAGACACACAGATTTTATTTCTGTCAACTAGAGCTGTGTTTGTAATTTCCAACACAAGCCAGGGAAAAAGTCTACAGACAGAGGATCTACATGAAACCTCAGCTGAAGTACCTGGCATAGTCAACTTCAATACAAGTCCTCCCCATCTGCAAATCCACCCACCAACAACTTAAGACTAAAATGTTCTAAACTTAGCTGCACTGAAACCTTTGCAGGACTGTCTGTGGACAGTGATGGCCATATCTCTAAAAATGAAAGGATAAAAAAGGAAAGAGAAGATGGACAGCCTCAGATGAGGAAAAACAAAACCACAAACAACAACAATAAAAACCACAACAACAAAACAACCCCCCCCAAACACAGCCACAGAACACGGGATAGACTTCACATAGCTTACTTGTCTCACTTGCTCAATTGTGAGTTCTTCAAAGCAGCTACCAATTCATGCTAAATTTTAATATATATCCCAACTGTTATCCTGACAGTACATAAAAAATCACTCAGCAGGAACTTAGAGTTATCAGGCTTAACCAGTTTGCCATGATAAGGTGAGCACCACTTCTAGAGTGACTGCTGTAACAAAGTGTTGTGGGTATGGAGTCACTTACTACTACCCTGGGACACCAGAGGCCACACTTTGCCTGAGTTCACTAAATGCATCTGATGAAAATTGCCATTCAGAAGCAACTGTGACAGGCTAGAAAGCATCATCTCTGTCCAAGAAGCAAAAGCAAGAACCAGCTGCACAGCAGGTAAAAGAGTGAAAACACAGTTCAGAAAAAGGGTTAAAGAAGTGAACAAGATATCTGAACAAACAGAAGCTATTAGATGTTTATATTTTCTTCAGTTGTTCACTCTACTGTATCAGTTACTTGGGCTTCAAACAGAACAATTAAAACACATCTGAGAAGCATTACAGAATTCTGGTGCCCCACACAATTATCTCTACAGCAAAACTCAGGGGTAATGTGTTGCAATATGCTATTCAAACACCAAACACTTCCTTTCCTATGATAGAAGATAATCCAGGAATTTAATTTGTGAACTCCCAGGTGGCTGTATTCCACATTACACATGCCTCAGGGCAATAAATCCTTTAATACTTCTTGCACCCTCAGGTGAATGTTCCAGACATGTTCCAGAAGGAGCTCCGCTTCATGTAACCACATCACACAATAACGAGGAAGAATTCTTTCTGAAGCCACACTACAATTATATTAAGAGTTACCTAAACACATTATGGTTTCAGTATTTTACATGCATTTTGTACTCTTTCCATTTCTTCTGCATATGTTTGAAAAATTATAATGGGTAAAATGCTGCAATCTGCTCCTACAAAAAGGATGCTACTGCAAACAGCAATGAAGCACTTCAAAAACATGACAGGAGCCAATACTTGGTGCTGGAGAGGAAACTGTTCAGTGTAAAAAAGTGCCTTTATCCATAGAAGGGATTTTATGCCTGTTAGATTAGCACCATTTGCAGCACTGTAATAAACCAGGTCTCACTTAACACCATAAGTGCAAAGCAGGCTCTTAATTTTATCACTCAGCTTTTAAGAAAACCATCAAGTCCACTCTGGAGAAAAGGTTTTCACATAAGTACAAGAAGAAGCAAACATAGCTACTAATGCTAAATGAAACAGCAGCTTGAGCAATGAAATATACTAAAGTGCAGAGTAAGCTTTTCACAAAAGATCAAAAGGTTCCTTAAGTTATAAGGTACACTCAAAGAAGCATCAAATGTATGAGGCTTTTTGTTAAAAACAAGTTGGAAGTAAAAAAACACGACAATTTTAAAAATAATCCTTTATAACTGAGTGACAGAACTCCATCTGGGGTTTTGAGTTTGATCGTTCATTGTTTTTGCCTTTTTTTTTTTCTTTTTACAGCATTCAGAGTGCAGCACAATTTTTATTTTTCACATTAATTTCCTGGGAAACCTGTGTAAAATACATTCTATGAGTCCAGTTGTTGCTACACATGTGCTGTGCTTAACCATGCCAGGGCAGAGCTCACCCAGTTGGTCTGGAGCTTCCTGGATGCTTTGGATACACCACCCACCTTGAAGACTGACCTGCACATATATGCCAAGATGGAAAGTAGGAAGGTACACAATACTCCATCTATCCAGACAAAATGTCCTGCGAGAGCGAAACAGGATATGTGGGACAGCACACTTCGCAGCAGCCCTTGCACCCAGAGAGCCTCTGTGCTAAAGCAGCAACACCAGCAGAGCTCACTAGTGCAGAGTGAGAACGAGCCACCTTCTTAATGCTAAGTTTATTTCTGTCCCCACACCAAAGTGTCTACAAAAGAAGTCTTCCCAGACGTTGTGATGTTCTTTTTCAGGCTTCTAGTCCATACTTGCAAGCTGTATCACCAAATTATCTAGTTTAGTGCAAGCCTCTATCATCCCGAAACAGCTTTTAAAAGCCTAGCCTTAACATTCTTGCAGCCCCAGAAAAGAAAAGTTTTGTTACACTGTCTGTCTTCAGTCTGCATAACACACAAACACACATTGCAATGTCAGCTGATTTCAGAGAAGTGGCAAAAATAGCCCCGAACAAGCCGTCCATCCCAACTGCCGCGAGACGAACATTTGACCACATCTTTAAGAAGATGAGATCTACCAAGCCTGTCATATTGGCAGTTCTCAAAATGCAGACTGAAAATACCCTAGGAGTGCGGTAGCATAATGTGCACTTAACAACCAAGCACTCCTCTTTGTTCAAGAAATTACAATTCATAGCAAAGTTTACTTAACCGTTCATGAGATGGCAAGAGCCTCATTAGATGCCAGTCTCACCTGGAGACACAATACTGGATCCACTTCAGCCTGCCTTCAATTGAAGTGCTGTGGCAAGAACTTTTTTTTTTTTTAATTCTGAATTTTTCTATCTTGGAAAATGTCACTGAAATAGAAAAACAAACAAACAATGTCTTTTTTCTTTTTTCACAATGGTTTCTTAAAAGCAAATTGACAGAAACAGGTAAGAGCTAAAATCTACAGTTAATATAATTTTTTCCTTATTTTTTCGTTGTAGTCTTTACACATTAGATCTAAAGTAATGTGGGACCTGTTCTTCAGCCATACTGTCTATTTCACATGTACATTCCTAGATCACCATACATACAAATTATAGAAAGAGATTCAGAGCTCCACAAAACCTCTCATATACAAGAGAAAGTTGCCTGAGCCATAAGGAAATAAAGTAATTTCTTAGATTCGGATACTTCTTAAATTATCATGCACTTCACTACCTTTCTTCTTGTCTATAGCTTACTACATCCAAATTGCATAAACAGGCCTGCACATGGGGCTGCTGTTCCACAGATTGTCACGGATGTTACCATTTTCCTTCAGTTCCTCTATTTACCCCTAGAGTAGCTGGAACCAGCTTGCATTCTTTTTTTTGGTCAGCTTCTCTCAAGGTTACAGGACGACCGCCTCTTCAGTGTGGGACCCAACAACACCACTGCACCTTAGTCACTTCTGGATGAGTTTGGCTTAGTGTGCTTTTCATCAATAATCTACCAAGCTGTCTCAACTCACAACCTGACATATAGAGAGCAAACAAAACGGGATTCATCTGAAGGTGAAATTCACATCATTGAGTGAAATTGGACCCCAGTGAAAATCACCAAGGTGATCATCTCCTTCTAGAAACTTAAGACAGTTTCCAGAATTAAATCCTGAAAGATGTGACAGGGTCATGCAAGGATAAAATTAGTGAGGGCTACAATAAAAACATAGAAGACAGACTTCGAGAAACAATGTGGACACTTGAAAGTAACAAAAATTATCACTTGCTGCAGAAAAAAGGCCTGCTTACTGAACTGTCACATCTGCTGTTCTCAGGATCTTACTGTACAGCTATGAAAAAAAATCAAGTAGTAATAATTCACAATTATTTCTTTAAAGAACATGCACGTAATTCATAAGCTTAAAGAATCTGTATAGCATTGACTTTGCATGTAACAACTCATACCTGTGCATTGTTTCCTAAAAAGGGATTTAAGGCCTTTTAAAAATGCATTTTCTTATTTATAATTTTATCTAAAAACTGTGCAAGAAGCTTATTTCTGCCTAACTGAAAAGATCTTCAACAATGATATTCATAAGGATGAACCTCGCTCTTTGAGTTAGACTAATCACCAGCTACTTTAAAAACCACTGAATTAGTAAAATGGGAAGAAACAGGTAAATTCTAACAAACAGTCATATATGCAACTCATCTTTCTCGTGGATGCAAAATGAAATATTACTTTTACCATGAAGTTTAATGGAGCAAACAAATTCAGCTTTCAGGTCCTTCAGGTGACAACTTCTATGCTCTGTAAGGTTCCAGGAAGAAATATGTCTTTGGATTGTAAAAGGGAAAACAACCAAACTTGCAAGGAGTTTTCCGGTATCAAAAATCTCTCCTAGTAGATGTGTGACTAAAATCAAGCAGCAGAAAAAGTATTAGCTTTCATTTTCCTTATTTAGAGCAATATATCAACAATACCACTCTTCTATAACTCATACAATACAATCGTACATAAAGCCACAATACCACCCATCTGCACTCTCAGAAAGGATGTTTGCACTATTTTTGGAAACTACTCAAGAGCTGAGAACTGTATCTGCATTAGCTCATTCCACATAACCATAGGATAACTGGGACAATTGTTTTGTATTCCTGTCCAGACTTCTGAACCCACAAGACCTATATTTGGCAAACATGACAGAATGTGATTATGTCTTGGCTGAGTGTATTCACACACGAGCATACACCTGGCATTATTCAGCAGTAACAAATTAAGTAGTTGCTGCTTCAGTTTGCTGCAGGCTGGTGCAGACTCACCACCTGCTTAGCAGCTCAGCACATGTGATTCTGAAAAAAACAAAGAAATAAATAAAACAGTCTCAGTGATACAGGTCCACCAGAGCCCTTCCTGACACTGCAGCAGGACTCATCTAGAGTTAAGCAAGGATGCCCATGTACAAGTTAATATAAAGACTAATTAAATGACAGGTCAATAAAGAAATAATTTGCTTCTCTTGAGAATGATACCTAGAAATGTCTAGGAGAGGACAAGAAAAAAAATAACACACAACCATTCTCTCTGTGTTCGTTTTATCTGCAGCTTGTCCCTAAGTGGCAATAGTTAGAAAAAAGTCAACCAGTTTCTATGTGTGGGTGGACCATAAATACAAACAGACTAGCACAGCTGGCTGAAGTTGCAATAGGAAAGAACCTGGAAATGACCACTGCCAGATGGTTGGCAAGGTCCCACAGCCCACATGGCTCCTACTTACAGGCTGCCCACTACCATCCACGGCCTTTCCCAGTTTGCTCATGTCAATGGTGTGCATGCTGCTGAGAGTCCAGTGCCTCCATTCAAAGAGGGCCAACTGAGGGGCTATTTCTATTAAAATCACAGCTGGGTTCTGCAATGATGAGACGTGCAGTGGAATTCTGATAAATTCTGCTAAACACCTCTAGAGACCCAGGCTCCCAATCACCTGTCACACAATGCCCTGCAGCAACAGCAAACCAGGTAAACATATTCAAGCTCATTTGTCGCATGTGTTTGGGAAGGAAGAGTGTAGATATTTGTTAAATTCTTAAATCCCTACTCTGCTGGTGACCAAGTGAAAGGAAAAAGATATGTAGCTCACAGAACAGCTACACATCAAAATAATTTTTTTATAGATTGTCTTATTTATAATATCAAGCTCAATGTGGCAGTAACACAAAAACAGGGACTAAGAAGATGAAAAACTCAGAACCAGACAGCCAAGTCAAAAAAGACAAAAATGGGTGTCCAGTTCAAAGACCTTGTAATGCAAACAGAAAGAGACCCTGAAGCAGTATAAATGATAAAGTAAAAATATTTATTATGGGAGATGAGGACAGAGATGGCCATTACTTGTTTTACCTATGGGTAGTTTCTTTTTTCGTGTTCACACTCTAAATCTGTCAGGTAGTCATGCCTCATCCATGCTGAAAAAACAAATATTTTTAACCCATGCTTTCAAATTCCCCTTTCTGTGGAGGAGAAGAGCCTGTGGAGCCTTCTTCCATAGCCTCACAGCCTACCAGGTCTAAAAAGCCTAACCCACACGGCTCCTGTAATAAAGCCAGTGCCACCCTCAACATGCAAAAGCAAGAACAGCAACTCAGGGCAGCTTGTCTGCTGGACTCATCCATTTCATTAATCTGTTGGGTTTTGGGGGTTTTGTTTGGGTTTTTTTGACTGATAAGGAGAAAAAATGAGCCATCTGTGTTTCTTATACTGCCTTTTTATAGTAGCTTTCAAATTTTATCTTTCTCTCCACATCAACCTGACAAATGGGGGGGGAGGAGGGGAGGGGAACAAACAAACAAACAAAACCAACACACACACAACACAAAGGCTGTCCAAAGGAATTAACAGACAGGAAGTCCCATTTGAAAAGAAGGAAAAAGTTTAACACTAGCCCTAATGCATAACTGACTGCAGGTCATGATTTCAGAAGCCAGTTGTAGCACATTTCCAATATAAATAAGTATTCTGCAAGGTAATTTACATTACCTTCCAAACTGAAAACTCCTAAATCACTAGCTTATCTGTGTTTACTAGTAAAAAGAAATGGGAAGAGTGTTTCTTGCCACAGCTGAACGCAAAGTCTTCTGTGTGAAGGATATCTGCAAGGTCATGTTCTGCCAAGGGTTCCAGGTAAACACAGGTGATACAGGAAGGAGCACATGCCGCTCTGCTCTCATACAGCTAACTAAAACTGGTCAATTGTGCTTTTTAAATCCAGCTAGAAGGGGGATCCAGGGAGTAGGGGGAGTCATTGGTAAAGAAAATAATGTTGTCATATACATTCAATCCAATCATTTAATGATCTTTTAGTTTGCTAGTAGTTTGTTCATGCTCTGTACATCACTTTTGTGTGTTCATGAATAGGGGAAGAAGGCAAGCAGTACAGTCAGGGAAAAATAAGTTAAAGGCTTCTCTTCTACAGACTGTTTTTCATGCAGCTACCCTGTCAGCCAGTAGAATTTAATAAGGACTCATTTCCTTTGGGAGGGTAAACTAATACTTGCATCTCCTTCATGTTTAGCAACCTATTTTCCTGTACATTAGAAAACTTAAAACCTGAAAAGGTATATTTAAAATAAATGTATACAGACCTTACACTTGTCACTTGCAAGAACCTGTGAGGCAGATTCTACACAACTTAACTAATTAAAACATCATGAATGAGCAATTTTCTATGTTATTATTAGCATGCACATGTGGATTGTGGTTATGGTTTTTACTCCAATATATTCCAGATCTTCAGCAAGAGTAAAATCTGTGTTACTGTACGGACATTTTGGGGGTCATGATGGCCTGCCAACAGCACCTTTCCCCACATAGCAAGCCGTGACTTGGTGATCAGCCCTTGCTAGAGCTTTGCAAGCCATGATGTAGAACAGGTTCTCAGAGCAACAAGCCTGCTCACCTTGTAGACAAAAGGGGTGATGAAATTCACTTTGATCTCCAAGGATAAGGATCAGATCTTAGGCAAATGTGGTACTGTTCAACAAATAAATACATCTGAAATGGCCAATAGCTGAGAGCTATGGCCAACCCCTGTTTCTTTTTATTGGAAGGTAAAACTATGCAGACAAAAGCTTGCACCTCTATTAGCGTTAGAAGACAAGTTGCAAAATTAAAAAAAAAAAAAAAGAAAAAGAAAAAAGTGATCTGAAGTAAGAACTAAGAAAACTTGTGGTCTACAATGTGTTGACCTTGACCTCCCCCCTTTCCTGTGGCAGATGTCTGACTGGATTCAAATGAAATCCTGAAACACTAGAACAGTTTAAGTTCCATGGCTGTCTTTCAGAATGGATTGCACTAAAAGATAACTGCGTGGATGAATGAAGAAAAGGTAGTCTATTAGTACACCTGCACTTTGATTAGGTTACATTTAGACACTGTTCCATTAATACATAAAAATATCTAACGAATTCCATATATACAATTGACCTACCAAAAAAAAAAAAAAAAAAAAAGCAACACCATTCTCCAATTAGAAAAGCAGACAAAAATGAACCTAATTCAAAAGCCAGATTACTGTCGATTTTGGCTGCCTTCGTATCACGAGCAAATTGATTTTGGCATGACTCTCCTAATCTGTGCAAAAGCATGTGTTTGCACAAGTATGATTGCTAAAGCCTGAAAATACATGCCATGTTAGAAATTTGAGCAAATTCAGTGGCTAAGATCTAAGTTCCCAGAAAGGCCTATGTACAAGATTCAACTGATACATTAATTCCATTGGTCTCTTCTCCCAAGTAGCAAGTAATAGGATGAGAGAAAATGACCTCAAGTTGCACCACGGGAAGTTTAGATTTGGTATTAGGAAAAATTTCTCCCCTGAAAGGGTTGTTGGGCATTGGAACAGGCTGCCCAGGGAAATGGTTGAGTCACCATCCCTGAAGGGGTTTAAAAGACACAGAGATGAGGTTCTTAGGGACATAGTTTAGTGCCAGGGTTAGGTTATGCTTGGATCTTGAGGGTCTCTTCCAACCGAAATGATTCTGTGGTTGCTTTCCCCTGTTCCCCACCGTAAACAGGAACCAGAAGCATAATGACTGCTTTACTTAGCAGATAGATGTCATCAGACTCCATTTTCTGTTTTCAGATGGGAAAACAGCATCTGTCAGAGTACAACTTTTATCAGTGGAGGGAGGAACTCTTCACATTAGTCACTTGCAACCTTTTATCAATCAACAGCAACAATTTTTTGCAAACTTCAGCCCTCTGCTCAGTACCCAAACTTTTCTCTCCTTATATGCTTTCTGAAAACAGCATTCATTCTCCCTTTTCTCCCTAGCATGCCACTCTGCTACATACCTTCCCATGCTAACTTCTGCTGTTTCCTCCCTAGTGCTCAAGAATGGCTATTCCATGACTCCCAACTTTCCAGTCCACTGGGGGTTTTTGCGTATTTGTTTGTTCTTTATTCTAAAGAAAGCTTCCCGCATCTCCATAT
Organism: Nesoenas mayeri; assembly: GCF_963082525.1. Classification (NCBI taxonomy): domain Eukaryota; kingdom Metazoa; phylum Chordata; class Aves; order Columbiformes; family Columbidae; genus Nesoenas; species Nesoenas mayeri. The sequence continues at coordinate 25,466,454 of NC_137540.1, forward strand.
TGCTTCTAAAATGCTAGGGTTGTTTGGTTGATTTTTCCCCTCTCATTTGTTTTAGTGCCTAGAAGGTAATTTATTTTGCAGTCCTTGTGGTATCATCCGTGTATGTTTTTTTTTTACTCTGTGGAAGAAGGTTCCTGAAAGCATTGCTTACTTCTGAAAGTCTTCCTTTGTTTTCCATAATGCTTTTTTTGCCATTCTGCTAAGCTGATCTTTTCCTGCTCTATGTTTTTTCCTTCTGTCAAAACTTTTCTCTGCAATCTCTTGCAGTGTAGCTCTGTCTGCCCAACTCCATGGCCCACAGACATTGAGAGATAGCAAGAGCAGTGAGTTGATTCTGGCACCCACCTCAATAAGGAACAGTTCTCTTCAAAACTACACTTTGGAGTCCCACCCACCCCAAGTAATTGTTATTTAAATTTCATAATTGCCATATTATGGCATTAGGTAACATACACACAACCTTCACCTCAAATCCAGAAAAGTTTCGTCCAAACACTGCAAAAATAAGACTTGAAGTTATATATTGCATATGTATAGCTGACAGCACTTTTTAACCTTGCTCAGATTTCATTTATGGATAAGGGGATCAAATCTATTCTTTTTTTTTTTTTTTTTTTTTTTGGGGGGGGGGGGTTGCATTTGACACACACGCACAAAATAAATCCTGCTTCTTTCCAGTACAAGCTCTGAAATTTAAAGGTGAAAAACACATAGGTATTCTCCAATTGTTCTCCAGTTATGTTTCTGAAGATAAGGTTTCTCAGCTCACGTATCACACTAACATAATTGTGAAATGAATATAAAAAGAAAAACACAAAGAAACATGCAGTCCTAGGAGTTTTTATCAAGTGGTATTGCATTTCTTGCTGCAAAATTAACTGCTTTTCAAGTTAACATACTAATTCTATATCTCCTGTGTCTAATCTTGCAACAAGATTATTTATTCAATATCTTTCCTAAGAGGTCCTCACGCAAAGGCGGGGAAAAAAAAAAAAGGGTATTCAATATATGGGCTTCCACCTAAATTCATTTTAAACAAGGGAAATTATGCAGAAAGTTTGCCACTTTTTTAGTAACTTCCCCCTAGATACACACACAGGCAAAAATGCAGCCTCTTTTAAATTCTACAGAACTTTTTAAAAGGTATTAAAAACATTACCACAACCTATCCAGGTGTTATGGATCAATAATACATTCATCATAACTAAAAAAAAACCAACAACTTAAAAAGGTAACTATAGTACTGTGACATACATTGGGGATATAGGGGAAGATAATTCATATGTTCTATAGTGACAGGAGTCAAAAACATGTTTCCAACTTCTGTTGCTGAATTATTATTTCCTTAGGAGTCAAATTTGGTCCTGTATTTTCAAACATCAAGTCCTTGAACCTGATCAGCCAATCTAGTCTCCGAATAAATCTCTTGTGAGAAGTGACACACATTTATAACAGCAGAAAATCAAGTCCAAGCACTAACACCTCATGGATACGTTATCAATACTTCCTAACTGAAGAATTTTTTTCTTCTTGGTCTTACAAACCCCTACACAGTCTCATGCGCTTTAATCTCCACATCATACATCTGAACCTTTCACAGACTCTTCTAGAACCTCTAATCTTCGAAGCTGGAAAACCCTCTCATTTTCCCCTTAACTTTGAAAAAAAAGAGAAGGAAGGGGAAAAAAAAAAAAAAAAAAAAAGCTGCTGGAGTCTCATATTTTGCCCACAATTCTTTCACATCTTCAGTGGTTGCCTCCAGTGAGAAACAACTTCCTAAGGGACAACTGCCCCCTGCAGTCTTAGTTCACTATTGAACATGGAAATTGTCTTCCCTTCACAGAAAGTCTTACCTGTCCAGATCTCATCTTCTTGATTCCTTTCATGCTACTCATAACAATATGCAATACATATTTTACACACAACTGCACTCAAGTTTCCTATTAAACAACTCAACTGCTTCTAGGCGTACTAGGCTTGTAATTCAGGGGGCAGCAATCTTTACATGTGCCATTAGTGATTTCTGAGATCATTTTCCATAACAGCACAGGACTGCAGATTACACACACTTGGTTCATCATGGTCAACTACAGAAAATTGCAGGACAGCCTCCAGCAGTGTAGACAGAGACAAAGAAGGCATTCAGTAACTCTGCCTTCTCTGTATCTTCTGTCACCAGGGTACTCACCTCATTCATCAGTGAGCCTACATTGTCTGTAGTGTTAGTTTTATCTGCCATGTATTTGAAGAAGCTCTTTCTGCTGTCCTTGACCTCACAAGGTTTAATTCTAAGAAGGCCTTATCTTTCCTAGTTGCCTTCCTACATCCTCTGGCAACAGCTTTATATCCTTCCCAAATGGCCAGCCCCTCCTTCCATGATCTGTAAATTCTCCTCTTCCACTTGAGTTCGCCCAGCAGTTCCCTGTTCAACCAAGCATGTCTCCTGGTTCCTTTCCTTGACTTCATACCTGTCGGGATGCTCTGATCTTGAGCCTGGTAGAAGCAGTCCCTGAATGCTAACCAACTATCTTGGGCCCCTTTACCTTCAAGTACCCTTGCCCATGGGATTTCCCCTAGCAATTGTTTGAAATTGTTTGAAAAGGCCAAAGTTGGCCCTGCTGAAGTCCAGGGTTGTGATTCTGCTTGCTATTCTGTTCCTGCCACAGGAGATCCTCAACTCCACCATTTCATGGTCACTGCAGCCAAGGCAGCCCTCAACCTTTACCACTTCAACCAGACCCTCCTTGTTAGTGAGGATGAGATCCAGCAGCACTCCTCTCCTAGTTGGCTCCTCCACCATCTGCATGAGGAAGTTATCATCAATGCACTGGAGGAACCTCCGGAACTGTGGCTGGCTGGCTGAGTACTCCTTCCAGCAAACATCAGGGAAGTTAAAATCCCCCACCACAACCAGGGCCTGTGACTGTGAGGCTGCTCTCAGCTGCTTCTAGAAGGCCTCATCAACTTCCTCACCCTGACCTGGTGGCCTGTAACAGACACAACAGTATCACCCATGCCAGCCTGCCACTTAATTCTCACCCATAGATTCTCAACTCACTCCTCATCCACTCCTGGACAGTACTCAATACAGTGTAGTTGTTCTCTCATGTAAAGAAAAACTCCACCACCATGCCTGGCTGGCCTATCTTTCCTGAAAAGGACATAGCCATCCATGATCACATTCCAGTCATGTGGAGCTGTCCCACCATGTCTATGTAACTGCCACCGGATCATAATCTCCTGCCCGAACACAGGTTTCTAACTCCTCCTGCTTATTCCCCATGCTGCATGCATTGGTGTACCAGCATTTATGGGAGCGAGCTGAGCACACTGATTTCACCTCTAGGGGGATGTAAGGCCTCCCAGTCTTTATCAATTCTAGAGTGCTGCCCCACTGGTGCAAGCCCAGCCACAACTCCATCCCCCTTCAAAACTAGTTTAAAGCTCTCCAAATGAGCCCTGCTAATTACTGTTCAAGCATCTTTCTGCCCCTGTGAGATAAACCTTTCCCATGTATTACTGTTTGGATGGGTGTCTTATAAAACCAGCCATTATCAAAGAACCCAAAGCACTGCCTGTAGCACCAGTCTTGTAGCCAAGCATTTATAGACTGGATCCTTCTATTCCATCCCACATCATCACCTGAAAATGGAAGGAGTGAAGAGAAAATAACTTGTGCCCCAGACGCTTTCACCAACCATCCCAAGACCCTGAAGTCTTTGGAATATCTGGAATAAATCCATGCTAACTTTGAACCACAATCTAAGGTTTCTGTAACTGCCTGACAACCTCCAACTTGTCAAGTTTCACAATCCTGGGTTATTTTCTTCCGGTATGTGTGTTCTTTCAAGACAAACACAAATCAGTTGTAGGTCACTTTCTGCATATTCCAGTTCCTAGGGATCTTCACGGAAACAGTTTCACACCACTTCATTCAAAAGCCACAGGAATTACAGTTTTTGCTGTTTGTTTCAATTCAGTTCTAGAAAGGACACCTACTACTCTCTTTTCCAAACATATATTCGGAGACCTCATGTTCCCATGGTCCTGCAGCTTGCTAGCCAAATTGACTACAACATCTTCTTGTTTCTCCACCAGCATTTGTGATCTGCTCTGATTTATCCTCTAGCTTGGTTAGTTATCTTTTTTCTTCCCATTCTTCAGTTTTAAAAACAAAAAAGTACCCACCAATGGTCTTTCCTGACTTTGGGACTTGTAAATTTCATTCCTAATGAAAATCTGCTCTTTCATTAAGAATCCAGAGGCCTAGACAAACGCAGCTGGATAGATTTTTTTCCACAGAAATTCATTCAGCAGCTTCTCATGCTCCCCATTCTTAGCCAAGCGTTTTTCAAAAGCTTTGCACCTCTTTGGGATGCAAAACTCTTTACATTCATTACCATTTCTGGTAATTGACTTAGTCTTTCTCGCTTAATTCCACGCTTTCAAGAAGTAGAGTGCTTCTGTTCCAGAAGTAATCAAAACAGCTACTTTGCATTCATGTTCTACCTTGCTTTCCATCATGAAATATAAAAGTTCATATTTCATCTTCCTCCAGGTGTCCCCAGCTGGACTACTTAGTTTCTTCAGGATATTATTCCTTTACAACTTCTTCCTTACTCTATATCTCCAGTATAGCTGTAAGGAGTTCACTGGCATTCCGCAGAGAAGAGCACCACACCAGATTTTAATAACTGGAAATGATGATGCTGCCAATGCAAAGCCCAGAACAGCAGTGAGATATTCTCAGAGAAGTGACCCACTTCACGCATTTCAGTCTTTACCAGTGTCCCATGCAGACCAAAGGCATTTTTTCTCCGTTCAGGTGCAATACTTACTTTAGAAAAGAAAAAAAAAATTCTTCATGTGGAGTTTGATACTGTTGTTCCTGTTCAACCTTCATCTGTCCAAGCAAGCATACAAGTGCTATTTTCAGTGTTAAAATTAAAAAGTAAAGTATTACAAGATAATTTCCACTAGCTCTTTTATTTTTAGTCCTATTTATATAATTCAGCTCTTTAATGTGCATATTTAAATCAGAATCTTTAAATTACTAAAGGGGTACTTTCTCCCTATCTAACAGAAAGAGCTGTCTTCCTCAAAGGAAGAAAACAATGGAAAACACTAGCACGACACACCCTGAAAAGTAATTAAAAATGTAATTCCCTTAACACCTTGTTAGGACATGAAGTTTGCATTCTGTGATTTAGCAAAATATACCTCTAAGAACATACAACAAAAATTGTCCTCTATTATCTTATGGTTTTAGAAATTCACACATAGGCTTTCATGTATTAAAAAAGGTTTTAGGAAATATTACCATTTACCAGTATCACAACAGGCTTTTCTAATGGAAAATCCATCTGAGAACAAGTCACTTGGAGTGCAAGGAAAGAGTCCTGCCTACAAGCTTTGTGTGAAGTCACTGAATCACAAAAACCTACTACACTGCGGGAGATGAGAAACAAACTTGGCAGAAATCTACTACAAGTGTTTTCTTTTAAAATAAAATTCCTAGTACATCTGGCAACACAATTAAAATAAATATATGTATTGACAATCCTCAGGGAGAGCTTTTGAGGGGAGAACAAAAGCAATTTCAGTGGCTCAGCTCAATACACCTTCAGAAAAAGCAAAATTATCACCGACTACTGAGAAGATCTCTTGTGAAGAATCAGGTCCTTCTAGAGACACCTAACATAGGAGTCATTTGAAAAAGAAGAAAAAGACTAAGCTTGTAGTGCACAAATAGGAAAATACAAATACGCAAGCCTTTAAAAATCTATCACATTCTGAAACTGGGTAACAGTGTAATTTTTAATTTTACTTAATATTTATGTAATCACAAAAAACAAAAGCTAACTGAACAGAATCCACTGAAGAGAGAGAAGATTTTACATGTCTTTGCTTTGGAAGTTTTATGACACCCATAAAAGTTTATATCACTTCTTATTCACCTCCTACTTCCCATTTTCCACAACTCTTCTTAGGAGTTTGCACCTAACACTATTTTCCTATTGCAATGGTATCGCATCATAACAAATCAAGACTTTGGCTTGAACTCACAGTCTCAAGGCAGATTTTACAAGAAACTCCTTTTCTGTGCATTAGCTATGACAACATTTTCTCAGTAAAATAAATATTTTCCGTAGTGTAATGCAGGTGCAAGGGAAAAAGTCAAGTACAGCGCAGGAATATTTTTCAGGCTAAAGACAAATATAAATCTTTTAAATTTACTTACTCTAGTGCAACAAAAACGGTTTGGGCTGTGCAACCAAAAACGCTTTGTCCCTCTGACCAGACTCATAGCAAGTCATGGCTATAAACCTGCAAACTCAATCCATCTGTTTTATCGTTGAACTAGAACATCAGCAACACAGAAACTAAGCTGCAGTGTGAAACAATCTCGCTGTTTGTACACCCCTCTGAACCAGAAGACAAAAGCCTTTCAACAAAGCAGTGTTACACCTGCACCGACAAGGTGCAGCATGTCCTACATTTGCATAAAAACCTGTACTTCAGATGGCTTGGTCACGGGTTACCATCACAGGACACCAGCTCTCACTCATAAGGTCTAGGGCCATCCCGTACTGATATACAGTCTTGTGCTTCCTTTTAAAAGTAACTCCTCCACTTCATAACATACATAGACAAGCAAGGGTTATACACTTGGAAATATGACAGTTTAAAACTCTAAGCTTGTAGGTCCACAAGCCATTTCACCAGAACACAGGTGAAAAGGAAGTTCTCAAAAGGACACACCTGAAAAAACTCGACTTGATATGTGTCAGTTCATTGTCTTTGGGATTTTCAAAGCCTACAAAGTTTCTGCCTCATTAAGCATTAAATTGCTTTTAAATCCTAGAGCTCCCATAGCATACAAAGTGAAGTTTTAATTTGCCCTCTTAACTCGGATTCACAATGAACATAAACTCTTTCCCTCGTGCACCACTCCACAAGTGGACCACAGAAAGGATCCTTCTGCAGACACTATGAGTTAGTCAATGTGGCAAAGATGGGAACAAAACAGTTTTGTTCCACTAGAAGGAGGCAGCAGCCCTGAGCAACACAGGTAATCTAGTTATACAGCTTTGGCTAGAAGTACTCCAAATGAAATCACTCACTGTTTTATTACATCGTACACTACAATACTACAGATTTATGTGCGCATCAAGATTCATCCATAAGAACCAATATCCTTGTACATTCCAACTTTCATGCAAATATTGCATTAACCTTCTTGGTTTCTTTCTGTAGTGCAATGACAGGGCAAATTGTTTAACCACTCTCTATATTTATAAAATAGAGTGGAGAGCTTCAAACAAGCCTCACTGTTTGAGGTACACTGTCTGTCCAAAAAGAGTAACTTTGTGCCCAGGAATGAAAAACAGATGCATGGACTGTTGTTGAGTTGGTACCTGCAATTACCTCAATTTCTGGCACTGTATTAACACAGCAATCAAAAAAATTGGCCTGAAGATCTCATTAAAAGCATGCAAACTCTATTTAACACTTTCTAGAAGGCTTCAATATCATTATTTCAAGGTGTGGCTCAAAGAAAAAAGCAAAACTAATAAAAACCACAGATAAAAAGCTGGATTTTGTTGGTTTTTTTTTTTTCTTCTTTCAAAAATCTCAGGTATCTGAAATATGTTTCTGTAATGCAGGTGAGTTCAATCTGCCAGTTTCTCTGGAAAATGAGTCAAGTATGTCTATGTTCTATGATATAAACACCAACATACTAAAGTTGGGGGACACAGAATATAGTTTTCAGGCAGAAGGTCAGCAAAATTTTGAAACAAAACCAAGAAGTTATTCAAAGCATTGCTTAAAAATAGTAGTTGACCAGAACCTTCAATCACATACACACTAAGTACTAGTAATCAAGAGCTTAGCTAGCTTAAATTTACCATATGTAGATCCACTTTTCTTTTGGAGAGCACCAAAGTACTTGAAACTGCAGTATAAAACATATCTAAGCACAGGCCAACAGCCAGGTCTCACTGCAGTACTACAACATGTTGAGTTCTCTGTTACTGTGCTTCTTGTAGCTAAACAAAAAAGGCAGTTCTAAATCCAAGATATTTGAACTACTTTCACATGGCAGATTCGTAAAAATAAATTTTATACAAGATCTATTTTGTTTTGCAGAAGTATTTAATTAATTTTCAAGAATGAAAAAGGGTTCAATCAAAAACAAACATTATATAATCAATTTGCAAATAATAATCTTGCATCTTGCCTTCATCCTTCTACACTGACAACGTATGGCTTTGATTGCAAAGTTAGACAACTCTCTTCAACTTTTGTTAAAATCTCTCTAACCTTTATTGTGGTCCTCCTTTGCACAGAACCTAGTAACGAATGCCTTGTGGTGGCTCTTGCAGACAGTCTTTTCAACAGACCTGCTCATCTCATCCATGTTGCTTCCTAGATCTAACACACTCACAGGCATTTGCCCAACTGTGGATACCACCATCACGGTCCTCTCAAACAACAGAATTTAAGCCATCAAGATGAATGATCACTGTTCCAAGAACCAAAGCTGCAGATTTTAACGGCTATTAATACAAGAAGTGGCAGCTAAACAGTGTCATCTGTCTCATTTCAGTGAGACAAGACCCTCTTCTCTCTAAAAACAGTGATTTAGCGTGCAGTACTCCTACTTCTCAGCCATATGCTTAATTTAAGCCCTTAATTAACTCTTAAGCACTCAATTATGTCTGGGGGAGTACTTACAGGGCCTAAGATCTAATGTTATAATGTGGCACACATACAGTAGCTCACTGTGTGTCTACAGAAACCATCATGCTACTATGGAATGTTTTCTTCTAGAAAACCCACCCATTACAATAGTCACACATCTGACAAAAAAAGCAGCAAATTACCTCAAATCCCATTATCTTCCTTCTTTCACCACATCCTTAATTTTTATAGGAGGAAAAAAAAAAAAGTCTACAGCTCTTGGAGTACTTCTTGGAAATACAATAAAACACACTTTCCTTGGAATGCACTAGGGTAAGTATTGAGGGCACAACACAGCCTGTACCCAAACCCAGACATCATGGGCCTAAAAAGAGCACAGTCTTCAAACCAGGTAAATACAGCCAATGTCACCTCTGTGAACAACTGGAGGACTAGCACTGCAGCAGAGGACTAGCACTGCTTGTTCCTAACAAACAGCCAAGTGTGACTCACCATGTGTTTCCCTCTGATATACCCCAGGAAAGTTTCTGCCAGGCAAGCAACCTTTGGCAACTTCAGTGCCTTAGCATCAACATGACTTCCAACTACGCTTGCCAGAAAAAGGACAGGTCTTTTCTGCACACAGGGTATTGCTGTGGCTCTAGTGCATCTTCACAACAGAACTGACAGGACAACTTCCACACTGCAGTTAGCAATATTGTTGCAAAATAATCAACATTAATGCCACATGCAATACTTCCACTCTCTCTTCACTGAGAAAAATTGACTGATCACTATAATCAAAACAGTCCCTTGGGTTTAGCGAGAGCTGAAACAACCTCTGCTGCTGTGAAAGTTTATCTGTAAACATCCTTTAAATACCTTCAACACCTGCAGCCTTGGAGTAACAACTGAGTTGTTTTATGAAATGCTTGTACCCTTCTGCAACATTTCCTCTAAGCAAGCAATTAATTTACAACTATGTCGGCTCACTCAGAGCCTTTTCCTCAATCGTTCTATCTAGCATCCTGTATTTACATGCAGGATCTTTTGTGAGTGCAGGTGTATAAATAGAATAGCTTCAATTAATTTCAATGTTGCCCATAGGATGTCTCTGAGCAGAGGCTGTTGTGCACCTGCAGTAATAAAATACCGAGATAATGTACTGAATTTTAATCACATGTTGCTGTGTTACATATTCCACTGTTTAAAAACATTCCCTTTACTTCTGAGCTGTGCGTAAAAGGGTGTTACCAATTAAGCACAAATAGCCTGGGGAGTGATATTACAGTTCACACAGTTTGATTATAGTGACTAAGTGGAAAAAAGCAGCTTGATAGAAGCTGGTATTTTTCTTAAATGGCTAACATAATAATAGGATATTTTTTCCTGAGCCGTTGCAAGGGGAAGGGATCTGGGGTGGTTTAAAAACTCTTGCCACACTGTAATGCAATATTATTGTGTAGCCCAAAATGATTCACAGTTCAATATAGAAGCTAAAATGAAAACAATCAGCGTGCAGGGAAAATTAAATTAGGATGCACATTAGTGGCAAGATGTTCCCAGAAAAACAATGAGATATTTCAGTCCTTCTTCTTTGTATATTCATGGTGACAGCCTGTGTCACTGCACACAGACATGTAATCTGAAAGAACACATAAAGGGGAAAACTACATGCTGGCTTTAAAGGCTTTGCTTCTAAAACTCCACCCCATTTTTGCCAAACACTTTTTTCCAGTCAACACCAAGTACATGGACTGAATTTAAGGAAATAAGAGTGTGCACTAAGGGCCTTTACTGAAAAGGAAATACAGAAGGAGAAAAGACATGCTTTAGCATCTGATTATAAAAGAGATGCCAAGCTCCACACTTCCTCTCAGTTTCTTGGTTCACTTACAAAACCTCAGAGCACCCCTGGGGAACAGTACAGCTGATTTTGTTGTGCTTTGGCAACTTTGCTGACTAAGACAGGAGGCTGGGACCAGAGCAGGTCTAGTGCTAGCTCCCCAACAGCAGGAAGAAATGCTATTGCTAACAGCCTATGCAAGAATATACTGGAGAGTAAACACCCAGCACTCTATTTTCCTCCCTCAGTGCCACAAAATTAGGACCTTTACATATTGCTCTTCTCTCTGGTTAACCTGCAAACTGGAGTGTAAAATAAAATGCACTGTGCTTCTCTTGGTTTTCTGCAGATATATGGTAAGCAGGGATAGGTTGTTAATCTGCAAATTGATCCACACAGAACTTTGCATATGCATTGAAAAAAAAATCAGGACAAAATAATAATCCAAATGAGAGATACTCTAATGCTTGTGAGATTAGAATGCCACACTGTATAAGAATCAGTATTCACTTCAGCTATTACAGTGCTAAATGGAACACAATTCCAGTATGGTCCACATGTCTTGAATCTTTTTCCATTGTAAAATAATAAATGTAATGTCACTTCTAAACCGAAAACAGCCGTTGAAAGGGCTTTCCCTGCAATTATTTGGGTTATAAATGCAAAAATAATGGTTGTTCAATTGGAACAATATATTTGGACAGCAATTCTTGAACTATGGATGCCACTTATTATGAAGTATGGCAACCAAAGAGGCAGGTTCATGGGCACGTGCCTCTGTCCCCAAGCATGGAGATGGATGTGAAAACAAGCCATCGCCATCCACACCCTTATACTGTTGCCAAAATACAGTAAGTGTAAAAAAATCACTAAAAAGAAAGCCACTGGATTTGTAGCATACATTATTTCCTCTACTGGGGGCTTCAGAAGAGGTAAAAGCGAAGTTAACAACAGGGAAAGCATGTTAAAAATGAGCACATAAATTGAAAAGGACAATGAATGCTGGCAGCAATTAAACAAATAGTTCAGGAAACAGCACACAAAATTGGAAGAGATTACAAAAACAAATTGTCAGAGAGAAAACCACATAATCCAGCTGTCAAATCAAAGCAAACATATTCATTCCCAACTTGGTTACTCAGGCAATAATGCTGATAGACACTCAAGAATGCATTTCTCAGGAATAGCTTTCCTAACCACTTCCACAGCACAATGGCAACTTGGAGAGAAAAAAAAGGCACTTGAAAACTAGTAGCCTGCTTTATTAGGGATTGGAGCTACCAATGGAAATTTCATTATAGGTCTAATGGTTGCATAGAAACAGCTGCTAATAATAAATTATAAACTTGCATTCATCAGAAAATGGGAAACTTCTCCAGCTGAAAGGTTTTGCTAGATACAAGTGATCTTTGTGCAACACAAGACAAACCTGTTCTTTCATGGTTCAATTGACTCTGCAAAGAGGTCCTCCTTCCCCTCTACTCCACCCTGATGAGACCACATCTGGAATATTGTGTCCAGTTCTGGGCCCCTCAGTTCAAGAAGGACAGGGAACTGCTGGAGAGGGTCCAGCGCAGGGCAACAAAGATGATTAAGGGAGTGGAGCACCTCCCCTATGAAGAAAGGCTGAGGGAGCTGGGTCTCTTTAGTTTGGAGGAGACTGAGGGGTGACCTTATTAATGTTTATAAATACATAAAGGGTGAGTGCCATGAGGATGGAGCCAGGCTCTTCTTGGTGGCAAACAATGATAGGACAAGGGGTAATGGGATCAAGCTGGAACACAAGAGGTTCCACTTAAATTTAAGAAAAAACTTCTTCTCAGTGAGGGTGACAGAGCACTGGAACAGGCTGCCCAGGGGGGTTGTGGAGTCTCCTTCTCTGGAGACCTTCAAAACCCACCTGGACATGTTCCTGTGCGACCTCACCTAGGCGTTCCTGCTCCAGCAGGGCGATTGGACTAGATGATCTTTTGAGGTCCCTTCCAATCCCAAACATACTGTGATACTGTGATAATGGTGACAACACCTTCATCAGAAACAGCAGTAACTCATCAATCTAACATGCTACGAGGGATCACAAAATACAGTATCAAATAGATCCAATCAAGTTTTTCATTTTCACAATCACTCCTGTCCTTACAGTTACTGGGTTTCTAATTTTCTGGGCCAGTGTGCACGTGACTACTGTTTAGTTAATTCCAGACCTGATCTAATCTTTTCATATATACTCACTACAATAGCTACTCAAGTTTGCTCCTACAGCTAACGTTCCCTTCATACAAAAGACTTAATGCTGTTCTGCACCCATTCTTTAGACCAAACTATGCTCTAGAAAACTTCAAGGTGAACTTCAGCACAGGGTAGTAAAACTAACTCACTTTAGCAACAAAAGTTTTAACTTACTATTATCATCATAACTATGTTTAATCAACAACCTAGAACTTACTTCTTGTAAGGGCATGTAATGTATGGCTCATCTTGTTACCCCCTTATATGGAAAATCATCATCTTAAAAGCACCAAAACTCTCCTAAATTATGTCTTTTAACTCCTGTCATTTGCGTGGCAACATCACATCATTCATTGATTTCAGTCAGTGCCTGGAAAACGTATTAAGGAACTTCAATCTATAAATAATACCTGTACCTCACACAATACAGTTGATTGCATTCTAGCAGACCCAGTGACAACTTGCTGATTAAGCGAAGGCTAATTGTTATGTATGGCAATTCTCCTTTTCTCCTCCTTTTCTTGTTCTTTCAGGACTTCATAACTATTCCTGCTGCTACCTGCAACTTAGCAGTTTTCAGCACTGAATTTCACCAGTCTCTGTAGTACTAGTCCATATAGTCTAGTTAAATTCTTCACGGATATTTTAACCTTTTCTGGAATTAACAGATATAACTAAAGTTTATCTGAGGAGTAAGGACTGAGTCACCATGCTATTGATCTTTTGCCAAGAGTAAAGATTATTACTCCTTGTTCTTTTTAAGCTGGTTTAATGCATATCAAGATAGTCCTTACTTTACTAACCCCAGAGAGACTTATTGTCAAAGACATTCGGAAAGTTTAAATCCATTGTGTCAGACCATTTCTTTCCCTCTTGGCAATAAGTTTGAAGAATGGCAAGACATTAAGAAAATCCGATTTGTGCTTTGCCAAAACCATGTTGTTATGATATTTCAGGTGTTTTATTATTTATTCTGTGACCAATTAAACACATTCCTACTTAAACACTCATAATCTGCAATTCTATGCCTCCCCCTAAAAGCGTTTCTAAAAAACGCAGTATTACTATTCTCCATGGAGGCCAGATAAAAGCAGCTTTTAATCAAGGATGCCATAAGCTCCATCACTTCATTAGTGACGGCTCTTAGAGTCCCGGGAATACACAGATTGGACTTCATGATACTGCTTTGTAACATTTGTCACTTGTTTCCAGCACATTTTTTGAGACTATCACCCATCTTCACTGCTAGAAAAATAACATACCTTTCCTGTTGTATTCTGTAGGGAAACACTGTGGGACAGACTTTATTAGCAGTGTGTGTTACAACAGGACAAAGGGTGATGGTTTTAAACTAAAAGAGGGGGGATTCAGTCTACATATGAGAAAAAAAATTTTTACACTGAGGGTGGTGAAACACTGGCCCAGGTTGACCAAAGTGGTGGTAGATGCCCCATCCTTGGAAACATGCAAGGCCATGCTGGACAGGGCTCTGACCAGCCTGATCTAGTTGAAGATGTCCCTGCTCATTGCAAGGGGGTTGGACTAGATGAGCTTTGAAGGTCCCTTCCAGTTCAAACTATTCTATGATTCTATCAACGAAAAAACATCATCTGCCACCTGAAAATTACTAGTTTACTTCATTATTCCAACTGTACTGTTCTGTAGACTATTCTTTCCTTACACTAATAAAGTACATGGTTTTTATCTTTCCCATTGGCTATTCTTTTTTAAGCCATATTAGCCTCCCTCTGACATACCGACTGCTACAATTAAAGCTTTTGCTCACCAGCTTCATGCATCCAAATTCAGCTGATTCTCCCTATACTGAAAAAGCCCTCAGATAACCAAATAAGCCCATTTTGCAGGAACTTCAAGCCAGAGAACTGCAAGAGGCTTCAACCAAGGCCAGAGTCTTCTCTAGCTGCTGCTTGTACTACTGACAATCCCCTAGATCCCAAAGTGAAAAAGCAGGGTCTTTCCAAATATTCCCCAGGTTTCTGTAACTTCACCTCACTTGCAAGGACACCCCAAAGGCAGGTTACTGCAGGTAACTGGAGCAGTAGATTTCCCCTCAGCAAAAAGGCCAATTACAAAGCAGATTTTTCTGATGCCTGCTTGAGAGTAAAGACAGGTAAACACTTAAGTATTCATTTCTAAGTCTGAGGTTACCACACAAATTAACTCTACTAAACACAGTGTAAAAACACTCAACAGCCTTGCATTTAATATGAAAACATACTCAGGAAGCTTCTGAAATAATTGACTGCATGGCACAAAATAGAACCTTGTTGCACTGTGAATATACATAGATAATCTATATTAACCAATATTGCCACACCAATATTCCCACTATTTAAAAGGAAATATTTCATTATTAATAGCACTATGTCAAATCCAGATTTCAGGTCTTTGAGGGGAGAGAGAGAGAGGGGAGGGAAAAAAAAAACCAACCAAAAAGGTAGCTAAAGGTAGCTACTCCAGCTACCTAATCACTGACTAGTTCCCTCAGGCAAACAAGTCCCACGAGCGCTATCTGAAAAAGCTGCCTCTAGTAAACTGCTTCAAAGAAAGCCTGAAGATGGATGAGGATGGATGTCTTTTGCTCCATAACTGGTCAAAAGTTACTATTAATAAATCACTCTCACCAAAAATAGAAAAGAAAAAATAAAATATCAAGACAGACCTCCTCAAGGCTAGAGTGCTAGAAGTTTCAGGCTAACAAGTACTTCCTCAGGTTTTGAAAACCTACACAAGTAAAAGTAAAGAATACAAGACAAGTGCTTTTAGAAATTGGACTGTTTTACAACCAGGGTTGAGTGGACATAGCAATAAAAGTGACAAAAAGCAAGCACTTAGAGCCAAGTGCCACACCACAGAGAAGCAGACAAAGATATCTAGCTATGTATGAATCAAATCGGTACAGACTAAAGAATTTGTGAAGAAGTACACAAACATGACCTGTTTAAAAAGAGCCAACGCAGCCTCTGTGAGGGGAATCCTGCCAAATGTCAAGAGTTCTCTGAAACTGTGTCAAGCATATGCATAAAGATCATCTGGTTGACACGGTCTACTTGGATTTTTGAAAGCTCATCACTAAAGACTTCTAAGGAAACAAACCAGAAGTGGAGTATGATGAAAGGACCTTTCTAGGACAAATGTTGCAAAAATTTATCATTAACTTCTACCCTCTGTTTTCTATCTTTTTAACAAAAGGACAACAATAGAGTGCTGGTTGGAAGTGTGCTGTTAAACCTAGGGAAGATAAAGCTTGAGATGTTCAGAAATTATTCAGTGTAGGGATGAGTTGACATGCTAACAAGCTATAGAATGACTTGATGAAACTTCGTGACTGGCCCAAATGACAATCAATGTAGAAAAATATTAACAGATGTCTATGGTGAAAAAAAAATTAAATCCTACCTTCACAGATGAAACTGTAAGGTTCAAACTATTATCGGTCAGGAATGAAATCTCTAGATTATGATACACAGTCTGAGCTGTTGCAACTACTTCCAAGTCAGTCTTGTTTGTTTATTTTAATTGTTTTCATACAAGTTTTAGATCCTTATTTCGAAGCCAACCAAAAACCAAGAACTTGCTGGCATACCACACCCTTAAGAGTCCAAAGAATGTGCAACTCAGCTATTTACAAATTTATTACCCTGATGTAACATGGACATTCATGTTTCATGGCCTTCCAGTTACCAAACTGAATCATAATTAAAAAAAAAAAATGTAAAATTTTAGTCTTTGAATACTATAACTAAAAAAGTATTATGAACACAGAAGAAATAAGCTAAAAAGTTTTGGAATTTAAGTTATCTTGTTAGAAGAGAAGCACAGCATCAATGGTACAGACAGCTTCCTATCTATATTTAGGAAAAAAGGTAGCAGGGAATGTGGCTTTTCTGTAGCCATCTTTTGTAATTTGATTCAAAGAAAAATACAAAGTGTTTGGCAATGACAGATTTATTCCCTAAACTGTAATGACTTAAATCCCTCAATTACCTCCTGTCTTCACTGAAAAGGGCACACTGAGGTCCTAGGCTTTTAACATAACACCAGATAGAAACCAACCCAATCTTTGCCTGGATTCAAAGAGAAGAACAACAATAGCGACACAACAATTGGAGGCAACACAAGTAGACAAAATTCAGTTGGGGCATGGGAATGTGTGAGGAGGAAGAATCCAGCTGTAACAAACACCCTGCTGCCAAGCCCTCTACTTCAAATGGGGTGGATATCAATGGCTGTTACCACAGCTCAGCATGAGACGATAGGTGCACGAACACTCAAACAGCAGTAAATGCCCTGCAGGAGTATTAGAGCGAATCTCTGTACAGCACAATTTAAAAATCAGGAGAAAGTCTAGCCACTGAGGCACTAGAGGAAAATTTCCCTCATGATTATGTGTGGAAAACCACAGAAAACTCAAGATCAATAGGGCTCCTGAAACACCTACTATCAGCTCTTGTCTACTACAGTTCAAGGGTTTCACACACATACCCTAGCTACTGCTCTCCTGTTTGTTTTTATTCCAAACAGCTTCAACAGCAAGTTTGGCCTTTCTTTTTAAGATCATTCATCATAGTATCCTTGTTATTTTACTAAACTTAAAGGTAAGAATCCACATGCTGGTGTCAAACCTGTTGATTGCTTTAAGAGAAGCCTGCACACAGTTAAATCTTGGATATGGAGACAATTATAATCATACGCCTTTTAGAAACTAACATACTGAATTCTATGACAATTCAGGTGCTTCAGTTGGAGCGTAGAGAATTATACCATGTGAAAATAGGGTGTTGTGGTACACAGTGCGTCTCAAATTTGTACAGAGACTAATACAGGCAGTCTCCATTTTGATGTTACTATACAATTTGGTACACGTATCTTCCACATGCGAGCCAGTCCAATCTGACAATTCATGCTGTTCCCACCAACTTTGCAACCCTCTACAGGGGTGTAAGCCATAGAAAAATTTAGCTTTTTTTTAGCACAGCACTCATATATATACAGCTTGAAGAAAAGCAGCAGAATGTCTTAGAGTAGATTTAAATCCTAGAGGATAAACTAGACAAATAGGTTGAAAACATTCCCAAAAGCATGCATAGCTACATTGAGGTGTTCGCTGTGTCTAGAAGACACATGAAAATATGCAATTCCTCTTCCAGAAGGCAGCACTAACCAACAGGTTGAGTTCTCAGGTGAGAAAGCACTGTTCAGTCTGAGTGCTACATCCATTCAGCAGGAACTGAGTGACTCTGGCTACTATACCTTTACAAGGATGTGCCCCAAATGGGTGCCAGGTCTCGCATGTGAAGAATGCAAACATACCATCAAGCTTTGAGCATCAAAACCTCTCAACATGAAACATTGAGGTCCCTGAGATCCTTAAGCAGATCTGCATTCCAAAGAAATTCAGGGTTTGTGCAGCCAAGACAGCCAGACATTGAAACTTTTAAGTGAGTAGCATTGTCAGATCTTTAGCTTCTATACATGTATTTGGGAAAGCCACTTCCTTACCACAACAGAGCTCCTGACAATACCTTTTTCACGACTTGCCATTCACTGCATTGGAGGTGGCCAGGCAGAAAATTCTGTCTAGTCCTTAGTGTGGGCCTGCAGTTCTCACTTTACTTTGCTGCAGAGAAACATTTCAGCTCAGAACTACTGTTTTGCAAAAGATTGCAATCCTTGATATACTACAAAGGAAAGCTGCTTTGTTTTTTACTTAATACAGAACTCCAAAACTTGAGCTCTTTGAAGATGTGTGTTCACATAGCACATCAGCAGGAAGAAGCTGGAAGAATGTGCAGATATTTGAGCATCCCTGCCTTAGGCAAAGTTATACCAAAAGGAAATACATATCAAATTCTTTTAAAACATTTCTCTTCTCTAGGTATTTAGCTCATCTTACCTAGAGTTTATGCTTTTTTAATATCTATCTTGCCCAAAAGAAATCCAAGCCAGCAGATTATGAACTGCAGGAGTCCACAGGCACATCCAGTTCTCAGAATGCAGTTTCATTTGCTTGAAGATTACCAGCAAGATAACAAACCATCCCTCTACAAAGAAAATACTTTTCTGCACCTACTTAAAGACATTTATTTAATTCAAATATTTTCCCCAAACTATCTACAATTTATAAAGAAAAAATTGTAACAAATATGAGGACCAATTTATTTTCAAGCAAAGAATGTTGATTATTGCAACAGAATTCCAGGTGAAAAAACATTTCTGTTAGTGTAACAAATTCGCTGTGTAGAGTAGAAAGCTACCCAAACACACCTGGACCTCTTTAAAAAAAATTAATATTGTATTACTGACATTAAAGATGTAACAATTGAAATTATCAAAGCCTGCCCCCAACTTGGGGGACAACTTTCACACACAGTGAACTGAACAGTCCCCAGATCTAAATTCATACTACTCAAAATTTATATTAGATATATGTTCAGCTTCTCAGCTTTTTCAGAAGCTTAATGCGATGGCCTTCATAGTTAGGGCTGGAAATCCTTACTTAGTCTTCTACACCATATTTTGATTTGCTGGAAAGTAAGTACATGTGCTTATTTCTTTGAAATGTCAGTAGGAAATCATGTGACCTATCAATTTGTTCCTCACTGCACCACTTAAAATAATTTTTAAAAATAAATAAATCACAAAATAAAGAGCTTATTACAGTATCATCTTAAAATGTCCAGTGATGGACAGAAAGGTAGAAAGCTCTTGTTCTTTCTGTTTTCCCAATTCTGGACTGGAGATTTTATGACAGATAACATATTGTCCTTGCTTGCAGCCATCAAGGCTCTTCTCCTCCCTTCAGCCTGACTGTCTGACTTCTGAAGGGCCAAAGGCACTAGCAACTCAAAACTTTCAGTACTCATGCACCCAGTATCAGTATATACACCTTCATGTTATATTTTCTGCCAAACATATCCATGTAGATGTTTTCACTTCCCTCCCAAGTTTAGGAAATTTCCTCTAGGTCTACATTTATCAGGGAGACCAACCAGGTGACATCTGTTGAGAGAAACAAAAATTAATCATCTTGTTGCTCATGATGACTCAGATGTTTCCTAGATCTGTGCAAGAGGTGTACACTGAGGACACTTCTTGGCACATGCATTTCCTATGGTATTAGACACACCAGGGGAAGCAGAAAGAAACTGGTCATTAAACTAATCTCTGCTGTCTCAGATTACATTCTGTGTCTTTTTCACTTGAGTATGTAGCCATCACGAGTTTGGAAAAAGCCCAGGAAGAATGACTGGAGCTAATTTAAGTGTCTACTTGTGCCTGTGGAATCCTTAATAAGCTTACTGATGCCTGTCCTATCCCACTCAACTTGGCGCTAATTAAACAAAAATAAGGACAGTTAATAAAGTGTTAGCATTTATTTCTTTCCTTAACAGGGCATATAATAAAAGAAAAAAGCAGCATTATGGTTACATGACCATTTAGAAATTTAGAGTTGCTATTTGCACCAAAGTGAAGACTGGAGGTAGATCAAAGAGGTTTTACTTTCCTAAAGAGAGCTCTTGTTTATCAGAGTGTGGAAAATCACTAGCCAACAGACAGACATAGGTGGCAAGATAAAACAGGAAATGCAGAAAAGTTTTAA
Source organism: Nesoenas mayeri (assembly GCF_963082525.1). NCBI lineage: Eukaryota > Metazoa > Chordata > Aves > Columbiformes > Columbidae > Nesoenas > Nesoenas mayeri. The sequence goes on from NC_137540.1 coordinate 25,486,838, forward strand.
ATATCAGAAGGGAAGAAGTCCAGGATTGTCAGCACCTAGAATTGTACTAGTTGGTAGCATCAACGCTAAGACCTAACCAACTAATTTATCTCCTAGTATTTTCTGCAAAATATCACCTTGTGGGTAAGCAATTCTCAAGCCCACTCCTTTCTATGGTTGGATCTTAGGAGTTTAAAATCATGATAGAAACAGAAGGAGCTACCAGATCTCTGTATCATGAGCAAATTACTGTCAAAGAGTCAGTCTTCCAGTAAGAGTGGGAGGTGCATTTGTCTCCTTCCTTCATTAGTCTGAGAAAGCACAACTTCACACTGAATTATTGAAAAAAAAAAAATAAAAATGCTGCTATTTTAACAGTAGAACAAGCAATAAAAATTCAGAGAAGGGGAAAAACCTGGTCTCAGTCCTGCTGTTAGGTTTAGGGTCAGGAATGGGTCATCCTCCCCTTCCCACTAAGGTACTGGTTTAAAAGACTCCAAGGCAGGGTGTGAAGAAGAGAAACAAAGAGAGAACACAAATATGTCCAAAAAAGCTATTTTGCTGGGCCAGAAGGGCCACCATGGAACATTCTTAAGGCAGTTCCAGTTTGCTTTGAATTATTGAGACATGTGCAAGCTTCAAAAAAATTCAGCTCAGAGAAGCCTTCCAACATTGATACCAATCTAAATGTTATCTATACATTATGGGCTTATAAAAATGGGGAAGAAAAGTAAAGCTCTAAGATATTCCTGCTGTGGATTTTCTTGCACATTTTCCAATTCTTGCTCATTCCGGTTGAGGCAAAAAGCAGACTGTCAGCCACATGACTCAAGCTGTTCAGCCTCTAGTCCCAGCAAGTGCTAAGAGCACTGAGGCATGTTAATATGAAATATAATTAATGATTTTTTTCCATAACTTCACAAAAAAAAAAATACTATGAGTGCTTCGTAACAGGCAATGGGGGAGATCTGGCAGAGGACAAAACCAGGAGTAGTTCTAATGCATTTGCAGAGACTTGGTTCTTCAAAGCTTAGGAGGAAGTTAGCTGGTTAATTCACTGGAAACTGGGTGCCCAGCTGCCTTCAATACCTTTCAGCATTTCAGCCTAGGAATGAGTAGGTTCACACCATATTTTTAATGTTACCTAAAAAGCCACAAGCGCTTTAAACAGCTATCTCAATCCAACCTTGGCTGTTAGACACTGGCCCACCCATCAGTCTGGGAGCACCACACATTCCCCACATCCTTCCACTGAAGTGGTTTGGTGCACTTGCTAGTACAGACTGTACCTTTCCCGCTCCTCTTCTCAGTGAAGGTATAGGCCATGCCAAAGTTGAAATTCATTTTATAAACTAAAATGGGAAAGGTGGGGACAAAAGTCATGCCACTTTCCTCCAAGATTCTTATGTGTATTAAGAGAAGGTCACTTTCTGCACTCCTTCAAGAATCAAGAGATTCATCCCTTCCTGCTTCCTCCCTCTGAAGTAATATCCATGTAATACTCAGCCACAAATGGATTTGTACAAAGGAAGGATTCTCAAAGAACTTTCAACCAATAGGTTATTAGTTAACTCTTGAGTGTCTTCCCTGCAGTCACAGTAAAGCCCATGAGGCTTGTGCTGGGTACAGAGTCACTCTAGCAGAAGAATCACAAAGAAGATTTGAATAAAAAAATAAAACTGCAGATTCAAATCCTAGATACTGAAGGAAGGCCTGCTTTCAGCAGATTTCTTTTTTCTCTTTCTATACACAAGAAAAGCCTTTAGACCACATGTACATATATGTTAAAACCCCTAACCAAGGATTTTGCTCTAAAGATGTTTCACTTAATATTGTAGACATATAATTGCTTTGGGATTTGACATTTCCTGCATCTCCAATAACTGAATTAAAATAATTAGGCTACCATTTAGTGCAAAGCCTGGAAGTTTAATTCTTTCCATTATATTTCAGTGGATCACTTGCAATACCAAAACCCAAAGCAACACTATAAAAACAAAACAAAACAAAACCAGAAATATTCTGTCCCTCACTTTTAATATTTTGTTTTATTGGCCTGATAAGAACACATTAAAGAGAGGGAGGACAGCCAAAGACCTATTATTGACCCATGTACCAAAATAACCTGTTTTCCACATGTTTTGTAAAATCAATATATTTTATTTAGACCTGATTGCTTTTCTAAGAGAAACATTTGTACACATATCTAGAATACAGAGTTCTTCCTGAGCCCACACCCTCTGGGTAAATGATCAGAGTAGCAGCACAAAGGGATCAGGTGCCTGAGAGAGACAGGTTGAAGTTAGCTGTGTTAGCTGTGGGATACTCAAGGAAGATTTGAAAGCAAACTGCTCTGCAACTGTCTGAAGCCTATAGTTTGCAGAAATGAAATAAGCTCCCTTCTGCTTCATTTTTTGCTTTCTCTGATAAAGGGGCAGTCTGTAACCTGAATCAGCTTATGCAGAATATAAAAGAGAAGATAGTAATATCTGTCCAATGGTTTAACAAATGCCCCTAGGAGGACTGGTACCAAGGTTTCATTCCCTCCTCTGGCTGATGAAGGTTAAAACCAGGCTTTCTATAATACTGCCTAGGAGCAAAGCCCAGTTTTGCCATTTGCTGTTCTGCTCTCACCCTCTCAGGCCACCCTGTGGGGCATTTGCATGGGAGGAATACTTTTGGATTCCTGGCCATGCTCCAAATGCCAACGCTGGTGTCTTAAGCCACAGAAAAGCAGCCCTGGAAGTGATGCTGGAACCTGGGACACCCTTCCCTTCTCAAGCAAGCATCCTGATTGACAGGCTAACTACTCACCCTCATATTTCTTCTGGGAGGAAAAAAAAAAAAAAAAAAAAAAAAAAGAGAGAGAGAGGAAAAAAAAAGGGGAATTTTATGCATGAAATGATGAAATGGACCCATTTCAGAGGACAAAGATGCAGCATTCCATTCCAGAGAAGCTTATAGCTGGCCATTACTCTTGGATTTCCTGGGACAGTGCTGTAAATATCCCTGCATACCTGCACAGAGGTAGCTGCAAAGCATTTCTAACACCTGCCCTGATATTCCAAATTTAAGCAGCAGCCCTTCTGCAGAGGAAAACCTAAACAAGGATGGTTCCACTTGTTTGGTTTGGGTTTTTCCCTTGTCAGTCTTCTCATACCACTGTGCAGTCAGGCGAGATCTCAAGGGCTGTGAATCTTAAGTAGAGAGAGGCCTCTCCTGGTTACATCAGGTAAGGCACCGAAACACTGAAGCAGAGAGAGATAAAATGTCCCCATCCTACACATCCTCCCAGTTTCGGCCAGTGCTCCTTTGACTGCAGGCTCTACTAATTCCCTGTGCAGAGACAACTCATAGCTACAAAAACCATACCAATGACAGGAGCAGCACCAAAGACACCTGTTCAACATGAACATCAGTAGAGCAGGAGTTGAAATGGAAGTGATGTATGGTATTTTTGGTGTTGCTTAGTATTAAATCTTGCAGGTAAAGAATGCTCATGTGCCATTGAGAAGTCACTTCAAATCCATGTTATAAAGTACTCTAGCTCCCTGGTAAGCAGAGGCCATAGTAATCCCATTGTAAAAGGCAGGTATAGGTGCCATATAGGTGTCAGGGAGCCCATGGAGCCCAGACCCAGGCTTCAAAATACAAAAGCAGTTATGAACTGCTGCTACCTCAGACAGTTTGATCAGAAGAGGAGCTCAAAGAACCATAAGGCAATACTGGACAATTGACAGTTGTTTCATTATATCAGCCAGAGTTTTATTTATTCTATGCATGCTCAGCTGAAAACAAAACAAAACAAAACAAAACACAGCTCTTTTTAAACATCAGTGCTATACAAGTTACAGAGAGCTTATGCGGAACATGAGATTCTTCCACCTCCATCATTCTGAACAACAGAAAGACTAAACAATCTTGCACTCATTTAGAGATGACCTAATAAAAAAATACCCTTATTCTTTATTTCCAATTTGCTTCTGTCGAAGAAAATAAAAAACAACCCTGGGCTCAACCCCCTTCATTTCAGATCCTGAAGAAACACACATATATCCTTGTTGCAAACACAGATGGCGTTTCGTGCTTCTGTCTGACTCTCGAAGTCTGTGGTACACTGTTTTCTATTATCTTGCTTCTTTGTTCTTACCAAAAAAGCTCATACCTAACCCTCTGATGGTGCCACTTTTTTGTGGAAAAGCACAAAGTATTTTAAGGAAACTAGTCTTACTTCTATTTACTTTCCCCTGTCAACTTTCACTTGACTTCAGATGCATCGCTAAGACCAGAAAAGTTAAGACTGCTTCACAGAGAGTCAAGAAGAGGAACTAAATGCACTGCCTCCAGCCCACCCAAATCCATCTTCTGCAACAGGTACTCAACTTATTTTTACCATTTCTAAAGGAAGTGCTACCAATCCTACCAACTACATGCCTTAATTGCTAACACTACTTAGCTAAGCAAGAGGCATTCGGAAAACAGAGGTAAGGATTCAGGGGAAAACCACACTACCATTCTAGACACTTGAGGGAAAAAATTGGCCCTTCTGTTCAGGAGTTTTGCAATATGGTGTAATACGTAACTACTCTGAAGCCCATGTTTTCAAATATTAGTCAAGATGAGCCTTCCCACACATGAAGACAACTTAATTCTTGAGCTAACCCTGACCATTACATTTAAGCAACAACTACAAAAACAGAGAGGCACTGTAAGAATGACCACCTTCTTTGTGCTCACCTTTACTACCACTCTAAATCATCTAGTGAATTCGGTCTTGTTGATTTGTTGCTACTCCACAGGAAATATTTTGTTGCAGTTAAGAGGACACTTCCCACTTACTAATATTTCCATAAGGCTATTATATTTCCTATAAATTACAAGTTTCTGTGATTGTTCTGTGATACAGTTGCAGCAGCAGAAGGCATGGCAGTAAAAGGTTGCCAACTAATACAGCCTGTGTAAGTTAAACAGTCCTGATCACTGACAGATGAATTTTACACATAAAATGGGAATTATAGAAGCCTACAGCAAACATGGTAGCTATGCATAGTACCTAGTGGCACCCTATGGAGGCAAAATGCAGCAGACATATATATATAGATATATCTATATATCTATATCTATAGATATAGATATATATCATGGCTTTTCGCTTATTTTAATACTTTCCAGCAACTGGAGCTTGAAGTTGTTGCTGCGCAATACCAATGGTGTACAGCATTCCTTATGGCTCGGTGACGAAAGCACTCTAGCTGTGGGAACACCATTGCTATGAATATCAGCCACTTGCAGGTATTTCCAAAACCACTAAACACAAGTTTGTTTGCCAAAGAGAACAGAAAAAGTCACCAGCTAAGTCCTCTGTGTTTTAACCCAAGCAACCCCTCACCATATGAACCTCCTGAGCCACATATCCCAACCTTCTAGTTTAAAGGCTCAACATAGTTTTTCATTGATGGAGGAGATTATTGTGGAAGGGAAACAGCCCTGTCAACCCCCTTGTATGGGACAGCAGTGTAATCGCAGTAGGTGGGGGGTGGAGAGGAGCATCAAAGCAGAAATCCTGAAGACACCTGCCTAAGGGGTTTGCTTTCATATGCAAAAATAATTTAGGTGGTCAGAATTCACTGTGAGAGGTTCTAAGACGTGTGCAGCCAAGTCCAACTCAAGGAAATTTTTTTCTGCTCAGAGAGAACCACAGAAACATTTCTGCAAGCAGACAGTTCAGAAGCCCTAACAGCAGCAACATCTGACATGTGGATAATCTGCTCACCTAAATGCAGTTAAAATAGCCCACTTAACCCTATGAATCAGCCCTGACACCACCACCTACAAACTAATGGGAAATTTAACAAAGAGTAACCACAAAAAAAAGGACAGTAGGGCAGAATATCCACTCAAGACATCAAAGAGAGAAGTAACTGACCTGAGAGCTCTGGCTTTAGTTCTTTTTCACTCATCTCTGCACGCAGAACTGAAATTGCTATAAGAGTAACTAAAAATGTTCACTGGTTTAGAAACACACTTTACAAGAACATTACAAGGCCAACCAGTCAGTCATTTGAGCTCAACTCTTACTCTCTTGATGTCATCAGCACTGTCACCATCAGCCTCATCTGGTTGCAAAGTACATCTCGGCACGAGCTACCAAATCTTACAAGTCTAAACATGTATTCAAATCAAACAAACACAGTCTTTTTTTTCTTTATTCAAATATTAAGCCTTTGATTTTGCAAAATTAATTTATCCATACAGTGAGATGAACAGTTAATTCTTAAAACAAAAGTCACCTTATGCCTAGAATTGAAGTTTGATACAGGATTGTACATGAAGTATAGCAATAACTTAACTACACAGCACACACGTTCTCAGCCCACAAATATTACGAAATACATTTGATACATGTTGTTAAACTGTTAAATGACAATTTCACAATAGTAGGAAAAGCACCACAGGAGAATAATCCCCCTCAGTGGCTATACTATTCACAAACCATGCTGATAAAGTACTGTAATAATGTTACTTAGCTTCATGTAGCAAGGCACCAAAAAAATGTTCCCTACTCACGGGGGCTGTTTATTTTTCTCAAGAGGCTAAGAAAAGAAGAAACCACAAAAGTAAACAGCTAAATGTTTTAAGATCTGCAGAATGGTTAAACAGAATACAGAAAGTGTAAAAATAAAAAGGTAGGAGAGCTTTACTGCAAAGCATTGAATTACCAGTGGAATTTTTTGTGAAATGTGCATGGTGCAGCTATATACGCTGTAAGAAGTATGAGATTGGCAAATGACAAAACAAACTCACAAAAAGCCTAAAAAAAATAACATATACATATGTTTCAACTCCCTTTGTCAGAGACATTTGGAGAGAAAAATCGACTCTCCCCTCAAAGGCTTTTGGAAACAGAAACAAAATAGTCCACATAAAAGAGCAGGCACTTTGTAACACTGTCCAAGGAGACCCTCATCCTGTCTAAGCCACTTAAAACTCTTCCCAAGTGCTAGTTCTCACAGACCCTTGCGTGATTTGCTTCAGATACCGTACGTAGTGTGCACTCTCACAGCAATCCCAGTCTCCCTGACCCCAGCGAACACTTGCAAGGAACCAAGTACAAGCTTACCCATTGCTGCTCACAGGAAAAGAACTCTAGACTACATTACTCCATAAACTCAGTCCTCAAAGCCTAAAAACTGATCAGCAAAGAAAGAATATTCTCCATTCTCATATGACACCCCTTTTCCATCAGTATGTTTTCTGTCTTGTACCCATCAATCCCAGAATTCTCAAGTGTTATAAAACACATATTTCTTGGCTATAACTTCAAAAGGATGATCCAGGTATTAAAGTGCACTTATTTGTAACCAAGTAGCAGTATTTAGGTGTCTCAAACACATTTACCACATAAGAACATGGTTGCCTCATTTCTCTTAGACATCCATGGTATTGGAGCCTAGGTGAAGGGTGACAAGAAAAAAACAGCACTCCCTGCAGCATCCCTGACATACAGAACTCAGCTTTCGAGGACTAGTAGCTCGTGATACAACACTTTTTTGACCTGGGAAGGAAATCAGTGGAGGCTGCAAAGTCGTGGTGCAGACACGGTTCCCGCTCCTGAAAGCTCCAGGGCAGGTGCCTAGCAAGGTGCACCGATGGTGTGGAGGGCCCGGGCAGGCAGGCACTTACTTCTGGGGGGCCACCGCCGTGAGTTCCGCGGCCGGCGCCCTGGCCTCGAACTCCTCTCGCTGCAGCACGTTCCCGGAGCCGCGGAAGCCCAGTTCCACCAGCTGCCGCCCCACCTCCTCGCTCTGAGGGAAGGAAAACACAGACAGGGAGCTCGGTTAGCGACAAGACACCGGGGACGCGCCCCCCACAACTCCTGCCGCCCCCGAACACCGAGAGCCGGCGCCAGCGGAGGGCGCCACCTAGCGGCCCGGTGGTCAGTCGGTCCTAGCGCCCCCGAGGCTCCAGGACGGTCCCGGTGGTGCGGGCGGTGCCGGGACGGCCCCGGCCCAGCCCCGGTACTCTCCCGGGGCGCGCGGACACACACCTCCGCTCCGAGCCGCGGCTACCCGCCTCTCCGCAGGGGCCGCACCCCGCGCCGCGGCCAGCAGCGCTACTCCCGCCTGCCACCGGCTTTGGTGTCACAATGGCAGGTCGAACCTAGCGAGACAGTCCTGGGTGACGCGACCCGAGAACGTAACTCAGGAAATGGGAAGGTGCATCTGCATAACACCTGCTTGAAATCAGCTGTGCTGGGGCAGTCAGGAGCTGCTCATCAGGTAGGGCTGCAGCCACGTGCAGGCTCTGCCTCAGGCAAGCCTAATAACGACTCACATGGACAGCAATGCCAGATGATGACAGATGTCTGGTCACCGTTGTCCAAGAGGGGTTTGGGTACTGGGGGTGCTCAATGCTATTGCAGCCCCTGGCGTCCCTGAAACATTGCAGGAAGCAGCAACCAAAGCTCAGCAGCTGAAGCCGAGCAGTTTCTTTCCCATCTTCCTCTACCTGCACCACACCCAGGAAAGGACACGTGTTCCTCTTTTTATACCTCCAACTGGAAACCAATTCATGAGTTTTAAGTAACATCCACACAGGAGAGTAGCACTGACAATTTAAGTGCTGGGGCAGGAGGTGGCTGAGCTGGAGGTGAGGTATTTCCTCCCAAAGCCAGGACATCTGATGAGCCCTGACAGGTGAAGCACCCCAGGAAATAACACCTGCTGCTTCCACCCCATCCAGGCACTCCAGCCAACTCTTCCCAGCCTGCAGGAAGGCTGCTAGACCACATCCTGATTTTTTAAAGCCAAACGGAGATAGGTAGATGCTTACTGAGAGCAAATCCGTACACTATGGCAACTGTTTTCAATACCACCTGCCTCGTAAGACAGAAAACCTTTTGTGACATTTCCCCAAAGTGTTTTCCACCAAGCAATGTGCACTATCATTTTTAGAGGTCAAAATTTTAGTAGTCAGCACCCTTCAAATATCATTGTGATGTGACTTGTTCAACTATACACATCCCTTGGAATGATTCAGCCTAAAAATCATGGTTAATAAGCAACAGACCCGTGCAAGATCTTCCCAGTTTTGGTTAACAATCAAGCCAGTGCTAACTTGAAGCTGCCTTTATACGTCAAAGCCAGCCCTACAGTCTTCATCTCATACCTGTAGACACACAGGATCTTTGTTGCCACATTTTGTTTCTCTGGGTGAGTATCAACAGTAAACACTACAAACCAAACAGCTCTTTGTATGAAAGGCTTTGTAGTCCAGACCTGCACCTCAAAGCTTTCTCATGAGCAGCCCACTGCTCCAGCTAGCCCCACTCAGTCTGTCAGGCCAGCCACACACAAACGCCACTGCATGTCCCCCTGCTTCACAGCCATCACACTGTTCACTGACTTCATCACAGTTATAGGGGGTCTATCTGTATGTGAGAGCTGCACCACTTTTCTGTGGAGATAGTTTGTGCAGGGGGAAGCAGGCCAGTTCATTCCCTGAGGATGTGGGGTTTATTAATGAGACAGTTGCAGTTAACGAGCACAGAAATCTTCACAAGGTAACAACGTGCCTGACTCCCCTCAGGAGCTAATTAATGACCTGCCACGGCAAAAATTCAGACCTCTCCCACTGCGACTGCTTCCTCCCAGAGCCCAGGCCCGCGGCCCACACAGGGACCTTCCCCACCACGGGCACACCGGGACGGGGCAGCCTACCCCAGCTGCTCTCACCAGGGGAGACCTGGACCCAGCGGGCAGCACAGAAACAGCGTCCCGCCTCCCACTGACCTCCAGATAGTACATGTCCAACGCCGTCAACTGCGACTCCAGGTACTCTTCGTAGCTGCGGAAGGACAGCGCGGGGGTGGCGGCCGCCGCCATTCCGCCCGCTGCGACCGCGTCCGTGGTAACGGACCGCCCAGTCCCGCCCAATAACGGATCGCACGTGCCGCCCAGTCCCGCCCAATCAGCGCTCGCGCGCGGCGTTCCCCGGGCCGTGGAGTTGCAGGCGGGGGGATCTCGGCAGCACACACAGGCTCCCCGGCAAACCCCACCGGGTCACGGCAGCGTGCAGCCCCCCGGGGAGCGGGAAGGGGATGCTGCTTGGGTTGGTTTTTTTTTGTTGCTTTGGGGAATTTTCTTTTTCGCGGGAGGAAGGGAGGGGGGAAGAGTTGGCGCTGCACATCAGAGTGGTGAAAGCTGGGCACCCTGCCGTTGGGCGTTAGGGTACGGCAGCTGGTGCTCAGCCTCTGCTGCAGCATTGCATGGGGCAAAAGAGACTGGAACCGAGGTGTCACTGCCAAGCAGTGCAGCCACAGGACATGCAAAAGCAAATGAAAGTGGGAAAACCAATTTATCCTGCACCCCTATTTCCCTCCCTGCCCTGTTAATGCAAGCACATGCAGCCTTTGTTGGAAACCTCCAGAAGCCCACCATGCTGCACCTCATACACTGATTTTTTAAGACGTGTGGTTGCCTAGTTTTAGGCCACTGTTCCAGTGCAGAGTTTTTTTGGTCATCCCCCTTCGAAGCAGCAGAAATGAAGCCATATTAGGGCCCTTTGTGAAGGCAGGTGACAGCAAGGCATGTCTGCAGCTGATGGCTCAACAGATCCTGCACTGGGCTCTGCCAAAGGGACCCAAGCTGTAAAATGTTGCAACTGGGGAGAGTAGGACCTTAGAAAGTATTGGGAAAGTTTGGAAAATGATGTACCTCTGCAGTAGCATCTGCAGAAGTTTAAAAAAAAAAAAAAAAAAAAAAAAAAAAGGAAGAGGGGCAATGTGGTTTTCTTTTTCGTTTCAGAAAAAATGCACCCAACAAATGGAGCACAAGCAGGGCATGCAGCTCAGCACACATCACCCCAGTCCCTGTAGTTCCTTTCCCAGCCCCGCACACACTTGCACTTCCTTTGGAGATGGCAGTTTTTTGAAAAGGAACTTGGGAATCTCCTTAATTTTTTTCATTTCCAGCTTGTTCTTCCCAGCACCACAGTTATGTCAGGTAGGAGAACAACAACAACAACAAACAAACAAAATAATAAAAAAACAAATGAACAAAACAAACAAAAAAACCCCACAAAACACCAATATACCATGCCAGCCCCCAAATTCTCAAAATACAAGGTGTTTCAGGCAGTCTTTCCACCACTGGGTGATAAGCTTAATTTGGAGTTACTCCCTTTGGGAGGCAACATGCAAATAGTGCACCCTGTGGTGGACACCAGCCCTGCCCAGAGGAACGCATGGCAGAGCAAGCTGGCTGGTGTAAAACATCACCTTTGCAGAGCAAAAAAGAAAGTCAGGTGCTCCTGGGAGACTTTATATTTGTTTTAACACTTGCTAATGTCATGCTTTGAGGTGCATTTACAGAGGCACCACATCTCTCTCCATGCAATACTTTGCCTAATCACAACATCTGAGACTTTAGATCTGGAAAGCCTGCAGGAAAACATTACTCAGAAAGCAAATGGAAGGGGGAAAAAAAAGGGCAAATTTTAGGTATTGATACACGTTGTGCAGTGGCACCATTTTTAGCCTTGCTGACAAAGAGCTTGGAGGCATCATGCTAGCATCTGACAATGGTTAGCTTCATACATCTGTATTATCTTCATACGACCCAGCTCCCTCACCACTGTGTGCTGCCAGGCTCGTACCAGCCCTGCTCTGAGCCTGCTCCATGATTAAAATTTCTTTAAAGGCCTCCGGTCCCTCACCCAAGGCCACTGGGCAGGCAGATGCAAACCACCACCCCCGCCACACTTAATTCCAGCAGGCAGACCTCCCTGTGATCCTGAAATGCAGAACTTCTTCCCTGACACGCCATGGTACCCTCAGCACCCCAAAAAGAGGGATAGGAAAGCTCCCCCAACCTTGATTTTCCCAGCAGATTTTTGCTCCATGTGCAACAAGATTTAAAGGCAATATGAAGAGCTTTTATGTAAAATAAATACAAAAATATGCTAAAGAGTGCAGCAATTAGTGCTGTTGCTGTTGAAGCCAAGATGATAAATCCACTTGGATGAAACAGAAGTGGCTGATAGAAAGTTTATGTCTTTCAAGCTGCAAAGCTTTCTTCTTTTTCTGGACTGTCATAGCAATTTTCCCTCCCTGAAGTCAGGAGCAATACTCCCACCAGTATGGAAGACCAAGTTCTGTGAACAGGCATGGAATACAAAGAAAAGCGTTTTGGTCTCACATCCTTTCTCATGGTAAATCCCCATCAGCTGAAGTGCAGTGGAAGTTTGCCCTTGCCTTGGGAGAAGGATGGCAGAAGGCTCTGGCCTTCTGCCCCAGGTTTTGGGCTCCTCATCCTGCTCAGAGAGCATCTGGCCTGTGCAATGTGGCCTCTGCACTACTTGGAAAACCAGTAGCCAAAAACATTTAAGTGCAATCAACAGCTGTAAATAAAGGTAAGCCAATAGCAAAACCACTTCAGAAATGCAAAAAACTTAACACACTGAAAAAGTTACCTTTACTCACAAATAGTCTCTTAAGTTGTCCACAGGCTATGTTTAAATTTAACAGAGATATTTACCCATTTTTCAATGCTGTCAGTCTTCTCCCAGTAAGCAAACCTATTTAATTTCCTTGCAGAAGAGTGGCCAGAGAGGAACAGGCAGGGTTTGTCAGTCCATGCCACTTCATTAACTTGCATTAGGCTCTGCTGAAACTGTGAGCAGGCTGCTGCCTGCTGCAGCACAGACCTCCATTACAATAGTGCAATTGCATTTAAATAATTACTGTAACATTAAAGCACCAACCTCCCCCAGGAGCTTTCCAGGCCTGCTCCTAGCTGCCAGAAATCCCAAGTAAAATATCAGTTTTTCAGCAGCAGCCCTCAACATGCAGTGCTACAGCCCACACATCCCTTGGGATGTAGGGTGTGAGAGGGGAATGCGCCCGCATGCCTTTCAGCCCTTCCCAGTCCTTGCCTGCTAAATTTCACCCAACAGCTCTGAAACATGAGAAATGCTCCACTTCTTCTCAGCAGGAACAGCAAAGGGCATCACAAGAAACACATCACAAACAGACCCACAAGCACAAGATGACGCCACCAGTGCTTCATCCCCTGCAAGCACAGGGCTTGCTGATGGGGGTAAAACCCATCACCAGCACCACTCCTCCATCCTTGGGTGAATCACAAGGGTGACATGCCCAAAGCATGGCCCCCTACACTTCTGTCCCTCCCTGCAACCACAACAGAGCAAGCTGTATTTCCCAGTAGTTGCTATAGCAAACACTTTCTGCTGCCATCACAGCTCAGTTTGGGATCAGGTTTTGCCCAGAAATACAGTGATCCAAGCATTTTTTGTCATACAGGCTAGTTATCAATAAGAATTTTCCTAAAAATAAGAGTTAAAAAAATACATTTTCCCTATGATGGAAAGCAGTGGCAGCCAGGGACCAGCACATTTGCCCTTCTCTTACCTGCCCAGGGAACTCCAGGTACCCACCCTGGGCACAAGCACACAGGGCTGAGGCTGGCACCCTCTGAGGGGGCTCCTGAAAATGTTTTCATTCAATTAGTTCATTTATGTGGCCCCATGCTTCACTGAACATTAATTACACCTAATTGTGTCTGACTGCTGAACAGCAGATAAGCAATATTATTTGAATTTTTTAAATTTGTGGTCAGGCTTTCTCACTGGAAATGGCAGGGGTGCAGAATACCCTGTGTTTGGCTTTCACTCCCCTGCCATTACTCAAGCCCAAACAACTGCACCAGAAAAGTGATCAGGAGGTTTGTCTCAGCGCAAAGCATGCAGAGCATATAACACAAATGAAGTGCATGCACCAATTTTGCTCCACTCCATCCTGTCACTTGATACCATCTTGGCCAAACCCACTGACAAAAACATGCATAGCGGCTAATTTAGCAGTGTTCATTTTTCACCTTCAGGGGAAGAAAAAAAAAAAACGCACAGACAGCAGACAGGCAAAAGATTACACAACTATTTTATAAAATGAAGCATGGTTATACTTTATTCTGGCATCACCGTCCATCCCTGCATGTGGAACTCACACCCTTGTACAAAAATCATTTGTTGCCACTTGGAGCTGATGCATCTGGACAGAGGCTGCCCAGAAGGACAATGGGTGGAGAACCTCACTTTAAATGGGAATAATGTTTTGTATGATGATCAGATTTTAAGAAAAGGTTCAACAGTTATTGCTAATCGACAACTAGAAGACTAGGAGGGCTCAAGCCAGGAGAGGGTTTTCTGACATGAGCCTGCCTGGGCTCCTATTAAGGCTTAACCAGTGAGGTTCAATGCTACCATTTTCTGTACGTACACAACACAGCTAAATGCTGACTAAAAACTCCACACGCACAATTGCTCCACAGGTAACACCATGACGAAAATACAATTCTATGGTCAGGACCATAGGACAGCCTGGGTGGGGAAATAACTTCTGAAGATACAAGTAGCTGTAACAGCGTTTATTGCCACATTGCTACAGCTGCTATAAAACGAAAACCTTCCCCTCCCACACCCAAGTGAATAACAAATCAGCAGCACAAACTGTCAGAATAAACCAGCGGGCTCCTCCTAGCAAACATGCCCCCATCTCCAGGGAGCAGTGGCTTGGAGTGGCTCCCCCCAGCCACCAGCCCGGGAGGGCTATTGGCGCGGTTCCCTCCTGGCACTAGCAGGAACGCCACGGGGCCAGGACAGAGGTATTTTAAACACAGATATTGAAGCAATACTTTGATGGACAGAAGGAGACTCGCTCATCCAGCTGTCCAGGAAAGAGCAAGAGAGATCACCAGGAGCATGGCTGCGGGGCTGCAAACAGCCACCCTCCCCAAGTCTGCAAGACTTAAAAAAAAACAAACCACAAAACTATCTGTCTATATTATTGCCAGCAAAGAGTTTTAAGACCTTCTTGCACCACAGATGGTAAGGTGAATGAATTTGTTGGGCTTGGTCTTGTTATTTTGTTGTGGAATCGAGGAGCTGGTTTGTAAGCAAAGGAAGGGGTGGACCTGGATGTCTGAGGTATGGTTGGAAGAAAAAAGTGCAGCAAAAAGGAGACGCAAAAAACCCTCAACAAAATAAAACAAAAAAAAGCACTTAATAGGTTGGCTCCAAACATACCTCTTGTATGAAAATGATTGTCAGAAGAGTCACTAGTGAAAATAAGGTAAGAAAATATGTTTGCCATAGAGGTACCTTTCTGCTTCTTTCAACAACAGAAAATTAACCCAAAATTCATAAAGTGTTTTCTGTTCACCACAGGAAATACTCTTTGGAAAGCCCAAGTTATGTTGTCCCAGTGCACACCTCCAAGAGTGCCATCTGATTTACAGGATAAAGAGAAAACCACAAGTCCAGCACCGCTGCCTGGAGCCTCCCCATGTCTATCCAGGGAGAAGGGATGCAGGTGTCCCGCAGGGTCACCCCCGAAAAGCCACCCAAGTGTCTGGTCTCTCCCATGCTGGCATCCCCATCGTGGTGCAGCTACCCAAAGCGAAACTTCAGACGGTACTTGACAAGGCCAGGGCTTTTTCGAGGTGGCGACGGGGCAACCTTCAGTTTTGGTGGTGGGGGCTTCTTTTCGGGAAGGGTGACGGTGAAGGCGAGCTCAGGAGGCTGAGGCTGCCGAAACCGGGGGAGGAAGTGTGTGGAAACATGCTGGGGTCTGGCACGGGGGCTGCAGCCGCGTTTGGCTTTGCCCCGCTTGTTGAGTGCCACATACCACTCACGGCCCGACCGCGGGCTGCGGTGCACAGCCGAGGCATAGGTGTTGTAGCTGTTCTCCTGGAAGCGCTCCCGAAAGTGGCAGTCCGCCGTGAACCGGGCCTGCAGGGACAGAGAGCCAGAGTGCACCATTAGCAAAGGGCTTCTTTTACCCATCCCCTGCCATGCCATGCTTCATGGATTTTTAAGTCTCCCAAACCAAGTCCAAAGGGGCGAGCAGCAGCACAGAGGCACTCAGGAAACCCACTCTGAGGCCAGCAGGCACCCTACAATTTGGAACACCTCTGAACACAGGTACTTTCAATGGCCACTTAGCACCCAGTTTTGGACTTTTCTTTGAGAAAAAAAAACACAGGCTGTGAGAGCCTTGGCCTGCCCCAGCGCCGCCCTTCCCACCTCAGCTCTCCTCTTGCCCTTCCCACCCACAGGAGGGAGGACAAGGCTCCATAGCCCTTGTGCAGCAACCTCACTGAGGACCCTTGGGTTGAGCCTCCGCTCCATCTCCATTCCTGCCCTTACACCCCTTGCTTTGGCACCAAATCATCACTTAATAATCTGGAAAGGCAATTTGCATGCATATTTTCATTGCTTCACTGAACATGGGTTTGATTGGATTGGATTTTTTTTTTTTTCTTTCTTCATCTTAAATGAACTTGGGGCATTTTGTCCCTTAATAACCTGAAGAAATTACTTGCAGCCAAAGAACATCGCCTCTTATAAACAGGGCAGATTCACTGACTCCCACATGGCTGAGGGGATAGACTTCTTCCGACACAAAGAGATAAGACATCACTCCCTAAAACATCAGATCCACTGGCACAGATTTGCAGCCATGAGAACAACTCCAGTGAAATAGTGATATCCTTGCAGGGATGCTGGGTCACAGCCAGCACTAATGCCCAGCCCATGGGATGAGAAAAGGTTTGGCACCAGCTCCCACTCAGGCCAAAGGGAGGCAGCCTCCCAGCTCCACCCTGAGACAAGCCACCCCAAGAAAACAAAGCATTTTTCTGCGGATGGATAAAGAAGCAGAGCAAGGGCCTGCCTAGTGAGCAGGCACATGGGGGACGGTCACAGTGCTGGCAGAAAATAAAATGCGTGTTAGGCAAATCCTGACACCAGGGAAAGCACGAAACACTAGCTATCGCCCATTGCCTTAGAGGACAAAGTGAATACTGCCCAGAACAGCTGCTTATTGTTCCCAAGGAGGGGAAGAAAAAATACCACAACACTCAGAAGTACAAAACCAGAGTCATAATGCCCCAGCTATGTGTCCACAGCACTATGATACCTGGCTGTGTCCTCCAGCAGTCCTCCTGAAATCCTTTGCCACGCTTTAATCTGATCACAGGCATATTACCTGGTGTTCTGATAGCTTCTCCAGTGATGCCTGGTGCACCAGTCTGATTGCAAAGCAACCCTTCAAACTATCGACGTCAAAGGGATGCTGAGCTTTCTAGCTTCAAAATCCGCAGCACAGGAAAACAAGACAAAACCGCCAAGCATTGCTATAAAACCACACAGAAGGCCTATTTGACTGGGATTGTTTTTGAACTCCTGATTTAAGTGGAGAAGCTGAGTTGTACAACACAACTGACAGAGTCCCCAACCTGCAATTCATTTTTTTCCCCCATAACACTTTGAATTAAGTTTCCTTTTGCTCTTCACTTGAAAGAAACATCATCTTGATGACTCCT
This sequence comes from Nesoenas mayeri, assembly GCF_963082525.1. Classification (NCBI taxonomy): domain Eukaryota; kingdom Metazoa; phylum Chordata; class Aves; order Columbiformes; family Columbidae; genus Nesoenas; species Nesoenas mayeri. The sequence goes on from NC_137540.1 coordinate 25,504,219, forward strand.
TTTTGGTTTCCCTATCTTTTATAAATCTATAATGCTGCATCATCCATGTACGAGTATACACCTTCATAATGCAAAGCTTTGCTGACCCCTTGTTACCCTCAAGCCTCGACACACACAGTAGTGCTCGGGCAAGACACCTGTGCCTCAGCCTTTACATGGGGAGGTTTTAGGACTGACCAAAGGGCTGATGTGCTCCTGAAAGGATGCTCAGTGCAAACAGCCCTGAAACAGGCCCTATGCTTCCCAATGGGATTTAGGCAAACAGCAAGAACAATTCTGGCATTTGAGATGAAGCTGGCTGCCTTGGCCCAGGCATCACAGCTGGCTGTGACCAAGGATACGCTATTGAAATCTGCTCAAGCAGGCACTGCAAATGCTGTTGTAAATAGGAGAAGATGCTCGTGCCCTTGCTCATACAAATTCCTGAACAGATGGGCAAGATCACCACTGCTTTTCTCATGGGTAAACTGAATTAATTTTTTCAATCTGACCCAGCATTTTTTGGGCAATGCCACCCCACAAAGGGAGGTGGCAGTAAGAAGGCTGTCCAGGTCCCCATCTGGAGCATGACAGGTAAAGTTCCTGCTCATATTGGTTTGGGGGGAACTGCTCCCTAATAGCTGGAGTAGAATCCCCTCCAAAGTGAAATCTGGGGAAGTCTGAGTGTTCCAAACCAGGGATGCAGTGGAATGCCATGGGCTGCTCCTGTCAGTGGTGTGGGGGAACAAGGAAACCTGCAGCCAGCGCATGTGGAGGGAAGCCTTCCCCTCCAGACTGCAAAGCACAGCGGGAAGCACATCAGCTGTTGGTTCATCATCACTCTGACAGGTTTCCCCCATGTCCCAGCTTCTCAAATCAGCAATCGCACCATTTCAGCCAGGGAAGAAGAGCCATTTTTCTCAGCAGAGAGCAGGCAGCGCAGCACCATGCACTGGCCAGCGGTCAGATCTGCTCCGCAGCAACTCCAGATACAATTGTAAAGAGCCATCTTGAAGTCAGACTTCAAAATTCAGTTCAATGGAGATTTGCCCATGCAAGGACCACACCATTTGGTCGACTCTGAACAACTCCTGAGAAAGGAAAATTACTTGAGACCCCTGTGGACAAGTCTCACCTTTGAGGTTCCTGCTGGACCCTCCCAAGACCAATACCAAACCCACTCCTGCCTGATTCAGGCTAAAAATGTACAAATATAGGACCGAGGATTTAACAACAAGGAAGAAGCCATCTGTGCATGCAACTGATAATTGTCGGGATTACTGTCAGTTTCTGAGGCTGGTGGCTCTAAAAATGAACCACTTGGTAATTTAATTAAGTTGATGTCAATAAAAAAAAAAAAAAAAAAAAAGGAGGGCTGCTATAAAGCACCAAGCTTGAATAAAACAGGGCCCCGTGAGCCAGTTTCGAAGGAGCCCGAATCCCTGCAGGAATGACTTTTATCTGCAGTTCAGCACAAAGGCACCAGCGTGACTCCCATATCAAAGCTCTGCCCTGAGTGACAGGCACAGGACTCACTTTGTACTGCTCAAAACTCATTAGGCCATGAAATAACTTTATCCTGCCAAGACAGGAAAGAACAACAGATGCTGGGGTTGCATTATTGGCGTTATTTAGCCCAGCAATCTTTAGACATTTGGGTCAAGTTTCTACAAATTCACGGCTTTCATCCGAGTGGGGCATCACGTGTCCTAACCCCTGGCTCTGACCTGCCTAATTGAGGTCCCTCTCCAGCATTGCCCTTTGTGTGGTGACAATTAACCATACACCAATGAGGTTTGATTTAATTTCTGCCTGTGTCGGAGCATAAATCAAGGCTTCAGCTCAAATAAGGGCTCATTGTATGCTGAGAGGGAGGGGAGGCTCTGGAAGGTCCGAGGATCACGCTCCACACCACCTGCCTTGCTCTCCTCTCCTCTCCTTCCTTTACCTTCCCTCTGCTCCTCTCCTGCTCTGTCCTTGTCCTGCCCCACCTCCTTCCCCCAAGTTTTCCTCCATACAGCCGTTCTCCCTTTATCCCAGACACTGTTGCCACTCCTATTTTGTTTCCTAAAATATGCAACTATGTTCTCACCCTCTAGGCATCATTAGGTTGCAGGAATAACACTCCAATAAGACTCAAGGGAGAGAAAGGAGAGTTCATAAATCTCACCTGAAGGCAATTTGCAGACTCGGGCAGTATAAGCACATCAGTAACATCCACTTCACAACCATGAGGTTTGCCTCATAATCACAAGGTAGGCAATTTGCTTTTCCCTCTTCCAGACTATCAGCCCTGAACAGGATCCCTGGGAACAAACTTGGCTGACAGGTCATCCAAGATGCTGCACTAAAAATCCCCTTCTTTGGGTTTTGCATTTATACACACTTTTGAAAGCAAAGAACTTTCATGTAAGCAGAGCAGTTATTTTCATTTCTTTAAGTGATCTCTAGAACTAAAGAAAAAATTGGGAAGCAGCACCTTTAACTTGAAAAAAGAAGTGAAACCAAATTACAGGGTTCACTCAATGCAAAAAGTCTGGAAAAAGTACAAATAGACCTGCAGGAAACCCAAACCTTCCCGAAAACAACCTGCAGAAACAAGAGTTTACTGGGATTTTTCCAAGCTAGCTGCAATACTCCCACACAGGCTGGACTTCACCTCCTTGAAAACCTGGGTACAGCTCTATGCTCTCACTGGGGCTGGTTCACCCCCATTGACATGCACCCAGGGTGAACCCAGCCAAAATACCAGCACCGCAGTCCCTTCCCCATGCGTGAACGGGCACATATGAGCTGCCGGCACTACGCATGCCGCTCTCCAGGAGACATTTGGCTAAAACTGTCTGCGTGATATGCTGCAGAAGTTGCTAAAAATAAACCGGCAATGCTCAAAGAACAAGTACTTTTGATGCGAATATCCAACTCAAAAAAAAAAAAAGCGCCACTTTTCTTGGTTAAATGCAGTAAGACGTGGGCTTTAGGGATTTCAGGTCCACCTGTCCCCTATCTGAATGCACAGTTCTGATGCCACCCAGCAGCACAGAGCCCTCCCGGCAGCCAAAGTGCTACATGGGAGCACTGCTGCCACGTGCATGTGAAGTTGTCACAAGGCCTTTAACAAACAATACATACTGGTAAGTGGGGAGGTTACTTACACTTGCATGGAGTTTTCCTTTTTTTGACATCGCTAAAAATTTGTTGCTGAAAACTCCTCGTATTCCTACAATCCCCTGAGACACAGCAAATATTTCCAAAACACCTAGGATGACAGAAATCCCAGAATAAATCACAGTTCTTTTCACATTGATGTGACAAAGAAAAAAAAAAAAAGTCGCATACTTTTGCATTTCCTCTCCACAAGACCCTGCCCTTTGGCTCTCTTGTTCCATGCAGCACTCACGCTCAACCCCACAAAGAGCTCTGCATTTACTCCTCAATGGCTGTGGGCTGGGTTGTGGTGGTGGTGGGTTTTTTTGTTTGTTTGTGTTTTTTTGGGATTTGGGTCTGGCTTTTTTTTTTGGGGGGGAGAGGGTTGTTTGGATTTTGTGGTTTTGTGGTTTGGAGGGGTGTTGGTTTGGTTTGTTTTCTAAATTTTAGAAACTGTGTGTTAGAGGACAATTTCTGAGTCAGCTACAATAGAGCAATTTCACACCTGGGGAAATATCTCTCTAGCGTGGGAAAAGCAGCCAAGGGAGAAGAAAGACCCTTGTGCCTTATAGCCAGCCTGCTGAGATCAGTTTTGCCTGTCCTCCTCCCTGTATGCACCAGACTCTGAAAATAAAAGTGTGACACACACAATTTTGGGCTAAAGGTACCAATAATTTTTTTTTAGGCTCCTCTTAAAAGCAGGATTTGGGGAGCCAGGTGCTACACAGCCCAGCTGTGAAAAAACAAGCCTTTTTCCTCCTCAAATGGGTATTTTCTGAGAAGGATCGTGCTCTAGCCCTCAGCAGGGTATGTATGACCCATCTTACAGAAGAGCTTCGACCTCTGAGCATCATTTAGCAATAGCATCAACACATTTCATCTCCCCACACAGCATGGTAACCCCCCGGCAGATGAAGGGTGTCAGCAGGGAGGAAGACGTCCCCCAGTGTCCTGCCAGCCAGGGAGAGACGGGGTAAGCACCACAACCCTAACGTGTGCTTCCAACCTGTCATCCACGCTTCAGCTCCCTTGGTTTTCAGAGACCTCATGCATTCAACAGCTGCAGCACCAGCTCTGTTTGCCACCTGGGAAAAAAGCATTGCTACCCACAGCTGCAGCCCTGGGGTGGCCTCAGTGGCCCCAGAGGAAGGAGCCCTGAGAGCATCTCTCCTGGCCCCAGCAAAGGGCTGCACGGATTAACATGCCAAGAGCAAACATGAAACCGCTGTTAAATCCCTGAGGCCGGTGGATCAGATCACCACTTCCCATGTTTATTTTAAGGAGAAAGTGCAGTTCCTGAAGGTGCCTAGGTCCTGGTACAGAGGGCCTGGGAACAACTTTGGGGGGCCTTGTGGTCCACCCCTCCTCACCCCACCTGACCCAGCAGTAACAGCTGTCAAGAGGCATGGGTTTGTACAACCCCACTGCAAAAAGGTGCATACCCTCTCCAGCACATTCCCTGTCCTCAAGGACAGGCCAAAAAACCTGCTGGCCTTGGGGAGGATGTCTCCCAGCCAGCACAGCCACCACTCCCCCACACTTATTGAGGTGTCCTGGGCCAAGCCCAGTTTACCAGGGGCCAAAGATGGAGTTTCCCTGCCAAAAGTTGACCTTTTCCCAAAAAAAGAGGGAGAAGGGAGCAGATCCTTATGGCACATACCCCTGCATAGCTTCCCTCTCTGGCACATGCCCCTAGCCAGGGCTGGCTCTGCTCTGAAGTGCAGAGCTGGTGATGCTGTCACCCCATGTGACTTCCCAAGGAGAAAATCTCAGATTAAAGAGGAATGAACTTCACATAATCCAAGTCCCCGCGAGACTGCTGCAGCATCAAAGGCTGTGCATATCTCACAGAGGAGAGTCCTGACGGATGCACACCATGCCGCGGCTCCAAAGGGTGAAACCCTTTCCCCACATGTCTTCTGTCTTAGGGGGAACAGTACAGGCAGCCCCTCCAAACTCACAACTCCCAAAACAGCACTGGCCTGAATGCCTCATTTTCTCATCCATTCCCTTTGCAACCCTTAACATCCTCCCCAGCAATGGACTCACAGTGCTCCTCCCCTGCTATTGCAAACTGCTCAAAATCTCAAACACAATTTCCAGCTTCACTGCATCCACGCCCACCAGCTTGCCCTCCTCTGTGGGGCCGTAGCACAGACCAGGGCCTGAATAAGTCCAGGTCAGATTTGGCTGTTGCTCCATGATGCGACTGGCAGCTGAAATTACACGTACTCCCGGGGTCACCCCAGGCTCTTTAAGAGAATTTTTCATCCCTGCTTGCCATTTCATTCCCTCTAACAGGAGATCACAGCAACTCTGACCCAAAGGATAAGCCATGAGTTAGCAATGCTTTCTCTCAGGGGAACGTCAGCTCAGTCTTATTTTTAAACTGAATATATCCTATTGCCTTGGTGGAACAATGAAAATGCAGAGGGAAGGATAGAAAAGTTACATGGGGAAATGATGGCAAAGGGGCACAAGGGAGAGCCCTGTGCAGCATCCTCCCACCCAGTACTCCAGCGAGGTGTTGTGGTGGGAGCACAAGCCTCATACCTTCAAATCAGTCCTCTTGTACTCATTTCCTAAAGGTGGACAAACCCCACAGAGTGGCACTTCCCACAGTGAGCAAGGCAGAGCTCACACCGCTCCCCAGGGTGGTGGCCCACCCAAAGGCAGTGGGACACAGTACCCCACATGCCCAACATCCCCCAGCCTCCCACAGCAGACAGCACTGCAATTCACTTTTCCCGAGGCTGCCTCTGCCCCAGCTCACCCCAGGTGAAGGCAGCAGGGAGCGAGGGGCTCTATCACCCCAGAGGGGCACCCTCAGCACCACCTCCCTGGCATGGAGGTGCCACAGCCCCGTGGCCACACCAGGGAAGTGCCCCACTGCTCCACGTGCTGGTGCACGGCCAGACACCCCCCGACCACCCTCCCCGGGCACTCACTGAGCGGGCTGGCGTCGTGGGCGCCGTCCACCCGGCCGTCGGGGTGCAGCTGGAGGTGGAAGCCGATGCCCACCCGGCAGTACAGCCGGCCCCGCCGCCGCCCCGGGCGGCTCCGCGGGAAGCGACTCGGCCTTGCCGCCGAGGAGGAGGAGGAAAGCGCAGGGGCGTTGCGGTCCGCCGGCCCCGGCTGCGCCCCGCCGGGCACCTGCTCCCGCCGGGAGCGGGCGGGCAGGGCGAGGAGGGTGAGGAGGAGGAGAAAGGACGGGCTCATGCTGCCGGCGGGAGGGAGGGCGCAGCATCCCGCGGAGTCCCGGCAGGGGAAACCGGGACGCCCCTCCCCGCCACCGGGGGATTTATAAGCGGGCGGCGGCCCCACACCTGTGCCCGGCCCCGGCAGCGACAAGCACTCCCTGCCCCGGCTGCGCCGTCCTGCGCCCCCCGCCCGCAGCAGATGCTGGGACTCGGGGGGCGCATAAATCTGGGGAATTAACTTGTCCGCCCCGCCGAGACGGAGGAGATGGGGCTGCGCCTCGGGTTACCGCCGAGAAATACCTTGTCAGCGGCTTCACCCGTGGTTGGGCAACGAGGCTCGGCGGGGCCCAGCAAAACCCTTGGGAAGGGATTGGGTTGCAACCCCCCAGTCCGGGGGTGTGGGGAGACGACAGCCAGCAGCTGCAAAGCCAGCACAGCTTCAGCCCCAGGCAAGGGACTCAAAAGCCATTTTGGGGGCTGGAGGCAGCACCCCAAGCAGGAAAGCTGCTTTACCTCCTGCATCAGGTGGCCATGCTGTGCCTGATCCTAGAGACTGGTGTCCAAGTGCTGCCACTACTATAAATTCCCTGACAGTATCTCATGGCTTGCAAGAAAGCACTGGCCCCTGTTCATGCACAACAGCCCCTGCAGCTCCCAGGCAGGGGATCATGGCAGCCCCATGGCCTCCCACTGCTGGTCCAGTAACTCTGACACATGCCCAGCGCCCCACCAGCACCAGCAGCCATATTTTTTTCTCCAGTTACAAATACAACTGCCATGCAGCACCATATTGTAGGAGATCTGGCAGCAACAGCCCATTTGTTGGCCCAGTACAGCACCAAGCATATTCTGCTTTTTTGAGCTCCTGGGGACTGTTCAGTGCTCCCTCTGCATCTTCTAAAGGTACAAAGAAAACCTCACCTCTATGGAAGCTGACATCTGTCAAACTTGCCTTGCTCGGTACACAGCCCAAACGCTGCACCTATGTGCCCTTACTGCTCTTGCAAATCGGTGTTGCCCCCCTAAACCCTACCCAGAAAATGCTCTGTGGCTATCACTGGGGTTGGCTCTGGCCAGCAGGCTCAGCCGGACTGCAGTCCCAGGGATCAGGTTCGGCAGGAAGGAGGCAGAGCTGGTGGCATGCTGGAGCGTGACCTTCGGCTTCAGAGGAAGCTGAAGGTCAGGGGCACAGGGAAGGACACACACTGAAGGGGCAATATCCAGCCTGACTGACACTTGGCACCATCTGCTGTGAACAGAAATGATCTCACAACAACATAACTGCAGTTTCAAACTATTTATCAGCACACACACATATATATATACACACATACACAGATATATATATATATAAACATGTAAGTGCATATATCTGTATGTGTAGACACCCCTATATATAGATACACATACCTGAAGGAGGATCAGAGCACTCAAAATCTTGTTTACTTCTATCAGCTGCAGCGGTTGGCCTGGTAAAATCTATTACTTCCCCTTACCCACCTAATCTTGTTTAATTCGATGCACACACTAGCTCTGAATCTGGATCCATCAGAAAGACAAGGACCTAAAAGGGCTATAAACCTCTTCCATGATGTTTGCACTGGACCTTATATATCAGCACAACTGAGGCATAGTCACACAGCTTGAGGAGGATTTCCCCTCCTTGCATTGTGCTTTAAAGGCTGCACCTGCCAAGGATCAGCCCCTGGGAAATCTCTGTTCTCCATCCAGGTCGACGAGACCATAAACCATTTCTGCCACTGGAAGTTAAGGTAAATGTAAAAACATTTATATTCTTTATCATGGGGCTAACTGGGCACAGCAACAGCACAGGAGCAGGGAGAAAACACATGCAAGTCCCAGGGGGAGATGCCCACCCAAAGCTGCAATGCCCAGAGGTTAATCAGCCAGCCCAGCCTCCCACCCTAAGGTCCATCTCCATAGCTTTCACCAGCTTTTTTGATGCAGGCATCCCCTGCTCGCACACTCTTCTGGACCAGATCCTCCCCTGCGCCCCTCGAAGAAATCCCTGAAAACCTAAATTCCAACAGGGTGAGGCCATTGGAAAGGCTACCAAGAAGGTGACACCTGTCACATTGGCTTGCTCAAGCTGATCCTCTAGACCTGCTGTTGGTTGGTAGCAACTCCACTGTGCTGCATGTTCACAGGCCTTTCTGGAGAGCACCCTGAGACAGCCAAGCCCTTTTGGGGCTCACCTGCCACACTGCCCACTTTTCCCTGCTATGGGATAGGACATGGATGCCCTGCCTGAGAGGTAGTGTCCTGCCTGAGATAGGGGCTCCTGCAGGATGGCATCACCCTCCTCTGGGGACTCCCACATCCCCTATCACTGTCATCACCCAGCCAGCTGCACTTGCTCCATACACGTACATCAGACAGTGAAATCACTTGCACAAGGTATTGTCCTTATGGCACGTGGCATATTTTCATCTTCACGATGAAACCTTAAGAAAGAAAACTCCCACACTGTCCTTTGGGCATGAGCTACATAGTCTTGGGTTGCTTTAATTTGAATCTATTAATTAACATGATGCATTAACTGTAACTTCAAATAGTCCAAGTGCTCGTGTAGCATAATGCAGTATGTTTTAAAAAAAAAAAAAAAAAAAAAAAAAAAAAAAGAGAGGTTTAACTCTAAATAAATAAGTAAGTACATGTAATAGCGACTTCCTGGAATAATCCAACATAATTGCCTTTGGCAGTAGCAGCCCTTACATACACACCAGCAGCTCCTGAAGCCTAATGCCAATGTTATGTCACCTAAATTATTCAAGGCTTCGTTACAGAGAAAACTTTTAACAAACGGAGAGGATAAGTTGGATTTCAAGTGCAGAAGTTTTTGTTTGAAAAGGAAAAGGGCTCTTCTGAACCTCTGTTTGGTCTGCTGAGTAACATGGGGCAGTGCTCTGCCATGGCAGGAATACCCCCTCCCCTCCAAATGCAAGCTTGGTGCTGTTTTAATTGCTCCTTAACAATATGCAATGCAAAATGTGACAAGACATAAAACAAGCTAGTGAAGCTCTGTTCAACAAGCTTTTGTGTTAAGTTGTAGCCCTTACTGTGCTTGAGCTGCCACACATTCCACCAGACTTGTGTTGGTAGGAGCCCCTGGTTTCCAGCGGGATGCACATGTATGAGTACGATTGCCCCAGGTCGAGCCATACCAGCAGTGTCCTAACAGATGGCCTCAAGAGGAAAGCACATGATGTTTTTAACCTCACTTATTTTTTCCACTCACAGGGTTTATTTCACAGTAGTAGAGTAATAGCATGCTGGATTGAACTGCTTGGGGTTCTCACAAGTGACCTGTGTCCCTGTGTTTGTGCAGACACAGGGTTCCCTGGGGAAGTTTATTCTGGACCACCTTCAGGAGCTTGCAAAAAAACTTTTGCAACAGGTATTTGTGGCCTGAGACTCACCTGCAACAGGAGGTGAGGGGTGGCTGCCCCCTCGTCATGGTTCCAGGACAGCCCTGCACATGCCTCCAGGAGATGTCCCCACTCCTCAGAGGAAGGTGCAAGCCTTGGCCATCAGAGCAGCTCTTTGCACAGAGCTGAAAGCAGAACACGTTACAAGAAGCACATGCATTAAATGGACTTGATTTAAAATGATAAGCCAGGTGCTGTGGGGGACCCAGGTGGGTTATTAAGACAAAATATAGAGTAAACAGTGCAGATGGGAGGTGGACATTACACTGAACACACTAGGCAGTTCCCAGGCACAGGCTGGTCCCAGGTGTGCCACAGCCTCCACATCCCACCTTGGGCAACTCTCTCACACTTGCCCACTCTTACCAGCAACACAGGAAACAGTGCATCCCTCAAGCACATGCAGTCATCCCTGACACTGATGGACACCCCATTAAAAGAGGACAAAACCTCCATACCTTCTCCCAAACAATATAGAGGGATTTCTGCTGGGCATCTCGTACCAAAGGACAAACCGCACCCGTGGCACCAGATATATTTGCACATCCACACACACAGAGCACCTTGATTCCTCCTTTTACACAGGAAGCCCTCTCAGTACCATGCAAGTGTCTGTGCCCAGGGCTGCAGTACTGTCCCCAGGGAAAATGAAGCCCTGCTGGGGCCATTGCTGCACATACAGGCTGTGCCAGGGCAAGGGCGTGGAGACACGCAGTGCCATGCTCCTGGATGGCAGTGCCCACACCCAGTGGGGAGAGCCTGGCCTCAGCCTTCTTGCAGTGTCCAGCCACACTCCTCATGCATTTTGCTTTTTGTGTGTATTTGTTTTAAACCCACCATCAATACGTTATGCACCTAGTAAGATCTTTTCTAAATAAGACCTTTACAGCAGGGTCTGGTTTTGGCTCCAAAGTAGAGAACAAATACTGTATAGCTTGTACTGTTTTCAAAACTACTATTTTAGTCTTTTCTTAGATATCCACAACTGAAAAACTCATTTTTAAGATCTGGGTGTTACAATGAAATCTTAATAGCTGATTTTTCAATTTTAACAGCTTGTCCAATTACAGGTTAACTAGCTATACACTCCTTCAAAACAGGAGCCCAGCCTACTCATAAACAACCACAGCAAATGGTGTCAGCAACCAGGAAGCACACATTTGTCCCTCCATCATGCTAGCATGCTGCTTTGCATCTTCATGCTTAGCAGAAAACCCAGCAGAGAGATTTTTGGACAACCTCTCTAGGCTGAGATGCAGCATGCAGGCACTGCACCAAGCACTTGCAGTGAGACAGAATGAGGGGAGGTAGAGGGATGCTCCAGGGGAGCTGGGAGGGAGCCAAGCCTCATGGAAGCCTTGGTCAGACACCTCTGTCCAGACCTTAAAAAAAAATTCTAATCCATAGCTGAACCTGCTGTTGCGTGGAGCCAGATGCTAAACTCTCACTGGCTTCAGTGGGGGCAGGATTGGGCCCCAAGGCAGGCTCTTTACTTCAGCCCAAATATTTGTGGGCTGTGGGTCTGCTGTCTGTAGCCACCTGATTGCTGCTTTGTGTATTAAAAACAGTCAAAAAACCTCAAACCACAGTTTTGTCCGTGCATATCACTGACAAAATAAATGCAATTCAGATCTGGTTTCAGATAGTAACTACTGGGGCTGCAAGCCTGCCTGTTGCACCCTGATAACAGCATTAATATCAGCATTTGTTGGAATTATTATTATTTGCAACATGGCTGAGCAGCCTCACCTCAAGCACAGGAACTGGCAATGGGCTCCTCTGGCAGTGCTGAGACAAGATGGAGCTGAAGGATGCCCTTCCTCACTCTCAAGGTACCCTGCTCCTTTGCAGCACACTGAAGGCACACCTCATGGGGTGGGTTTCAGAGACAGATGCAGCTGTGTGCTCAAATACGGACACTCGGGTTCAGCTCTCTCCTCAGGAAATGCCTGAACTCCACTTCTGTGCTGCCTTTTCTGGGCTGCAATGCTGGGAAAGGATCCCACATAGACAAAAGCTGGTGGGTCCCATAGCATGGCCAGTGTCTGCCTTGCCACAGGCACCAACATCTGCTCATGCTTGCCATGGCACAGAGATGCAGCACAGTGTTAGCCCACAGGCAGAGACAAACATTACCTCCCCCCCCCCCCCCCCCCAAGAAACAACAAAAACATCCCACAACCATACACCACAACAACAAAGGAAAGATTAATTTCCTTCTTTTTTCACATGTGACAACACTGTTATGTCACAAAACAGCAGGATTTGGGCAACAGCCCTAACTCTGACCCTGAGGAAAGCCAGCACAGCTCTGGGGAGTGAATCACCTGCTGTGGCCAAGTCCTAAGCCCCAACAACCAGAGGGAAACTCTCATCACGCTCCTTAATATGATACCCAAGCATGCTGCCTGCCCTTGTTACTTGGCATGCTGCTTGTGCAGATAGCATCAGTAAGGTTTCAAGTTTTATTTATCCCTTCTGATACTAATATCAGATTTTATCAAAATAAAGACTAACACCTTTGATTACATTTTCTGGCCCACAAGCCCTTTACATTTTTTTGGTGATTATGTAGATGAACAGTGTGCCTTTTGTGTGCAAATAATGCCACAGGGTGACCGCTGCACCATGTGTGTTCTGTAAGCCGGTTTTTAAGGGGTTGACTATGCAAGCAGGTGTCCCATATCCCAAACAGACCCCACGAGCAAAGCCCTAGGACTTAGCACTGTGTTTGCAGACAGGGTCAAAATGAAAAGATGGAAGAGCAGGGTGCTGCAAGAGCAAGAGAGCGCCCCCAGCCCACTGCTGAAGCACACACAGCCACTTGGCGTGAGAGGCCATGAAGTATTTTAACAAAATTTGAGAAACACTGTATGTGCTAAAGTGCCCGAGACCCCACAGCTGTAAGCCAGCTGCTGTAACACTCACCTATGGGCAAGGTTGAGGGGCCGGAGGAGGTGAAGCAGCAGCCCTCCAGCAGCACTTAGACCAAAAAACACCCCAGAGTTACTATAAAAAACTAGGGTGAGCATCACTTCTACCTCCGTTATCAGCCTCCCCGGGCACCAGCGAGGCACTGAACTCCAAAAGAAGCCCCAGGACTGCTCGGTCTGCGGGAGCCCAGACCACCTCGCACCCCCGAAGGCAAAACCATGGAGACAGCCGAGCATTCTCTGCTCCCCGCACCGCCGCCGAGCTCGGGCCGGCGGCGGCCCCGCTAGATGGCGGTGCCCGCCCGCCCTGCGCCGCCCCCGGCAGCCCCGCGGGGACTGGGACCGCCCCCCACCTACCGCGAAAACATCTATTACTGCAGCACAGCAACGCTGGGAACCTCCGGGAGCCCCCCTCTAGAGCAGGAAGCCCCAGGGCTGCTACTGCCTTTAAGAAACACTCTTGGGGAATATATACGGGCTTGGCCCCGCAGTTAATTGCAAACAGGTGGAGCTACGCGTGATCTGATTGCAGTGAGTGGCAGGCAAAGGGTACTGGGTTTGCGGGTTTTGCACGTCATGAGGTTTGGAGTTTATTCGTACAGTCTCTGGGGTTCGGCACATTTTGACTTTCAAGGACAAGCACACTGATGGAGCTAAGAGCATCAGCTAAGAGCCGGGGGGGAGAGACTCCAGCACAGTCTACAAGTGTGTGGGGAAGAGTAATCGGAATGGAAAATGTACTTTATAGAGGGAAACCTCCAGACTCTGAAGCCAGTTTCATATTAGAGACCTAACTGTGATTTTCTGTCATACAGGACGGCCCGTGCTGGTTATTAGCCTGAGCTCTTCTCAGAAAGATACAAGAAGGCTCAAAGTACACAACGTTTTCAAGTGTTAACTTTCAGAAGCCCTAGACAGCTTCCCCTGGAGCTGTAAAATCTTTGCAAAAGGTCTAGGTACTTCATGACAAACTTCAAAAGACATGACAGCAGACACTGGTGGTACCCTGAGCCTCATTTGCACAAAGTCTCAGGACTCTGGAGCTCTGACTTGGGCTTCCACCTTGCACACCTCTGCTTTGGGTATTTTACCTGCTGGCAACTCACCAAGCCACAGAGACAGCCTTGTGCTGGCAGCACCCAGTGCCCGCCAGAGTTACACCTGCCCGCATGTGGAAATGGGTTTTAGAAACATCACCAGACTTCTCCTTCAGCTTGTTCTCTCCCTTGCATCCTGAAGTACATGGGTCTGACATAACATGCACCCAGTGCAGGTGGTGCCCATGGAACCAGGCTGTCCCTCTGTGCTTGGGGAGGACCCCCCTATTCTGAGACCTCCCAGGTTGTGGTTCCATCACCCCAACAATGCACCAGGGCAGAGGGGACCCACCCATGGACCCACGAAGCACTCCCTGCCCCAGGACACCCTTGGATGGGGGTGAAGTCCTCTGGGCCCATCACCTCCGGCCCTGTGCATCTCCCATGGGCCCTGCCAACAGTCAGGGCCCAGGCTCCCCCCACCTTGTGAGCCAGGGAGCATGCACAGCCCTGCAAATTGTGGGTGGCAATAAAGGTTCCTGGTAATGGTGAGGTAGGTGGGTATGTGGAGCAAAGATAGGAGTGTGCCGAGGAGCAAGAGCAGGCCTGAGAAGGGCTGTTAAGGAAAAGGAAAAAGAAAAGGAAAAGGAAGAAATAGAGGAAAGGGAAAAGTGAGAGACAGAAAAATGGAGGAGAGAAAGAAGAGGAAGGAAGGAAGGAAGGAAGGAAGGAAGGAAGGAAGGAAGGAAGGAAGGGAAATTAAAAAACAAAACAAATAAAAACCAAAACAAAACAAACTCACAAAACAAAAACAAAACCAAAACAACACTAAAGGAAGACAAAATGAAGGGAAGGATGAGATGAAAAAGAGAGAGAGAAATAAATAGTGAATAAAACACAGTACAGAACCAAGGCAGGCAGGCAGGCAGGAAGGAAGGAGGATGTGGCCCAGAGGGTGGCACTGCCCCTGCCCTGCAGCCCCGTGGCCACCCGGCCCCCCACCGCTCCCCCTGCTCCCCGGTATGATTAATGTCCAGGTGCTTTGAAGAAAATAAAGTCATTTATTGTCAAAGCATCCAACATACCCAGATAAACTATAAAGTTTAATAAATCTTTTGGAGAAAAAAAATAAAAACAAAAACAAAGGAAAGGTAACACATAACTATTGAGACATCATTTCACGGGCACCAAGTGACACTCTGTAGTAAAAGGGAGGCGGGCGGTGGGCGGTGGGGACCGGGCAGGCGGGAAGTGCCCGGTGCATGCAGAACTCCGGCCCGCCGCCCCCGCCGCGCTCCTCCTCGCCTTTAGCTTTATATCTAAAATAAAAATTTACCCCCACATATAATTATTATTACATCTAAACCATAAGTGCTTAATAATTTAAGTAGAAACGTATGACAAATGCATCAATATGTTGCAATATATGACATTTTAAAAAATGTATTTTTTGTAAGTAATTTCCTTTTTTTTTTTCCCCAGTGCTTTTATTTTTTTTTTCTTCCTTCCTATTTTTCGTCGTCTTCTCTTCCTCTTCTCCCCCACTGTCCTCTCCGCCGCTCCCCCTCCCCTTCCCGGAAAGTGAAAATGCGTGCATCAAAGGAAAGGAAAGAAAGCGACGGGCGGCCGCTGCCCTCCGCGGGGGGTCGGGCAGGGGGTCCCCGGGGTGGGGTGAGAAGGGGGGTCCCCGCTAGTTGTGCGAGGTCATGTGGCGGGAGAGGTGGTGGCGCTCGCGGAAGGACTCGTTGCAGA
Organism: Nesoenas mayeri; assembly: GCF_963082525.1. Taxonomy (NCBI): domain Eukaryota; kingdom Metazoa; phylum Chordata; class Aves; order Columbiformes; family Columbidae; genus Nesoenas; species Nesoenas mayeri. The sequence continues at coordinate 25,519,716 of NC_137540.1, forward strand.
TGGGGCACTTGAGCTTCTCCTCGCGGCGCCGCTTGACGAGGGGCTCCAGTGCGTACTCCTTCTTGTGGTGGGAGCGCATGTGGTAGACCAGGTCCGAGGTCATACGGAAAGAGGCGTTGCACTTGGCGCACCAGTTCTGGGCCGGCAGGCACAGCGAGGTGAACGACGGCGGCAGCAGCGTCAGCGCCGACGGCAGCTGCAGCTGCAGCGGCCCCGCCGCCGCCGCCGCTACCGCCGCCGCCGCCGAGCTCTTGGGCCAGAAGGCGGTGGCGTAGAGGAAAGGGCTCTGCTTGGGCAGTCCCCCACCGCCGCCGCCGCCACCCCCGCCGCTCGCTGCCTCCCCGCCGCCCGGCAGCTTGACGGCCAGCGCCTCGGTGGCGTAGAGACGGGCGGGGGCGGCAGCGCCGTCAGGACAGGGCTCGCCCAGGCCGCCCAGCTTCTGGCCCAGCACCAGCGGCGGGACGTGGGGAAAGGAGCGGGCGGGCTGGGAGAAGGCGCTCTTCCGCTCCTCCGCTCCGCCGCCCGGACCGCTGGGGCCGCCGCCACTCCCCAGCTGCGGCACGGTGGTGAAGGCGCTGCCCCGCGCCGGGCTGCCCCCCTCCAGGCGGGCGGCCAGCGGGCCCCCGGGTCCGCCCCGCGGGCACAGCCCCGGTTCCCCGCCGCTCGCCCCCGGGGTGGTAGGGGAGGAGCGCTCCTGGCCCTCCTCGGGGCCGCCGTCGGGCTCAGGACCACGGGCCGCCTTTTTCACCTCCACGAAGGCGCTGCGCTTGGCCTCCCCCGTCTCTGGGCTGGGCGGCGTGAAGAGGCGGCCGCCCTCCTCCAAGCCGCAGTAGGAGCCGGCCGCCCGGTACTGCTGCTGCGGGGCGCACACCGGCTCCTCTTTGGGCGCCGAGGGCAGCCCCGGCCTCTCCGACGGGAAGCGGCCCCGCACCCCCGCCCCGGGGCCCCGCTCCACCTCCTCGGGGTACCGGCGCTTCGCTTTCCCGGCCGACGCCTCGGGGCCGCCGTCGGAGGGCGCCGGTCGCCCCGGGGACCCGCCGTGGCCGCCGCGGGAGTTTTCCAGCTCCCGCGCCAGGTTGTGGAAGTCCGTGGAGGGCTTGGTGCTGGCGGCGGCGCTGCCGCCGTCGGCGACAGAGAAAGGGTGGTGGAGCGGCCCGCCAGGCTTGCAGTATTTGCCGGTCTCCTGCTCTTTGCCGGCGCCGTCCTTGCTGCCGGGAGCCTCGGCGGCGGGGCCGGTGTCGGTGCCGTGCAGCCTCTTGGGGCAGCGGAACCGGAGATGGGCGGCAAAGGGCAGCTCGAACTGGAAGCGCTGGCTGCACTCGGGGCAGGCGAAGGGCGCCGAGCCTGCGGCCGGACACACAGACACGGGAGCACCGGTCAGCCAGGGCCGGCAACGAGGCTCCCTCGGGAGATTAAGGTGCGGGGGGAGGTGTCCCGATGCCGGCCGCCTCTCCCCATTATACCGGGCGGGGCTCCCCGCGTAGCCTCCCTTCTCCACCCCGCCACGGCGGCCCCTGGTCACCTGGGGCCGTGGGAAAGGGACGCGGGGCGGCCGCGCGGGGCACCCACCGTTGCTACGGGCGGGGGCCCGGGCCGGACTGAGCAACAGCAGCTCCGTGAGCTCCTTGCCGTACCACACCAGCAGCTCCTCGTCCTTGGCGATGCGGCGCAGGGAGCGGTAGAAGAGTTGCCCGCTCTTGATGTAGGCCTCCAGGTTCTGCTCCTCCCTCTCCCGCGCGGACTGCACCAGCCGCAGCCACATCAGTCCCTCCGATGAGCCGTTGGCCGCCGACGTGTCCACCTGCAAACTCCACTTTAATAAACCCGCATGGACGGACGGGATGGGGTTGAGCAGCACCGAGCAGCCGGCAGGAATGGCGGGAGAAAGCACGCCGGCGGCGGAGGGTCCCGCCCGGCTCAGCGGGGCCGTAGCAAGTAGCGGGCGGCCCGACAGGGAGGCGCTCCGCGGCGGGGATGTGCTCAGGCACCGGCCGTCGGGGCGACCGGCGGCGGCGGGCCAGGCGGGCTCCCCGGCTGCGGGGCGAAATGCTTTACCCGGCATACGAGCGGCTCTTACCCGAAATATGTAGGGGACGGTGCGCTTGTCAGTGGACTTGAGGGCGATGAAGGCAATGCTGTCGTACAGGGACGTGTGGCTCAGGACACAGGGGCCGAAAATGGCATTTTCCGGAATGTCGCAGGTGGTGTAAACGCTGGTGAAAATGTCAGTCAAGCACTGCTGGACCGTCTTGGCGTCCCCATCCCATATTCCCCTCTGGACGCCGGCGTCCTCCATGTCTGCGGGAGGAGAGAGGGACAGAGAGAACACGTTACATCGTGGCAGGGCTTCGCCGCAGCGCTGCGCGGAGATGAGGCCGCGACCCGCCGGGGAACAAAAAAACAAACCAAACCAAACAAAAAGAAATAACAAAAAATGGTAATCATAAAAGAACCAGGCTTTCACCGTTCTGGAAAAAATAAAGGCGAGGAGCTCCGTGAGCGGGAGGCGAGGTGCGGGGAAGCTGTCGCGATGATTTATTTATTAGCAAGCCGGGCTGCGACCTCGACGAAAGCCAGCTCCGGGCAGCAACCATGCAGGCTCAGGGGCGGAAAACCCAGCAGCAGGATCCGGTCGCGGGCAGGAGGTGGACAAAAAGGGGCAGCCGTCTGCGGGCTTCCGCCCGAGACTAGGGGCTCCCGGGCCGGTCCCCGGCCACCGGGGCCTCTGCAAGAGGGGAGCTGGGCCGGTCTCCGGGCTGTGACAGAGAAGCAGAGCGAATGGATTTCAAGTGGCTTGTCATTGTCGCTGATTGCATGTCAGCTCACCTCCCGCTCCACTCTACAAGAGGGATCGTATGTCTGCTCATTACCATAATCCAGCACTTTCCCTCCGAGACTTTAATTAAAAGCAGCAAGCAGAGGTAATTATTTTTACCTCGACACGCTTATTTATGGAGAGGGTGAGCCTCCGCTCTAGTGTTCTACGAGGGACGGATGCAGGCGGAGGCGAGGCGGGCAGGGTGCCGGCAGCGGGACGGCGGCCGCCGGGCTGCCCGCGCATCCCGCCGCGCACGGCGTTGCCGAGACTGGGGAAGGAGCTGCGCGCAGGGCTGAGGGTGCCCTTTCCCTTTCCGACCTGACTAGTTTACGGCTGGTTTCCCGCCACCCCATCTGGCATCGAAATCATTCATTTTGGCTTGGCTCAGGAATAAATCTCTGTTCCTCTCGGTGCGCCTATTTACACCCGAAGATGCCCGCACCGGGCACGGCCCCGCCGAGCCGCGCTTTCCCCCACTTTCGGGAGACAACTGGGTTCCCGGCGCCCGCGGGAACTTCGGCTCCCGAAACGGCGGAGCGGGCGGCGGCGGGTCCCGGTCCACCCCCGGGAACGAGGGCCAGGGGGAGGGCGCTTTCGCTGCCTACTTGCCGCCCTCGTCGTTACGGTGCTGCCCTGCGCATCCCATCCCCGAAGGGATTATTTCGCCAAACGAAACAAATGGCAGCAAGCGGCCCCCGCCAAACTTTCCACCCGCTCTCGCCGGGGCCCGCACGGCTCCCCATGGCCCCGCATCCCTCGGTCTCAGTAGGTCCCCCCCGGCCCTGCGGCTCTGCTTTTCCCCGTCCACCCTTTGTCCGGGCCGGGCGACGCCGGAGCCGCTCCCGGAGCCACTGGGCACCGCAACCGGTCAGGGCCGCCGCGCCCAGGCCCCCGGCACGGCCATCTCCTGGCATTGTTCCTTCCTCCGGGGCTACCCCGCCGGCTCGGCGCGGCTTCCCCTGGCCGGGCGCTGAGCCCGGCGACGGAGGCGCTGGGGGATGAAGGGGCCCCTCCGCGGGTACTCACCAGGGAGAGTGGGAATATAATCCTCGCCCCGACAAGTGGCACAAAGACGGGCTCCTGCCTCCGCTGCCCCCGGCGCTATTGTATCAGTGCCGCTCCATGGCCGGGCAGGCGGCGGACCGGGGACCGGGGCGCGGGCGGTGGAGGGGGAGCGGGCGGGCGAGGCGGGGAGGAGGCCGGGGAGGCGAGCGGTGCAGATGGACCCGATGCAGTGAGTGACTGGCACACAGACACACACTTTTTGTTTGCTGCACATAATCTGCCCAATGACGCGTGACAGCCCACGTCCCCTCCCTTTAACCCCTTCGGGGGCTGCCTGCTCGCTGCCTGCTGCCCGCCCCCCTCTCACCTGGCTCCACTGCCACGGGGCACCTGCAGGACAGGGCGAGAGGCCGGGATGGCATGGTCTCATCCTCCCACCGACCGCGTCCGTGGCAGCGTGCGGATTTCGAGTCCACCGCTCCTGCCCTGCCTGGCAGGGGCTGTGGGGCAGCGAGCGGGGGGCCCATGGACGCCTCCGACCGACGCCGGGATGCCGGCGGCCGCCTTACCCCTCTGCTCTCTCACCTGCCAGCCAGGGGGTAGCTCAGACACGCGAATAAAATCCCTTCTCGCCAGGATAAAGGCAGGCAGGAGTGCCTGTGCAGAGGCGGATTAAACGCCCGCCTTGCTCCTTAGAGCCGACTGTTCTGGGCGGCTGAGATAGGGAAAGCGCCCGGCGGAGGCCCGACGTGCGACCGGTCACCGGGAGCGGGCGGTCCTGGGTCTCCCCGCCGCCTCCGCCGAAGCTTTCCCGGGGCCGCTGTCTCTACGCGGTCCGGAGCGGAGAGAGCCGCCGACGGGGCTGCTCTGGCCCGGGTGCCTCTGCCGACCTGAGACCTCGGCTTTCCCCGAGCCCGGAAGAAGTCTAGGGGTCTCTTTTGCCTCCCGGTGCGCGGGGGCAAAGCACACGCTCCCACACCTGCACACGCGGAGCTCGTGTATTTATCGATACGCACGCGTATTTGGTAAGCAAAAGCATCCGCAGATGGTCTATGCCAAAATGAGGTTTTTACCGCACGGACAAGTGTTTACCGGTTCCTTCCTTTTCGCCGTCATTTCAGACACAAAGCAGATTAAAGAAAAAAATAAAAATAAAATTTAACCCGCACCAGTAAACTAAACAAAAGAAGAGACAAAGCGTTTTCTAGAGGCGAACGAAGCGTTGTTTGCAATCAGAGAGTGGGCTGATGTTTGGCTTTCAAATTCACTTATCCTCTACATAATTACGATTTTCCTTGCATTAGGATTAAAAGCTGCATATAATATGCTTTCAACATTTATCTTATTAATTCGACAAAACACAGTGTATCCTAAAACGGAGATTGTAATAATATTAAAAAACATGGGAGTCCGTAAAATTTCGGATCTCAATTTCTCCGTCAAAGGGGTTTTTTTCCCTTTTCCTCTTTTTTCCTCTCTCTCTTTTAAATTTTATTTTTAACACTCCGGCTCTTGCTATGTGATATAAATTGTCCGAATGATTGTCATTAGTAGAGGGGGAAGAAAATCTACGCGTTATTTTTATTCGCGAGAATTTTAAGGGACACCACGGTACATGAAGCATCTCGAAATTGCTTCGGCATTATGTCGGATACCCAAATTCCCCGACACTAAAAAGGACAGTAGAGGCATTTATGAGCATTTATTCATACTCGGATGCTACCATAAAAGTGAAATCCACTCGAGAGCGTCGGCTCAGCGCCGCAAAACAGCACTTTTACATATACGGATTCTTTCAAGTTTATGCTTCCTGGAATCACGACCGGGGAGCGACCACAGCAAAACAAAACCGACTCCGAATCCCTAGAAATGCCCAGTGCCATTGTCTGTGGCGCTGGAAAGTCCGCCGTGCAAAGCAGACGACATGAAAGTCTACGTAGCCGCATCCCGGCTCACTGAAAAGCCGCACTTGGGATTTTGCAGGTTTGGGAAACGGCTATGGCGCACCCGGGCCCGATCCGGCTCCAGCCCCGCTGGTTCGGCCAGGCGGGCCGGGGCCCCAGGAAGGGCGAAGGGGGCTCGACTCGGCTCTGCCCAGCTCTGAGTGGGGAGAGAACGGCTCCCCGGCCACCAGCCCTGGCCGCAGCCCAGCGAGGCCTCCGGGCGCCCACAGGTGCACTGCCAGCCCTGCGATGCCGGACTAACGCTGCCTGCCGCCTTCTATAAAACGCATTTAAAATACCTCATTATATATATGCACCTTACATACGTTAATTCTTTCAGAAAACCTCCCATGGAGAGCCAAGAGTGACCCAGGCTAATCAGCTCCAGCCGACTTCCCACGGATCCTCCAGCAGCGACCCACACAACGCTGCCTCCCTGCTGCTTCCAGCTCCCTAAAAGCCTAGCCTCGGCCCCTCAGCACCAGGCGCCTCCGATGCCCCCCGACGGCACCGGCCCGGTGCGGAGGCATCCGGCGGCAAACAGTTCCTGGGGAAAAAACGTCCCTGGCAGCAGCCGGGATAGGACCGGCCCCAGAGCCCCTGCCGCAGGGCTTTTGCTCAGAGGGGGCTGGGCAGGCAAGCCAGAGTCCCACAGACACGCGGAGATCGGTGGCTGCCAGCCCCAGGGGTGGAGACCCGAGCTTTGCTGCTCCCCAGCCAGGACTCCGATTAAGGGATGGGATGGCTATGAAGGTCACAGAGCCGCCGGAGTGGTGATGCTTGGCCATCTCAGTGATGCTTGGCCTCATCTAAACCTCTCAGAGGGAAGTGCCAGTTTTCTCTCCGTGATGAGTTACCATGGGGATGGCTGCAAAGGATGGCGGATCTGTCTACCTGAGGATGTCAAGGCACCCTCCTGACTGCTGGAGGACCCTTCTCTTTCCTCCCTGAATTTAACTCAAGAAGGCAAGGGGGAAAGAGGCCAGGTAAGGCTGCACAACCTGTGCTCAAACAAACTCCTGAATCCCTTGACAAATGCTTCCTCAAAGCTGGGACACAATGAGGAGAACATGCCAGACCTACGGATGTGTGACTGCTTCTCTGAGGAGACATAGACATGACCAAGAGACACTCACAGGTGACTCTACTGTAAAGTGACCCATGAAATACAACCACTGAGAAAACAGACAGGTTCCCAGAAGCACACAAGCCCAAACACAATAATCCAAGTGGTGCCAGGGAACTGTGGGGATGAGGGTCAAAGGCATGCCTGAAGCTGCCTTGCTGCCATCTCTGCCTGCTGCTGTCAGATGCAGGTCTGGCCTGCGATCCTCAGGGGGAAGCATGCAAGGAGGAAAATAAAATGTGGAGCATGCCACAAGCTTTCCTAGTGTCTGAAGAAATGCAAGCAGAACTGTTCCCTTCCCCTGAGAAAAACACAGAAGCTAGGCCTCTGTAATGGCAATAAATCAGGGCCTCGGGTGAATTACAAATCATCCTTTCCACATTTAACTGTTACCAGGCTTGTGGATGGTGCCTTTCTTTGGGAGGTCCTGTCAGCAGCACCACCACCACACTGCAGATCAACAAACAGCACCATGGAGAAGAGGTATTTCTCACTGTGGTAATCCTTCCAAACAGGCGGCGGGATCCTTCTGGGACTACTCAGCCCCACAACCAGCTGGGACACTTCCCTCCTACCAGACCCTCACCATGGCCGAGGTGCACCAGCAGTAGCTGTCCCATCTTGTTTCCAGCACAGCTCTCAAGCAAACCTGCGGTCACCTGTGCCTTCCCATTTCCACTGGTCCTTCAGCAGCAACTCACTGATGTTTACAGAAGCACCTGGGACTCCTGAGTTATGTCACCACCACACTACAAAATTGTAAAGCCCCTTTTGCTATACTCCAGCTTTGATTATGGTTCACCTCAAGAAGGAGCAAACACTTCTGCTCCCCAGGGAGCCACAGGCAGCCATAGCAGGACTCAGCATCCCTTCCCCACTCATTTTCTGATGGCTCAGAGATGCTGTAAGCACCTCAGCTATTTCTTCATCCTTTGACTGTGCTTGAACTTTCCTTATAATTCTTTCCAAGGAAACATGGAAACTATTTTGAAATATTAATTTGTAGATTCACTGAAGAGTCACAGATTTTTTTTTTTTAACTGACCAGAAAACCAAACAATGAGTGTAATATAGAGTGGTTAGTTAGCTGGTTAATATATAGCCCCAAATCACTTTTGAGTTTCTATCTCAACATTATTTTTCTCAACTATGGCTTGCTGTTTTTCCTCCTTACTTGACCGGAAAGTACCAGCAAGGTCTGTTTAATACCTGTAAAGCTTTCACCTAGCTTTAGCTTCCTTAAAATGTTTAACAGCCTGATACAAGATGTTATGGGCTATAAGGGACCAGAAAGAGAGAGAAAGGAAAAGGGGAATCACTCTAGGACTGAAGTCTGCTTCTGCCTCTGGTATGTCTTTGGGCCTTTCAGTCCCTGTGTGCCACTACCAGCACCCCATACTGGGGCAGGACTTCACCCTGGTCCTTGGTCATCCTTCAGCTTAGGTGTGAGACCATGCAGAAACTCAGGCTTGATGGCCAACGCCACAGCTGGTGATGAGGACTGAGCCTCCTCAGAGGGCCCTGGGAGACAGTGCAGAGAGCCATTCCCTAGCATAGAAGTGATCCCAGAGCCTCTAGCCTGCCCAGTGTGGGGTGCAGTGGAGTTGGGCAATGCTTGGCTACCTCTCCTTTGGGAGATGTGGGCTCTGCAGTGAGCAGCCCAACCCAGGCTATCTTTGGTGACCACACAACCTTGACATTCTCAGGTTTATGAGGACAACACTCAAAAGTCCCCACCAGGACCCTTACGGGTTACATATGCACGTGCCTTTACAGGAGCTCACTGCCCAGCATATTCCCCTGTGGTAGATTATCTGCATCTGGGGATGGTCTTTTCCTTCTTGGTGTAGCCTATGGGGCTGTGAAGGCCTCTGCTGCTTCAATGAATGACACTCCCTGGAGTCTGCAGAGCTTTACTAACTCTGATGGAGAGGGGGTGGGGAGAGCAGTGAAAGGAAAGACAGACAGAGGGGGAGGGAAGGAAAAAAAGAAAGATGCAGACGATTTCAGTACTTGCTCTGCTACAGCGACTTGATATGGGGTGTGTGAAGGAGCCTGAAACTTAAAAAGATTTATTTTCTCTAGTCATAAATCTCACCCCGTTGTTCCTCTGACCAACCAAGCATGATAAAGTCCTTTTCCATAAAGTATTCAGTATTAAAGCCACAAAGCTCACCCAATCAGTAGCCATCTGCTTCTCCCATAACTGCTGCTTCAGAAGCAAGGAAAAGCGTCCAGAAGAGAAAGGACACCACTGTTACAGCTCCGGGACAAATGAGGAGGCACTGAATAGCAGACGAAACCTTTAGTTTGCCTTGTATATCTGTATCTATAGAGACAGAGAAAGAAAGGAAGCATTATATTGATACAACAATTGTAAAACAAAAAAAGGAAGAGGCATCTAAAGGGCAATATAGCAGGCATCAGAGGGCCCCACGTAAAAGGGATGCTAACAGATTTATAGAAACATTTAATTGGTTTTCAATTGGAACATAAAGAGGTCGACAAAAAAAAATGGGAAGAGTAGCAAAGTGATCTGTGTTACTCTCGTGCATAGGCGGCTGATCTCATGCAACTAGAGCTTTGCTTTTTTTTTTTTTTTTTTTTTTCATGATATCTCTGGTATCGACACCCCTGCACCCCCCGCGAAAGCATCCCAGCCCGGAAAACCTGCACTGAACTTGACTTTCAGCCGGCAGGAAGGGAACACCCCCCCACACACGCACTCAGAGCTAAATATATTTGAACGACAAATCCCGAAAGTCACCCGCTGCAGGCAGCAGCAGCGGGGACACCGGTTCCAGCTGGTGACCAGTGCCTAGTAGCAAAGGATGAAGGGACAACGGCTGACTCCCAGAAGGTTGTGGTTTTGTGTTTTTCTTCCTTTTCTTTTTTTTTTTTTTTTTTTTTTTTTTAAATGAGAACTCTCTTCCAGGACAAAGAATTCACTGCGCTGCTCCCCTAGCTAATTAAATAAAAACAAGCTGTCCAGATTATAGTTACGGGGAGGGTAGAAGACGGATGATCCTGACTGAAGGCGCTGCGACAGAGAGAGGGTGAATTAACCGCGGGTTTGGAAGCCCCGGCCGGGGCAGCATCCTCCGGGCCCGGCAGAGCGGCCGTGGCCAGGCAGGGCAGATCCCCCTCGCCCGCCTTCTCCTCCGCACGCACCGCCGGGCAATTAAAAGGTTAATGAATGAATTATTTGATGTCGTAAAGGCAGAATGCTCGGCCGAAAACCCCCATCGCATCACCCCCATCCTGTCCCCACACCCTGCGTGAAGACATCTCCCCCGAGACCGAGGGGACCAGCACACGGAGCCATGCACGCAATACTGGTCGGAGAAAGACATTTGCCGGGGCTCGGGATTAGCGGCCGGCCGCTATAATACCGCTTTTGGGGATTACTCCCGGGATTAGGCGGCAGACGCGCCGGGCGGACGCGGTCCCCGTCCTCTGACAGTTTGGATCACCATTCCCCGGGTTGGCCCCACGGAGAATTTAGGCGAGGGTGATGGAGGAACCCTGAGGAGTTCGGAGGAGCCCGGGGTGTCGGGGATCCCTCCCTTTCTTTTCCCCGCAAGGGTGAACGCTCCCTTCCCTCCGATGGAGGGCAGGCGAGGAAAGATGAAGCCCATATAAGATGCTGCCGGCAGCGAGATTTAGGTCCCAGGCACCTTCCTGCAGCAGCAAACTCTACTGTCGGGGAAGTGGGGGGCAAAACTGCGCCTTCCGTCCTCAGACACCCTCTCCATCCTACCCGACAGCAGCACCCGGGCCAGCCTCCGACACGTCGGGGAGAGTGAAGGAGAAGCACAGAGCCAGAGGGAGAGAGGCTGGCAGGCACCAGCTGGAGCCCACACTGGAAGTATAGTGAAAAAAAAGTGGTGTTTTTTTTTTTTTTTTAAGGTCCCCTGGTATGCGAGTGAAAGAAGCACAAATATGATCTATACACCAATTAAAAACACGGATGAGGAGTGAGAGACACCAATATATTACCTTCCCCTGTGCAGGTTTTCTCTCTCACAGAACAGGAAGGGAAATTGAGTGCTGTATTGAAGGCAAAAGTTATGCCATGGCTTTTCCCAAGCACTATCATGTCCAGCAGCACTGTATTATGTCAAAAATCTGGCATGGCAGCCAGTGGCACATCTGCTAGGTGTGGATGACATTCATTAGCCAAGGTTCTCTGCTAAATGGCCTGCCAGAGTCTCAGCAGTAATGCCCAATGCCAATCACTCAGCTGCTGCCAGCTCAAAGGCAATCCTGCTTCAAGGATGGCTTCTTTCCATGCTGGCAGGAGAAACAGAGGAAACAATGCATTTAGTAGTTTGGGATGTGAGCGAGGTTGCACATGGGAGCAGGAAGCAGATGTAGCAGAAGAGGAGATGAAGTTGTGAAGTGTCATTTAATAACTGCAGCACACGGGAGATGTACTGGCAAGTTGAGGTTTAGGAAGGCACAGCATTAACCCCTTTCCAAACCACAAGGCAGACAGTGGTGGATGCTTTTTGAAGGGGGGCGGGTAATGAGACTAATATAGTGAATCGCCTGTTTGTGCCCATAAACATTACACAATGTCTTCAGCATGGGGAAAGACTACATGTCAAGACAGTCTGGAAAGCAACTCAAACCCATGGATGTGTGTTGCACCTTTTTGGCATCCACAAGCGTAAACTTGAAATCAAACAGTGAAGCAGCCAGTGTGGGCTTAACAATACCAATGAAACTCAGGTGTGCAGAGTTTGTTTTTTTTTTTTAATCCCATTGCTTTTAGTTTTGGAGTTTTTAGAAAATAAACACAATTGGTGTTGAAGCAGATCTCTTGTGCTGGAGCTGTTACCCCCAAGAAAGGAGCAGCAGGGGAGCTCTGCTGTGCCCACCTCTCTGCTGTGTGGGCACACTGAGCTCAGAACTGTCCTCCTGCAAAGTCACTCCGTGAACAACTCACTCACTCTGCAGGGAAACGAGCTGCAGTGACTTGCTTGATAGTCAACCTGACTCAGGTTGTGCTTTCTCTCTGCAAATCTACCCAGCACAGTCTGGACAACTTCCTCACCTGTATCTCAAGGGGGATCACTGCTGTTTTTGACATCCTGGTTCACAGCCTAAAAAGGGTAGCTTCATAACTGGGGCAGGCTGGGCACTCAGTGCACTCTCCTTTACACAGTGCCTAGGCAAGAGACAGATGAATGAAACATCTGCTCGGCCCCTGCTACTACCATCTTCCTTTGGAATCAGAAGCTCAGTTTCCCTCTGCTCATAGGTCTTGCAATGGTCCTTCTTCCTAAAAAGCAATTAAGATACTTCGGGATAAGACAGATGTAAATGAGGTGCTGGAGGAAGCCTTGTGGCTCCCTCAAAACTATAGCTGGGCACAATGTTGGGAGTAACAGGACCTGCTGTTGGGAGGGTTACAGCCTAGGTGGAGAGTAGGAGGCTCACAGAAGTAATTTGGAAGATGCAACCATCTATTCATGGTGACTGTATTGTCTGAAGTGACAGTCACAAGGGGATTAACTCATTAATCTTCCCCTCTTAATACTTGCACAAAATTACAACCACCTAATGAGGTCTGAATTTGAGCCAGTATTTAATTTTCAACGAAGCCAGGAAGCAACCTTAAAGAAGTGCTCAATGAAAGCCTGCCTCTTCCCTCTGCCTTCCTTTCTTCAGCTTCCACCCCTATTTCTATGTCTGGTTGCTTCCATTCATTTAAGTAGTGGTTCATAAAATGTGCAAAATACTACCTACACACAAGAGTGTACAGTTTTTGCCTCACAGATCAATTTCTATGACAGCCTCAGTGTCTTACATCTTCCAGTACTTTTGCTCATGCTCTTAAAAACTAGCTTACAGTGCCTTTTCTACTCCTTTCAGCCAGTCAAGGAATTAGCGGGCTTTTCAGCTCCCCACTGTTGGTCTCTCTACATTTACCCATGCTGTTAAAAGTCACATACACTTTTCTGCCGTCACCCGACAGCAGCACATCCAGGGTAGCATGCTTCACTGTGGTGGTGACCATCCCCAATACCATGTGCGCTTGGCCCAAGGCTTATCCAACAGCTCTTCCTATGCCCTATGGTTGCAACTCCCCTAGTTTCCCTTGGCTGGCCATCTGTGGAGCAGGTTCATCACAGGCCCTTGTCCTGGTTAGTTGGTTGGCCTCGACCAACTAAGTGCCTGCAAATCACAAGATAGTTCCACAATTTCCAGCTTTTCACAGTTTAATACTTGCTACACCACACCAACATGCTCAGGAGGGAAGTTGTGATGCTGGGAAACAATGCCTTGCTCTTCTTCCCCCAGCAGTTGTGTACTCTTTCAGCTGCTCCTGGTGCTCTACAGCACCGGCATCAGGCTTGCCCTTTGGGTTTGGTATTTCCATTGGCATCAGCTATGTGAATGCAGTCATTAATGCTGTCAGGACTGATGGAAAAAAAAAAAAAAGATTTAAAAAAATATTGTCAAAGCAAACCCCAAATTGTTAATACCAGATTGGACTCAGATGTTCATTGTGTTTGAAACCATATTTCATTTTATATTCAAGGTGGTTTTCTCATTACTCATTAAAATTGTATTCATTGTCATTATTTTCAGACAACTATGTGGGAGAGAACAGAGTTATCACTGTTCCTACAATGAGGGCTCTGAAGAAAAGCACTTATGCACGTTTCCTTCACTCCCAAAGCACTTTAAGCATGTACTTAAATTTAAACTTAAGCACTTTTTGGAATAGGGAAGGTCTCTTAGAACTGGGCCTTGATTCAAGAACTGCTTCTGTGGAGCTCTGTCTCTTAACTCTTTGCTTCAAGAACTAGTAAAACTCCTGCCTCAGCCATACAAAACCTTTTGAGACATTTCTTGGCACATGCAGATTCTGATTCACAATACTACCGTTTTTCCTCGCCTTTTTTAATATGCATTTCTTTGGGTGCAATGTATTATGTTTTACTGTATGTACAACTACATACTGCTTGCACAATGCTTTACATGATCTAATATTCTTTGTTCAAAACTGCAAAAAAATCTAAATAAAGACTATAGTGTGTCGCATCAGTATAGGCATCAGCTAACGTTTTCTATGGCATATGGTACTTCAGAAGCCATATGTACCACTGTTTAGTGATTCTGGCAAAGAGGCGCAGAATGGTGAAATCCAACTGCCAGGATTTCTGAAAACAAATATGTAAATGCTCTAGTGCTTTTGTTATTCATAACATACCTCTAACACAGCACATACAATATGCTGTTCATTCTGTAACTAGTATACTACTAAACTATATTTGCTTCAGTTCTAATTTTTAAAGATGTTTTTTCTTCTATGGAAGATTCCTCCATCTTTTCTATCAAAATCTATTTAAATTGGAATTTAGAAAAGGCATTTTACATATTTTAAAGGATGCAGTTTTAGGGGGAATAGTGTATCGAGCCAAGGGTCTACTACCAGAACAAAGACTTTATTTCAGCAGTCTGAGAATGCCCACTATAGCTAGTAGAATGAAAGAGAAAAAAAAAAATAAAAAAAGCAAACTGCAGTTAACAAGATCAGTTGTGCAGAGTGAAGTCTCTTCAACCAGGAATAACATCCCAGGGAAAACTGGTTGGTTGGCCCCACTCACAGGCTAATGCAAAATGAGTAGGGCTGACCAATCCTTTGGGAATACACTCAAGGAAACAATAGTTGGGAAGGAAACAGATCACACCATATCACAGTATGTTTGGGACTGGAAGGGATCTCAGAAGATCATCTAGTCCAATCCCCGTGCCAGAGCAGGAATGCCTAGATGAGGTCACACAGGAACATGTCCAGGTGGGTTTTGAATGTCTCCAGGGAAGGAGACTCCACAACACCCCTGGGCAGCCTGTTCCAGTGCTCTGTTACCCTCACTGAGAAGAAGTTTATTCTCAAATCTAAGTGGAACCTCTTGTGTTCCAGCTTGATCCCGTTACCCCTTGTCCTATCATTGTTTGCCACCGAGAAGAGCCTGGCTCCATCTCATGGCACTCACCTTTTATATACTTATAGACATTAATAAGGTCCCCCCTTAGCCTCCTCTTCTCCAAGCTAAAGAGACCCAGCTCACTCAGCCTTTCCTCTCATAAGGGAGATGCTCCACTCCCTTCATCATCTTTGTTGCCCTGCGCTGGACTCTCTCTCCAGCAGTTCCCTGTCTTTCTGGAACTGAGGGGCCCAGAACTGGACACAATACTCCAGATGGAGTCTCACCAGGGCGGAGTAGAGGGGAAGGAGAACCTCTCTCGATCTACTAACCACCCCCCTTCTAATACACCCCAGGATGCCATTGGCCTTCCTGGCCACAAGGGCACAGTGCTGGCTCATGGTCATCCTGTTGTCCACCGGGACCCCCAGGTCCCTTTCCCCTACACTGCTTTTCATTCCCCAGCCTATACTGGAACCCAGGGTTGTTCCTGCCCAGATGCAGGACTCTACACTTTCCCTTGTTAAATTTCATCAGATTATTCCCCATGCAACTCTCCAGCCTGTCCAGGTCCTGCTGGATGGCAGCACAGTCTTCTGGTGTGTCAGCCACTCCTCCCAGCTTAGTGTCATCAGCAAACTTGCTGATAGTACACTCAATTCCCTCGTCTAAATCATTAACTAATATATTGAATAATATTGGCCCCAGTACTGACCCCTGAGGCACTCCGCTAGATACTGGCCTCCAACTAGACTCCACACCATTGACTACCACTTCTCTCCTTAAACCAGTTTGCAATCCACCTCACTACTCTATTGTCCAGACCACACCTCCTCAACTTAGTCACTAGGATGCTATGGGAGACTGTGTCAAACGCTTTGCTGAAGTCAAGGTAGACCACATCCACCGCTCTGCCATCATCCATCCACCTTTTCAGACATGTGGTCAAAGGTAGATGGCAGCTGCTAAACTCTGACCTGAGCTGGGATCTGTCCTGGAGAGCTGGCACTTGGTCACCAGCTGAGGAACAAAGGGGACATGCTCCACCACTACAGGTTTCTCTCCAAAAGGGGCAGCAGCATTGACACCAGCATTTTATATGCAGTACCCTGACAAGCCACAGTACAGGCATTAAGGCAGCGCACAAAGCTAGACAGTCTCTCACAAAATCACAGAATGTTAGGGATTGGAAGGGACCTCGGAAGATCATCTAGCTCCCCTGTGGGAGCAGGAACACCTCTCACCCATTTAGGTAAGCACAGCTTGCCTAGGATCTGTCCTGACACTCATGTAAAGCATTTTTGCATTGGTAACGGCACTTCAGACCCTAACAGTGAATGTAGGAGCATTCCTTCCAGAGCCATCATGGGCAGGTAAACAGGAATAAACACCTGATTCCCATTAACCCTCCCTGGCAGTGCTACTGCATGGTGCTACTCTCTTCTGCAGAGAGCCTGTCATCTTTGCCTGAGATTTTTGCTATGATGAAGCATTTCAAAATGTTGCTATTTAACATTCAGCTTCACTATTCACAACAAACATTTTAAAATTCCCTGTCACCATGATTGCCTCTGTCTTTCGGTTTATCAGTGTACCTGGAGATTGAAATTATGGGACTGATCAAACATGTTTGCAAGTTGTTCTGCAGATCACTCCTGTCTTGTCTGAAGAAAGGCTATTGTAAATCAGTGTCAGAGCCAACACTTAGTACGGCTGCAGCTCTGTGTGACACTAGTGAACCAGGAAAACCTTGAGCTGCTCAGTGAATAATAGGAGGAATAAAAAATAGCAACGCCTCTGAGAAACACTTGCCTTTTCAGTAATTGCCTTTGATATCTGCATTTTCAAAAGCAAACAACAATACAATGACTCCCCTGCACAACTTTTCAGCAAGACGTTGTCACACTACAAGTCCTTGGAAAATTTCAGCCATCTCCAGACACGACAGCATTATCTGAGGCACGTGGATGCCTTTATCCCAAGAGATCAAGGCCTACTTTTTCATTTTTTGCCAGTCTTGAACTACAACACCCCATTTCAGCAGGCACAACCTTCCTCACTGAGGTCTCATGCCCATTTCCCATCTCTGCTTAACTTTTGTCCTACATGCAGAACAGACCTGCTCATTACCTAAAAATCTCTTTTCAGGTCACCACTACATTGTCCTGGATTGCAAACAATCTGGGTACACAAGTAATTACTTTTTGGTGGGTATTTTCCTGCTCTTTAATGTGAACTAGGATCCTGCTTTCCTCCTCTAAAATGAAAAGAAATACTCTCACAGAGATTAAGCTAAAGCTCTACGTGCAGCCAAGTCTTTTGCCTCTAAACATAAGGGTTGTTTGTTTTTTTTTTTTTCTATTCTATTGCAGAAGAAAACCTTGAAGTTAGCTTTTTTGTTTGTTTGTGTGGTGGATTTTTTTTTTCTAGCCAGCAGGTCATAAAAAGTTGCGTAAGACATTTTTGGCTTTGACTATATGTCTGGATTAGAAAAACAGAAAAATTAGAAAAAGTGAAAAGTGGCAAAAAGCTCCTAAGAAGTCAAAAATAAAAGAACAAACAAACATACAATCTGACTATCAAAAAAGCCACATTTTTCCCTTACTAAAAAAAGTAAAAAAAAAAAAAACAACAACCTACAAACAACCATGCAGTAAAAATCAACCATGCAGCAATCACAGAATATTTTGAAAGATAAGAAGTCTATTAGAAGAAGAAAAAGCCCAACAGTCCAATACAGTCAAAGCTCAATCTACAGACACCCCTGAGAAAAACCTCTGAAAACGGAAGGGGCTACACTGCAACTGGGGGCTATGCTAAGCTGCAGCACAAAAGGAAGCAACAAGAGATGCCAGGCAGCTCTTGCCATGCATCCACCTGATAAGAGGTTGTACTAATCACAATAAGACAAAGTACACCAAGGAAAGAAAGTCAAAGAATAACTTGTTGACTGAATTGGTTCATGTACACCAGCATTTATGGCAGAGCAAAGATCAGTCCTGTATTACACCTTGTGAATCCCTCTTGAATGAGCCAGCTGGAAATTTAACAGGCTCAGAATGAAGATGTATCAACATACCATGAATTGCTGGCCCTAATTCTTAACCTATTGCCAGAGGGTTTATTTTTTATTTAAGGGGCTATATTTGTAGTAGGTGCTTGCTTATGTTAAGAGTAAACATGATCTCGTCTTGCTGAGCTTGCAGATGTGAATTAGACAATGGACTATGTTTTCTTTAAGCACAAGTTTGCAGAAAGCCTTCCTGACTTCTCACTGCCTGAATAGGCAAGGGCATGGAGGGAAGGGTGAGGGCAAAGCTAGAAACTTTATCTGTACTTGCTGGCACATCTGTACTTGTTGGTACTATTGCACCTGTGGGCAAAAGATCAGCAAGAAGAAACCCAAACCATTAGTAATAAAGGATGTGGCAGGTACTCACTCCCTTCCTCTGCAGGCATCCCATTCCATGAGCCAGGTGAGCACCCCAAAGTCAAAAGATAGACGCCTCCAGAGTGTAATTCAAAGCTTGCATCTGAGGTCTTCATATAACCACCACAAAAGCCAGCCTGATTTTAAGAGAGGAAAGTCCTTATCAGGGATATAACCCCCTTAACAGACTTGCTCCCTCTCATAAATCATCACCCTTGATTGAACAGCAACAGTGGCTTGAAAAGGTAAGAACAATCTGAACAGTTCTGTATTTACAAAAACATATCCTTACATCTCTTCCACCAACAGCTTGACACTGAGGTCCTCATCTCTACACCTCTGGTCCCTCCATCTGGAGCATCACCTCTGGCTCCCTGTATGTGAACTATTGCATTATTTCCCCCTTCTCTTATTTGCAGGAGTTTCCTGTGACCCCTGTTGTTTGAGGGGCAGAACTTGACTCCATGTCCTGTTTTTACACTTGAGGTTCTTGCATACTTCACACTTGCTCCTACCTTTTTGTTTTCTGTTGCAAACCAAATTCCACATGGTGCCGGACGGGAGGACAGGGCAACTAAATTCACTCTTTTCCTTCCTGCTGTCTCAGGCAAACCACACAGCTGTCCTCTACTTCCTTTTCCCCTTTGTGAGAAGAGAGATGGAACTTTCTTACCTCACAGAGGCACTGCCAGAATAAGCTTCCCCAACTGTGTGGGATACTTAGACACCCAAATCCCTTTGACTGCCTGGGCTGCAGCAAGTGCAGCTGGAAGAGCCATGAAAGGACTTAGAGGGATTCCCAATATGTGCTTTTCCAGAACGAATGAATAATTTCTCTTCTGCAGCTAGTGCCAGCACTCGTTCTTTGCCAGCTGGCAGAGGGTACCACTTTCCTTTTCTGAGGAATGCTTAACATTCACCTTTTTTTCCCTACCAAGCAGTGTGTAACAGAGGCTTGTGCAAGTCTTTCGGAGCAGCCAGGCTTCCTCATGAGCTGTAGGCTTGGAGAAGGAGGAGTAATCCAGTGAGCAGAAGATGGTTCCTGCTTCAGGTTCTCCTTTTAAAGGAAGGGGAGCAGCTGGTACATCTCTCTCCCTTACCTGAGAGTTCCCATGGGAACACAGAAGGGCTCTCAAACAGCAAATTTTGGAACAGGCATGACTGTGAAAAACTTCTGATATAATATTTGAATCCTCAGATGTTCAACCATTTGCACATACTGCATGAATGCCTTATTTGCATAGAATTTGTATTTGTTGCTATTCACATTTGTAGGAGAACGCATACATTAGATTAATGTCATCACAGTTTATGGAGATCATCTGTGCCACAGTATCAGCTCAAGGTCTGCCTGCATTCAGCACCCCCAGGCAAATTTCAATCCCTCCTACCCTCCCACAGTGGCAAGACAGGGCCGCTGAGAGCTGGAACACCTGGCACAAGGAGACAGACCTGGAAACAGTCACACTGAGCCCTGTGCTAGTAGACTATCCTGCTTACTAATTGGTGCTAAATTTTCAAAACAAAGAAGCTTAAGGATCACTAAGAGCAACCAGGCAAAATTGCTTAGCCCATATTTCCAAAGGTGAAGTTAATTGAACTGTTTGGATTTATTCTCCTAAATTGGCTTATATGGTCCTTGATGACACTCTTCCACTTAAACCTTTAGTGCCTCCACAGGGATGCTCAGCTGTGAAACTGTCCAACTAGATGGTCTCTTTCAGTCTTGCAACAGTATCTCTCCCTCTCTCCATAAAATGGGAATGGTTATTATTCACTCCCTGGTTTACCATAGCACCTGGGTGCTCTTGCCTGCTAGACAGCTGGAAACTGTCACAAGAGATGCTGTTCTCACAGAAGCATTTCTAGGCTCAGTCAGATATTGTTTGTAAAGCAGATGGGAAACCTCAGAAGAACAGCACTACAGCAACAGAAAGCTCATTTTCTGCTAGGAAATTTTTGTTATTGGCTGATGTTTTCATCAGGTGACTTCACATCCCAGCGAGACCACATGCCAGGACACTCTAATAAAGGTTTTTTTTAACTGACTTCCATTATTGGAGTTCTACAGCTTTACTTCCCAACAGTGACTGATAGCCCCAGGTCACTTTAAAAATCTCTGCACTCCCAAATTGCACGGCAGAGAGAGCATCTGAGAGCAGTAGAGATCAGGGCTCACACCTCCAGTGACAACAAAAGCCCTCCTAGCTCTGTCACACAGAAAGCCTTTCTAGAAAAGACTGTTCCACCACTGAGGAGCCACTCACACATGAACCTCTCATCTTCACTTGTGCATCTGAGTCACTTTCCATGCAAAGGATTGGCTGGATTTCCCTCAGGGGCCACACACCCCCAGCAGCAGCAGCTGGCCTTAGGGAAGAGAATGCTGCACTGCCCTGTGTGCAAGGACTTGGGAACAAACTTCAGAGGATGCTCACACAGGCTGAGCACAAATAATTTCAGTGGCCATTTCTAGAGGAACTCACACAGGTCAGTTAGCAGGAGAGTTAGATTCTTGGTGAAAAGCTGATGATTTTACTCTGTTTGCTCAGTCACAACAAGCACCGTGCATGGTATTACAATAGACTGAAGAGCTTCACACTGTTTTTGGGACTGCTGTAAAGTTGTTCATACCACAACACTGTTTTTCCTTCTCCCTCTAACTGTATGTGACATATCCCACTTCAGCATGTGACCCCCAGCACAAAGTCATCTGCTGCTTGAAGGGAAGGTGTAGTAACAACCAAGAGCCAAATCCTGCACAGGCAACAACGTGTTACTGTAAAAGATGCCTCAGTCTTGATGACACAACCAAAAGGATGTGGGTCATAGAAAGGAAGAGCGTATGTCTCCAAATCTGTCTTTTAATGATTTCACACTTACCCCAGTAACTGTCCAAGTAACATGATTCTGGCAGTCATTAACAGTTCTGCTATTAAGGATGTGTGCCACCAGCTTAGGCTAAAGCTAAGTACACAAGCAAGTCACTCATGTTTCTCCACTACATAAGCACAGGTCTCCCACCTCACAGCAAAGGTCCCATCCTCACTGCATCAAACACATGAAGTTACTATATTATGAATAACTTAACAGGAAGGCATGTCCAAGTTTAACTTGTTTTAGTAGACATGATTCAAAACTATGCCTGTTAGAAGCAGAAATAATTTATTGAAAAGGCCTTTCAATATTTGAGTGCTTCAGCCCTATTTTCCAAGTGACTTATGCACTAAGAAACCTAGATAGACATTTCCAAATCATAGTTAAACTCATTGGATATTTCAGAAAAATTTTGTCCCTTAATCTTTTTTGTAAATAACATCCTTGTGACAAATAGCTCCCTACTTTGTGTTAGTTCCTACTTCTCACCAACATGTCACTGTGATTATGATCTCTAATGAGCTTCTAAATTGTATCAGGGCATTCCACATTGATGAGCTACATTCAGTAACTACTTCATTCTTCAAACTGAAAATACCCTGCAAGATGCTGAATGCTCTCAATTCCCACTGCATAAAAGGTGAGAAACTGGTGGGTTGGGGTTTTTTTGTTTGTTTGTTTTTTTCACTTTTTATTCAAGGAAACCCAAGAACTTTAAGAATGAGACAAAGAAATTTGAGCCCACCTGCTTCACACACTGAAAATCTTTAAAGATGGGGGACTTTCTCTTGATGCACAGCACCAAAGAGGCAGCATGCATTTCTATAAAGTTATAGGACAGTGGAAAAAAGCATAACAAAAAGCTCTAGAGAAACTTAGGGGTTTATTTATGTCGATTTAGAGTTTAAAATGAAGGCTAGTTTAGGTGATTTATGTAAGTACTCAGGATCCTGTACCAACTTAGTTCCCTCATGCTGTCAGGATCCAGCACCTGCACTTTTTCACCTAATGACCATACTAGAACACTTAAGGCACTAGTGAAACTGCAAAGTTAATAGTAACAAGCAAGAATTGCTACCTTTGCTATCAGAAACTGGTTTCACAGCTGTGAAACGCAGCCCTGCAAATGCACACTTACCTCAGTTGGCAATCTCTAGAAAACTTAGATCTCTCAGAGCCACATTCTTTTTCATTCTTCAGGCAGCTGAGACAACATGTAGCACAACAACAGCTCTGCTCAATGTCCTTATTAAAACTTGCTCATAACATGCACATCTTTCATAACTCACCTTCCCTGACCAGAAAAGGGGACACTGTATGCTCAGTCAGTCCTCTCTCAGAAAAACAAAGATGGAAAACAGCAGATTTTTGACCGGATGTACAAATAATCTTTCATGAGATTAGCAACAAAATGATGACTCCTTGCTGATGACTCACCTTTACTTTTTGCTTCCATTCATCAAGGTTCCTGTGACACAGCCAATGACAGTTGAAACCCGTAGGGTTTATTTATAATACATGATTTACAGGGGGTATTTCTTATTTCCTGAAGAGCTGATAAGCAGTTACCACATTTCAAGCACAGAGTAGCTGTGTTTTGCCTGTGGCTACTCTCTATGGCCAGCCTCTCACTCTGTGCCTGGGAAGTAACTTCAAACCTACCAGGATGAAATGTGCTGTGCACAGTAAATATGGGAATAGTTATTGTCATTGCTGTGACTCCCCTGGTACAGCTGGGCTCCTAGACACTGCAGTAGAGTGGCTTCACAGACTAGAATGTGGCAGCAGGACACAGTCTGAATCTGTGGTTGTCTGCACGGATGGTAAGCTGTACGGTTGCTACAGGTGGCAGTTACCCCCCTTTGCTGATGCCTGCACACAGGCTCTGCAACCTACGCTCTATTGTTTGTCTGCAGGAGCAATTCATCCTACCCAAAAGCTGACACCTACATTTGTTATGAACTGTGTCTTCATCTCCTCCATCACGCAGAAAGACTAACTCACTGTAAATGTTTACCAGCTAGATGTCAAGTCTAACAAAATGATGCAGTAAGGCACACTTCAGCCCCTTCTGCATACACAGGGATGCACAATTCACCTTTCCTAGCCAAAATCTGGATAACTGACCATTTCTTAATATTACCTCAGTATTAAGAAGTGCTAGAGTGCTAGGCAGATAGCAAGGAAAATACTGAAAACCTGGGCAGAGACTGCAATGCATTCCTGGAAGGGAGAAACATTGCTGGCACAAATGTAGCTGGTAATGAGTTCCCATACAAACTGTGTTTCCAAGGATAAAAGTGGAAAAAGCAAGTGACAACTCTAATTGCAGAGCAGTAGACTGGTTCCAAATGAACCCTGTTCAACTGAAACATCTGCCTGTTCTTTTCCCAGCTGACAGCATCTCCCATTTCTTTTGGTCTGTGTGGACCAAGTACCTTCCCAAGTCCATCATGACTCTGGCTCACTCCCTGAGGTGCAGCTGATTCCAATAATTCTTAGCTAGGTTGAGAGCACAAAGGCCTAAATGAGCAAAATGAAAAAAAAAACCAACCAAAAAAACAACAACCCACAACAAATAAATGCTCCCAAGCAGAGGGAAACAGGACAGCACAGTATAGGCAGGGAACAGATAAGGGCTATATGCTGCATAGCTTGTGTGTGCCACAAGGCATCTTTGTGTATGTCTAAGCAAGTTGTCTGTGAGTCACCCAGGTGAGCACACACTGACTCAGGAAATTAGTTAGCCAGTGAATTAAATGGTATCTTCTTTGCAGATCCTCAGTAGAGATTCAAGCACCTCCCACTCTGAACACAGAATCATAGAATCATTCATGCTTCAAAACAAGTATCTTTTGCTATGATGGTCTTGTAATCAAGAACAAAAGCTGCTTCCAAGCAGAGACCAAGGAGCACTTCTCAGACTAGCCAGGCAAACAGCGGGTCAGTAAAATAAGTGTAAGCTCCCACTTGCAGCTGGCTGCCTGCACACCAGCCTGTTTTCTCTGCTGGCAGAGGGAGAGTTGGGCAGGTGCCCACTGGAGTCTGTATGAGTAGAGATGCTCAGGCCAAGATGCTGCAGAGCCATCACAGCAGATGCTTTCTAGAAGACACAAATCCACATAGGAATTGCATGCAGGACATCACCAAGGAAATATACTCATAATGGAGACAAAGGTGTCCTCTAAAAGCAAGGGGCACATTGCTAATGGTGCTACAGAATAGCCTAGAGAGATCAGGCTTGATTGGGCACTGTTTTCTAAACATCACAGACAGTAAAGGAATAGAAGAACTCAAGTCACCATCTCATAGATGGAAATCTGAAAAATCAAGTGACCAGTTTCCTGCCAGGTGTCATGCAGGAAATAATGGTGGTTTTCACGTTATCAAGTCTTTTTCTGCAATCAGCCTTTGAGCCTTAACCACAAGGTCAGCCTTACTTTTCCAAAGACACCGGAAAGACACACCGGAACGATCATCCTTGCTCCCATAAACTATTTCGCTTCTTGTTTAGCTTCACTGAACAAAATTTTATTTTATAATGCCTTTTTTTTTTTCAGCCAAGAGACCACAAATATCCAAAAATAATACTAAAATAATGCAATATCACAATGACAGTTTAGTACCCTATGTTTTCCCTGCCACTGTTCCTGTATGGCAACTGCATATATTCCCCAAAATGATTGCTTAAGTATGACATTATCTGCATCCTGCTAAGTTGATCTGTACAGGTATATTCAACAGTAGCCTTGGTTAACAGAATTACCACTTTCAAGGCATCAAAATTATCAAACACTTATACAGCTTCTTCGTCTCTAGGTGAAGAGACACTATCCCTCCTGTCTGTGGTAGGCAATTGCATTTACTGCTCTGACAACACCACCACTTGAAATCTGGAATCCCAGAAAACACTGCTCTACTTCTGTCCTAACTATTCAACAACAGGAAAAGAAAAGCATAATCTCTTCAACTACTGAAAACAAGACATTAGTACTACTTGCTATGTAGTACAAGTTCAACTTCTTTTGAAGTGCTGAGAAATTGAGGGAAGGGTAATTCAAAGTCATGAAAATGTAAATATCAGTTAAGATAGATCAACTCTATCTCACTCCTGTCTGAAGGCCAGTACAGTCACACCAGTGCAGAAAACACCACTTATCTTCCAGACAGGTGGAGGAACTATTCACACAAATAGGGCAAGTAAGACTGACGTCTGCCTGAGTTAGCAGTATGGTTCAGTGAGTAAATAGACAATGACTCAGCTGGCAAACACCCACAAGCCCTCTTCCTTCCCAGCACACTCTGACAGCAGACAGAGGGAAGACTGACTGTGGTAGGAATCCCAGGCTACATTGTGAATTTGGGTTTTTACCAAGCACAGCCCCCTTGGAAGGTTTGACAGGAGTTTGAATTTTTTGTTGGAAAGTTTTCAGTAACTTATAATTACTCAAGGCAGCAGAAGCCAATGCCACAACCAAGTTTAAACTCTCTAAGTCCAAAGCACATAATATCTTTAAGCCAAAGAAGGAAAACTATCCAGTAAATTAGGTTGGAAAACACCTCAAATGGTCCAATCTCATGCTCAATGCATGGTAAACATCAAGTTCAGAGCAAAGCTCAAGGCTTTGACTCATGATGCCTTAAAATTCCTCAAGGGTGCAAACTGCATCTCCCTTGGTTGCTCTGCCCCAGTGTTCAGCTGGTTTTGTGGTGACAAGTTTTCCCTACATCCTGCTGCCAGTGCCCAGCATGGTGCTACCTCCCATCCCAACCTTAGGCACTCAACCAGGCTATCACACAGTCACCTGAGTAGCTCTTCACCTTGCAAGCACTCCTGCCTGTGGAGGGCAGGCCACTCTGCTCTACCCTTCCCACCTGCCTCTGCCCTGGAAAGCCCACATCTAGCCACTGCAGCATTACTCCCACCTCCAAGGTTCCCACACAGCATCCTGGACTGGCAGGGACAAGGTGAGGCTTTGCTTCTCCCATGCTTGCTATGCCATAATGATCTGCTTATAGTTTTAAGGCAAGCATTCCCACACAGCATCCTGGGCTAGCAGGGACAAGGGGAGACTTTGCTTCTCCCACACTTGCTATGCCATAATTATCTGCTCATAGTTTCAAGGCAAGCAGTCCTCTGAACTGTTTGACTCCTCCTTAGGACTCTGTAGCAAACATCACCCTGCCCTACGTGCTCAGCAGCAAGCTTCACTCCACACTCCCCTCCCTTGCTACCAGGATAGTAGGCATAATGACCCAAATGAAGAGAAAGAGACTTTCTCCAGCTGCCACAAGGCACAAGCTGCCAACCTGCCCCATATGGGAGCCTACATCAACCTCTCATGGCAGCTCCATCTCCAGCCATCTCTCCTCCCTTGTGCCCTGGCGCTTACCTGCATGCAGGCCTCCAGAAAACCTCCACAAAAGGTCTGGCATCTTTTTGTCTACCCCTCCTGGTACTAAGCACCCACATCACCTCCTCCTCCAGCTCTTTTCTCTACAGGGCTTCCACAGGCCCAGCCACAGCCACCCCTGTGCCAGGGACTGGGTCTTCCTTAGAGCAACTTGGGTCCCAGCACCAGCACCTTCTACCCAGGGTTCAGGGACAGCTGACCACCAAACCACCCTGTAGAACCCCACTGCACCTTCTTGAAGCAGTATTTCTACCTATTCTTGCTCTGCAAACCTCTAAAATCACTGTGTGCTGAACCCCAGGAGCATGACTCCCTCTCAGCAGGAACATCATGTCCCCTAGGTGATAACCAGAAGGAAGCCTCAGGCTTCAGCCTTTATAATCACAGACCCATAATCAGGGAACACCTAACAGCTGTTGCTGGCTGCAGGTAGCCCCAGAAGCAAATCAGAGCAGTCACCACAACCTATGGAATGCAGAATCTTAATGAAAAGATAAACTACCAAATCCCACAAAAATCTTCTTGGGGACAGAAAGGGAGAAAAATTAAAAAAAAACCAAAAAACCAAAACATCAAACCCCACAGATGTTTCCTTAAAACACCATGCAAGAAAAAAACTGCCAAAAACTGCAAACCCAAAAGCCTGTTTCAAACTTATAAAAGCCCCCATCTATACAAACAAGATAAATAAACAAACTCCAAAATTAGGGACCCTCCTTGAATTATGCATGGAGAAAAAAAAAAAAAAGAGAACAAAAGGAGAAAGAAACATCCAAATATACTGCCAGAAAAAGTGGAAAGGAGTGGGACTGTGCTCCAAGAACCACAGGGGAAAAAAAAAAAAAGAAGATTAAAAAAGCACCAACAATTATGCCATCAAGGAAATATCCTCTGGTGAAAAAAACCCCATTGGTGGAAAATTCTTCCCCCTCCCCAAACTACCAGCCTCACTAAACATTAATTTCTACTGAGCTTACCCTTCCTTGCTTAATTGTCTCCCCAGCAGATGAACCCCCATCAGCAGACAGTATAACCTACAAGAGGTAAAGAAAACTAAGAAACAGACCCAAATCCCAATGAGCGTTTGGTTGGACCCTAAAATGGGTTATGTTTGATCAGGGTTTTGGCATGCTTTATTACAACACGGAGCTGTAGGTAACCAGCTGCGAGTGTATCCTTGCTCTAGGTCTCTTAAAAGCTTACATTTCACTGAGCCATTTTTAAAGGAGATACACGGGACATCAGCAGCATTTACAGGAATGAGTTTCACACTCTAACATGATGATAATGCTGATGGCAAATGGGATCTGTGTGTGGCCTGCATGTTGTTCAGCAGTGCCCAAACCCCCGTGCAAACACCACTACCAGGTTTCAGATGCTGCCTGCTGGTGTTTTGAAGCACAAAGCTCTTCGTGACTGTAACTTGACGACGGTTGCATGCCGGAAGAACACTGCACAGATGACTTCATGAAACAAAATTAAGAGTCATGCATAAGAAAGGACATTGCCACAGCTCTGGTGTAATTAGGAACCATCATCATCAAATACAGGAAATTGGCACATCTGCTTTTTCAGGCTCTTGATCCAGCAGTGGCTTGTGCATGCTGTCAGGGGGAGTCCTGCTGCAGCTCACTAGCCCTGCAAAGCTGTCTTTGCATAAATATTTACATAATTTCCCTCAAACAGCAGTATAAGCAGTTATAATTTATCCTCCCAATTGTTATTTTCTCTTTCCTCAGCTAGGAAATAAAAACCTGGCTTCACAGCATAACGTTCTCTTTCTCCTCTCCTGTCCCAAAGAGGACAGGCCAGGTAGGTAAACATTAGTCACTTTTTAACCACTATAACCCAAAATAGAAAAAAGTTACATTTCTGCTTGGATGTACCCTAGAAGGGATTTGATTCTTCTCCACTTGGGAGTCAATTATAAAACTGTTGCAAACTAGGTGGCTGCAGAATCAAGAGCTATTTTGTACCTGCTTATGTTTTTTTTTCTTCATATACCTACTCACGGAAGTGTTGTCCTTTTTATGGGACACATTGTTCTCCAGTGAGAGTTCCATTCCTCCATCTCCTCTAGTTGTGTCGTCATTTCCTGAGAAGACCAAAAAGGGTCACTACAACTCTAGAGTTGTGCTAAAATCACAGCCTAAGTTATCTCTCAGTGCTGCTCTGCACCCTCCTTGGGCAGAGAGAGAGTTTGATGTTTACTATCACACCTTTTTTACTATCCTTGTGATGGTTTGCACCAGGACAGCACAATCTTTCCACCTTTCCTCCTTTGTTTTCATTTCCTCTGAGGAAATGAAATACCTGGGTATAGTGGAAACAAACAGCTCTAAAAACATGGAAACAGCTCTGAAAAAGTGGAAACAAACAGATCTGAAAAAGTGGAAACAAACAGCTCTGTGCCACTCACAGGGAACTGGGCAGCAAATAATCACATAAAAAAATTAGGGAGCTTTCTCCGCCTTTGCTGAGACTGGGAATGAGTACCACATATTATCCCTGGCTCTTCTGGTCACACAGTAGTGACATTACTCTGTACTCTCACATTTATAGCTTCTCTCATCCAACGTATTGCTAATATTTAGGTTTTCTAGTTCCTGGAATTGAAAGGGTTTTCTTTCCCTGTGTTTCTCTGCGTATTTTCAGTGGGTATTGCAAATTGTTTAATGATGTTGGAAAGGAACAACTCTTCAGGAATTCTGAACTTGCATAATTTCCAGCTTTTTCTAGGCAGATATTTTCCATCTGGATGATACATGCAACAGAACACTAACACTAGAGTTCCTGTGTTACTTAATGCTATCCTTTTTATTTATTCATGTATACACTAATTTACAGAATGAGCATAGACCACTAGGCTACATCTGTAAAGGGGCAAAAGGGTTTTTATTGCTAACCCTCCAGGAGGTAGCTCTCAGTGGCTACTGCATACTGTATAACACCTGGAGTCATCCTGGTTTCTCTTTCCTTTTGCAAAGCATGAGACTTCAATGTGTTGTTTATATCCTGTGATGGGAGAAGAAAAATAATTTCCTATGAGCTGCCTTGAGTCAAATTCTGTTTTAAGCTATAACTGCTCAAGTGTTCATATCAGCGTCACTGCTGTCCTTTGGTTCATACAGCTCGGAGTGTCTCAAAGCGTTCATTGGCTGGTGCCTGCCACCATGTTATCAGAAGATGTCGCTTTGAAGCAGGGAAGTGGAATGCTGTACTCTCAGCAGGCATCTCTGGAGCTGTGAAAAGGACCAGGGTGTCCTCAGCTCTCCTGTTTTGCTCTGCTCCTGTAGCATGTGGCAGAATGACAAATCTGAACCTTAATATTTAGTTAATCAGAACTGCAGCCACACACGCACAAGTTTAATCTATCCCAACCAAAACTCTGGCAATCATGGAACCTCCTGTAGAAAGCAGTTGTACAGAGGTATCCTCAACCAGAATTAATTTTAACAAGCAACAAAGACCTCCTGACCCTATGTATTCTATAGAAATGCAGCCCCTGTGGTTGTTTCCCACTGCTTGACTTTGGCTAAGCCCAGTGGTCCTTTCTTCTCCTGCTGAGGTCATCTCACCCGAGTGATAAAATATTTCCCAACACCAAGCACCATCTTTCTGCTGCCACATTAAAAAGTACCCAAGGGCAGGGCTGGGCTTACAGCCAGGTTACATTGAAGTGGCAGGTTGGATTTTTACTCAAAATATAATACTTCTGAAATACACCGCATTTGGTTTGGCACAAACACGGTTCGCCTAAGGTCTTCCCAACCAGTCTGGGCCAAAAAGGAGGTGTGAGTGGGTGGATCCCCACATGTGGGGAAATCATCTGCAAGTGCTGAGGAAAATGAAAGTTGTATAATCTCATATGTGTTTTAAATTGTACTGTTTACTACTGGGCAGTAAACTTATGTTCATCTGTGCATCAACCTTCCACATGAAAACTTCCGCTTCTATTGCTGTGTTGTTTTTAAGTTGCATTTAAGTGTTCTGTTTTAATTGACTATGGATTTCACTGCTCTAGAGTAACTTTCATTCTCTGTATTTGCTGCAAGCAGAAGAAAAGGATCCTTGAAAGAAGTACAAATGCTCCTTTTCTGCCTTGTGAATCTGACATAGCCAAAATATGACCCTTTAGTATCATGTGAGAACCCCCAAACCAAAAAAAAAACCCACCACCTGAGTTGTTGTTCTCTGTTCATTTATCCAAGCACATAAATCCAGCATAGCCTTACATCTTATGATGGATATTATAATCTGCCAGGCTCAAGCTGTCCACTTTCTAAAGCTTTCTAAATGCCATGCAGCTATGAGACAGGTGATGACATAAAGAATGAACATGCTTGCTTGAGTAGATTGGTCCTCCAAAGCCAGGACGTGTATGACCTGATGGTCCTGCAATGGCAAGGGCACAGACTCATCACTGCAGTCTCTTCCTATGGTGTAGAGCTCGCTATGGGTTATGTGTCCATAAGACAAATAGTGCCAGAGCCATCTTTCTTTCCCCAGATTGAACAGTGGACAGAAATGGAACAAAACCCTATCATTTTCAAAAGGTAGGAAAAGTCTGAAAGGGACCAGTTGTCATTAGGCACTTCAAGAAGTTTTAAGTATGCTACATTTTGGAAGACAATTATTTTACCTTGCCTCTCCAAATGCAGTCAGCTTTATACATACCAAATGCATGTGAAGACTGCTTCTTCCTGGTTCCTCTATTTTCCATGCTGTCATGGCTGCCAGTAAATACTGTGGTGCAAAAAAACCCACTGTAAAGCAGGTCCTTGTGTGAGCTCCACTCAAGACCAAGGGGATGTTGAGTGAGGGGAAGCTGTGGTTACTCCAGTTGCGGAACCAATACACAGAACCACTAGGGGACTCCCATGGCGTGGGTGCAGAGGTCTGCAACTGGCCTTGGTCCCTTGGTACAGGTAAGAGCATGAGGAATCCCCTTCCTCTGCTGCAACATGGTCTTTCTCTCTACACTGGCAAGCTACTGACACCCCATTGATGCTCCTTGGATATAAGCATCTCCATACGCACTGGAGGGAGCAGCACAAGGGTCCAGTTTAAGTAACATCTTGCAGCATTTCTCCGCATAGCTCCATGAGTCTGTTTTTCTGATGGTTTTGTGTATAAACAGTTGTCAGGGCACTCACATTTCCCCGAACTGCACTTCCTGTGTTGATGTCCACATAGTAAAAAACGCCTGCCTTGGTGGGGCTGGGCACTGCAGTGTAAGTTTTACTCAGCTCTGTGGTGGTGAAGAAGGAAGAGAAAGAGGTGAGTGAGCCACAGTCATCTAATGAGTTCTGAGAACTGGGAAAAGAAGACCCCAGGCCATTGTATGTATTAAGCCAAACACATGTAAATAGCTTTGAGCTACTGCCAGGTACTTCCATCCCTGTCTCCCTCTCATCTATCCATTCTGGCAAAACAGGCTGGATTTATCTGTCACCTCAGCAGAAAGCACAGACTAAAAGAGGAATTCACACACTTGGAAACAAGAAATGAGCAAACCCTGGCTACCACAGATCCCCAACTGGTAGGGATATCTTGTTCCAAAAACAGTTGGTCGCATTCACTTGAAGTAAAATTTCCAACAGCTGGATAACATGACACGTACTCCCAGGCGAGGCAAGCACTCCTGGGGCTCAGGGCTGACTCGTGCAGCTCTGATGGCCAAAGTGCAGCTTGTTTTGGAAAGCCTCGGAATCCTGCTCTGCCATATCACACGCCTCTGCAGGGAGAGGGAGAGGCCGGCGCTGTGCAGCGTTTCTGAGATATAATGGATTATTTCTTGGGCCTTTGTCAAAGCACAGGCTGCTCGGTCCTTAATCTTCCGTGTTTCATGCATCCACGGGGACTGTAAAATATTGCTTACTTACCCTTTAGCCTTGCTAGCTCAAAGACATTAAGAACTTCATGAGCCAGATCTTCGGCTGACATAAATCACAGTTGGTCCATGGACTTTTGTGAAATTTCCAAATTGCATCATACTGAGGTTTAGCTTCGCACTGGATCAGCACAGAGGAGGCATTCTGATACGGATGTGTCAGGTCAGAGCTCTGCGCCTGCAGGAAATCATCCAAAGATGGCAGGAAATCAGATGAAATGGAAGATCTCTGGCAGGCTGCCTTTGACTATGACTTTCCCAGCTCCTCTGGAAGGGGTTTAAGATCTTTTTTGGAGCAGATGATGTGTGTGATTCACCTACAAGGCCTGTGAGAGCCATATGATCCTCATTAGGTCATTGTCTTAGTTAAAAAACAATTCTGTCATGTGCAGATGAAACTTTCTCTGGTAGACTAAGATTTGCAGATAGGTCAGTACTGAATTCGAAGTGCTTGTGATTTTGTGTGTCTATTTCACATACTTCATTTTTGTAAAGCACTTTTCAGTCATCCCATTCCAACTTCCCGACAGAGCCACTTAATCTGTTTTATTTGCACTGAGAGCAACATGAAAGTACATAGAAAGGAAAAAATATATTCTAACCAATACATATTCAACATTAAATTTGTTCAAGGCTTAATCTACGACACAAGACTGCACGTGGGAATGCTGACAGCAATCTGCTATCCTCATTCTTTCTATAAGAAACAGTACTTGTTTAAAGACTGAGGTTGTTCAAAAGTCTGCAGCAGGCAAAACAGAAATAATTTGTTTGATCTGACAGTAGTGGGACTATATTGTGACCCAATTTAACAAGAAAATACTTGAAAATTCTGTGTGGGGTCCTGTCGCTCCAACAAGCAATTCAGCATGGCAAAGCTGTCTGTTGGAAGTGACAAGGAGAAGATGGATGTTAAAGATATCAACTTTGCCAGTTTACCGCTGGCGTGACTGACACAGGATTCTTCTTCTTATATTTTATCATGCATGAAGAAAAAAGATGTTGACTGAGCGATCCTCTACAAGGATAACGAATACCAGTCCCCCCCATATTGTGTATTTTTCTCACCTATCAATGATGCACAATCTGCCTGGACTCTTCTGAGCAGTACACCAGCTTTTACATCCATTGTAAAACAGACATTCTGTCACAGAAGCTTGCAATAAGCTGTGCTTTTCAAATAGCCACATCACTTTAGTTTTTGTCAGAGAGAAATACAATGCATTTCTCCTTAAAACTTTCTTTCAGTAACCCCTTCTGTATAAAAAATGCACTTTGTTTCAATTCTTAGTACGAAGGACCACCTGCTGTAAGACATGGTCTTGTGGTTTAGTAGCTGTGCGGCTAGAAAATGTATGTATTTGTTATATAAATCCTAATAGGATCATTGCCCAGATTCTCTCCTGTATTCCCTGTGTATCAGGCCTGCTACAGCACTTGGAGGCTGTGCGTTGCAATGCCTACACTTAGAGCTCTTCTTGCAGTGAGGTTTCTGAAGCATCCATCACCTCTGTATAATGCCAACATGATGCCCTGCAGGATAAAAGGGAAATGTAAATAAGATTGTCAGCCTAAGAAATGTGATATTTACTATGAGAAAAAGGAAAAGAGAATCTTGGGAACAAATAGTAGGGTTCCAGGTAATATCCTCTATACAGCCCCATAAAACAGGAATTTAATAAAAGCCACAAGGCCATGACAGCTTACTGCCAGTCACAAACTCATACTGACTCATGAATACTTTATTTGGCAGGTGATGGAGGAAATCAGTAATTTCTGGGGATTTTTGTCTTGGTAAATTGCTTACCCTCTGACTACTTCCATTGCAAGCCGGAACTGTCAGATTCTGAAGGAAAAGTTTTGGGGTTTTTTGTCATAAGGCACAGGGCACCTCTGAACTTTGTTTTATCCTCCCACAGCTGGACAGCCTTATTGACTCATTGCTCCTGTGACTGATGTTACAATGGGAGACAGGCTTTTCAGAGCTCTAGCAAATTATTTTGCTAGTAAAACATAACACATTATGAGAAACACTCCTGAGTTTGGGCCTAACTTGAAGTTTCCTGACATCTGTGGTACTCAAGAGCCCCGTGTCTTGAGCTTCCATGCATCGCAGCAGTGAACGCACTCCACTGTAAATCCAAACTGCTCAAAGTAGATGCTATTAAAACAAAGCACTGGGCACAAAAATGGTGAAAGAAAGAATAATCTTTTTTTTTTTTTTTTTTTTTTCCCCCAGATCCTCTTAATTGTTTGTCACATAGAACTCATGGCAAAAACTTCAGAAGAGAAACAAAGAAATAGAGGCTAGATGTTTATTTTTAACTTACAAGATAATTTTGGTTTAGGCAGTTTGTCATATGACTAAAATTTTTCTTCACAGAAAATTCAGGCATCTACTTAGCCTTTAGATAATATTTTAAGATTATTAAGCACATTTGAACTTCCTGTGAAAATCTGAAACCACAGATGGAAAAATCTGAAAGATAATATTCTCACAGCATAAAGTGACGCTTTCTACAGTGCCTCATGTTTACTGTGAAGGATCCAGCTTATGCTTCAAACCAAATGTCTGCTCTATATTTAGTTTTGCGAAGTCTATTGTAAATCAGTACGTGTTGGTGGTTACCACATGCACAGTCCCAGAGCAACAGTTTGGATATATTGTAGAAAATGGCTAACTTGCATGGCAGCATGGTTTGCAACAGTTTTTTAGATGGCTGCTGGTTTAGAAAAATGTTCAGCACCCCGGCAAACAACTAAAATGAACGCTCAGAAAGTGAACAACTGATTTAATAATTCATTAAAAAAAAAAAAAAAGTTAAATCTCATAGGGGTAGTTGACACACAGTGACTTAATGGATAGGTTGAGCATCAAATCCCAGCGAGGAAGCAGTTCAGAGAAATGTATGAGGCGACATGCCTGCCCTCCCAAAGTAAGAAAAGCTTGGAGAGCCACAGGTCTTGTTTTAATTATGAGTTTTCATTGTCAGCATGGAATAAGGTACTTCTAGTACGTTGCAAACAGTTTTGTCAGCTCTTGTGGACTTTTAAAATTTGCACAAACCGAGGCGAACCCCGGCTACGGGTGGGCTTCATCCAGCCGCGGGAGTCTCGGCCCCGCGAGGCTGCACGGCGAGCCCTCACACCTCCGAAAGTCCTCTCTCTCCGTCCGGTTCCTAATCGCTGCTCTTCGAAGCTGGGCTGGCCTTGCGAGAGAGGAGAGCACAGAATCATACGGAAAGCAGCCATTTCTGGTCCTCGCTCCGGCCGGGAGCCTGCCCCGGCACCACCTTTTCAGGGGGTGGGGGGAGGCTTCCAGCGGGGCTCGGCCGCCGGGGACGCGAACCCGGGGTCAGCCGCGGGCCGCCAGCGAGGCCGCCGCCTGCTGGGGAGGTGCCTGGGGCGGTGGAGCGGGGCGGGGGGGTACACGACACGGGGACGCCGCGAGGTCGCCATTGCCGAAGTCGCGGGTGGCCGCCGCAGCCGTGGGGGTGAGGGGAGGCGGGCCGCGCCACACAGGCGCAGAGGGGCGCGCCGAGCCCGCCCGGACCCGGCCCCCGCCTCAGGCACCGCCGCCGTCACTGACGGGCGGGGAGGGCCGGGCCAGGCCGGGCGAGCCGCGGCGGCGGACGAGGCGCGGCCACTTCAGCACCGCCCGCGCCCGCAGAGCGGCAGGACCATAGCGCCGGGCCCTCTCGTCCCCTCAGCGCCGCCGCTGCGTCCTGCCGTCCCGAAGCCCCATGGCGGGGCCCGTGCCGCGGGGGCGCCTCGGCCCGCGCTGCCTGGCACTGCTGCTGCTGCTGCCCCCACTGCTACCCGCCGCCCCGGCTCCAGAGGGGCCGTCGTGCCACGGCGCTTTCGACATGTACTTCGTGCTGGACAAGTAAGGCGAGCGCGGGGGGCCGGCACGGCCGCTACCTCTCTCCGGTCGCGGCTTTTGTTCCCGGCCGCGCGCGGCCGTTGGAGCCATCGCGGGGCCGAGGGGAGCCGGGCTGTGGCGGTGTGCGCGCCGCCGCGGCCGTTACGGGCTGTAACGGTCGCTCCGGGCCGTAACGGCCGTTACGGGCTGTAACGGCTGCCCAGGAGAGCGATGGCGGTGGAAGCGGGCGCTCAGCGGACGGGGGTCGGTAGCCGACGGCTGGGCTGTACCGTCCGTGGTGGGGAGGCTCACAGAAAGTTTTCGGCTCTCTCGGTGCCCTCGCTGCAGAGTCGCGGGGTCGGGGCGTCGGGGGTGGGTTTAGTTTCCCCGCCACCCGTGTCCGTGGATATTGTGAAGTTTCCGGGGAACAGGGTTTTAGCGAAGGTCTGTGTTCCGCCCGAAAGTACATCGGTGGACATTTTTGAGGCATCCCGAGCAACAGGCAGCGTCTGCCACCCCTCCCCCTCAACAGCTGTTGATGATCATGTTTTTCGTGGGGAAGTTTGTGCATAACAGATCGCCGTCGGCATGCTCCGCGTTTTCGGGTGGAGTGGGAAGAGGAAAGACTTAGATTTGATAGAGTGGCTATTTGAACTGATGCTGCTGGGCCTCACAAGAAGTTATTAATGTGTTTTTTCCATCTGGTGTGCTGTTTAATGTATGCAGTTTGCCATGCCTTAGCTTGACAACCCCCCCAAAAAATCACAAGCAAGTTCCACCATGAGCCAGGGTTGGTGCTAACTTGAAATAATTCGAAAAGCAGAGTGCTGTATTGGCTAATTTCTCACTGAAATTGTCATCCTCCTTGCTTTCCTTAAATAAGGCCTACTAATAGCTTTTGCTTTCTTTTCAGATCTGGAAGTGTAGCACAGAACTGGCACGAAATATTTGATTTTGTAAACCAACTGACAGAAAGATTTGTGAGGTACGTTCTTCTCCTTGTGACATCTATAATACTGGGATATGTTGGAAAAAAACCCTCATGCTTTTGTAAACTAAGTAGATATGTTTCATAAACATGTTAAGA
The DNA here is from genome assembly GCF_963082525.1 of Nesoenas mayeri. Lineage (NCBI taxonomy): Eukaryota > Metazoa > Chordata > Aves > Columbiformes > Columbidae > Nesoenas > Nesoenas mayeri. The sequence goes on from NC_137540.1 coordinate 25,557,114, forward strand.
GTTTGGCTTCTAGTGCCTAAATTGCTGGAAAATATTGGAAACTTCACATTCTCATGTTTGGAACTCAGTAAAAAGGTGGTAATATGCATATTTAAATACTTAGTCTCTAAAATTACTCTCACATGTTATTTTATTTTTAAGGTTTTTTCCTATAAGCCACATGCCTCATTTCTGCTAGAGTATTTCTTGTTTATTGCTTTTAGACATCTATATAAAGAAGGCAATCTGAATACATAACCATATATTTGTAAATATATGGTGAAGGTCAAAAGGGAGTGTTTTTCAAGTGTAGACAAACATACAGGAAGTTTGTCCCATGTTAATAGTATGTATGTTATACATATATGTAACCAATTTTGTCTGTAAGTGGTTGGCAGTATTGCTGCCATCAAAATAGCTGTTGTAAATACAGGCTAACTACTCTGTACAAACAGTTGAAAATTACTGTGATGCAGCATTTTGCTTTAAATAGCAACAAAACCCGCCCCTCCCCCCCCGCAACCCCACAACAAACCAAACCAAACAAAAAACAAACCCAAAGGAAGACCCCCTAAAACACACAGACATAGATGATGTGGTACTTTTTGCTAACGCAAATGAAGTGCAGCAGGCAAGTATAAACTTGGCTTGCTAGTAAAGGGATAGAGTTAGGCTTGTGCAATTAAATATTGCTTAGATCCATCTTGTAAAAAGCAAATCTTCTGTAAACCAAGTGGGTAACATGAACATTTGAAAGTTATTTTATAAGCTTTAGAATTTAAAAAAAAAAAAAAAAACCCAAATAAACTAAGGAGACCAAAGCAGCACTTCTTTTCAGTGAGTAATGAAAAAATGCATTTACCCCCACTGAAAGGATGCTGCTAGTCCAGGGTAAATCTTTCAGTTCATCATCTCATACTTCAAAATGACATTAAATGACACTCCCTTTTGCAACAGTTGTTGTGTAGTGGTCTGGCTGCATCATCTGAAATAAAGCTATTGAACTGGCAAGTTACTCCACTGACTTTTCACACTGAACGAGGACCAGTTATAGTGCTGAGCCAGACAGCCCAACCTAAGAGCATCTTGCTTGGTGTCTGCATGCTGAGGACTCAACCTTATGTGGCACAAACCCTTCACAGCATGACCGTTTTTGGGCTCTTGTGGGAGCCTGAGCAGTATACCTACAGTGTTTCCCTGATGGGGCTGGAGTACCTCTGAAGGCTGATGAGGCCTTTGTCCTGCCTTCAGGCCTCAGTATACTTTCAGAATAGGGCACAGAGTCATTCTACCTTGCCTTTTCTTAAATTGAAATAGTAGTTGCAGGAAGAAGGCAAAGGACCAATTGGTAGCAGTTTGCTTCAGCTCTCACCTGAAGAATTAATTCATGGTCATGTGACCTGTGCATCTGCTCTCTGTTTTGGCTCATCTGTAAAATGCATGTTTGCAGTAATAGCAGTGTGTGCTGATTATCTTAGTTCTGAAAGCCCTGCACCTGCCAGAGCTGTCAGGTCTAATGGGTGCATTCATACAGTCCTCTGCCATCATCACATTTTCCGAGTCCTGGGAGAGTAGAACAGAAATGGGACATCTTGTGAAGGGGACAGTGTTATGTCTGTCCTAAAGACAAGTTAACTAAATTGTAACTTTAAGGTTACTAAGTACAGAGAGTTGCATCTCAGACAGGGAAGTCCCATGTTACTTGGGCTAGGTGGTGATGTAATCCAAAGAGATCTGGATTGCAAGTACTTGTTTTTTGTTTGGCAACTGTTTGGGGCAACTACGATTGATTATGCCATGTCTTAGATTATAGTTTAATTCAAATCTTCTCAGATTTTTGTATTCGGAGCCTTAACGGATAGACTGCAAGACTGGATTGTAAATCCAAGGTCCAAATTTGCTATCTGAGCAAAGACTTGCCCAGTACTTACATTTCCAAGATGTCAATAATTTTAAGTTGCATTGTTGACATAAGCAACTGAAAGTTTATAGTCATTCATCTTTACAAGTGTTACATCTTTACTAACATCAACCCAATAAATTAATGGTCATACACATATAATAGTGAATTTTAAAATTACTGAATATACTGAAATTGTCATGAATAGAAATCAAAAGCAGGTAAGAGAAATGTTGTTACAACTTATGTTAGGGGAGTTACTGTCTTAGACTTCCAGAGCATCAGTTCTTAAGAGATACATTTTCCACAGATAGTTGGATGTAATTCTTCTTAGTTTTGCTGGAAGAGACAGGTGGACCTCTCCAAAACAAGTCTAAATTCCTTAATAAAATAAATTTGTACAGTGTTGCTTTTTATAATGACCTTTCCCCAGATACATTTATGGAAGTTGATCTTAAGTGTCACAATTTTATATCACCAAAAGAAAAACATACTCATTCTGAAAGAGTTTGTCTTGCTCCTTTTTTAAGAAATGAACCAGTTGGAGGGCACTGTTTCTTTGATGTTGATCATTTTATGACCATAAAGTACAGTTTGAAATTTACATTGTGTCAGGATCAAACTATAAAAAGGGGAAACTGACCTTTGAACGGGTCCATGTTTAATACCCCAGAGCAAGAATGTACTGCAAGTCTATGTCCCTGACTTATTTTTACACCAATAACTATGAAAATATAAAAGGATGTGTTACCTTTTGTACTTTGGTAGATCATAACCTGTGAAGTTCATTTTCAGTTAGGTTGCATGAGATCTTAACTCTTAAGTTTAGCATGACGTGATCTGGAGTCCAGTCAGGCAAGAAAGAATAATTCTGCTACTTCATTCTCAAAGTATCTCAGTAAGGAGTAAATGGGCAGATACCTTTTAATTCCTCTCTCATTCTGTGTTTGTAGTTGAAAGTATGTTCTTTAGAAGTTGGAGGATAAAGATGATACTAATGAAGCATGAATAAGCAAATGAAATGCTATGCATCTCTGCATTTATTTTAATTTGTTTAAAATGTTGTTTGTTTGCTTGTTTTCTTCCCTTTTTTTTAAAAGCCCCAAGATGAGATTATCGTTTATCGTGTTTTCCACCCAGGCACACGTCATTATGCCATTAACTGGAGACAGGTCAGTGCACTGCTTTTTTAATTCTCCCCCTCCTCCTCTCCGCCCAAGGACTCTTATTAAATCAGAGGAACAGTAACAGATACTGAAAAATAACCTATACCTTTAAGTGGTGGCCAGTCATGAAGCCTCTGTGTAGGGCTGGATTTAATTTTGTGAACATATCAATGGATATCCTAGTGAAAAAGTAAGGAGAACAATGATGTGGAATAAATTCTTGATGTGAACTCTGCCACTGCTTTGCAGAGCAACTAGAAGTAATTTTTTCATCTCTGTATCTTCCTTGGCACAGCAGGAGAAACATGTCTTGCTTTTGCTTTTGTAAAAAAAACATCTGTAGATACGTCTTCAGTATTTTTTCATGTCTAGGTAAAGCATACAATGGTAAATTAATGAGTCTCATAATCTTATATAAGGTTGGTATTTAGTTTTGTATTTTCAAATTAGAACTTCAAAATAGGTTTTAGACAGTGGAGTTGGTGCCACTTGAAAGGTGTGAGGATGTATGCATAAGCCTGAACTCTTTGTCTCAGTTGATGTTTTTGAAGGTGATGCAATTCAAGGCTGCTCATTCTGATTTTCTAAAGCAAATAATGATTAGCAGCTAAGATAAAGACAGGTGGAGAGACGCTGAAGAAGAAAACGAGGTAGAGAAGAGATTGTTGTAAAATTAACTACTAAAGATCACAGGAACTGTTAAACAGTATTGCAGAATCACTGCTTTTAGTGGAGGACAGTTGCACTGTTGTCAGACTCCTTCAGAATCCTTTCAGCCTTGTCGAAACCAACACAACCTCCTCTCTATCTCCCTTCTGTCCAGAAGCTACACACACTGAACAACTTTTTGGATTTTGAACATGTGGATAAACCATTTAGGAATCATTTTAATGAACTATGGCAGGGTAGAAGTGAGGTAGTCTGTCCTTTCTGCTCCCTTTAGTAGAATCAATACAAAAGTGTGGTCTGTCATAGTTTACTGTTTTTATTTTGTTTTTAATAGTACAGAGCAGCAAGTATAAGACTTACTTGAGTGTGTACTTACATGTGTGTCATGGGCGACACACAAATGTGTCTTGCTATAGAAATATAAGCTGACACCCTAGATACAGAACGTCTAAAGACATAATTCTAAGCCCCTCCTGTTTTAGCATTTAAAAAAGTGGTCTGACTTTAGAACAGCTAAGTTTTCACTTCCCCCTACTCAGGCTTGGATACTGGATCTGCTCTCTGTGAGGACACACAAGGTTACAAGCCGCTTTTCTAGATGGCTAGAGAGAGGTCAGGAGAGGACACTTGAGCCTATTCTGATGACTGCTGAACTCAATGAGATCCTTTCTCTCAATTTTAGTAGGCCTTTAATTCTTGTCAGTGGCCTATTCCTTATCAAACAGTGAGAGGCAGTGCTGATAGCATACAGACCACTTTGAGTGCTTGGGCAGAACTCTGGAACCCAGCCACGGAAACACAAATGCCTTTTTCATTGCATGTCTGTGGCACATTTGAAGCCATGGAAAGAGACATATTTTTCTCGGAAGCCTAGTTTAAAGCATAGGAAGAACCCTTTTTAGTTCCAGTGAGTTCTTCTGTGGGACTTTTCTTTAATGCAAGGTTTACTGATGCTTTTGTGAATGTGGTACAGGAAAGGAAATTACTACCCTTATTGTTTAGGAGGAATTGTAAGAAGAATGATGGAGACAGTAGTAACTGTGACCATATATACAGAGGTAAGAATGGATAGATACAGTTGGAACAGCTGTCCTTATAAACATTAAAGGAGTCAACAGTGGAAAATTACTTAAATATCTAACAGTCATTGTTCCAAATAGAAGATGAGGATGGTAAGTCCAGTGTGGTTTTCGGAATGGGTGTGTATGTGTGTGTGATTATGGGATCTTACTGCTTTGTTTTTTTTAATGTGCATTTTGGACTTGCAGGGATGTTTTTCCTCTCACTTACTTGCTCATTCACAAACGTCATGAAACCACAATTCAGTCTCAGCGGTTAGTTCAAACTAGGGAAGTCTTTTTTGTTTTGAATGCCTCAGGCTTCTAATTGTTTGCACAAAGTTCTTGCTGTTTTTTACTGCATAATAAAGCTGTGGATATAAAGAAACCCACACCATAGCACTGAATTGTCCAGATTACCAAATATTTTGTGACTATGCACAGTGCTATGTGAATAGTTCTGGAAACAGAAATCACTGTTAACCACAGTACACAAAATGCTATAATAAATGCATAGGAAAAAAACCCAAACAAAACACCCAGATGGAAAAGACCTCTCACAATGGTTATATCCTATTTTAGATATGCACATTTCACCTGTGAAGTTTAGCTGGAAACTATATGCTAAGTGGTAAACAAAAATTTGTGCATTCACATTTGGTGCTAATAGTTTTGAGAAGTGAGTTGTTTGAAAAAGTGGATACACTTATAAATATCATCCAGATGGCACAATGTCTTCTGCATTCCAGAAGAAATTCTGGTTTCTGTAAACCTACTTCTGCAGCATTTGACCAGTGTCCATGGCCAGGACTAGCCCTACTGACTCTGCTTAGGTGAAACTCCTATTGGAGCTAAAGAAAGATTATAGTAATGAAGATGGGAAAATAGAACACTTAAGCTTATAGTAATGAAGATGGGAAAATAGAACACTTAAGCATCTGGTACATGACCAACCATACCCTACTATGCTTGTCGATAGTTTGATGGAATTAACTGACTGTTCCTTTAATGCAGAGAGACATGTAACCTAGCAAGACATCTATGCATGTTCAGACTGTCATGTGAGCGAACCCTATGCTTTGGTTCAAGAAGCTTACCAAAACAGAGCCATCTGCAGAAAGCATGTTCTGCTGGGTATATAAAGAATGGCAGAGTCAATCACTTAGTTTTTTCCATCTGGACCCCATGCAGGAGGCCTATAGTTCGAAGGAGAAAAATTACTGTAATTGTACCTAGCCCTCTTGAATATTTGAGAGGTATAGAAAGCAGAAATCTCTTCCAAAGCGTGCATCTCAGGAGGCTGATGTGCAGGGTTTACTTTTACCAGTGCATCAGCTCTTTGTTTAGGGATGCAACCATCCCTCTTTTTCTAAAAGAACACTTATTCTTTGTCCCCTTCGTTTCACTAACAAGTGTGTGTTTTCCTATTATTATATTTCCTTCTAAGGAGCAAAACCAAAGTACCTGTTTTATTTGCCTTTATTAGAGATGAAGTATGTTGCCCTGAAGGCACACAGCCCCATTCCTGGTCATTGGGAATCAGAAGTTCCCTGCCAAGGCACAAAGACAATTCAAGATTCCAGCACTTCAATAGGGAGAATGAAATGTGGAAAAGAAATATAAAATACTGTCCCCCATCCAGAAGAGCTAAGAAACCACTAATTAAAACTGCATAGATGTTAATGGAGACTCAGCATTTCATAAAAGGCCAGCCCCCTGCCCAACTGAATCAGTACAACCTGAGGCTTATGTGCCCATTTCAGCTGGTTCTAACCTCTGCAGCTCTAACATACAAGCACAGATTTTTTTTTCCCACAAAAAAAGCAGGGATTTGAAAGGTTTTTAAGATTCAGTCCTCAAACATACTTTGCTTTCTAGCAAGTATAAACTTTTATACGTGTTGAAGATGCATTTATTTCCTTTATGTTGTCTTCTGTTAAGTGTATTTGGTCTCAAAGACAGTATCAGGTCTCTAGAAAACAAAGGCGGCCTGTGCTTTGTTACTGGTCTGTAGCTTTATCATTGGTCCTTTTAAATGGGGGTTTGATCTACACCCTGCTACTGCATAAGGAACTATTTATTACCTGTCTTCCACTGCCAGCAAATGCTGTGGTGCTGTCTACATAAGGAAACTAGGCAATGTATTAACATCAATAGTTGAACCACTTGCCTGCTCACAATATTGTTTTTAGCATTGCATCAATTAAACTTACTTAAACCAAGAGATAATATTAAGCAGTACCTATTGAGTTGCCTAAATAAAAGCTTGCAGCTTGGTGCAACAGAGCTTATGTAGAGAGAAACCTCCCCTGTAAACTTCTGCTGATAGTTGCTTTGGCATGCTCCAACTCTGAAAGGCAAATGTTTACATTTAAAGCAGATCTGAATTGTGGAGCATGCTGTCACCATTTAATGCAGGGTGACAATAAACCATGGCAGATGCTTTGTTAAGCCACTCCCCTTTCCCTCTCCCCTTAGTCTCACCCCCAATAAGGAAAGGCAACAGGAGGGCAAAGAGAGGCAAAGAGAGAGAGGACTTGCAAGTTGGAAAGAATTAAAAATGTTTTACTAATTCTACTAATAAAATAGAGAAAATAATACAAAATATACAAAACCATTCTTGAATTTCCTGGCAAAGCTCAGCACTGCTCCAGCAGCTTCAGGGCAGGCACCTGGAAGTCCTGGTTTGGACTCTGCAGCGAACTGGATTAAAGGATGCAGGGTCTGTCACTAGGCCTCAGATTGCAGGGACGGCAGACAGGGTCCTCCCCAGATGCCGGCCATAGTCAAAGAAGAACAAGACCCTTGTGATCTCCCACTTTTATGTGAAGTATCACGTGGATGGGATGGAATACTTAGGTGGTCAGTTTTAGTCACTTGCTCAGTTCACTCCTCCTTGCCCCTCTCACTTACGGGACATGCATCCTTATCAGTGACCTTGCATTCCATTGCTATGTTTGCTTACAAAAATATGTAGCCAACTTCAGAGAAGTGCAATTACTTAGAAGAACTCAGCTGAAAGGAAAATTCACTAAAAGAGAAACTGGTCTTATTTTTAACAAAACCAGGACACATGCTCAGGTAAAGAGAGGTTGCTACATTTTAATTTGTCTTAAATGGATTAAGTTGTTTGAAAAGCTGGGCTGCTTTGTAATCTCTCTTTACTAAATGGTGTGTTCTCATTTCTAAATATAATTCTATAGTGCCCTGTCTTGGTGAAACACTGATGGTGCAAGACAAGTTCAGTGTAGAATTTGTCCCATGTAGGGAGCAGTATTTGTAGACAGGCTCATATACCTCGCAGCAGAGCTGGCACAGTCTCCCTCATAGCAAACAAGCTCTCTGTCCAATACTGGTGCAAATTCCTGTCCTCCGAGACAACATACAGCAGAGTTGCTCAAAGAGACAAGACCAGTGGGTACTGCTGAAGCTACCACCAGAACCTTTCCTGACCTCAGCCAGGCTGGGATTTCACCTGCAGCCCCTGTTCATGGAATAGGTAAAAAGAACCCACAGATCAAACTGACAGAGAGCTTGTTGCCATGGTTGTGTTTCCTGGCTGCTGCTGGAAGAATTACCTGAAGTAGGTACAAAATTTAAAGAGAGAACAGACAGGGTAACTATTAAAAATTAGATGTGCCTTTTCTAAAATACAGAGGTGTAATGCAGTGCATATGCTGAATGGAGAAGAGATATTAAATTTGTAGTTATTGAGCCCAAACACAGACAGGCTACAAGTTGCTGATTTTGTTTTGCTTTTTGCACCTCCCTCCATTGTTTGACTTAAACCACAAAGCCAATGACACTTCGACCTTTATCACTGCTACTGAATTGTACTGTGGTAATGTCCAGACACCCAGACTGGGGTCACAGTTCTATTATCATAGAATCACAGAATGTTAGGGATTGGAAGGGACCTCGAAAAATCATCTAGTCCAATCCCCCTGCCGGAGCAGGAACACTTAGATGAGGTTACACAGGAATGTGTCCAAAAGGGTTTTGAATGTCTCCAGAGAAGTAGACTCCACAACCCCCCTGGGCAGCCTGTTCCAGTGCTCTATCACCCTCACCGTGAAGAAGTTTCTTCTCAATTTTAAGTGGAACCTCTTGTGTTCCAGTTTGAACCCATTACCCCTTGTCCTACTATTGGTTGTCTCTGAGTGTCATCCTCATGATACTCACCCTTTATATATTTGTAAACATTAATAAGGTCACCCCTCAGTCTCCTCCAAGCTAAAGAGACCCAGCTCCCTCATCCTTTCCTTATAAGGCAGATGCTCCACTCCCTTCATCATCTTCATGGCTGTGCGCTGGACTCTCTCCAGCAGTTCCCTGTCCTTTTTGAACTGAGGGGCCCAGAACTGGACACAATATTCCAGGTATGGTCTCACCAGGGCAGAGTAGAGGGGAAGGAGAACCTCTCTTAACCTACTAACCACCCCTCTTCTAATGCACCCCAGGATGTCATTAGCCTTCTTGGCCACAGGGGCACAGTGCTGGCTCATGGTCATCCTGCTGTCCACCAGGACCCCCAGGTCCCTTTCCCCTACGCTGCTCTCTAATAGATCATTCCCCAACTTATACTGGAACCTGGGGTTATTTCAGTATAGATGAGTTTTAAAACTAGTCTTTTTCTGTAGATTTTGTAACTACAAAAAATATTACAAAAACTAGGGAAAAGAGAGTTTTGAAAGCACTAGAGAGATGGAATGAGGGCTTCAGAGTGCTATGGCTGATTGACTAAAGTGGGTCCCATTATCAATATGGTTCAGGCACACACGAGCTCCTGTGCCCACCCTCCAGGCCTGCTCGGTGTGAGTTTTAGTATGACTGAACTAACCTCTCTTGCTGTCTGGTGGGGCTCATTTGCTGGGGTCAAAGTCATGCATGTGCATTGGCCTTGTGACACCCAGGCCAGGACTCGCTGGTACCTAATCAACTCAGAGCATGGGTGAAGCTTGTTCACACCTGGCTGGGCCTATGTAGTACAGATGTGCCACAAGGGAAAGAGAGGGTGACTGATGAAAGGCAGCTCATGCCACCAAAGATTTTCCTTGAACCTCTTTTAGTCAGAGGCCTGGAAACACCAGAGACTTCTGTGTGACTGGGTCACAAGACATTTTAAATAAGTAAAACTGAAGCGATTGTACAAAAGCTATTTTTGCAAAATGAAATCTGTTTCAGAAAACTGGGACTTCACTTGCTGCTTGTTTCTTGGCAGCAGAACACTAATGCCTGTGATGTGCTGCCGCTCATTTCTGGCAAGCATGAAGTATATGGTTTATAATCTGCGTTCATACATAATCAGTTTCAAGTTGTTTCTTTAGATGCAGAATGTAAAATATTTGGATCAAACAGATTGTATTATCTTACATAATTTGTCCTCGTCCATATACTCAATGCCACATTTTTTTTTTTTTTCTTTTCCTTTTTTTTTTTCCCCACCTGCTTCCCAATCATATCAGTTGATCCTGTGATTGGAAGCTTATTACAGCTATGGATTGTACTTTGGAACAGAGCTTCTAAACATAGAGGAAGCCCATCAGTGGAACAAATGACTTGTGGGTGGCATTCAGGCAGAGCAACGTATGCATTCTTTCTTATTTTGTTTACCCTAAGGAAAGCTTTCACGCTTCCTATAATGTATTTTCCCTCCATCTCCTCACCCCTGATGGTTTCCTCTGTGTCACCTGTATTTGTTATAGTGTTTTATACATTCTGGCCCAGATTTTTTCTCTGCTTATTTTTTGCTTGTCCTTCCCTAGAACAGCTTTCCACGAGCTTCACTAGAACTTTGTCTAATAATTAAAAACTTCCAGATTTGATTCTTTCAGTAAAGTCTCTCTGCCTTTTTCCCTCACTCGTATTGATTTCACTGGAAGTAGTTCCTTTTGTGCTACCTATGTGCTTCTCCAGTCTTACCATCATAGTTAACTGAGCATGTTGCAGTCAGTGATGGATTTATTTAAAAGCCCATGAGAAATAATGGCACAACTTCATCCTCTGGTTAAATATAAGTGAGCTGCAACCTGTGTAAGTGTGATGTCTTGTCAAAGGTCACACAGAAAGGTAGCGACAGCTGAAAAATTTAAAACTATCTTTAATCCTGGTCCCTTTCCTTGGATACAAGAGTTGTCTTGCAAATGGTGCATTTTTTAAGGAGAGGATTTTAATTATTGTGATTCTGTCGTACCCATTAAATACCTGTATATTGACCTGGAAACTTACTCTACATATAGAACAGCTGTTTTAAGGGTTTTCTTTTTTAATTGCAGCATGATTGGAAGTGAAGTTCTTTTAATTGAACAACGTAGACTTAATATAACAGAATTTCCATTGGGCTATCTTTATGCTGAGGGTTTGCCACTTCTTTGCAATATCTGCTCTGTCTGAAACATTTTACTTGAATCTAGCTCTTTGTCTCACTGAGGCATATTGTGTTATTTAGGTCTAAAATGTCCGTTACCACAGTGCTGCTCCCATTGTGAATATAAAATCTGCCTCTGCATAGTATCTCAGCTGAATGCTATATTTTACAGATTTTAATTTCAGACCTCCCTTATGTCAAATACTGATTTTTCCATCAATAAACTAACCCCTTTCCCCGTTTCAAATCATACTAACATTCTTTTACCTTTTTCTTTTCAGAGAGAAAATCAAGAAAGGTCTCAAGGATTTGGAGGAGGTAAAACCAGCAGGTGATACATACATACATGAAGGATTAAAACAGGTAGGCTTTACTTATCTTCTTGCAATCAAAATATCCTCTCTTCTCACTATCTGGATAACAACAGCAACCTGTAACATAAACGGATTGGTTTTATGTCTCAATGTGTTACAATCAAATCTTTTTGGTTTTCAAAATGGTCCCAAGATTGCTCAGATACTATGCAAATCCCATGCAGAAGATTAACCATCACAGAAAATTTCCATATGGAATTTGTTTGACTTGATCCTTCGCAATAGCGAGTGATTCTTTGTTATCAATCAAACAGCTAATGCAGCATACCAGTTATTACTGGTAAATGGTCACGCACAGCTTTGTAGGGCTGTGAGTGTAACCATACTTTCTAGAGCACGTGCTTAGGGAGAGTTTACTGCACAGATCACCATTTTCAAGACAAATTGTCTTAATTTTGGACTATCCTAATTATGGAGTTCCAACTGCTTATATTTTCTTCAGACATACAGTTAAAGTATGTTTTGCCATTTTGCTCAGACTTGGGCCCTGAAGGTAAGGATCTAAACTTTCACTGTTAGGAATAGAAACTAACATTTTCCTCTGTGCCTGTGGAGCCCAGTTTGTAATTGTGATCTGCAGGCTGAAAAGCTAGGCAAACAGAAGTTTGTTGCTGTTTAAAAATATATATATTTTAAGCCATTCTTGTATCTTGGAACCTATTGACTGGCATTTGAAATCTGAGGAGTAGCAAAGGAAACCTTATGGCGGATGTAAGGAGAAGTGATCTTGATAACTCATGGGGTATCCATCCTGAAATAATCAAGTGTTTCCAGGGGTTGATCAGTTAGTGACCCCAGCACTTCGGAGGTGGGCTGACCACTGACTGGAAAATACTGTTACTGTTAGTAAAGAGTAAAAGAGAGGCAGAAGATTGTCACAAGAGATGGGTTTGAAGATGAGACTTCAGCATTGTTTCAGATACTATGTTCGCTTAGAAGAAGTATTTTGGTTAAAAGTTCAAGTGTAATTTTAAGCTGGGTAAATATTTTCTGTTTTCAGGCCAATGTGCAAATTGCGAAGCAAGGAGCCTCAAGGTTTTCTAGTATCATCATTGCATTGACAGATGGCAAGCTAGATGGTCAGATTCCCTTGTATGCAGAGAAAGAGGTAAGTGCTAGATGTAAATAAATGCATGTTATATTCTGAAAAGTTTGTGTGCTGTCTATTGAATGAAAAAATTCTTATTCCTCTGTTCTACTCTGGGGCAGGCAAAGAAATCCAGAGAGCTGGGAGCTAGAGTGTACTGTGTTGGCGTCCTTGATTTTGTACAAGAACAGGTAAGAACATTAGCATTTTAGACTACTAGACAGTATCTTGTCAGGGTTTTATACAGTTAATGTTAAATAATATAAAAATTAATTTTACTTACATTAGGCACTGAGGCTTAGGAAGCAGACACTCAGATGTGTACATGGACATAAATAGAATGTGTGTCACCTTCATTGCTGAGAAGACCCACAGGAAATACCCTTGCTGACTGGTAGCTGCCAGCAGTAAAGGATGCAGGCAAAACCACTTTCATTAAGGTGGTGACTAAATTAGGCTACAGGTCGCATTAACAGAATAGTTATAAACAAACTTCAAGCAGAGTATATAACAACCTTGGGATAAGAAGGGTCCATGTCTTTCATTGCCTGACAGTTCTTCCAGAGCTGCTGTGTCCTAATCGGGGATGTAGCTACTCTTGTACTGGGAAAGTGACTTAAATGGAGAAGTATACAGAAGACTTGTTAGTATACAAGGGCCATAGAAAGGCTTTTTAATGGAAGGCACAGCAAATAGGGAAGGTAATTCTGGAAACTGCTACAAAATCACTGCCAAGATACAGGCTCTGAAAGGTTTATTTCATGTGGTGGTTTGACATGATGGCTATCCACTATACCATTTTGTTAGCTGCATTAGGTTGTAGTTAAGTCCTCCCATTTAGAATTATAGAATAGTTTAGAAGGGACCTTTAAAGGTCATCTAGTCTAACCCCACCCTGTAATGAGCAGGGACATCTGCAAATTTGTTTTAGAAGACACGTAGTTAGCTGTGAGGGAACTAAAAAAATTCCTTCTCTTTGCCAAGTTGATGGGAGTTGTTTTTAGACAGCCATTTACATTTTAAGGCTGAAAAGCAGTGTGATGTATTTAATTTGCCAAATGACTCACGTGTTTGCATGTGTTCTCTCTCCAAAGCTTGAAAAAATTGCTGACACGAAAGAGCAAGTCTTTCCTGTCACTGGAGGATTCCAAGCACTTAAGGGGATAATCAATTCTGTGAGTATCAGGCAATAAGCTTAACATTTCCTCAAGACTATGGCATAGTCTCCAATCCCACTTGCTTTTTCAGGCAGAATTGGTTCTCCTTATCTCAGAGATGCAGCTCTGTAAATTAACATTTCCTGCCACTCCTGCAATTATTGATGCTCAAACCTTGTATGGAGTTTGAGGACTCCATACAAGTGCAGTGAGCTTGTGGGAGTTGCATTGAGGAATGGCTGCTATAGTTTTGGTTTAAAACAAATTGAGACACCGAAAGAGAGTTGAGAACAACTGGTTAAAATCATTAGGAATGGGTGAAATTTATGAATTTCTCAAATCTTCCCGTACAGAGAAGCATTTTGAATACATATTTGACTTTAAACACTTGTTTTCCCAGTAAGTGGTAAGTTGCAGTTCCTTGTTTTCAGCGTACCATGAGAAAGTCCCATCAGTGAGATGGGGCTATTCAACTGATTACTGTTATTTTCAAGAAGGGGTCAGAGCAAGAGGAACATTTTGGTTCTGATCAGTGCAAGACAGTATTTTAGCTGTGTGTCAAGATGGCACATTTGCTTGTGGAGACCTAATTTATTTGCTTCATCTTAAACTAAACACTATGTGTTTTATGGGAAGTTAAGAGTGCTGCTGCTGCATGTAAGCACCACAGGAAAAAAGCTTACTGTTAAATGTCAAGGCAAAACCAATAATGAAATCCTTTTTTTCTGAGAGAGATCCCATTACAATTAATCCCCCCCCGCCTTTTTTTTTTTTTTTCAAATAAAGGATACTACTCTCATACAGGATATTATGCAGTCATGAATTTATCATTTCACTTCAATAGTGTGTTTTGTGTAATGTCATAATTAAGCAACTTATTTTCCTTCTCATACCTTAAAATAAATATATTTTCAGAAGCTTCCTTGAACATTCTAAAGAAATATAATCAACCTTTTCATGCAGTAACATTTATTTTCCTGAAAAGATAGTACAGCCCACGTGGTACTCCTTTTAAAAAATCTCATTCTGTGCCATTTCAAAGACTTAAAAGAACTGGTTATTCTGCCAGTGTCAAGTGATGCAACGCTGAAGTCACTAGTGATAGACTTATTTAAAAAGAGCTGAATGTTTAACCCCTGACTGATTATGTTAACTTTCCAAGGATACTACATTTCAAAATCTCTATGTCAAGACAGAACTAGATAAAGGCATGAAGACATTTGCCTTTGGAGTTTTCCTTTCCTACAAAGGTCACTGACCTGCAGTTTGGCCCCTTCCAACACCTCAGGTTTCTCCACTCTTCTTGCTCTTTGATGAAGCAGCAGGAGCACAATCGCTTGAGATTTCTGAAGAGCTCAGCTTAAGGAGTCTGTAAGTCAAACATACAGAAGATTGGCAGATCTTGTAGGCTGTCCCACTATCCCCCATTCTTGGCCAAGGTATTTTTGGGCAGTCTTTGGCTAGTAGCAGTGCCAGTCTGCCTCTTTCGTACCTCCAGAAGCTTTCAAGCACCTTCACTTTTTTTTTGTGGACAGAGTAGGGGAAACATTTCTGATAAGATTTGGCAGATGGTGTTTGCACAAGCCTCAATCCAGCTTCTTCTGGCACTTGTGAAAAACATGAGTATAACAGTCCCAGATTTGTGCATATCAGAGCTGTAGCACAAGAAAAGACACACATAATAGCAGCCCTTTGTTTTAAGATAACATCTTAGCACTGACAGGAACTGTACAGAAAAAGCAAACTTTAACTATACTATTCTACAGCTTAAATGTGTTGTCGTCTTTAACTATGACTGAACTCCTGAATTGTTTAGGGTTTTATTTAATGACTGCAGATGGAATAGACATTTTAACACGTGGCTTACTGCATATTTCAGTCCATAAAAGTACTCTTATTATGTGGCTGTTAGGGCTGTGGAAAAAGTTTTTGCTGAGAAATAAAAGAGCATGAGAAAGCCTTTTCTGATAGGAAACTGTCTTCAGTCTTACCTGTGTCACTCTCACTTGATGGGATAAAGGATCAAACAAAATCAGTTAGTGCTAGTGATTTCATAGCTCTTGGGAGCTTTTAGGGGCTTGAATATTGTTTACAGCTTCCTGCAAAGCACTGTCTAACTAGAGCTTCATTTAGCTGTCCAGGCATTTGAAACTCTCCTTTTCTCTTCTCTAGTAAGCATCCATAAAGGTATTTGGTGGAAGCAATGGGAGAATGATACCCTGCCAGCATTCTTGTTTTACCACTGAGCATGGACAGAAGTATCCATAAATAGTCTCTTTCTTTCTGTCTTTCTTCTTTAAATGCATATGTGGTGGCTGTATTAATGTGATCTTTTTGTATGCTGTAGTTATAACTCAATTTTCTTTGAAAGGGTTTTGACTGATTATGACAATTCATTCTCATTGCATTATAAAATTGATAAGCAGATCTAATTGAACATGAAACAGGTTTCCTTTTCATTCATCATTATAAATCCATTTCAGTTTGCAAGTTAGCTAGAGAATACAGACTCAGAGAGACACTCTGTCATTAAAGGGAAACCTATTTTCAAAACAGATAAAAATGAAATACCTACATCACAAACATGCAGAGGTATTGCTTAAAAGGTGGTGTGAAAGGTGCAGCTGCTCAAAGCCTTTGCTGCATTTGTCTCTACTGGACTCAGCTGTGAAATGTTTTGGCTGCTACATTGTTACACTTGCAGCAAATTCTGCCAGAGGCAAGCAGTTAATTGATTGATGGCAGAAAAAGTGATGAGCTTCTTGGTAGAGTATCTGTTAATACCTGCTTCTGCAGTCGTTTGAGGTCTAAGCAATTACTGCAGTTTATTTTCTTTGGACATTTTAACTGTGTTTAACTGTGGCCATGGATTAACATTCAAAAGACTTGGAGATTAGCATTTACAGAAAACCTGTAAATGCTAAATTTCAATGTTGAAAAGCTTGCATTGTGTTTTCACCTCCTTACTTCAGATAAAATCCCAGTGAATTTAGTAAGGATTTAAGCACCACCATGTTGTGTTGTGTTTCTGTTGAATAATATCAACTAACAATATAAAACTCTGTGCTGTCTTCTCTAGAGGCCACTGTTTTATGAACTTTCCAGCTCTTCTGGCATTGCTAATATCTAACTTTACAAAGTAGCAACTGAACAGCATTGTCAGAGTAAATAAATATAAGCAGAAGTCTAAAGCTTAAAAGAAAAATGCTGAAGGCAAGTTATTATGCTATCAGGAATGGTTTACTGATGTAGTTTGGCTGATAATTACATGGAGTGTGGCCTCATGAGCAAGCCATAGCAGTGTGAACTGTAAAGGTTTTGGAGTGCACAATTTACGTAGTATGAAACTGTCACATAGTGATATAAGAAAATGAAATACATTCTTTTTTCCCCTTCCTTTCCTACATAGGATTTTTTTCCTCTCCCCATTTGATAAAGAACTATTTGGGAATTTATCATTTACATTGTTAGATTGTTAGTCCATCTGTCGTAACCAATATAGCACCTTCCTACCTGGCTTTGTGGGTCATGAGGCTGCACATCTCTTGATACAAGAATACTGAGCTGTAAGCAGTCTGTAAGCAAGCTAACTCAAGAGTGCCTCACTTGTGTCTAACTATAGGTGGTCCTGATCCAATGCTTTCATCAGGAGAAACTGTGGAGACTTTATACTCATTAAATTGCTCAGTCTGAGACACAATTTCTCAGGCATCAGGTAAACTCTAGAACCAGTATTGGACTCTGTTAAGGAGGGGAGCAGGGGAAGTTTGTAGAAGCAGATAATGTTGCTGTTCGGAACACTGCTTATTTTAACTGTTTGATCACTTATGAAACTGTGACTGGAAGAATAATGAGAAGAAGCCATTAAATTAAGGAGCTGGGAGCCAAGGTGCTGCTACCACATAACTCAAACACATGGAGCCTTTAGACAAGACAATATGCCTCTACTCCATTGTTGGAGTTGTTTTCTAGTGCCCTGCCTGCTTGTCTGCC
Source organism: Nesoenas mayeri (assembly GCF_963082525.1). Lineage (NCBI taxonomy): Eukaryota > Metazoa > Chordata > Aves > Columbiformes > Columbidae > Nesoenas > Nesoenas mayeri. The sequence goes on from NC_137540.1 coordinate 25,574,864, forward strand.
CTAGCCCAATTTGATTAACATGAGACTGTATCTTTCATAAGGCAAAAGTTTCTATAATGTTCCCAAAACACTCTACTGTAAATCAGTATGTTGTTTTATTTCCAATTTTTTCTGCAATTTTCTCATGTTTTGCCTGCTTTGATGGCATGTTTCTGTGCATGGGGTTTGCACAGCTCAGCAAATATGAATGGCTTTTGTGTGCCATGTTCTGAAAAACAAAACCAGTGAAAGATCCCTGCTTCCCCTTTTGCTTAAGTGAACACAAATCCTACTGATTTGTGAGTGAAAGTTGTCCGCTTGTCTCTGCAGGCAAGGCTCCTGCCTTTTAAAGTTACATTAATGGAACTCACTTCAGTAACATCATTAGAGCATGTGACAGTTCTAAGTAGACTTAAACACATTTTTATACTAAAGTGAGTTGGCAGCACTTAATACGGGAAGTTAAAATATATGTTGCACTTAAGGAACCCCACAAAAACTTATCAGATAAGACTTCAGGAACTGATACATGCAAACTTGAGAGGAAGTAGTCAGTTTAAAAACAAAAATTTTAGTCCAGAATTGTTTTATCTTTAATTGTTACAAAATTTCTTAAGAATTCTACCTCAAAAGGAATAGAAAGAGAAATAGAATTATAAAGCGCTCTTTTTGCTTATTTTACAAGTCCTCAGTTTTGAACTGGTCATTTTATGTGGGAAAACCACCCTTAAACATACTGGAAAAAAAATGATTGAGGCGTGTAAGCTGAGCAGTTGCATCACCTAGAGTATTTTTACATTGTTCTTTGGAATCTAAATTGTCTCCAAGTTGGTTGAGCATATCAGGGAAAAACCTCAACCCTTAGCATAAAGTTTTAAGTTTGTCCAGAAAAAAATGCAAATTCATAGATAATATTGCAACAAAATAAGAGACTCATTGAGTCTGGGATCTCAGTGTATGCATGAAGAGACAGAACACAGTAGAACAAGTTACTAATTGCCTGTGAACAGTCCCCCTGCAGCTGTACCTTGACTACTGTGTTCAGCTCTACAGATCTCAGTCCAGAAATGGTATTCACAAAAATTGGAGGAAGGTTAGCTAACTGGCCAGCTACAATAGTGAAAGGGACAGTATGACAGAAAGGAATGATTCCTGAAAGAACAGAGTAATACATGCATCAGTAGTTCTTTTCTCAGGCTGAGCTTTTTTTTTTTTTTTTTTTTTTCTTGGGGGGGCGGGGTGTGTGTTTGAAAATGCTTGCACTGAAATTAATAGCACCACTTGCTTCATGGTACCTTACCCTACATGATCAGATATCTCAGTATCTACTCATGTATCCATCTCTTGGTGAAAGGGTAACCTGGGGGAGAAGAGACCTCAGTGTTTGTAGGGTGCAAACTCCAAGGCTGAAGTGGAGTTACTTAGAAGCATAAAATGAGCATACCTAGGAATAGTAAAATTGAACAAAGGATTAAAAGCATCCACGGTCCTTTAAGAAAATATATTCATAACGTACCCAGCGGCAGAGTCTTGCTAAAGTGATCTAAGCAGGTAGTGCTGTAAAAATCTTACTGCCTAATTGTAAAAATTAATTCCAGTAAAATTCTTGTTGATGATAGAGGGAAGTCTGCTCTGATAGTAAAGAACAGTCGGCAAAATCCCTTGAGAATTGAGATTCATTTGAGCAATGGTGAAGGATATCTATTGAATATAGAGAGAGTTTCCATGTCAGGTAGATGATACCTGTATCAATCATTGTACGTGACAATACATTCCTACCTTTGAGTTAGATGGATTGATGACAAGCCAGATCAGTGGGGGCCGAAATGAAGCACTGCATAAAATGTATGTGATAGTGTCACGCTCAACAGCTCTCAATGCCTAGCTAGTCACTTATCTTCAATGTGGTGATAGTCACTGTCACAACACTTGTACCCTGATACTTCAGCAGAAAGTGGAGCCACATAGCCTGTTGACAAGACTTGATGTAAAGCAGGCCTGTATCTATAGGCCTTACAGTCTAACAAAAAGTCAGCAGGGAGAGAGGCACAGAGAGAGAAGTAAGTGACCCATGTTGGACAGTGAGTTGGTGCCAGAGCAGGGAAAAGAACAAAACCTAGCAAGTGGTAGTCAGTTGTGTTGAGGTAGGCAAGAGCTGTTTCAAATTAAGAACAATTTTAAGCTTTTGGGTTTGTAAAATTTACTGCAATGACTTTACAAAAATATGTTCCAGTCTCTCTACATCAATTTTTGACATTGCACTAGGGTGACAGTAAATTACTAAACTTGTAGGAGTCTATCAACATTTCCCACTGTTACCTGCTTTAAGGCAACAAGACAGGTTGGCAGAGTTCATATTTATGGAGAATGGGAAGCTTAACAACTGCAACACTTAGTGCACCAATGTTAAGACGTTCTGGTAAATGCACAGTATCTCTAATGTGAATGTTTACCGAGCCACTTGTATCTAAACTCCTTGTGTCTCACTGGCCAAGTTGCAAGCAACTTGATTATTGAGTAGTAATCAGGGACTAAATGATTTTCAAGTAGTCAATATTTTTGCCCTGAGCCAGCCCAGCTCACTGGAGCTGAAATTCCTCCCTAGTCTACCTTGCTTAGAGCATGTCGAGACTGCTCCCCCTTTTTTCCTTAAATTATGTCCCTCAGCTGCAGATGAGGGAAGAAGGGTCAGGCAACTACTGCATGCTCTTAAGATTTTTTCAAGAGAAAAATCAGCTTAAACAGTTCATTATCAATTATACATCAACTTAATTGGATCATTTCCTGTAGGAAGAAAATATGCTCAGTTTATGCACTGGGAATCCAGGAAGTGAACTATTAAACATTTAAGGAGGTGGGGGGGAAGAGAAATGCAACAAGTTATCATTAAAAGAATTATTCCGATTAAATCAATCATCTTTAATCCCCTTGGATGGTCTAATAATCAAGCTGCACTGGGTGCAAGGTTTAGAACTAACATTGTGCTATGTTTTCCATGTGATTGAGACTGAGTAGATAGTTTTGGGAATTACTGCATGTAGTTGTTAAAAGGAATCAATGGCCTGGAATAGAATGCTTTCTGCTCTACCCTTCACTGCTGTGCAGCCCTTAATTTGACATTCTCTGACATATTACAAACCATATAATGTTCTCCTGGAGAACAGAGCTTGATAAGCCAGCAACATGACTGACATGGTTCCAGTTTGTGTGAGCATGCATGTGCCTTCTGATCTGGATTTGACTTGTCAGTTATCCCTGCATGGCTATCAGTTCTATTACATAAGAGATGCTGTAAAACTTGCTTAAAATGAAGCACTCCCAAGTCCAATTGAAATCTAGTATTTCCTTGGTGATAAGTTTCTTCAAGCCAGATTTTCCTTACTAATCAAAAAAAAAAAAAAAAAAAAAAAAAAAAAGGCAAGCTAAATAGCCCAAACAACTTTTTCCTGTTACAGAAAATAATAGTTTCTCTTGATTCTTATTTATATTACTAGATAAATAATGGGTTTAGGGTTGTTTTTAATAATTTGGGGGTAAAGGTTCTGATGCTGTTAAAATACACATCTCTTATGACCCACAGTCTTGTCATCTACATGTAGTTTACTCAGTGACTGCAAATGAGGTACTGCTTAGACATTGTATAATTGGAATATTCTCACTAACCTGACACTGCACCAGGCTTTTCTCTGGTGGTTATTTTATGCAAGACCATATGTCTCAGGGATTTTTTTTTTTTTTTTCATTTGGATAGGGGACAGGATACCAACCTTCCCCCCACCTCCTTTACCCTTGCTCGTTATCTAAGGCATTGCTGAGCAGTGTCAGGACATAGGCTGAAACTGGCAGCAAGTTGTAGTTAAGAGCACAGATGTTTGGCAGCTAATAGAGGTGAATCCCATTAGGAACTGCTGTAGTTCCTTTGCCTGGAATTTGATGGAGAGAAACATCAAAACAGAGTTTCCTATGAAAGCATGTGTTTCATTCCAAGTTATCTTGAATTGTTTTCTGTTTAGTGTGAGGTGGTCCTGTTGCATTATTGTTTTCCTCACAGATGAGCACTGTGGGGAAAAAAAAAAAAAGGTAAATTATAGGTCTTGCTTTAACACCGTAGAGACACGTGATGTGGGACTGACTCATACATGTAGTATGGAATTTCATTTTGCATATGGATCCTTTTTTTAAAAAAAAACCAAACAAACTGCATTAAGTTCAGATTATAATGTGACAGACCTTATGACACTATCTGAAATAACACAAGATTTTCCTTTGGAAACAAGTCATTACCTTCAAAGAGTTTAAACATTAATTAATAAATGGAGAAGGTGGCCTGTCTAGAACCTAGGGTGTGCTGTGAAGGTGCTTCTGAGTTAAGGATAATCAAGTGTAATTGATGAAATCAAGGGCTCTACTTATATTCATTTTCTCTTGTATTCTGCTCCAGGTCTTTGTATTTAAAGCCTAACTCTACCACAGTATAAGGGGACACAACTTGTAATGATATTGGCATACAAACAGCCTAAGTTTTTCACCACCTTGATTTTGCACATGTTCATTTTTACATGCTATAAGGTTCAATGAATGCAGTATGAAAAATACTGATCTGTGGACACTTAGCATTTCATTCTCCAGAACAAAAACAACAAATGGGTCCATTACACCCATTAAACACCTCTTGCTTTACTTTAATTTCCCTTTTACTGCCTCAGCAATAGTGGGGAAAAAGTTGTAAGATACATGAAAAAAAAAAAAGAGGAATAGAGCTGCCAACAGTACTGCTAAATGACTCATAGAAAAACAAAACACATGGAAACATGAGTTAAGCCCAGTCCTAATTCAGCCAATCAGCACAAATGAAAGCAAAATCATTTTAGAAACTAAACTAAGCACCTGTGTAAACTCAGTTTTGATAGGTTTTGCTTGACTCACTCCAGCCAGATAGGCTACTAGCCCAACCTAGCTCAAAATGACTAAAACAAACAATAGTACAACACTGTTTTCACTAAACATTCTTCTGAAGAGTTTTACAACTTCACACTGGGATGAAGCTCGACAAGATATCAATTTACCAGAGAAGGGACTAACTCAAGAACATTGTTCCACAGCATCATTAGGATAAGGGACAACAGGCATAGACTGAAGCATAGAAGGTTCCATCTGAATATGAGGAAAAACTTCTTTCCTTTGAGGGTGACAGAGCCCTGACACAGGCTGCCCAGAGAGGTTGTGGACTCTCCTCTGGAGACATTCAAAACCCACTTGGACACATTCTTGTGCAATCTGCTCTGGTGAACCTACTTTAGCAGGTGAGTTGGACTAGATGATCTCCAGAGGTCCCTTCCAACCCCAACCATTCTGTGATCAGACAATTTCATGTGGCTCTAACCCAGAGTTTCCACACCCCGCATAGACACACTGCTACAACTATGAGCTCAAGCAGCTCAGTTCCTGCCTACCACCTAAACAGATGCTCCCAAGCCCCAGTTGTACCCGTGTGTGCCATTCCCTGATTAGCACTTAGTGGGAGATAAAAAGTGTAGGCAATCCCTAATCAGGAAACAGCTGACAGAACTTGAATATTACAGCAGGCAATTAAAAGAGACTTGGTCTACATGCACAGATTCAACTGAGACTAGTAATGCTAAAAGTAGTTTTAAATGCTCTTATGTTACCAGGGCCCTCTCAGACACTGTTTGCAAGTTAGCTGTAGTGTGTAATAGAGCCATCTTCCCTTCCTGCCCCCTTCTTTCAGTACATTTTATCAAATGAAGTATCTGTGTTCTGCAGTCACTATTATAGGCTTGTAGGTAGCTAACTTGTGTATATTTACCACTTATCTTGATAAAGGGCAGAATTAAAGCTCTTCCTGATGTAGGTTTCGTGGTTAACTGAGGCGCTTGGCACTTAGAAAAAGCACATCCTCTCTGTGTGTCAAACTAAAACATAGCTTCTCCAGTTTTAATTATGTTTGTAGTTTGCCATGGTTCCTAGATGTGCTCTCCTCACGGCTAGCTGAATGTATTTTTCTTACTAGGTGTTTCGTTTATAGCATCCCTAGAGAAAATGATAAATCCCACATTTGGAAGGGAGTGACAAAAGGGAGTGGAAGTCTCCAGAAAAGCCACTGTTTTGAGTTTGTGTTTAAACTAGCATTTAAGGCTTTTTTAGTGCTGTTTTGCCATGTTTCTGAATTGTACAGCATACATTTTGCAGTGAGTGTATGCATGACTGGCTGGCAGTGTATCAATAGGCAGTGCTCCAGGCACAAACTCAAGAGTGCAATGAGCAGGAGCTAATACTGCTGTAAATATATTTTTGCACACAAACTGTGGAAGCGATTATATTGCTCTGTCAGCATGTTTGTCACATGTCTTGCCATAAGTGAGTATAGCAAAGAAGATTATTTTTTAAAGGTGAACATTTTCTTCCTCTTTAGGATGCATTTGTTTTATTGTAGTACATACCATTTTGTTTACGGAACTGTATTGTCTTCCCCTGTAAAGAGTCAAGCCAGCTTGATTTGGGATTGGCTTCCAATGAACAATGATGTAAACAAATAGGAGTATGTTTGAAAGTGAACTGTAGGGTGTAAAGGTCACCAGTGACTCTGCAAATACTTAGTTCTTCTCAGTTATTAATAGCATGCCAAGTCTGATAAAAATGTGTCAGAGCTCTCTTCACCTAGCAGTTTATGATTATCCTAATCCTTTTACCAGAAAGCAAACACACATCCCTATACAATTTTCTAGATTCAGAACAGTAGACTTAAAAGTTGTTATAGTGATTCAATAAATAATCCAGCTGTGCTGATGACCTGCCCCAAATTCTGAACTCAGTGTACAGTTTCAGGGAGGAACAGATGTCATAGGAGTTATGATTTATGGTGCTGACTGCTGCCAAAAAGTTTTGAACTGCATACTGGGGCTAAGCAAAATCAAATGGTGCTGTGAAACAAACTGACACTTAGCGTATTTTGTTAATTGTTGATGTACAGTTGGGTTGCTCATGGCTTCTTACTAGTACATTGTTCTCACAGTTTCTTGGAACATGAAATTCATTAAAGTGCTGGAAGGAAAAGTTGTTGTTTTAGCCTGCATATAACACTATACCGCATGGTACAGCTCTGTTCCACAGTTATGTTCTATGTGTATGGTAGTCAAAAAACTTTAAAAGCTGCAGGAGCCATACTGCTTTACTGTTCAAATTCTAACAACTTTTAAGAAGCAGTAGCAAGAGTGAAAAGTGAGGCAAAGCAGAGCTGGGCCCAGTTTGTGTAAAGTTAAAGAGGCACTGGAAAATGCAGAAGGCACATTTTCTATGGGAAAAAAAATGTTTGCATAAAGCAATGGCAAGATTAATGACACAGCAAAATTCATAAACAGAAGTGGAGTTTGCAAAGACTATAAACCACTAGTAAGTCTTACGCCATCTCATTACTTGGCTGCCTTTTTGTAACTTATTGCAGGTAGATCTGCCTTTTGTATGCTAGTGTAATTATTTGTGTAGGTGCTTTGTTTCTGCAGCTTAAATCTAACAAAACTAGAACCTGTTTTTCAATTCAGACACCTAAAGGTTATAAACTGACAACATTTCTGTAAAATATCACTAATTGAATTAAATGTTTATAAAAGATGAAAATGCTAAACCACTTATATAGGAAGTGGGCTGTGAAGATTATGCAAGCCTTTGGGAACCTTCTAGTGGGAAGTGTGTGGAAATACACGCCACTTACAAAGACTGATATGGATTTTAAGTACTACTTAACAACCAGGTTGCTCAGAAATAAATTTTTTAGGTTAAAAGTGGTCTCAAACTGAAAAGTTGATGAAGTGGATGGACTTCTTACAAGCATTTTAGGAAAAATTTACATGTGTTGTACTTGTTTGTGCCCAAGGAAGATTAAACTTCCCTTGAACACAAACTGTCTGTGCCTTGTAAACCTCTGAAATTGCTCAAGAGATGGAGATACATGACAGTAGGACAGTGTAGGATTTAAATAAAAAACCTGAACCAGCTAGCTGGTTCAAGAGCTAAACAGTTCCAGTTTTGATTGCTGCATACTTCACTGCTGTTAGTGAGCTAGTAGAAAGCATTTGACAGTAATAGTTCATTGAGAGTCCTCTAAAGAACCGAGCCTCTGAAAACTGTGTGTGTGCCAGACTTTACAGGACTGTTGTGCAAGGAAGATGAATCTAATTTTCTGTATGGAACATCAAAGCCTTGATCCAGCAAGGGACATCTTTAACTGTAAGCCAGGATCTCATCCCACCATATTGAACAGAATATTCATGTGGTTAAAGTTACACATGCAGTTAAAGAATGCAATAGCTGGCTCACAGACAGAATTGGGCAGCCCAGCAGCTGATTTACAAGTGACCTTTTTAGAAAGCTTGTATGGCCAAATAGCATCCCAGCCTACATCAGTGAGTTTACATCAAAGATGACTCTGCTTTTGAGTGCCCATGGGATATCTCAGATGCCTTTATTCTCATAACTTATGCTCTCGGAAGTATTCTGAAATGATTAACGAGAGAGGGGGATTAACATTTCAGTGATATTAATAGGTATCACAGCTCCTTCCTGGACAACAATAACAAGGGAAACATGGGGCCCCACTGTGGGACAGACATTCTAGCAGTGGGAGGAGTATGACCTCACAATCAGATTCCAGCAATAGTTGTAGTCAGACAAGCTTGACCCATTCCTCCTGAGAAGCACCGTTTTAGCCTGAAAAATGGTCTGCAGTTATCAACACCTGGGTGCTATTTATGACTCTGTTTAAGTGTCCATGAATAACTTGATCACTTGATGTGTTTGTAAATGATAAAATGTGACTTGGCTGAAACTAAAGGCTAGTGTCTGGGACCTTGTAAGTACAAATAGTTCAAAGGTGTCTAGTGTGTCTAGTTGCTCATTCACCTGTAAGAGTATTGATTTGTCCCAGCCTTTTAGAAGAATATTCCCTGAATGGCTGGAGAATCAAAGCAGGCTGACTGGTATAGCAGTTAAAAAACCCATCCAGCATGAGGTGTTCCTGTTGTGCTTTATGCAGAGCAGGATGCCAGCACTTGGAATAATTTGCACTTGGTTTGACCCACAGATTGTTGGAAGACCGCTTTTGACTGGATTAGATTTTGGATCACACTCCTTGTGACTAATTTTTGGCTTAAATTTTAGGATTGGGGTTCATGGAAAATTCAGGTTAGGAATCCTGGCAGAAATTTAAAGGCCAAAATCAGACATTAGTATGTTTTGAAGACTGTCCTAGATTTAACCAACTAATCCAAGTATTAAGAATTATTAGGAGACTGTGCAGGTGTACAGAAGCTTTACGTGGTCAAGGCAATGTCTTACATTCACACTTAGGCAAATCAAGCCTGTAGTTGTGCATGTGCATCTTATAGAGACAAGAGCTTGTTTTAAAATAATATTCCTCACTGAAACAACACTCTGAAGCCTATTTATGACTAGTTTCCTCCTTTGCAATAGGTTTTGAAGCAATCATGCACTGAGATTTTGTATTTGGAGCCATCCAGTGTCTGTGTGGGAGGTAAGTTTTTATAATTCAAAAATATTCAGTTATGGGTCTACAATTTCCATATTTTACCCAAGGGAAAACCCTACAGGTCTCTAGAATAAAACACCTCTATCTAAAAAAATCCTGAAGGAGTTAAGATCGATCAGATCCTTCTCTGTTGAATCACTTTTCTCCTCAGCTGTCTTCCAGGGCCTACTTTCATAATTTAGGTAACTCATGTAAAAGTATGAGGGACATGTATCTGACATTCTCCCACTAGTCATGCTATGCACTTGCCCTTGTATTCAAAGCTATGATATTTATTCTCTGACACTTACATACTGTTTTACCTGTGGTCACTGAGTTAAGTTCTGGGAATCTTGTTAACATATAAACCCTGCCCTGAATCTGTGGAGTGTAAGCAGTAAACATTTGATGGCATTTTTGAGCAGCAAGCATCACACATTTATTAAGTAGAAGAGGTGCACAAAATTTCAAGGGCTTGTCTTCTTCCTGGGTTTCACAACCCACACATAATTTGAGACCAACTGAAATAAGGTAGTTGCAAAATCTCCTTATTTTGGTGTTTTTATAAAAACAGGGATCATCTCAATGAAATCAGTGGCCTTGGTAAACAAAATGTTTTCACTCCTCCTCTGCACAATTCACAAATACTGTGGCCCTTATGCAACTTCCAGAAAAACAGTACTGAGAAGGAATGTTTTCTTCATTTGGCACTTTAAGTGGTCCTGATCCAAATTTGGGGACTTGTCTTGTTATGAGACCCAGATTTCTCATTTGTCACAGTAATCAGTGAGAAACTCTTTTTTACTGTGCAACTGAGACCCAAGGAATCCACTTACCCTGATCCTGTTGATCGTCAGAATCAACTTCCATTCTAATAGTGCCGCCTCAGTGATAAAAATTTGGGAACAAATCTTTGATTTTCCTATAGTGACCTAACTGAAGAATTTAGTACCAGAGGTCAATTAAAAAGGTGACCTAAGTTTGAAGCATTACTACATTGTGTTTAATTTATTGCAGGCTGTATTCTTCTTGTAAAACTTATTGCATTGCACTAAAGACTAGTGATTTTTTTGTTCTGATTTTCTCTCCAGAGGAGTTTCAAGTTGTTCTTAGAGGAAGCGCTTTAACCCTTGGTGGAAAAACTGATGGTATAACTTGTACCTATAAATTGAATGGAACTACAATTCGTAAGTATTGAAGCTGGAGATGATCTACCTTTATATTTCCTAATAAGTGAATTATTTTCTTCTAGTTACCTCATTTAATTAAAATCTACAAAGAAAACTATGAAAGACCAGGAAAAGAGGAAAGCTCTGAGGATTACTAAGAGGATGCAAATTATTTCACATCTTGCTCAGTGGTTTGAATTGGCTACCAATTGCCATTAGCTATAAACTGTGACTGGTGTTTGGCAGCCTAGCTGGCTGTGTGAATTAGCATGGTGATAATTGTCTAGCTCCCAATGTTAAATAAGCAGATGAAAAACCCCCATAACTGCAGAACGTACCAACTAGGTGCCCCTTCTTGTAAGAAGACCCAGACCAAGACACAGGCCCTCTTCATGATCCCAAAAGGCACTATTTTCCAAAGTGCACTTTTTATCTCAGAGCATCCATGCCCATTCTGTCTGGTGTACCAGGTATGTAGCCATTGTGCTGTTGGTCTCAGGGGCATAGCAGGACATGGGGGCCCCTCCATGACATGGAGTCCTTTCCCTGGAGCTCCTGCTACAGCATAGAGAGAATAAGGCCAAGTCAGAACAGTTGTTACTATTTTATTCCTGTATTTTGATGTGGTTCATCAGCTCAGTGTCCCAAGCAGCACTTTGCTCCAGGAACGAGTCTCACTGTAACCAGATGCCTAACTGGACTCTATTTTCCTGACCGGAGGAAAGGAAATCTGTTTCCAAGTGACCATGGCATCTTTTACAGGCACTTTCCCTGTAGTTGTTTTTTTTTTTTTTTTTTTTTTTTTTTGGCGGGGGGTGGTCCAGTTGAGTGGTTTTGATTTTTAATTATTAGTAATCACCATTGGCCAGATGTTACAATCCTTAGTTCTCCCTTTGTCAAACTATAAGTGTCATTGAAGAAATTTTTCTGAGTGGAAGGCTGCAGAAGTTAGAAAAGCTCTGAAAATAATTGAGATGTAGTGCAGACTATTTTCTTCTGATTAAGTAAGTATGCTCGTGGAGAATTTAACTTCCAGCCAAATATTCAGAACTTAGTCTTCTCTTGCTTAGTGTACTAACTCACAGCATGGCAGATGAAACATCATGCCAGAATTTGGATTAGTCTCCTTTTGCTGCCCTGTTCACTGAACTGGCACAAGGTAGATGATGGTGGAAAAAGTGCCATTAATGAAAACATCTGGCATTTTTTATATCCAGAAACTAAACTGGATGGCTTGTATAAGTACATCCAAAGTTCTTGTTCTAACCAGTATCCCTTAGAAACAAGCCAGACTGGAAAATAAAAAAGTGGACCTGTAGGGGGGGAAAAAAAAAAGCCTCTCCCCTCCTCCCCAGATACTAGAATGTCCTGAGTTGGAACGGACCCACAAGGATCATCAAGTCCAACTCCTGTCCCTGCATAGGAAAACCCCACAGTTCACACCATATGTCTGAGGGCGTTGTCCAGTCTCTTCTTGAATATTGACAGGCTTGGGGCCATGACTACCTTCCTGGGGAGCCTGTTCCAGTGCTCCATTACCCTCTGGGTAAAGAACCTTTTTCTAATGTCCAAGCTAAACCACCTCTGGTACATCTTCCTGCCATTCCTTCAGGTTCTGTCATTGGTTGCCAAAGAGAAGAGCTGGCAATGCTGTGCTTGGTGCACCCCAGGACATTACAAACCTGAGCTGGCTCTGCCCAAGTTGCTCCTGGTGTGCAGAGAGTAGGGAGGGCAATGCAAAACTCAGGTCCACCCACCTGGGTCCAGATCATCTAGTGTTGCTACTGAATTAACAAGCCCAGGTAAAGTGGCATGGCTATGCTGTCAGCAATCCCGTGCTGTATGGACCAGCCAGCCTAGCACCCAGCTAGCTCAGTCTTCCCCGCGCCGTGCACTGGTTGCATGGGAAATATGCCTTTGGACACCTTAGCCTCAGGTCAAGACCAAATCCCAGCCCCTCCTGCTAAATGCATTCACATAGCTGGCTGAGGTAGTCCTTGCTATGCCCTTCCCAGCAGGATTCGAGTGATCTTCAGAGGAGCAGCAGCTCCACAGCACCCTCAGCCCCCACTGCTGCCGGTACCTACTGGCCTGATAAGCAGGAAGAGTTCTGCACAGTCCATGCCTGTAGGTGGTCTGGTATCACTAGGAAAGAAGGTCCCTCTGGGGACAGCAGCTGGCAGGATGTACACATCCTCCTTGTATTCCCAGTTCCTGCACATCCCAAATGTATCCAGGGGCTGGGATTATACCAACAGGAGGCAAGAAAAACAAAGCAGTACGCCTCCCCCTGCCCCCCAAAAAAACGAAAACAAAACAAGCCCAACCAAACACCACAAACCCCAAAAGTCTATTTTTTCCCTACCTAATGTCTGATTTTTATATTAGCATGCCCTAAATTCCTACCCAGTTGAACATGTGCTTCCAGTTTCTTTCTTACTCTGGATATCATATATGCTTGAATGGGCTGCCAATTTCTCCTGCCTGTTATATATCTAAAATAATTTGAAAGAGTAACAGAATAGCACAGTAGCTCTAGACAAAGGCAACCTATGTAAAGAAGTTCTGCTTGTATAAATTTCCCTCCAGTTTCAATTAAAATTGTCACCTTTGTTTCCTATGTTAAACTACAGCTTGCTTATTTACACTTGTTTTGTAAAATAGCTTTATAAAGCTAGAATTTGAAATGTTGTAAACTTACTGCTGCAGTTGCATATTTATTATCATGTACATTTCTTACTTGGAGAAGTGGGGAAACAGACTAGTTAAGTTCCAGGTAAATAAAATTAGTTTCCCACTATCTAGGGTACATAGCTACATGACCTGAAGTTAATCAGAACTCTAATTTCAGTTTAAGTGTCTGGTTTACAAGTCATCAGGACTCCTCAGTTCTATTTCTGCTTTGTTCCTGACTTCTTGTTTACCACGAGCAGTCACTCCTCTACACCCCAGTCTGTCCATTGGGGAAATGAAAACAATAGCACATACCTTCTTCAAGTGAGTGTTTTGAGGCTTTCATCAGTATGGTTATGTTTGTAGTGGTGTTCATAGCATTCAAGATATCCTGATGTTGTGCATTAAGGTACTGGTGGAGATAGAGACCTACAGAATATGAGAGTTGAGGAGGGATTTAACCATTTTCCATTAGCATCACACATGTAAACTGGTGTTGTGCAGTTTTTTCTTTTTTCTTTCCTTCTCAAGTATGTTATTACAGAGCTACTACCACTGTCACTGATGGGCTCGGATTTGGCCAGCAGTGGGTCCATCTTGGAGGTGACCATCACTGGCTCTATTGAACACGGGGGAAACTTCTAGCAGCTTCTCACAGAGACCACCCTGTAGCCCCCCCACTACCAAAACCTTGCCATGAAACCCAGTACAGCTGGGCTCTCCAAATCCACTGAGAACAAGAGGCAGACAGCTTCAAGTTCTGCAGCAGCTCTAGGTTAGGTATTAGGAGAAGGGTCCTCACTGTAAACATGTCTCAGGCCTGGAATAGGTTACTTAGAAAGCCTTTTAACAGCTTAGATGAGTGTCACTGAACAATGCCTGAAGCATGCTGCCTTTTTAAAATGACTTTTTAAAATGTTTTCCAACTCCAGTTTCTCTAGTTCCCTGGTGGTGCAGTCTTTACAGCTGTACAGTGCGTATATCTGCTTTGCCATGGTAGAAATAACTATACTGGGACAGGATGAAGCCCCCAAATATTTGCTAGCATCTAATGTGAGAACTTCCAACTAGATCTCTGGGCTGCCTTTTTTATTTTTTCCTTTTCTTTCCTTTCTTGGCTTCAGGAAAGGGTGTGCTAAAGCACACAAAGGGAGGGGAATGGCATAGTGATGTATTATATGATAATGATGTGATATATTTATTATTATATAAAACCACAATCTGTTGAATCTCCTGTATGGGGTGTCTTGCCAAAGGCCTCCTACAACCCACCCAGGTTCTTGTCTTCAGCAATGAACTGCAAATGTTTAGGAAGCAGTATAGGAAGAAAATAGGGACATTTAAAGTGATTCTTTCTTCCTCTGATATGAAAGCTGCTTCTCTACAGCTCTGTGCTGGGCTCCAAGCGTTTTTGTCTCAAAGGAAACCTCAAAGAAAACAGTGGAGCTAGGATGGACAACAAGGTAGAAAGGACTTTTGGGCAGTAGCAGGAAGAAGGAAATGGCCCCCGGAAAACAAAAATTGTCCCTTTGTCATTGCATTATCCTTTACAAAAAAATCACCGTGCTTTCAGCAGAACCCTTATCATTTGAGGGAGTAATGGATGATACTTGCATGAGAACATATTTGAAGTTAGAGTTCCCCTTATTGATACCCTGGGCTGTGCTTTGGGACCAGCCTCACAATAAAACAGTATTTTGTCAGTTCTTCTGGTTTTAAAAGATGCATTTGGCATGTTTTTCTTTTTGCATTTATAAAGAACCAATACCAAATGCTAGAAAGGAAACCTGCCAAATGTAGCTGTGGGATAGAAGAATAATCTATGAAACATACCATTAAGACAAAAACATATGGCAATGTGCTAATCCCTCTTCCCCACCTCACAACTAGCCCCAAATCTAGGCCAAGCAGTCAGTGCAGATTATAGCACATAAGAAAAGCTCATTTATGCCAACAGCTCCTCCTTCAGCTGCCCCTGAACTACTTGTATGTCTGCCTGTTCCCTAAATGCAGGACAGAGTCCTCTCCAAGTTTATCTGGCAGATCATTTATCTGCTCTCTCCCTTAAATCAGAAAATAGGGAATTCTTGCAGGAGCAGCTCCAGTACAGAAATGAACAAGCCAACCGTGGGGATGTTTGGGACAGTGGTTCTGCCCCAAAGAGCAGAACTTTTCCCAGTTTACCAAATGCATGAGGTAAAAGAGCTCCCTCCTCTCCTTTTACAAGTGCAGAAATTGAGTGCTGTGCTGGACTCTGTGTTCTACAAATAGATGCTTTGTAAGCATGAGAGATTTGCAAACAGCTAGAGAGTCAAAAGCATGAGAAACACTGTAGAAACAGACACTCCAATCACAGCTGATAAAATAGCCCTTGAATGTAATGTACATGGCTAGGCTAATTAGAAACAAACTTCAACTTCAAAATTGTTCTCATTCTTTGAGAAAAAAAGCCTTGATTCTAGGAAATTCTCAGCATGAGCTGACATGCATAAAAAGAAGCAATATAATGTGGGCTCATACTCGTGTAAAGTCAACTATGGGTTTATATGTTCAAGATATGGCCTTAAAAAAAAAAACAACAAACCACTTTTTTCCCCTAACTTGGGCCTACCTTCTTTGCAAGTTCCAGACATTGCCAAACCAGTACCCAGCAAGCTGTGATAAGGGAAGGGACTTCATAGCATGTTCATGCATCAGCTTCTCATTTAAACAGCACACTATATTAAGCTTATGTGATTTGTTTTTCCAGATGAAAAACCAAAAACGGTGGAATCTGAATTTTTGCTCTGCCCTGCACCAATCCTATACAAAAGCAGCCAGTAAGTACTTCAAAAAAAAAGTCATTTTGATAGAATTGGACTTGTTATTGCTGATGTTAATCATGAGGGGTTTTGCCTAGAGGCAGTCTTCTGCTGTTTTTATGGAGGGTGGTTTGTTGTTGCTTTTTTTCCCCATTTTTGTGTTATTTCCCTGGTGTACTTGCCAGCTTTGGAATGGGCTTTAAATAGTCATCTCTGACCAAACCAATTTGGACAGTGCCTTAAAAATGAATATTCAGCCAGTTTATTAAACACTGCAAAGGTCTGGCTTGTCATAAGTTTTATGCAGATTAGCTGTTTTAACAGGGCATAATATGCTCTCTTCTAGATAATCTTTAGGCTCATTGTTAAATAGATTACATTATCATTGACACTTACAAGCTATTATTAAAATTACATGTCAAGATGTGTACCACTGCTCAACATGTAACGATAAAACGAGGCACAAATTTAACAGCAACAGCAATCTCCTAACAGCGCTGTGGCTAAATTGCAGTTCTAGCCTTATTCTAAGTGTCACTGTCCATGGCTGCACGTGACTTCCAGCCCTTTGAGCAAATAATTCTTCCATCCTCCTCTCAAATTCAGACATGCCCTAGGCTTTTAAGATCACTTCAATTTCATTGTTCAGATTCATGAGATAGTAGCTTGAAAAGGAAATTCTAAGCTAATCAGAAGTCAGAAAACTGCATGTCAGATATCAGCCCTGTAGGAGGGAGGAGGCTTTGAGGCTATTGACTTTCTTGCTGTTTTGCAAGGAGTTCTTCTCAGGGAGTTATTTGGGATGAAGTTAATATTATTCTGGTAGGAAGCTCAGAAGTTCATTAACAGCTCTGCATTGTCATTTTGTGGTAATTCTTAGCAGTTTAAGAACTAAGCATATTACATAGATGATTTTTTTGAGTAGTTACTTTTCTGAGGAAAGCAAGAACCAAAGCTGTAAGACTGATAGCAAAACCCCAAATGCACATCTGTTTTGTCGCATTAAATGGTAACTGGGAGAAAAGTTGAAAAGCAGAAGAAAAAGCTTAAGTGATTGGAAGAGAATGGGGTTAATCACTGCAGAGGAGCTACATTGTAGCCTCTGTGCACCAGCCAAAGCTCTTCCCTGGGGAGTAAGCACTGATTTATGCCAATGCAAGAAAAATAACCATGGAGGAGAGTTACATTGGAGAGCAGAGGAAGGGGATGAGTTCTTAATTCCATTTTGTTTTCCTGATACTCAAGTTGCCTTCTACAAAGCTATGTGAAAATGTGGGATCTTGTCCTATGCGCAGCAGGAGTTTGTTACACCTATGTGCTGTTACATTAAACAGTGCAGTTGCACTGTTTTCCGTTGAGCTAGACTGAACATGGTTGTGTGCCAGTTGTACAACAAAACAGCTGTAACAAACTGCTGTCTTAGCTAAAATAAATCAGCACCACATATAGCTGTAAGAGAACTAATTTTATCATCAGGAATATGTACATCAATCAGGTTAAGAACTCCTCCTCTCCCTGCCAAGTATTTAAATGAACTTACCTTGCAATAGAAAAACCACCACAACAGATTGGGCCCACAATATTAAGCACCTCAAAACCTGAAGCTGTAAATGCTTTTCCACATACCTTTAGTTCGAGAGTATGTAAACAGCCTATTCTGCCAAATGATCATAAAATGCATAGAATATTTATTTATGTAAAGCACAGTGGAAGTTATTTAAACATACTGCATTTTTTCTCTTTCTGTAAAGGGCTTGTTTGGCCTGAGAAACATCGTTGAAATAGAAAAAAACTCACCATATTGTAATTGCAGTGTGGATCAAGCACCTAATTACAGCACATTTCTTACCAGCAGTGTTTGTAAGAATGTACAAACACTACACATGAAATTGTACTGCTCCACAGAAAAACAAACCAAAACAAAACATTTTGCAAAAGTTAGTATGTAAAACTTACTTCCATAACCTGATATTGAAGTACTCGCAGCTTTGGCCCAGAGATAAACAGTTGGCTGTGCAGAAGACTGACAGCTATGAAAGATATGTACACACTTGAACTCTTGACTTTCCATTGGCACAGCTCAGGCTATTGCTGGATAGCTCCCAGTAATTCCTCTAGTGGAGCTAATATTAGTCACTAATGCAGCAACAACCCGTCTGCTCTTTTTCTAGTGCTCTTTTTAGTGGAATTAAGAGCAACACAAGCAACATTAGCTTTGTGACTTTTAAGCCTGCAACTTTGTTTCTGGGTAAACAGTAAAGTCCCATGTAACTGGTTTCATTATAGTTTTATAATTTGAGACACTCCTTGTAGACTGATGAATTTGCACTTTTCACATGCAGAACAATAGAAACCCACGTGGAGTAAGTAAGACGCCAAAGTACCCAAGATCTTTGGTTGGTAAACCCTTGGTCTCCTGGGCTTAGGCCATTGTGTATTTATAATTTCTTTCCAGCTGCTGACTGCATTTAGTTAGGAGCCTCCAAAATGCCAGCTGTAGATTTAGCCAACCAAACATTCTTTATCAAAGCCTGCTTTTTCATAGTACCTTGTAGCAGATGGATGTGGTGGTATCCTTAGGTTATGGGACAACATGACTGTGTGGCCTGTGCCACTTAAAATACCTTCTTGTCAAGCCACTTCCAAGGTGCAAAATTAAATAGTCTTCTTACAAAACTAGCTCATTTTAAAAGACCCTTGATTAGCTAACAAATGAGAACTACTTGGGATTTTTGTATGAGCAAGCTATGCATTATAAAAAAAATGTTTGAAAGTATGAAAATAATCCAGAAAACATCAAGTACATTCTGCAGGATGGTGAGGAGACAAACCCAAGAAAGTTGAATTGCTTTGCTTCATGTACTTTGAGAGATCATTTATATACTGTGAGGACAAGTGTAGTATTACAACTAAACTGAGTTACTAAAAAGGACTCAGGTCCTACTGCATTGACCATTTAAAAGCCATATGCCTTTAGGGTCTCGGAGTATATTGAGAAAATTGGCTCTCTTTTTTAGCTCAGGCTTGAATTTGCTCTCCTGCCACAGCACAATGGAATCAAACTGAATCGTATTGCTTTGACCACTCCATTACTTTAGCTGTTTCTGTAATAATTATACTTTGGAAAGAAAATAGAGCCTTTGTCTATTTGGAAGACCAGTATAAGAAAAAAAGGTATATTTTTATAAGTCTGCCCTCTTGCTCTACCTTTGCTTTTCTTCATTTTGTTCCAAGTTCTTTGAGTACATGTTCTGAAAATGCATCTGTAGACTTGACTTCACAAACAGATGGCTTCTGTTCCTCTAAGCCAATGGTAAAATCCCCTCAGTCTATCCTAAGGCACAATATAGACATTTCTCTTATATCCTGAACATTTACAAATTCTTTTATTTGATGAGTGGATGACAATAATGCAAGTTTAACCTAGCACAACAGTATAATATTTTACTGAAATATTTGTAGTAAATATTTACCTGTCTACTACTTAGATACCTCAATTTGTTGTTTAAACTGTAGTTTCTCTTTGAAGTACTTCAGGAGGAGATTTTGGATTTGCTGGTACCTACTGAAAAAAATCCAATTTGATCTTGTGCATATACTTATCTAAAAAAATAAAGAAAGGTTTGGTCTAGGCTAGCAGTAAATTCTTCAAAATGAACCAAGAAGCTGAGAAATTATCATTGTTCTTAAAATAGTTCAGAAAACTACAGAGGTTGTTTTTTTTTAAATGCAGCTGCAGTTTTGCTCATCAGCTTCTATGTTTATGCATCCTGCTCTTGAATTTACACCGTGTTTGCTCTAAGATTAGCTTATAAACTGAAGTGAGCATTTTACCTCTCAGTCCAATAAGAATAGTAAGTGTATTTTGACTTGAAACACAACAACCTGAACCCATATACAAAAAGTTGGTTGTGTTTCAAAACACCAACAAAAGGCTAAACATCAGGTTAAATGGGATCATTGCTTTCATTTGAGTATCACATGGTTTCTACCACTCAGTTGAGTGACAATTTGACACCTTTGTGGTGAATGGCACTTGAATTTACCTGTCTGAAGGGTGCCTTAGGATAGAAGTGGGCAATATCTTTCTCCTTGGGCTTGTAGGCTTAAGGAATAATAAAGCCAAAAAGGACAAATCCAAACATAAACCTGAGTGCAAGTGAAACTTCAAGTGAAGCTTCACTTGAGCTTATGATCATATTGCATACAGAGGTGGTACAGTCTGCATTACTGTTTTTTAATGACCTTCTATTCAAATCATGTTGACTTCAGCTTGCATATATCTCTTCCTACATCCTGTCCAACATGAACAGCTGGTGGCACTTAAAAAGCAAAGATTAAATAGGATTTATTTTTGTGTGGTAGGAAGGAAAATTACACTTCTATTCCCAAATTCTTCATTGCCTCCAGTTTCAAAGTATTCAACTTAAGTTTAGTCCCCAGCATGCAGTTCACTTGAAACAAAGTGCACAACAATGCAGGACAATCTCTGGTCATCAGATTTTTTTTTATGTATTGCTTGTAGTAAGAGCTCTTGTCAAAAGAACAAGTTCAGTAGTTTACTAGTAACTTTAAATGTACTTCCTATCCTGACTGTCCAATACAGAGTTACTGAGAAAAAATTAATCTTATTGACCAAATTGTATGAGAATCTGAATATAATTGGAGAATTTATAGCACAAACTCATACAACTATAAGATAGTAAGAACTTTTGTCCTAGGAAGAAAATGTAATGAGAAATGATCTCTAGGACTAAGGACATTGCTTTATGTTTCTGAGCTGCAAATACTACCTTGAAATGTGCTTTTATTTGGCTGTTAACCAGACTTCTGACAGCAGAAGCCTGTGTCATTCAAGTCTTTGTTCTTCCTGTTGATAACAGCTGCTTTGCTTGTTTTCAACTTGTGCATGGGATGGAAGCACAGAGGGGATTCAACAGCATTGTGTGGTTTCTGCACTGTCACTTTTCAAGTCTTTACATTTTAATATTTTGTTTTGGTTTATCATTGATTTCCTTTTGATCCTGTCTTTACAATTCAGGTATTGTCCCTTAGGCCTTTGGAATGAAAAGATAAAGAAAGGAAAAAAGTAACTATCTCTTTATATAGCACCTTTAAGTAGCTGATTTCAGAAACTAGCTTAACCACCTATTGCATCCCTGTGTCTTCCTCTTAAGAAGTTTCTCAACTTCCCTACATGTGAAAACATAACTTTTTTTTTCCTGTTTAATTTTTAGATTTTTATTTCCCCACAGTAGGAAGCCAGCCCTGTAATGTTTAGTAATGCTATTTGGGTATTTTTGTTTGGCAGTCCACATTACCTGACCTCAGTCTATTTTTGTTTGAGCTAGTGCTAAAACAAGCTTCACGGCTTGTCTTTTTTATACCTTTTTTTTTTTTTTTTGATAGCCTATGATCACCTAAATGCTGGCAAAAGATTTTTCTCTCTGGTCAAAGTTTGGGTAGTATGATGTGAAGTACAGGTTGAAGGCAGAATTAGTTGCCCTGCTTTTTGCTGTGGATCACATAGAGGGCTGGAGACAATGGGAAATAACCACAAGCTTCAAATTAAACACTGCTTTGGGTGCATTTTTCAATATGTGCTTCAGGGAAGTCAAGGTTCTGTCTTCTGGAAGAGCTTGTAGCTCTGTGCAATTGGGCAAGTCAACTTGTGTATCCAGTGCATTTCTTCCTATGGGTTTCTGACAAATTCATGTAAAAAGCATAAAAGAGTACTGCAGGAGTCTCTTTAAAGCATATTCATTGCAGTTTGCAGGATGCACCAAGAAGCTCCTGCTCACTGCTTTAGAGGTCTTGAACATTATTTACAGCAGCTATGCAGGAGAAAACTAAAACCAGCTGAAAACCCAAGAATTCATGCCCAAGTTGTGACTGGCACTCTTACCCTCAGTTTCTGCCTCCCTGGGCAACAATCTTGCAATACAAAGCAGAATCACATGCTTCATATTTAATTATAGGTGTTTTTTGATTCAAAAATGTTTCCATGAATGCAGAACAGTGGTATATTGAGTCTCACCTTCCAGTTTCAAAGTGTCATTTTTATTAATACCAGCACAAGATTTAAGAGGAAGAATACAGAAACATGAAAGCAAACAGACACAGCGAAGATGAATGGATTGTAGGCTCCGTCCTGCAAATTACCTCATTTGGTTTCTAGACAGCTGCTCTTTTTCAATAGCAGCTGAAAGGTGTTCTACAAAATGGTTGTCATGGCAGGCTTCTAACAAAGGATCCTAATTATTACCCCCCTTCCCTGACTAGCCCAAAGACAGAGCATATTATGTCTTTACTCCATCCACTGCTTCTTGTGACACGAACCTGGGAGTCAGAAACTTAAAAATTACTTCTGAATTTCATCTCTTGGGGAACAAGAACATGTTACATTGGCCAGAAATGTTTCCAAGTTCATTATGCAGGCACAATGCCATGCAAGTGCTTGCATCTTCAGGGATATGTATAATACATGCGGAAGCAGTGAAGCCATCATTTTCAAGTTTGTTTTGACTATACTAAGGAAAGCCTTTTTCTACTGTTAATTCCCTTTTCTTCTCCAATACCTGTAGGAGCTTAAACAACTCTTCTGGCTTCCTCCCATGTGCTAGTACACGTGCAGTATTAAGAGACATATAGTTAAGGCATTTACCTAGGGCATTTCGGTTTTCATTAATACACAATGATCAGATTTCATAAATCTATTTTCTACTGCAGGTCTTTTATGGAATCTTTATTTTTGCCCTTCTTTTTCCTGTGGTTGACAATGGCAAAGAAGTGATCCTTTGTAAGGTGACTGACGTTTAATACATTTGCCTAATTAACTTCTGACTAATAATTCTAACCCATTAAGTAGCTAGTTAGTATATGTTTTGAATAAACACATCTGGTCGTGCAATGAGTGAAGATTTTGTCTACGTGTGGGTGACAGATGTGATAGTAGTTTCCCCAGTGCTCTCTTTTAAATAATTAACAGCACACTGGTGAAGTAGCCTTAGACAGACAGCCACAAAACCAGCTGTGTAATTTCAGAGCTGTGTCTGTGGACATGTGCCTCATCTTGTTGGTCTGCTTCATCTATTACATTCCCGTTTCTTCGGTATTTCAAAAGCTATGTGTAGCTCTAAGAAACATCTTTTTAAGTAACTTTGGACTCTTGGCTTCTGGTCTGAAATGCAGCAGAAGGAATAATGTGTCAGGCCACCCAAGGGGCAAATAGTTTTGAATTCACAAGCCTTGCAGATTGATCTCACTTACCAAACAAAGGGCATTTGAAACAGTCCCGCCCTACTGCTTCATTACTGGGAGTTGCTAAGCTAGGTTTGGAAACAACCTTCTTTTGAAAGAAATGTCATCTCATGGTACCCTACTTCTTTATGTAGTCAATAGCTTCTTAGGCTGCAACAGCTGGTAACTCATATCGATCTCAAAAGTGAGAAAAGCTAAGATTAGTTACATGCAGAAGAGATCATTCCTTCTAACTCAGCTGTCATTTTGTTTTTCAAAGTTTGCTTTTTGTGATGGGGCTGTTTAAAGTTCTGTTTTTTTCAGGCAGAGGGAGGAGGAATTATGCCAATAAATTAAATAAACAACAGGATATTTTGCAAGAGACTAATTTGCACAAATTTTACTCCTTAAAAATGTAACCTGAGTTCTTGCTTACCAAAGGGCAAGGTAAGATTTGTTCCTGCCTCCAAGGGTCTGTGAACCCTGATCATTCTGTGGCTGTACCATAATGGTTAACATGCAACTGTCATTAGTTCTAGTGATACAGGCTCACAGTCTGTGACCTTTGTTTTGTAAGGCATCAACAATAGCACAGCTGCCCCTGCATAGTTGAGATCTCAAACCTGCAATTTGGCAAGAGTAACAGAACAAATTGGATAAATATACATAAACACATTGTGAAGAAAGGGAAAACAGAACAGAATGAACCAGAGCATCATCCTAGAACTTGTTTGATAGGGATGATTTGAGTAGGCATATGGTATAATTAAATGTGCTTTCAAAAACATTGGCCCGATTCTTCAAGCAAATATTAAATATATATCTAAATAGAAAGAGAGCTGACATAGTATCATTATTTGTCTCAAAGGAGGCATATGAATGCCTTTGGAAATGTGTGCAAGTGGGGGCTGGGCGTGAATGATAAGCAGATTTACATTCCCACACAAAAATTGTCATTAGCTTATTGTTAAGATTACACAGTTGTACTTTCTTCTAACACTGCAAGCATTAAGAAACCAGGCAGGCAATGAGGTAATATTTTGACCTAACTCAGCATCAATTTTCACGTCTTATTAATTCAATGTTGGCATAACAGACCATGACAGCCACTGTAATACCTCTCATACACAGTTTCCATTCAGCCATACTACCTACAATGCACATATTCAAGAACTGAAAATCATTGCTCTGCTCATCTACACTATGACCTTTCAATGCTCTGTTATTTAGGAACTCAATAACAACTGTAAGTTAAAATTAGCCTTTGTCTTTCCACATGCCTTTTACAAGAAGAAAATATAATAAGCCAAGAAATTCTAAATGTGTTATTATAAAATAAGTCTAAGCATGTATTTAGATTATGCTCTTCACAAGTCAGACCAGGTATATTTCCCATATAAGCTGCATGCAAGTACCCAAAACCATGTGATTTCCAGAGTGTGTAGATAAACTTACGAGATGATCTACATATTCAGACAAGCCCCCAAAACTTCATCAAGTTTGTTAATGTGAAAAAAAAAACATTGATTTTTCTGCCTTAAGGAGTATTGAGAAGAGTTGTGTGCAACTTAAGTGAGTTGTATTGTGATGTGGAATTAACTGAAAACCAGGTGAACATGATTACTGTCCTCTTCTATGGCTATGACTGGAATTGCTGTTATTTTGTCTGTTTTTCTTCCTTGGCTGAGAAAGGTAAAATTGTGGGAAACCTGTTGCAATCAGAGAAGAAGGACCAAAGAAGGGAAGCTCTGTCCAAGCTGCAGATTTGACTTGTGTACTTTTCAGGAATCATTTAAGAAAGAATGACTATTTCATGGGGAGTGTTGAGCATTTTTATTCTCTTTCCTACTAACAAAATACCTACACCTTCTTTTTGTGGCATTGTCAAATGCTTTACTTGTCAAGTAAAGCAAGAGATTAATTTGGCCACAGAACTTAATTACTCATTAATGTAATGAGGGGGTGTGTGCACATGATGAGTACTTAGCCACTTGAAATTTAGGCAAGTTGTTTAAATACTCAAACGTGAGTTTAAGGACCCATTTCCAAAGTCTCATCCTCAGTCTGTAAACTATATTGTGGCTGTAAATTGCTTGAACAACAAACACCTTGTCCAAAGAAAAGGGGAACACTTAAAATCAGGATTAAATAGAGTTTCTCAGTTAAGAGGTATCTTATTGACCAAGATACTTCACATTCCAGGTAATACCAGTAATTGCTATTAAAAAAAACCCAAAAGCACAATAAATCCCCGTGACAAGTTACCTCTCAGGAACCTGTTGTGTAGCTGTACCTTAGGAAGTATGTGGTGGAGAACAGGCAGTCTGCTGTTACAGAAAGAAGCACCAGCCATCAGAACAAATAGGGGACTTCATTTGACTTGCCAGCTTTCCTACATCCAGTTGCTCTTCCCTATGCTCAGTAGCTGAGTGGTTCTTAAATGTTGAAGATGTAGTAGTAGCCAACACCAAGGAAAAAAGAAAGGAAGTGAACTCTGTTTGCTTCCTTTTAACTTTCTGCTGCCCTCGTTAACCATGTGACTTAATTGTGCTCACAAATTGGTAGGCTGGATGTTTGAATTAGGTTGTTTTTACCTGTTTTCATTCCAGGACCTCTGTGCTCAGGCGACTGGAATACTTCTCCATCATAAATGTACTCATAGCTCATTAGGCCCACTGATTCAATATTAACATTATGTTTCAACAGAAACAGCTATTCTTCCCCAGAAGCACTGGGTAAAGAGGGCTGACATGAATCAAATACTCTCCTACCTGAACTCATACCTTTCTTTGCAAAATAACTAAGAGCACTTATTTTCAGCATCAGTGCTTTAGCTTTTTTTTTTTTTCTTTCCTGTGCAAACATTTTGTTCCAATAAAAATGAAAAAGCATATGGCTACTAATCATTGGTTGCTCACATGGTACCATCTCTTCCCACCCCTCTTTTCCCATCTCTCCTCCCCCCCAAAAAAGAAAAAAAAAGCTAGCAAAATGAATTCGGGTAGAGGGCAAAAACAGAAATATAGCTGAATTAGTCTTAGTATATGTTATAAATATTAACTTCTGAAAATATTTTAGAAATACATTTAGTTTGACACAATTAGAGTATAATGGGAACTATTCACAGATGGGAACATACTCAATGAATTGTATAGGCTGACTGGCTCCTAAGACATATGGATCTGATGTTAAGATCAGTAGTAATTTCTAATGCAGTCCTTCACGTTCCTCTATGGGGCACACAGTGTTCCCAGAGCACTGAGAAGGAGTGCGTGAGCAGAACTAAGTGCTTAATATTATGCAGTGGACATAGTATCCTGAGCTGAATTAATAGACTAATTTAACATAATAATGACATTTCATACCCTGTTACTGCAGGTTCCCATGATTCCATGAGATCAGATCTAATTCATTGCCGGCTTACAGTTCTTTCAAACTCAAAAGCACTTTCCAGCAGTGAAATGCTTCTGTCCATTTCCCATGGAAAGCCAAAACCCAATAGACAGTATATTGAATATGCTGCTGAGAAAGCTAGATAGTTCTGGGGTAACAAGAGTGGATCCTAGGGGAACTGTAATTCGAATTTATGTCAGTGCTAAGCTACACCAAGAAAGGAGAGAGAGAGAGGAAAAAGTATTAGAAAATAATTTGTACTAATTCTTACCCAAACCCCAAAACACCATAATGATTTGCATAAAGTGCAGATCTTGCTATCCTCAGGAAAATAATTAGGTATTCCATTTTATGCCTGTGTGGTTGGTGGGAGGAAAACAACTCTGACCATTTATCGTAATTGCGGATTATTAACTGTCTCCAGTAAAATTCCCATTGACTAGAGCAAACTGTTTCCTGTGCTTCCCAGTTAGAGCTGACCCTTGGCAGAGTGGAACTGCACTGAACATCTGGCAGGCAAGGATTGTAATCCTGCTCCAAGGGAACTTGCTGGGTCCTTACGCAGCTGGGGCTTTTGATCTAGGAAAAGCAACTAAACCAGAAGTATGGACATGAAATGCCTTCCTCTGTGGCTCTGTGTTGCCTCCTCCTGTTGCAAGGATGTGTCCCTAGGCTTATATTTGTAGTCCTGGAGTGCTTGTTAACCGGGGCCAGGGGAAAGGATATTCTGTGCTTTGGTTGGGTAGAATGTGTGGGTAAATATTAGTTGTTTTCCCAGCAAATAATGGCAGGTGATTTCAAACAAGCTGGTGAAATGAAACCCCTGTGTCCATACACTGAGGTTGGAGCTTTGGCATAATTAATGGTCCACAGGCAGATCCATCAGAGACACCATCACCTACCACTCAGAGTCCTATGGCTGTCTCCCTAACAGTATAGCTGAGCATTAATTGTCTCCTTCTGTATGCCAGTACATCTGCTTTTCAATCCTCAGGCAGAAAAGGAGGGATGGCATGACAGAGGCTACCTCACTTGGCACTAAAAATTTCAGTCCATCTCCTGAGGGGAGGTCAGTATTTTTTGGCAATGGAGCTTATCCTTCGAACGGTAAACCATGGAATACTTGCACTGAGTGAGACCTTGTATTTGTTCCAGCTATGAACAGTGGTGAACATTTCAGGTTAAAAACCTGAACATGCTCTTGTCAGTCATAGTGTGTTCCAGTTTCCCCATCTCTCAGGTGACCATCAAAATAATGTATGGTCACATTGGTACCCCTTTGTGCAGCCAGACTATTGTGTAGGGGATGGTAAGTTACATGGGGTAAAGTGATGGGAATACATAAAAATGATACTTAAATTGATAGTTCTACTGAAGCCTTCTCCCACCACTGTTACTGATTTTCCAGTGTATGATTTCAGTATAAAGAGCTATATGTATGCAAAATATGTATAGATATATTTAGAACACATAAACACACACACTATTGGCTTACAAATATTAACTGTGTAATAAAGCTATATATTAATTCATAGGAGTATTTTTTTAGGGGAAAGCACCCTTTTAAGTACATAGATCAAATTTTTTCCTTCCTACTATGTACAGCATTTTAGCTATTTTAGTGCTGGCACTTGATTCTAAAATACCTTTAGTCACCATAATTTTAATAACTTTTTGAGCAGTTGCCAGTTTAATTTTCAGTGTGTGAAAATTGGAGGTAAATTATTTATTACTTCCAGCAAATGTCTTTCACAATTTTATTTAATTTTTTTCATGTTTTTTAATGGGTCATAAAATGGCACTCTTTTATTGGATACTCATAAAGTAAGGTGCAAATGAATACTTTGCAAGTAGGTTACTGTGGATTGAAATGTCAGCTGTATTTCACAGGATATGAAATTCTTTAGACCAGAGCTATGGCAACATATGGCAGTGGGCCACATTCCTCTTCTGTAATAGCGGTGGACATAAAGGAAAGAAAGAATTGCGATTGCTGGGTCTTCTCAAGTTACATTTTTTGGTAAATTATTTGTTGGATTGGCTAGTGGGCCAAGACTGATGCAATTTTGAATTGCAAGTCTTGTGGGTAACTTTGGTCATAAATAAGAGCATTTTTTAAAAGCTCTTTTCAGACTTAAGTTTTCCAGGATTGATTCCCATCCAGAAAGTGACACTTCACAGATAAAATATAGGACAATCCTTTCCACATTAAGCAAGGACTGTGAACTGTAAAAAACGCCACAGTTTTTCCTCTTACAAGGAAATAGCTTAAAAGGTATGGACCACTGGAAAATGGCACATTAGACCTATGGTACCTAAGAAGCAATTGAGTTTGTGACTATCTGGACAGCATGTTAATTACACATGCTTATTAGCTCAAGTTTGCAATCTTTTTGATTTCACTTTACTCAAGTTCCATGTCAGAAGTGATCAAAAGATACAAATGAGTGTCCTGGATAAAAGCCTTAAATGGACACTGGATTTGGGCACTGCTGTGGTTTTGAGGAACAGTGTGAAGGGCTGCACTTGTTTTTCTCTGGAGGCTCGTTTCTGCAGCCATGTTTTTTTTCCAGCTAGACAGAGAAGCTGGCCAACTCCTTGTGTTCTTGGGTATAACTGCTAGAAGGCCTGGGTATTTGTGCATAGAGTGAGTGGGCCTTGATGACCAGAACCTCTGATTATTATCTTTGGGTTCTGCTTCCCCATCCCCAGTGCACAGATGTAAAGTCCACACTGTAAACCACACAGACTGTGTCACACAGCAGAGAAGAGGCTTTAGCTGGGCATTGGAGGACAGCTTCTTGGGTTGCTACAGCAACATCAACATTTACACTTCCTGATTCTTTGTGGGTTTTATTCAGGGTTGACCTGAAAAGATTTGCAGCAACTTTCAAGAGTTCAATGCTTGGTTTTTTTTTTTCTGTGTGGGTATAAAACTAGTGTTGATCCAACCTTTGCTTGCAAAAATACAGTTATGTCAAAAGGTCTGGTTTACTTCAGGGATAGTCTGCCCTTGCATGCATAGCTGTGTTGTTTGGGTGTGATCAGATCACAGTCAATCAAGCACAGTAAGGATTCAAATATGGGCCTAATACATGCCAGAAGAGTCTTTCTTTGGATGAGTAGGGCATTGGTGCTTCTTCTCTTGTCTCACTCTCTGTACACACCTCAGCAGAAGGAGAGACAATTTTCCTTGAGTGTTTGGAAAGCAACTGAGATATTATGGATGTAGTCATGTGAATCACATAAATAAATGGTGGGAGATCTGACCATACGGACTTCTAAAACCAGGTATTTAGTGTCTGTGGAGGTATTTTTGAAACATTTCTGATCACCGCCACTACAGAAACTGAAGTACAGTCTTATGACCAGCTGACCAAAATCTGTGCTGCCCCTTCCTTTGTGATCTAAGGCTGTTATAAAAATTTTTATAAAAAATTTATTTATAAAAAATTTCTTCATTCTCATAACCCTTTAAATGGTATTCCTTCAGTCTGCAGAAAGAAAATATCAGCAGAGGCCCAAAGATTTAGAAATGTTATCTGGTGACATAGGCGGGTTGAGCTCTCAGCTGATTTGAGCTTTACTGAAGGAACATGATAACAACATACTGACAATCACCTGTGGGAAATGAAGGTACTCTCAAAATATAATCAATTCAGAATGCCATTTTATTTTCTAAATATTTGCAGTTTATGCAGAGTACTGAGCTAAAACCCTCATACATGTGGACAGTTATTAGCAAGCACAGGATGTATTTATCTATAAGTCTTTCTCTTGGATGTTTGTGAATGAGTAGAATAAATAGCGTGCCTGGTTTTTGGAACTCCAAATTTGAAGAGGCAGTGTTTATATGAATCAGAAGTATGTATAGCCCAACAAACAGGTGTATGCTAAAGAAATGAAAAAAATGCATTTCTTATACTCTACAGACATGACAATTTCAGGAAAGAAGTGATTTTGTATGTTGACAGGTTCATCCTTTTGAAGATGAGGTAATTATCTGTATGAGTTCACTTTGTGGTTTCTAGAACTGTACAAGTATGATCAACTCCTATGAAAAGCTCAAATGGCTCATCCCTGCAGCTGTGTATCAAAATGGAATTTAATACAGAAACTGGTTGTTCTTACTGCATTGTATCTGTGTTGATAGCTGATGTGTTCAGTGAGCCCATTGCTTGAGATATTTGTCAGCCCATCTGACAGCTAAAGGTTAGAGGAATGCAAAGCTTGACAGTAGCGACGTGGCACATGGCACCAGAGACCTGAAAGCAGCTCTTACTGCAGTCAGTGGGAGTTGCAGCTGTGGGCCCAGTTCTCATTTAGACACATGCTTTATCGATGCCCTTTTCTGGGGCTGGAATGGTGTACAGAGGCGGTACTATGAATGAGGATTTCACTGGCAACAGAGATTGGTCCCAGAGAGGGCAATAAGAGCTTGCTCAGTGGTACCTCCTAAAAACAGGGGTAAACTCACCCTTGTAAGAACTGTCTGTAACAACTGGTCTTTAGTAACTGGCTTAAGTAGACTTTGCTGTTCAGTTAATGGCAAGTCTCTTCCTGGGCCATGTTGCTCGACTGAGAATTTTTTGCCACTTTTGAAGATCTATTTCCACTAACTCACACACTGTAATCGGAATTGTTTACTTGTCATTTACCTGGTGTGGCTGTGTTCTGAAGCTAAGAGTCAGGAGGAAGGATGATATTGCCAGGCAGGAGAGGGAATTGGTTGCATAGCAGAAAAAAAAAACCCAAAACCAAAACCCCCAAAAATAGGAAATTGAGGATTCACATTCACTTTCTTAAAAAAAAAAAAAAAAAAGAAATAGGAAAAAGTGAGCATCTGAAAGCACTTTGGAAATTTGACCCCAGGAGCTGGCAACAACTGTAGTCAGATGTTACTGGCCAAATCTAGCAGTTCTTCACTGGTGCATAGGCAGAGCTATTTCTGATCTCAGTGGGAGTTTTGCCCAACAAGAGACTACAGAAATGGTTCCAAACAAAGATAAAAGAGCTGAGAAAAATCTAAAATGTATTTAGATACAGTTAAAATATGATCAGAAATAAAGTCAATACAGGAAGTATATAAGGACTTGGATTCTTAAAGAACATGATATGTTGATTAAAAAATCAAAATTACTTGGTGTACTATATTTGAATTTAGTGCAGTTGGAAGGATTCTTACTGTGCTACTAGGCTTCAAACCAAGCAATGTAATCCCAATTATGGCATCAGTCACTGGGAAGGCACCCATCATTACTTAAGAAAGTTCAGGAAAAGTAGAAAGGCTGAATAGCTTTTATGTTCAGGAAACAATCACAATGAATGCTCTTTCTTGGGTAACCATGTTCAAACTTGGTGTGGAGCCTGTGGCATGTTTCTCTAAGTCATATGTTTAAAAGGCAAGGCTAATGGGGAATAAATGAAACATTTGAGAGCTTAATCTTTCCTCTTTGAAATTGTGCTTACCTGAAAAGTTGCCATCCAAAAATATAATACTTCTGTGTGCTGTGAATTCTTTGCTACTTATGGGCTGAATTCAGTTTTCAGTTACACCTGTGCAGTCATAGTTAATGCAGTAGTATGACCAGGGTGCAAAAGGATGTGACCCCAGGAGACCAGAAAGGGTCATGTTAACTTACTGGGCTGTAGGTTTGTGACTTGGAGAGAAAAATGTGTAACGTGATGTGTTTATGATACGCAAATCTCAAAAAGATTTGAGAGCTTGAACATATAAATTTCTTCAGGGACACCTGTCGGGATTTGGGTTGTGTTTCAACAGCATAGTATGTACCTAAGTCCTTCTCTGATCAAGAAATGGCACAGAATGAAACCCTCTCCCATTGAAGTCAATGGCATTGTCTTGCCAGTCAAACTCCAGCAGAATTGTCATGCTGAAATTTCTTACAGCATTTCTCATAAAGTGGCAAAGCTAAACACTGAAAATTAAAATAAATTAAAAAATTAAAAATTCACATTTTGAAAATTCATCACTAACAAAAATTTTGGTATAGTTTACTTTATTTAGTGACTTGGGAGAAAATTGAATTAATTTTTTATTTTTATCTGTTCTGATTCACTTATTCCAGTAATAATTAGAAGTTATTCTTTCAGTTAGATCAATTATTGATAATACAGACCATTTAATAATGAGTTTAGCAGAAGCAACGTACATAATTTTTACTAAAACTGAAAAAGAAATTAGCCAAATTAGTTAAAATAGCTTTGAACTCCATATTGACTAAAGCATTTGTGCCAGAATAAAAATACATGACATAGAAGAACGGTATAAATGATTAATCATTTTAGTTCACGGATATCTATATTTTTATTTAATTACATCTATGGAAAATATAAACTGTCTGAATCTTGGGAATCCAAGCCAGAGAAGCTGAAGAGTCTTCTTATGTTTAACATTCACCATGTGTTGTTTTCTACTAAGGTTAATTTGTAAAATGTAAACCACATACTATTTGTATGCAGTGTTTGTGTTCTATTTATAGAAAGTCTTGACCATTTATAATTATCCGACATTTTTATCCATAATGTCTGCATATAACTAAAGAGATGTTTATGGAACAGACAAAACAATGTTATTTTTATAGTTGAACTTCAATTTATTTTATGTAAAACTTTTTACAGTATTTTATGCTACGTGAAATAGAGAAGAGAGATTCTCTATTCAGATAGCTCTCTATCTAGAAGACTAAAATTATTTCTAAATAGTGATCAATAGTACCACAGGAGACTGCATATATTTAGTATCATTCATTTTAAGCAGCATAAAAATAAGCTTGGTCTGAAATAACCAAAAATTGGTTCCTGGAAGCCACAAGATCCTCATAACAGCCAAGTACCTTGATCACTTAAAAGTCATCAGAAGTTTCTAGAAATGGTAACACAAAGTAATCATGTTAATTTTATGATTTCTGTGAAGATGCTTCTCACATCTAGTGCCACTCAGAGGCATCAACTCCTATTTTCCTCTCTAAGAACACTTTCTCTGTTGGAGTCTGTGCATACAAGTGCCTCTACACTATGTAGGTGCTTTTATTGACTGTTTTATGGCTGCTGACTTTTTTTTTTCCCTCTTTCTTTCCAGAACTCTAGAAGTTTTGGTGAGTTTGAATGAAGGGCAATCATTCATGTCCAGCTCATTAACAATCACCGCTTCAGAATGTGTAAGTAAATGGCTAACATCATTCAATGTAAATTCCTGAAATCCATTTCCTCTTTTGGTTTTACCATTTCATGACCTCTCACTGCAGAGAACCTCAATGCATGGCAAGCTGCATTAGATGTTTAGAATGCATGAATCCACCTACCTGAAAAATACACCCATGCAAACACATCCAGAATATATATAATTAAATGATATATTTCTTAATATGTAGGTGCTTACATACATAGAAGTCCTAAGTTGCTTTCTCTGTATTTTGAGACACACTTGGAATCTGTTTTACAACACATGTTTATACACAACAAAGAGTTTTCAGCTGTTTTGAATTCCCTGATGGGGTGTGTGTGTGGGGGGGGGTATAGACAGGATTGTTTTTTCTGCTGTTACATAAAACAGTTTCCTTAATTCTTCATATTAAGGTAGCAAACAGCTTTATTTTAGGAACATATTTTTTGCAGGATTCCACATAAGTATTACTATATGTATCATCTGAGACTTTCAAATATACGAAAGCAATTTCTTACGTGGCAGGCTTGGAGATTTACTTTTGCTTTCTGACATAGGCTCTGTTATAAGGGTTTCTCCTTTAATTGCTGCTGCATCTATTTTGCTGGCTGCTTCAGGAGCAGCTCACTTAGACAGTACAAAGAACTACATGTAGAGGGAAAGCCCTGGAATTCTCCTCCTCTCAGGCTACCTGTGCTGGCTCGGCCCTGAGATCCAAACAGTATATTTGTGTGTTCCTTGTTTGTGCTGGGCTTACATTTTTCTATGGCTTGTGAATTGTATTCTGCTAAACATATTACAACAAATTACTTTAGCACTGTGTGCAGCTGTGACTTTCAAAATATTGGGAAGCTTCCATGCCATTAGAGACATGCTCACTATAAATATAATCATGTCATAAGAGGCAGGTGTTATACAGTCATCTAGGGTCCTGTTCCAGCCCAGTTCCACTGAAGCTGAGCAGGCAGAACCTTAGATCTTCAGACTGGGTATGGAAGGTTGTTACAATCCTACAGGAGGATACTGCCACCATGTAACTTTAGTGCCTGAATAAGGAGTGTAAGCTCTCAGCTCTGTTTATTAGGGGAAACAGTCTTCACCAAAGCACAGGCTAGAGTGCCCAAGTTAAGCCTAGAGTTAAGGTAGTAATATTGTCATCCTCCTATGTTTTTATCATAGGCTTATAGGAAAGAGTTAAAAGCAGCTCGTAGGATAAGCCACATAAGCAAGCAGTCAGTGACTTTTCTAACTTAATATATAAAACTTCTAATCTCACATTTCTGCTGTCCGTTAATTTCTTCTATATTACATAGGCAGGACAGTCAAAATTCTTGCAGTTAGACACAAGGCCACTATGTAGTTTTGAAAATGTGCTGTGCTTGGATACCAATACAATGTTTCTGTAAACTTGTCTCATTTAGAATCATAGAATCGTTTCAGTTGGAAGAGATCCTGAGGATCATCAAGTCCAACCATAGCCTAACCTAACCTAACTCTAGCACTAAACCATGTCCCCAAGAACCTGGTCTAAACACATTTTAAACCTCTCCAGGGATGGTGACTCCACCACTTCCCTGGGCAACCTGTTCCAATACCTGACAACCCTTTCTGTGAAGAATTTTTTCCTAATATCCATTCTAAACCTCCCCTGGTGCAATGTGAGGCCATTTCCTCTTGTCCTATCACTTGCAACTTGGGAAAAGAGACCAACATCCTCCATGCTACAGCCTCCTTTCAGGTAGCTGTAGACAGTGATAAGGTCTCCTCTCAGCCTCCTTTTCTCCAGGCTAAACAGCCCCAGCTCCCTCAGCCGCTCCTCATCGGACTTGTGCTCCAGGCCCCTCACCAACTTCGTCGCCCTCCTCTGTACTCTCTCTAGTATTTCAATGTCCTTCTTATGATGAGGGACTCAAAACTGAACACAGGATTCAAGGTGGGGCCTCACCAGTGTCGAGTACAGCAGCACAGTCACTTCCCTAGTCCTGCTGGCCACACTATTCCTGATACAAGCCAGGATGCTGTTGGCCTTTGTGGCCACCTGGGCACACTGCTGGCTCATATTCAGCCAGCTGTCATCAACACCCTCAGATCCCTCTCTGCCAGGCAGCTTTCCAGCCACTCTTCCCTGAGCCTATAGCGCTGCCTGAGGTGGTTATGACTAAAGTGCAAGACCTGGCACTTGGCCTTGTTAAACCTCATACAATTGGCCTCAGCTCAATGATCCAGGCGGTCCAGATCCTTCTCTATGGCCATCCTACCCTCCAGCAGATCAACACTCCCACCCAATTTTGTGTAATCTGCAAATTTACTAAGGATGCACTCAATCCCCTCATCCACATCATTGATAAACAGATTATACAGAACTGGCCCAAAAACTGAGCCCTGGGGAACACCACTAGTGACCGTCTGGCAACTGGATTTGGCTCTGTTCATCACAACTCTTGGGGCCCAGCCCTCCAGCCAGTTCTTTATCCATTGCAGAGTACACCCATCCAGGCCATGAGCTGCAAGCTTCTCCAGGATAATGACGTGGGATATGGTGTTAGTGTGACTGTAGTGCAGCTTTCCTGTCAGGCATAAAAGCATACAGAACAGTACCTTCTGCTCATCAGCATGTATTTTTCCAACAGTATTTTTGTTGTTTGTAGGCAATTAACCTAAAAGAGGAAAAAAATTTTCTTCTATTCTTTTTAAAACTAAACACTTGGGTAACTGTAGAAATCAACATCATCTCAGTTCCGCTTTTCTGTTTCAGGAAGAGAGCCTGTATGTATTGACAGCTAAAGAAACATGCTACCCAAATCATATTTCTCTGTTTAAGGGCCTCTGTCATTCAGAACCATTTCAATCTTATATCACAGCATGATGAACCAGCCCCTCAGTGTAATAACTTAAAGTGTAATAACAGTCACAGGAGGATGCTGGAGACTAACAGACTGCTTTTCTTGTTATCTGAAGTCATTCCAGTGAGAAAGCAGTGCATGTAAAGTCTGTCCCCATGCCCTCTTAAAAATGTCTAAGATTGCACTCATAAGTAAAAAACAAAGCACTGATGCAAAGCTGATCATACTAAATTGTGAGTAAGCCTGTCTTCCCTCTGCTGTATTCTTAAAGTGCTTTTCTGTGGTCAAAAGTTTTCACTAACAGGAAACAGAAGGAGTACAGATGTGCATTGACAGGAAAAACAGTAGTACTTCTGGTATTTTTTTTTATTTTTGCCTTTCATACATGTTGCAGCAAAGACAGCTCTATACAAGGAGACTGCTGTTTCCATAGTAGCAGATGGGCAACTGCAAAAAATGGGTCACTCCTAGAATCGTTCCACTAATTCATATAAGCTGAGCGGCTGATGGCTAGTCAGTATGTAAGAGTTAAAAGTTCCAGCCTCCCCTAGCAAACACACATTGCTGCAGTGAAAACAAACAAAAAAATACATTTCATCCAGGCACCAAGGCATGCATATTACCTGTCTCTTGTAAATGTGTATGCCTTGTTGCATCTACATATATGCTGAATAAAGCTGTTGCACCTTTCATTTGTATTGGTATATCTCCAGTACAAATTTTGTCACTTTGACAGAATTGCACTATACTCCAGTGATTACCTGGATGTCCCCCCTTTCTCCACTGTTTAAGTCTGAATAACTTTTCTTTTCATAAGGTCCCCATTGCATTTTTCTCAGTGTTGCTCTAAACCAGCAAAGCAGCACAGAATACCAAGTGTAAGAATAAAAGCATCTACAGGACGTGGGTTTGAGGTGGTGGGAGATGGGCTGCTCATTTCTTCATTAAAAGCAGTATTGCTGGAAACAGTAACAGTCATTTAGAATTTCTTAGAATAGTGGCTTCAGGCTCAAATAGCAATACTACAGGGATTTAGTGTGCTATAATCTGTGCAGTGAGAATGCCCCAGATGTATGTGCCATAAGCATGAACACCTGACTAGAAAATATGTATTGTTATTAAAGATTCCTTAAGATTCCACCCACCCACCAATCCATACTGACCTGTGTCCTCATGTGAGGAGAAGGACACCTCTCATCCACAGACATGGGAGAAGACTTTCCCTGTCTAATAGCTCATTTCTTAGCAGTTAATGTAGCCTGTCTTTTCTTCAAGCTAGGCCTCATTCTTATCTTAAGGATATAAATTTAACAATCAACCCAGTAACTTGAGCAGAAATAATCCTGGCTTGCACTGGGGCAAATTGGGCCTGTTTCCCCTGACTGAATGACTTAATTTGAATGTAGGTTTACAGGAAGGCAGAATAAAGTAGTTTTCAGAGTTCTCTCATTTCCAGTTGAATACGTCCATCAGTACTGCTGTTCAGTCCCTCAGAATACCTGAGATTTGCAGGCCCAAGAATACATAGGGGAAGGAGAAACATGAATAGCATTCTATCACCTCCTCCTCTTCTTAGTGTTGATACATCATTCATTGTGATACGCAGCTCCTGCTGAAGTGTCCTAGCTAACCTTCTGCATAACTCATCAAACTGAGGAGACTTAAAATGGAGGGAATCACTGAACTTGTGCCAAATATGGGTTTGGCTAAGATACCCTTTGGGATCTTCTGTGAGGAGTTTATCTCTTAGCAAGAACAGAATCTGACGAGTAGGAACAATTTGATTGGGATTTGTATCAGTCAGTAGGAGGCCGTTTTGGGGTGAGTAGGAAAATGAGGCAGCAATTATTTGCAATATCCACTGACATTATCTTTCTGCTTTCTTCGCAGTCTAGTGGAATAGCAGCACTTATTGCTGTTCTTGTGCTGTTATTGTTGGCAGCACTCGGTCTACTCTGGTGGTTCTGGCCCCTCTGCTGCAAAGTGGTGAGTAAGGACTATTAGAACAAGTAACTGGATGTGTGACTCAGGTTTATAACTCATACCAAGTTGAGAAACACAGATACTATAGGAAATAGGTTAAGTAACATGAGAGCTACATGTGACATAAGCCATCTGTTGAGGAATTTTTTCTTTGTTAGTAATGCTTAATAAATGGAAGAAGAGACCAGCTTCAATACCATGGACTGCACTCTTAGAAGTACTGGCTTTCAGAGACCTGCATACACGTGAACCAGCATCAGCATGCTAGTGTGCTGCTCACTGGCTTTCTACTGAGTGAGCAGATGTGTTATATTTCTGTGAAATCTTTGATAAAAGCCTTTTTTCCATTATTTGAAAGTTGTTGGCCATAATGGTATGCAGATGTTATCTTGAAATCAAGGACCATTTCAAAAGTACTGTTGCGAAAACTGGAATCTGTAGTCCATTATAGGCTATCAAGTTGGAAATCCCTTATTGTCTGAATAATCCCTTACACTCATTGGATCTCTTTTCATCTGGGTACACTCTTTATCCTTCTAGCAGCAGTCAGCAATGCTGTTTCACTAGCTCTCCTTCCATCTCCTCGTGTGTTGAGGTTTTTAAATTGCCTCCTGTTTTCTTATTTTAAAATAATTGGATAACATTGATTCATAGACTGCCTTCAGACTTCTTAGTTTCTACACTTTCTATCTATAGAAACAGGCTACAGCTAGGCATTTCACATAGATCTGTCATCTGAGGCAGAGTGAGGGGGAGATGGAGGACATGAAGGAAATATATTGCAACAGACTGGAAGAAAAGCAAACAATTTTTGTTTCAATACCTGGTTATTTTAAAAATAAGCATGTAAAATACAACTTAAATCCTTATGTGAAGCGAGGTAATATTTTTTTTCAATGGCTGCTGTCAGCTACTTACAGGCATCCACAGGATTCCAGGATTCTTAATAAGGAACTCCTGACTTTCTAATGAGTTGTTTCACTACTCTTTCACAGCTGTTGAAGGGGATCATCATCATAATCAAAAGTTGCTATGCTGAAAACAGCTGCTTTTCTTTTGTCCTTTCCCTGACTTTTCAAGTTGTGTTTTTGTTTGTTTGTTTGTTTGTTTTCCAAGACAAGCAGACTTATCTTTGAATTGACTGGTATCAGTAAACCTAATGTTTCTTTAGTTCGTCAGAGCTCTTAGAATGAATTACTTCACTAAAACTGTTTTTTGTCACTAGCTGAATATGAGTCAGAACATAATCCATGCACCACTAATTTATGTTAGCCCAGAAACAGTCTTTTACAGTTGGAAGTGCAATCAACTGCATCATATTCACTTGCAAATGAAGTTTTAATTGTTTGCCAAGTGGATTTGTTTTGCAGCATCAGGTTTACACATGTACAACCCAATGAAAAAAATTAAAATACTCTTCACATTGGTCAGTGTTCAGAAGTCAGTGCTTGTCGGTGGTCAGTTCCCATGGCATAGTAAAGTTCATCTACTATGCCTTTTCCTTTCATTACAGTAAAGAGTTATTGCAGTATCTCAGTCCCTTGAAAGCAGGAATTATCTTTCTAGTGTTGACTCTATAATGACAAGTAAGATGCTTTCTGGATTTTTTTAATGTCAATGTCCTACATTAAAAACAAGTCAAATATACAGATCTATAATATTAATTTCCAGACCTTTTGGTAGCTATGCCAGTATAATATAGTAAAACCTTAGCTGCACCACCCTATGCCTATGTGAAAGGAGTTCAGTTTACCTTACAGGAGCACATCAGTGCATCCTGCAGAGCTCTGGAGGGATACCTAAGCTAGCACCCAATTAAACTAAAATAGATACCCTTTGTAATGAATTGCAGAGCAAAGATACTAGCTTGGGTGCTGAAGATGCTCTGTGGCATTAAGGCAGGGTTCTGTCTGGGCTAACCTCCTATGTTGAGCTACATCTCCACAGAGAGCTGTGCTGAGTCCTGAGAAAATATCCCTCCGTTCCGATTCACCTTGTGCTTAAGTCTCTTCCTCCCTGATGTTTACTTTAAGGGACAGTAACTTACCCTGAGCACCTTTTCTGGATATAGTGCATATAGTACATGAGTAATTGGCTATTTCTAGGGAAGTTTTGAGCTGTAGATTACTGTTTTGAGCTGTTTTTACTAAGAAGCAGCCTGATTTCTTATGGGAACAATAAAACTACAGCACTTCAAATGTTAGTGCCCTCTGTTGTTTCCTCCCACCTCTCACAGATATTATTTGTTTCTTTAAAAAGAAAGCCTAATTTTAGGACGCATTGCCACAACAATACTGAGTTCCAAACACACGTACTTTTGTACTGAACCACTTACCAAATACTGATTTCCTTTCTTTTTGTTTTGACGTCTTTTTCCTCAGATCATTATATTGTGCCTCCATTCTATTCCTTCTGTCTTGCATCTGAGGTTCTCACAGTATGTCTTATTGCTGCTTCTGGTTAAGTACTTGTGTGCTTTGGTGTCAGAGTCCTTGACAAGACAGGCAGAGTATCAGGGCCAGGCAGGACCACCTCTTCCTCTGAGTCCACTTCCCTGGTAGAATGGAGCATCTGGTTTCATGGGGCAAAGAACCAGGAGCAAGGAAGAAAGCAGCAGCCCTCACACCTTGTAAGCAGTCCATGCTTCAGAATTCAATGAAAGACAGAGAGGCAAAAGGTGGTGTGGGCAGAACAGAATGAGTGCTCACAGCCACATGAGCCTGTAATCCCTGTCACCTATGGGCAGTGTGGTGAGTTTCATGTGGTTTGGGAACTCTGCTTCATCCTTGCTAGGACTCAGTCTTGACAATGTACTTTGCTATGAGGTCCATGTACACTTACAGGCTGGGGTTGGGGACTCCTTTTTCTTCTTTCCCTCCCCCCCACTCCCTGCTTTTTTTTTTTTTTTAAAAAAAAAAAAAGCAGTTTACTGTTGACAGTTCTTTCACTCTTTCCTCAATATCAGAACATATGATCGCATCAAGCTGGCTTCAGGCTCTGGTGCTGACATTTCCTAATGCCCACATCATGTGAACATTTGAAAAGTGTTAATGAGCAGATCAAAGGGACTGTTGCCTGAAGCAACTAACTTTTTTTTTTTTTTTTTTTTTTTTTTAAGAAATCGTCTCTCCTTCAAACTTAAGTGTCTATTCTTTGCAGCTAAATAAATGAGATGCAGCCTTGCCTGGTGTTAATGATAATAAACCAAAACAAAATAAATTTAGGAAGTAATTCATCTCTACATAAGGCTAATAAGACAGCAGCATTATTAAAAGTCTTCTGTATTTAAACAATCTGAATCAAATTCAGAAAAAGTAAATTTGCAATATTGTGATCTTCAGTATGTGCAGTTTCATGCTACATTTGCATTGTTTTTTGCCAAAACTGCATGGGGTCCTTGATTTTCTCTGTTTTAAAAATGGCTTTCTAGTGATTTCACTTGAAATACCACACCAGACTGAAAATAATCTTTGTGTGCCTGCACATGAGAGTGTGTGTGTGAGGACCCTGTGGAAACATAAGGATGCAGGCATTTACATTCCACTTCTGTCAGCAGGGGTGAGTATCTGCTACTCAAAGCAGATTATTTTCTCACACCACTGTCACATTTAAAAGAAGTTTCATTTTCTGAAGCTATTAGAAATAGCAGCTAATTAATGTATTGGTTAGCTTCAAATCAAGTTTATCCTATAACTTCAGGGAGTTTAGCAGCTGGCATAGGATTAGATCCTTTGCTCAGGGAGTCAAACAAAAACTGTCATTGATGCGTGACTTTTGAAGCACAGTAGGGTCAACAAGTAGGGTTTTTCTCCATTCCCTGGGGTAGAAATTTTGATTCTGTAAATATCAATAAGTGTAAGGGCCCAAGTGAACTCTAGCATGCATCAGAAGTAAGTGTACTACACACAATTGTCTTTGCCTGGGAGAGACTGCAAGACTTAAGAATTGTAGAACTATAGAAAGCGGAGTGATAATACTGTTTAATATATATTCATATAAATCCAAAACCTAGCTAGGCCTTTCCCCTCTGTGCAGCTTGTAGTCTTGGCAACAAAATACATTTTTTTGAGATAATCATTAGAGACAGGCAAAAGGGAAATAAGAATGAGAATTAAGTAAGATAAGGTGACCCTCAGTATACTGAAAGTACTGTTTTACTGTTTCTAGTCTTTTAGTTGCTTTCAGAGAGAATGAAGTATCTTAATGCTCTGGAAAATCTTGCTCTGCGCCCAAGTATCTCTCAGAATCTGTCCCATGATCCTTTTATGGTGTTGTTTCTGTAAAGTCAGGGCAGTAAGTTCAGTCTGGTTCTCAGGAATGTTTCACTAATTAAATAATTAAATAATTGATTTCTGTTGTCTTCTGAAAATTCCTTAGGGGTGGGAATAAAAAATATTCAGAAACATGTAAAGAAAAGTAATTTTGGGCATGTTTTTGCAACATCATACCGGCAAAGGAGTGCCTGGATAAAAAACATAGTTGACTTTCCAATCCACTCAAAGTACCCTAAGCTTGCTTGATGAACAATTCAGTATCTTAAAACTGAACTGCTGGGTAAAAACATTTCCAAGGGTGCAGTAACTTATTTCTCTGATTTTATATAATTGCTGTATCCAGTGATAAAAGTCCATAGCTTATTTACACAGTAACTCATAACTATCTTGGTGGCAATGTGACTTGAAGTGTAAATCAAGAAGGAAAACTCTTGATTATTAATAAAAAAATAATGTTTCTTCTATATATGATGCTATACATCTGTGCAATGACAGATTATTTATAGGCAGTGGTAGAGTAAATGGAAGTACTATAATTAATAGCATGTGGCGAATAAAATAATACATACTTCAATTAAAGTACTTAATTCTGTATTTGGAGATATAGGTGTTTGCCATTATGGACAATTTTGGTTATGTTTGTATACTACTAAGGCATAGCAGAAACATACTCCTTTATATTAATGGGGTATTTTTTAGTCATTTCTATACAATATTCAAGCATAAAAAATGACTTGATATCACAGAAGTACTTCATTTTAGCTTACAAACCTGTTTTTCTTGTGGAAGAACACCTGTGCATTCAGTTTTCATTTTAATCACTGAAGAGGCTTACTGCCTTCCTCTTCCTCTCCCTGTACTGTTCAGTGGACTCTTGTCAGTAGCAGGGAACTCCCTGAGATTTTCAAAATGTATGCGAGAAAGAAAAGAGGAAGAAACTGTAGGTAGAGGTTTAAATATAGGTGTCAGTGAATTATCCCAAGAGTGGGCCTTATTTGGAAACAGTTTAAGAAGCCTTGTGAATTTAACTCTCACTTGCAGGCACTCCACACTCAACAGTGAAGAAGCTCTGTACTTAAATTATGAGATCTGATATGCGAGATCTGTGGGAACGATCTGCACATCTAGAGGTGAAGCCTGAGCTACCAGAAGCCATTTCACACTTTTCTTTGGGCTAGAAATTATCTAGCAGCATGGGATAAGGAAGCAGGCATCTTAGCCCATGATTATACAAGATCTCACATAAACCTTGGGATGCTTTTCCTTCCAGGCTTGCTAATTAACGCTATAGGATTTCATCACTGGCTATTACTCAGAATGACTAAGTCTTATCCGGTCAGGAAGCAAAGTGGCAGACATGTCTCCCCAAAGAGTGTCTGCCAGTCAATTGATGTTATTTTCTATCAGACGGATGGTGTTAATTTCC
Source organism: Nesoenas mayeri (assembly GCF_963082525.1). Lineage (NCBI taxonomy): Eukaryota > Metazoa > Chordata > Aves > Columbiformes > Columbidae > Nesoenas > Nesoenas mayeri. The sequence continues at coordinate 25,619,371 of NC_137540.1, forward strand.
AGAAGGCCTCGATAATCGATACCCAAGGGACTCAGCAGCAGCGCTTGCCAATTTGCAACCAGATGTGGGCAGGCCAGATAGAAACAGTTCACTTTTAAAATTTTCTGTTGGCTTTTGGATGCTGCCAGTGCAATTCCTTATGCTTTTATTTGTTTGGCTTTTTCAGGTCATCAAAGATCCACCTCCACCTCCGCCACCTCCAAAAGAGGTAGGGTATGATGGTGCTCTGCTCATTGCATTCGTTACACAATACCACTCCTCTGTGCTTTCCTGTGTTCTGTGAATCTGTCTCTGTCCGAGCTGCTGAAGAAGAAAGAACTGCCCTGTGGGAAGCCTTAAGCTGAGAGTGGGATGGACAAAGTCCAAATCTCTGTTCTGTCTCAGTGATCTCAGTGTGGCATGAATTAAGCCACTTAAGCCCAAATTCACAGAAATATTTAGGGGCTTTATCTCAAGATAGCTGAACATTATTTTTCGCATTCTGCAGTAAAACCAGAAAGACTGAATAGCTTCTGTGTAACAGTCTAAAGATTCATGTACAACTTAAACAGCATTTTGTCTCAGCTTTGGCATTCCAGACACTAAAAAACCCTTATAAGGAAATTTTTCTCCCTCATGGGCAATAATGCACTAGAGGATCTTCTGGTGTCTTCAGTATTTTTGCCCCTGGGTCTTGATTTAGCCAAGTATTCAAGTGTGCTCTGACAGTTAAGTCCATGGTAATGTGCACTTCATTGAGCTGAGACAGCCAAGAGTGATTTTGACAAAGGTTGGCTCAGGAAGTGGTGATCAGCTGTGTAACTTTTATCTGCAGATCTGCTGAACAGCGCCGGCTGAATCCAAATGAGTAGGGCTGATGATCTGGCTCTTTGAAGGCATTCTACATTCTGTAGGAGAAGCCACTGCAAATTCTTTTCTTTGTGTACATTTTGCATATTTTCATTAGTGGAAAGGAAAAGGATGAAGAAAAGGAATGATGGTCAGTGGAACACACAGTTGGATTCCCCATTTGGACTTCCCTAATGGTCACCAAAAATGCTTTTCCTGTGCAAAACAATAAAAATATTTCCGAACATGACCAGATTTTGTTTGGAAATCGGTAAAAACTTGGGGAACTGGAATATCTGATCTCTCACACTTAACATGGGAAAACTTAGCCTCTGTGAACTCTAGTGAAATATACTAAAAAGACACATAGTTGAGTGAAGAAAAAAGTATATTTTTAAACTAAATGTTTTTTAAATTTAATAACAGGAAGAAGAACAAGACCCCTTGCCAACCAAGAAATGGCCTACAGTGGATGCTTCCTACTATGGTGGACGAGGAGTTGGAGGAATTAAACGGATGGAGGTTTGTACAATATGGAGATGCAAGTTCACTAAACTGCAAGCTCTCTCAGGCTGCAAATGGTGAAAACAAATACTTTTAAAGTGTAATGAAAATACAAGGGCATAATGTGTGCTTCATTCCCAGTGACATAAGCCTTATATAATTTTTTACCATATCGAATAATTTTGACCTTGTGTATGAAAGAACAGCTTTCAGTAGTGCCATTTGACTGGAATTTTAAATAGCTGCCTGAAGACATGCTCTTTCCATCAAGCTAACGAGAAAGAGAGACTGAGAGCCTTTTCTGAATGTTTTGGAAGAAATTACAGTGAAACATAAGTCCTCCAACTGTGGGCCAGCCAAATGCACTGACAATGGTGACTCTAAGGACAGGCTTGATCCCAAAGGAACTCATAGCGACAACAGTGCCTGTCTTTGAAGAGACATTATAGCATCACGTTAATTAAAACAGAATGAAAAATGTGCATACTTACGGGCATGTCCTTACATCAGATTTTATAGTCAAGCCAGCCTTTATGGAATTTGCAAAGTAGTTTTCTGCAATTTTTAACTTCCATCTAGGAAACAGTGTCTGTCTGAAATACCCACCTAGGCCATACTGATCTATCTTGAAACTTGAAATGTACTGGCCTAAGAATCAGCTTTACTTGAGTTCTTTTTAAATGTAGCAGAAGAATATGCACATTTAAAGCTGTGTTGGTTGTACGTGTTTCATTCAGCAGTTCAGAGTTGCTAATTGGGAAGAGCTTCAGATTTTAGAAAAAGAAACCATTTTGTGGAATGCTTTTCAGAGACAATACTTTCCAACATAAAGAATTACAACGCTGTATTTCTAACAAGACCCATGATGAGCTTCCAGGAGGAGTTCCAGGAGGGGTTTCAGGGTTTAAATCATTGCAGTTTGTAAATGGCATCTTGCCCAATGAAACACAAACCTGATAGATACCTCATGAACACAAGTAATATCAGTACCATAAAGAAATGCAGATTTATCACATAGCAAAAATACAGTATTTCCTCTTCAAAGAAGAGAGAAGGCGGCAATGATTAGGTTAGAAAACTTTTTTTCACCTGTGCTAGGAATTTTTTGCAAGACTTAGGGCTAAAGATACAAACGAAATGAAATTGCTGACAACACAAACATGGGCTTTGAAAAGCACCTCATTTTGTGGAGCTCTGTCTCTGTCCTTCTCTGTGACTCGAGAGTACTCACAATTTTCAGGTTTGGGTGCCCCATCATAAATGCTTCAGCATTTGAATATGAAGCTTTACCTCTGTCCTGTAATAGTGAGGCTGATGGAAATGGTGGTTTAACAGCCCATTCCCAACTGTTTGGACAGAGCAGTATTGGACCTCATACCTTTCAATGGCTCAAGAAAGCACGTTGCTTATCTGGTGAATCAGGGCAAGAGCAAGTGTGGATATGAGAGAAGAAACACAAATTGTCTAAGATGATGCAGGTGAGCAGGTCAAAAGGAGGTTATTCCCCACCTGATAGTTAAATGTGGTTTCTGTGCTATGGCCAGCCAAAATCTTGCTGGACTTGTCATGACATTTCTTCACTGTTTTTAGTTCATGTGGTCATGCAGTTGTTTATTTTCCTTTGGTTCTCCCTGCTCTACTTTTCTGCTGGTTTTCTGGCAACTTGATTCTTCTGGCAGCTTCCTTGCGTAGAAAAAAGGAGAAAATGAACCAGTAAACTTCCAGTTACCACTCCTGCTCTATTTCTCTTTGCTTACTGTATTCCCTTTCAGAGCAGTTACATTGTCTCCTGCCTTCTCCACTAGTTTTACTCCTCTATGACAGTCCATAATAATTTAGGCGGTGTCACTCACTCTTCCTACATCTAACTTTTGGCATTGCTTTGAAGTTTTATGATGTCATTTCTGTACCCCACCCATTGCAGGCAGTAAGTTTTTATGTCAAAGCTGTGTTGTCAGACTCCACAAATTCTGGTTTCTTCTGGGTAAAGCTACTTTAGTCTGAAGGAGAAGGTCATTTTGTCAGTAAGGAATCCACCATCTATCTCTAAATGGTTTTAACAGTGTTTAAAATACATTTTAACAACCTCATAAAAAACACCATAAAAGTACCATTGATCACAGTGAAAGATACAGATGCATTTTAATGACTCAGCAGGGTCTACTTGGACATGAAAACCCATTCTAATATTACGGAGAGAAGATTCCCCAGTGGGAAAAAGAAATTACTAAGCAAGCCAAACAGTAAAGTTCAAAAAAACAGAAAAGTTCAAAACAATCCCCCTCCTAAGAAATTATGGTCTGTATTTTACCAAGGTGAGTTATAGTATTACAGACCAAATTAAGCTTTGTCCTATTTCACTGCTGTTGTTCTCTACATTGAGTGGTAAAAACACTTGGTGGTGGTGATAAAATGACAAGATTTTCCTCCAAGGTATTTAATTTTTCAGAATGGGGCTAGACACTGTCTTGCCTCTCTTTTCCTCATATGCCATATCAGCACATTCTGCATATGGCACTGATGAGGATCAAGAAGTCAGGCTGCTTCCTTCTCTCATCCCACGGCATAGTTATCCCGGCACGCTACTGTGTCCCCAGCAATACCTGGGGCAGTCTTCTCCCTCCCTCTGGGTAGGAGAAGGAAGACTGGGTAATGTCTTTTTCCTGGTGAGAAAAACAACGTTGTGCCCCTTTGCAGTGGGAGAGTTGTTGCATCCCAGTGTTTTTCTGCATACTTTTCAAGTGCTTGAATTGTCAGGTAGCAAGATAAAACTGACATTTACCTACCAAGCAGCGTGCTGTGATGCTCTTAATTCTTTCACCCAGGTGGAAGGTCAGTCTTCTCTGATTTTACTTAGTTTGATTCTTCTGTTTTCATGCCTGACATCTCCAGTCAGGAGGCCCCTGAAAAAAGCAAGTGGAGTCCTTCAGTAATGATTAGCTGTTTTCCAGTAACGGTTTCATGACTCATCAGTGCACCACATTTATCCAAGATGTAATATCAGAATTTAACTTGCTGGCTTTAGGTGTATCACGTCCTTCTTACAGACTAGATTGTAGCAGATTGCATGATTTAGAAGGCTTGCACTGCAAATAATCCAGGCCAGTTTTACTAAGAATTTTCAAACTTCATCCATAGCTTCTAGATGTTCTTTTGGATGATAAAGTAACAGTCTTGTCTAGGTTTGTTTCTTTGTACAATACAGCAAACATCCTTGCTGCACAGTGTTTCCAGTTACAAGATGAAATAAGATTATTGTAGCAAGACAAATGATCTCTCTTGGAGGGAAGGTGTTTTTCTGTATTTTCTTTTTACAGCATAGTAAATACGACCTGTGGCAGTGATAAAGTATACATTGTTACATGTTTTGCATTTAGTTATTATGCAGTTTAGACTGCTTCATCTGTGTTTTCTCCAGTATATATATCTTCTGGCAGAACTACTTGAAAACCTGAGCAGTTTCAAGGAGCTTCTGCTAAAACTTGCTCAAGTATTGCTTTCTATCTAAACTGGGGTTCTCAACAACATGCTGTGTTAGGAAATCTGGGGTGTCAAAAATCTAGCCTTTCATCAGGGCCAGATCAAGGTCTGCTTGTAGGATAAAACAGAACTGAAAATTATATTTTTGCATCATTAAGAAAAGAAGATTTTCAGATTTTTTACAGCCCATGTCATACATGGTAGAAGTTTCCTTCAGTATTTCTCTTGACTTCTTGCTACTGAGACACTCATATTTACAATTGTATTTAACTCTTGTGGTTTAACCCTGCCTCGAAACTAAGCCTCACACAGCCACTTGCTGATTCCACGCCCACCATGGGATGGGGGAGAGAATTGGAAGGGTAAAAGTGAGAAAACTTGTGGGTTGAGATAAAGGCAGTTTAATAATTAAAAAGAAATAATAATAACAACACGAATAATGATTTGTGAGGAAAAAATAACCACAAGAGAGAAAAGAAAAATAAAACCCAAGGAAGACAAGTGATGCAAATGAAAACAATTACTTATCACCACCCACCTGATGCCCACCCAGTCCCTGAGGAATGGCCCCCTGTCAACTTCCCCCCTAGTTTTATATGCTGAGCATGACATCATATGGTGTGGAATATTCCTTTGGGCAGTTGTGCTCAGCTTTTCTGAGCATGTGTCCTACCAGCTTCATGTGCACCCCCAGTCTACTCACAGGTGGGGTGGTATGAGGATCAGAAAAGGCCTTGACTGTGTAAGCACTGCTCAACAGCAACTAAACATCCCTGTGTTATCAGTGTTTTCAGCACAAATCCGAACCAAGGCCCCATGCAAACTATTATGATGAAAATTAACTCTATCCCAGCCAAAAACATCATATTAACTAAAAATACTTGTCATCACAAATGAAGAGTGAACATTTCCCTCAGTATCTCCCCCTCTTGTTAATTTAGAACTTCTTCCAAATTTAAAGTTTTTCAGCTTTGTCTGTTATTTGCATCAGTTTCCTTGTCCTTTTCCTGCAGCACATTTACATATGAACTCTGGCTTTACTTAGGTTCGCTGGGGTGATAAAGGATCCACTGAAGAAGGAGCTAGATTAGAAAAAGCAAAAAATGCTGTGGTGAAACTTCCAGAAGAACCAGAAGAACCTTTTCATCCTAAACCACCTAAACCAAAGCCTACCTCACCAGCCATTCAGGAGAAGTGGTATACACCAATTAAGGTAATGTTTTTAGTCTTCAGTACAATATAATTTTGTACTAAAGGCTGACTGGCATTTGTCTCCCTTACCAGTCTTATGCATGCTGAACTGTACATTATTTTTCAAGTATTCCCATTCAAATGTAATATGCTATTCTCAAAGTTAACACCTACTCAGGATGGATAGCAGGAGCAGCGTTTTTAGGCCTAAATACACTCCTTCATTGTTACATGCAACATTCTGTTATCCTTTCACAAAAAAGGGATGTATCCTACAGTAAGAGTATTAAAATATATGGAGGCTTTTTTGGCATTTTGTTTATCTCAGTGTATTTCTAATGAAGCCTAAAACCACAATGTTTGTAGCTGTTATACTGAGTTTTAAACATTGAATTAAACTCACTACCAATCAAGAAAAATAAAAATTACAAAGCCTGACAAACAAGTGAAACACAATAAACAGCATCAAGACGTTTTCCTCTGTAGATGCCATGAGTCACTTGCAAACCCATAACAAGCTCTTCTTAAAAACTGAAGTTGGGTAAGAGCACAGAGTACACAGGTTTAGCTGGGAGTACAGACAAAGCTATTCTGTCCTCACAACTTCTTATCACAAGTCCTGAATATGTTGTCCACACACACACACATGCACACTCTGCAACCCATCTGTGCAGAGCAGGATGCTTCTGACAAGCATCAGAGCTGCCATGCATGTTCCTGCACAGGCAGTCTGAGCACTCCCAGTGAATCTGCTGCATTCAGTACCTGCTAGAATCAGCACAGAGCACAAGTCAGCTGTATACCATGCGCTGAGCAGGTTTGAGCCTTCCTGAGAGCAACAACCTTGCTGTATACATGCTGTAAAAACAAACACATTAATGTGGGAGAAATCTCAGCTGGACATGTGGCAAAATCAGCCCCAGGTGTTGGCAAATAAACATATTACTTCTAAATCACTCAGAAATAAATGTGGGTTAGATCACAGCTACTCTGCTCTCAGTGGAGGTGATAGTGGATTACCTTGCATTCACCAATGGGAAAAAGCAGCACCACAGCTATGTGGTGTGGGTGATACAAGCCTAGGTTTATACTTTGCTTATCCAGCTCTGAGGAACTGGTGTTCAGTTCTGCCAGTAAATTTATCCATGGATCTCCTTGGACATTAACTCAGCATGTGTGATGTGCTCTCCGTTGACTGATTTTATCACACTCAAAGTCCTGTTGCTCTGTTGCCACAGGGTCGGCTTGATGCACTGTGGGCGCTGTTACGAAGACAGTATGACAGAGTCTCTTTGATGCGACCACAGCAAGGAGATGAGGTTTGTATGTGGTGAGCGTGTCTGCTGGAGTCAGCAAAAGAGGGGCATGTTACAGCTAGGCTTTAGCAGCTGCTGAACATTGGCAATTCTTTGACCTTAACTAAAGCAAACAGTGCAGCTGAAAGAATGGTGCAACAGAGAAAATAATGCATTGGGGAAACAAAGTATATTGAAAGATGCATCACACTCACCAGCCAAAGTAATGCTGCAGGAACACGGATCTCCTGAACACAGGGTGTTTTTTGTGTGTTCAGCTGGAAAACAGTAACATAGCACAGACTTCATGCAGTGTCCACTCTCTGTAACAAATACGCAAATCTTTCTTATTTCCAGCTATTTATAAGAGTAGAATTTGACTATCATAATACTAAAACAAAATAAAATTTCATGACCACAAATAGCTTTCATGCAAGTTGCTTCACCTACCTTTGTACTTACATGCCAAAGGTGACTTTCATAGAAAAAAAAAGTGAGGAAACTTGTTTCTTAGATAATCCATTCTTATAGAACACTCATGACCCATGAAAAAGTGGCCTCCACTACAAAGACAGCTATGACTGGGAAGTAGAGGAAGTAAGAGTGACTATTTGAACCTTTTATAGTAAAGCTAGATAGTGTATTTCTGATTGTTATTCCTTAAGAAAGTATTACTTTAAATCTTAGCATTTATCTCAAGAACTGATGTATCATTAAGGTATTTCAAATCTACTGGAACCATTCAGATTCCTGTTTGTGGCACATCTAAAGAGAGATAGGAGCAAACTGCTTCCTCAGATTCATAGCACAAAGCAGCAGTATGCAATAATGCTTTTTTGCCACATATGCATCTTTATGATGACATATAAGAATTAGAGAGGTTAAAGAGGTTAAAGGGAGGGAGTTACCTTTGAGAAAATGAGAGATAGTCAGTATTTAGATTATTTTCCTGACAATGGGGATGAAGTTTGGTACTGTTCTAATGGAAGAAGAAAAGGTAAGATTTCATTAAGACAAGTGTTGGAAGAAGCAGAATGACAAAAGTGCAATACTAGAAATAGTGAACACAGTCAAATCCTAGTGTTATCATTCTAGTTGTTACCTTGGCAAGTTATTTACTCTGTGTGTGGATAATACATGCTACAAGCAACTGAATTAACAATAATAAATCTACATACAAAATATACACTGCAATGTAGTTTAACAGGTGAATTGAATGTAAATAGGAACATAGAAGAAATGGTGCCTGAACAGGCTAAAAAATTGTCAGTCCAGCCCTGTTTTGAGGATTTCTGGCCATAAAGGCAGGTAGCTACTGTAAAAACTGCCTTGGCAGGGAAGGCTTTGTTGAGCCATTGTGAAGTCAGTCATCTGTCTTTTCTGGATGTGACAGGAAGACACCAACATCTTGGTTTATGAAAAACAGAGAAGTAGCTCACTAATCTCTGGTATCTCCACTGAAAAAAGGAGTAGAATTGTACTGATAAAATCTAAACCAACGGTCATCAAACCTGTAACACTCTAGGAATGCAGTTTCTGTCTGGCACAGTATTTCACATCTCGGGGGAAAAAATAATTAAATCTTTTTACTAGTTTATAACTTGCTAGGTACAGCTCCTGCACTGTGCTCTGACGGGTTAAAGTCAATGAATGGATGAGCAGTCAAGTGTATGTGCAGTGAGATATACATAGACATACTTTGGAAGCATTGTTATGGTAAATAGCAGCCACATAGTTGTCTTGTTTTATTTTCTTTTTTTTATTGTTTAAGAACTTGGTAGTTTCCATTTGTAGAATTCACTGCTGAATTCAAGTCCTTGATCAAGTAATTGAAATTTAAGCGTGAAGTATCAAAGCACAGTGAGCTTTTTCTTCCTTCTCTCTCTCCTCTCCCACCTCTTCCATGTTGCCAGGTAATACTGAGGGTGGCCCAGTTTGAGGGCTGCACACAGTTTAGTCAAGAAGCTTTGATTGTGGATGGAAGTCCTTGGAGTAATAAATTTTTCAGCTAGCAATCCATGAGGTTAGAGAAGCTTATACAGGTGTGAGCTAGCAGGTTGCTGCCGACATCTGTTTTGAGTGGAGGCACAGGTCCTTGGCAGCCTGCAGCGAGGCTGCAGGATTGTCAGCAGATGTAGTTAAGAGTGGCAGAACAGTTTTGGTCTCACATTTGCCGCCTGGGGGCTGAAACACTAAAGGTATAGTGGGGGTGGACACAGCTGCACTCCCAAACATGCCTCAGGCACAAATAAAGAGATCTAACATAGTTTGACTCTATTGTGGTGGGGAGATGAGGACACAGAGCCACTTCAGAGACAACTTAATGCTGCAACATCTGCCGCCAAGTTTCCAGGGAGTGACAGGGGACAGCAGGTACAGATCGAAGTCTCCACATAAACAGCCTCCATTAAGCCATGAACTCTTTTGAAGGGCTCCCATCAAACATAGTAGAATCTGCAGCAGGAGATTTTGTTTTCAAAGCTGTGTTTCATTTTCTGTACTAACAACAAAATCTATAAATGATGCATTACCTTACTTTCATACTCCTCTTTATATTTTCTTTCCTTTTTTTAATTAAAGGGGTAAAGAAGATTGAAGCACATTAGTTTTGGGGTACTTTGACAAACCAGTTAACTGCCTGAGGGTTTTAACTGAGGGTACGGCAACCTTCAGTCCTCAGCATTCCATTCAGCTAGGAAGCAGAGCTGATAGTGGGTGCTGTTAGGGTGGCACGGTGGAGGAGTATCTGCTGTTGTTTCTCTACTGTAATAACTTTACCACCAAGTTTGTTACTACATGAGAAGAAAACTTGTCACAGGTTCACAACATGCATGTTAGAGTCTTGTTCTTTTATCTAAATTCTTGTGTTTATTTTCTGAGTTGTAGTTTAGCACCTAAAGGCATTTCAAATTCTTTACATGACCTTGTCGCTTTGTGCAGTTTGATGCTGGCTGAGATTCTGATCCTGTGCACATTTATGCACATAAATAGCTTTAAGTCCACAGACAGCCTATGGCACCTGCATTTAAGATTTTGTGCTATCAGGAAGCAAATAACGTGACTGGTAAAGGAAAAAGCCCTGCAACTAATTTTAGAAGAATTTCTATAGTAGAACTATTGAGTACTTTCAAGCTTTTTTAATGTTACAAAACAGCCTAGTAAAAAGGATGACATTTTTACTTGTTTTTAATTTTAAGCCTATTACCATTTACTTGCTTTAAAGATTCATTTATAATAACGGTTTCAGGATTAATAGAAAAATCTATTTAAGCTAATGTTATTTTGTGAGCATCTCAAAGCACACATAAAATAATTATATTCTGCATTTTGACTCTGTTAGCATCACAAAATTTACAGTTAGAAACACTGACACTATTATATTCTCTGAAATGAGGCTCACGTTACTGTTCCCTTTGTGTTTCTTCAGTAATTCCAATACTGGGCATAGGCAGAAAATACTACATCAGCAGCAGTCTGTCAACTGTAGAGTGCAATAGTAATTGGTGGAAGGCTGAGGCTTCAAGTGCTTTAAACTGAGAGAAAACAGACTGTTTTGAAACAAAAGACTAGCTGCAGTGCCTAGGAGTACCCCAACTGTCAGCTCCCCACAATGCTTTAAAAGGGTTCAGCTGGCAGCTCGTCATCCACCCTTCCAGCAGAGATGCCAGCACTATTACCAACTTAGTGCTTTCTAAATCACTTAGCCATGTTTGCTTGCCTACAGCGTAATGGCAACAAGAACAAGACTAGTGATAGCATGATTTTTTATTTACTGCTGTATTCTCTAAAATCTGAATGGTTCGTCCGTTTTCTAACTGCAGAGGACCTCCTTCAAGAGAATGAAGATGATTTGGCTTTATTTAGTCACTGAAAATTGTTGAAATGTATACAGAAATAACAAGTTGCAGTTAGAGAAAGATTACTGTGGCTACTTTGAAGCAGTGCACTTTATGGTTTAAAAGTTTTAAAAATCAAACTGCACCTAGCAAGATGTCATATTACAATGTAAAACTCAGTTCACTGAAGCTCCTTGTTAAATGATAGTATGGTATAGCAATATTTTAGTAGAACATGGAAATTATTATGCTAAAGAAAATTGTTGACTGAGAATTTGAAAAAGAAACTTCAGTATCATTCATACAGCTAAGTTTATGTTTATATTGGATCTTCTAAATTCCTGCAATGGTAAAGAAGATGCAAAACTAGTTAGGAAGTATGAAAGATTAAAAAGGAGTTAAAGAGCATCTCCTTTCCTTAAGTGTTTTCTGCCAAAATATTCCTTCTGCCATTTCTTCCAGTGGGAATTTGTCTGTATAGACCTGAGAGTTAAAAGCTAAACTGGAGCTCTAGTTTTTCTTGAAACTTCCAGAATAGACCCATATTATCATTACAATTATTAAGTTCACTGTTACAGAAAGTGGAAGAAAACATTTAAGAGTATTCATTTCATAGAACAGAATCATCGACTAGTTTGGGTTGGAAAGGACCTTCAAAGCTCATCTAGTCCAAACTCCTGCCATGAGCAGGGACATCTTCAACCAGATCAGGCTGGTCAGAGCCCTCTCTAGCCTGACCTATTCAGACTGAATTCAGAGGTCAGTCTCCAAGAGAAAGCAATGCATCCTGGTGAGTGAAGCACTGAACAAGACTTCAGAAAAACAATCGCCCCTTGGCCTCCCTGAAAAAGTATTTTTTTGGAGAGCATACTTGCCCCTTTTGTTAAAATGGCAACTGATAGCAAAGAACCAAGCATGATTATGAGCTTACTGGAATATTCTGCAATTAAAACATGTTACTTAAAACACGTCAGTAGTAGTGATTCCTCCAAAAGGATGCTCATCGTAAATGGGTATCACAGTTTCACTTTGTTAAAACTGGATTGCAGGCTGACATCTAGGAGGGTCCAGCCTGTCTACCTCTCAGGTGCTCCATCCTACCTAGAGTGGTTATGTGAGGTAATATCTTAATTGTTAGATTTGCTACCTGTCAATCAATGAACGCAGTAATCATCTTTATTAAAAGATGACGTTGCTCTGATGTCATGAGAAATAAAGATATTTTCCCATCTAGGTAGGCAGTCACTTCTGGCACTCCTTCCCTTTGTGCAGATGAGCACTGTTCCTCTCTTTAAAATAAGCCTTCAGAATTCGTAAATGTGAACACTTGTATGAATGAAATAAATCTACTTGTCAGTGTTAAGGTTATGACATTTTTACCAATTTGACCGTTACTCCTAGAGTCTAAAAGACCTTGTGCATGTCCTTGGAGGCAGTTCCATGCTGCTAAGCGTGGTTCTTCACCTGTAGTGTTGCCATTGCTGATACCCTGTTTTCCTGAAAATAAGACAGGGTCTTACATTAATTTTTGCTCCAAAACTTGCTACTTTTTTACATGTATAGCTACCTGGACACTATTTAAATTGATTTGTTTATGAACTGTAACTAGGACTTATTTTTGAAGTAGGTCTCATGTTTCGAGCATCATCAAAAATCCTGAAAAAATCATGCGAGGGCTCATTTTTGGGGAAATGGGGTAGAAAACAGCAGGCTATATAATTGGGTCATAGTCCTGATGGAAGTACTGTCATGCCAGCATAGAATGTACTTTTTGTGAAGCAATGATACACTTTAAAAGAGCATTTTAAAAAGCTGAGTTGCCAGGAGAGTGTGCAGCCAGAAGAATTCTTGCTTTATTAGTTTACAAATAGCTATCTGAAAGATGAGTGCCTTAGACCTCCTAAAATGCAACAAATAAACCATACCTGCCATCATGGTAACCTCACCTTTGCTGGCAATGGGGATAATGTCTATTAAGAATGGAAAAGTCAGTCTTTTCTGGGTGGAGTATGAATTTGCTATAGCTGTCAAGTACCATCCCTGCTACCCTAAAGAGCATTACAATTCTTCCCCCAGTCCCAAGCTGTACTAAAACCAAAACATTTCATTTGGCAGTTCAGTTTTTTTTCAATAACTGCTTGTTTCACTGGGCATGATTCAAAAGGGAAAAAACAAATTTGTTTTCTTAATTCTGAAAAGCATATTTTTATGGCATGGTTTGCAGTAACACCAGTTATATCACTACCTGGCTTCCAGTGAAAAGAGGGCAGTATATAGCTAACCAAACCCAGCTATAAAACACAGCTCCTAGCTTGGGCACAGCCCTGATGTATAGGGAAGGACGATGTAGTTTATGTTAATGTTGAGTATCTCATTAGTCTGGCTTACAGAGAGACCGACTACCTTCAAGAAGCAGCAAGAAGCAAGCTGACAGGTTAATTCGGTCACCGCTCTCCAGAAGAGACGTGACAGCTTTAACTGTCTTGGGCACCCAGATTTATGAACTAGTCCTGTGCTCCTAACCAGATTAGTTCCTTTTCCATTAACTGCTGAAAGTAGGGCAGCTGTCCGAGCGGCTGGTTGTAAATTCAATAATGTCTGCTGTGTTAATCTGTAGGCTTTTCAGATGAAGAAAGCAGCAGATAACAGGATTAAAGTTTCACAACCCAGGGTTTTCACAGCCCGAGATGCGGGTGGAAGGGCATAGAGAATGACTTCTGTCATTAATCTTAAATTGATTGCCAAGAGGTTTTAATCTGGGTTATTAATTAGGAAGGTCCTTAACACACTGTCTACATATCAACATCAGATGCTCTTTTGGGACTTCTGGGACATATGGCCTATCTTATATTTACATTCACACAATTTACACATACATACATTTCTATATGAAAAACTCTTATATGTATATATGCATACAAAGAGCTGCATGCACAGAGGCATCACACACTAACTTAATGTGATGAAAATGAAACACGGCACATGGGTTAAATTTCCACATAATAAACATATATACCTCTATTTATATTGATATGCATATCAATTTGTTTCAATTATATATGCCATTTATCTGTATTATCTTTCACAGTATCACAGCCGGAGCAGGAACACCTAGATGAGGTCACACAGGAACATGTCCAGGCGGGTTTTCAATGTCTCCAGAGAAGGAGACTCCACAACCCCCCTGGGCAGCCTGTTCCAGTGCTCTGTCACCCTTACTGAGAAGAAGTTTTTTCTCATATTTAAGTGGAACCGCTTGTGTTCCAGCTTGATCCCATTACCCCTTGTCCTATCATTGTTTGCCACTAAGAAGAGCCTGGCTCCATCCTCGTGGCACTCACCCTTTATATATTTATAAACAGATATTTATAAACTGAGGTCACCCCTCAGTCTCCCCTTCTCCAAACTAAAGAGACCCAGCTCCCTCAGCCTTTCTTCATAAGGGAGGTGCTCCACTCCCTTAATCATCTTTGTTGCCCTACGCTGGACCCTCTCCAGCAGTTCCCTGTCCTTCTTGAACTGAGGGGCCCAGATCTGGACACAATATTCCAGATGGGGTCTCACCAGGGCAGAGTAGAGGGGAAGGAGAACCTCTCTCAATCTATTAATCACCCACCTTGTAATACACCCCAGAATGCCATTGGCCTTCCTGGCCACGAGGGCACAGTGCTGGCTCATGGTCATCCTATTGTCCACCAGGACCCCCAGGTCCCTTTCCCCTACACTGCTCTCTAATATGCAGTTTCCCAACCTATACTGGAACCCGGGGTTGTTCCTGCCCAGATGCAAGACTCTACACTTTCCCTTGTTAAATTTCATCAGGAAATTTCAAATGGAAATCTTTGCTTTGCAGATTTAAGTAATGTTTTAACTTCAGTGCAGCACACGTCACTGTGTGCCTCTGGCCATTCAGACACATACATGTCTCAAACAGAATCATTATCATTTTTATCTTTCACAGTATTGATGAGTTAAGGTTCAGGCCTTCACTTTTCCCTTTTCTTATTTTTTAAAAAGTTACTGTAGGGCAGCCAGAATGGATAGAAGTCCAGCTATCCATAGCTGCCTATGTGATAAATCCCAGTTACACGGCTTTGACGTTTACCAAAGTACTGTATGCAGGAGGAAATATTGAATTATTATTCAAGCATATAAACTTGGCAAGAAAATGCTGTGACAGAGTCCTGACATTTGAATTTTGTGCAGATTCAAACTGTGCTACAAATTTCTACAGTCTTTCATTTCTTTACAGAAGATTATTTACATGATTAATCTCATGTATGGAAATAGAGCTGGGGCTGAGGAAGCCTTTTGTTTCAAGTCCTCAGTGGCTGTGGAAGATCCCTGTTTCTTACTAAGCATGCTAGGCCATACTGTGTCTGGCTTTCCAAAGCAAAATGCAGACATCATAAGAAAGCAACTGCTTAGTCACTCAGGAGCTGAAAAGTGTGCTCTTAAAGCATTCACAACAAGTAAGATTGGTTTGAGATAACTCAGACTAGAGAAAAGGGCATAACTACTGTTTTTTAGGAAGAGGAAAAAAAGGCCTATAATCAAGGAGGACTTCCGGACAACCGAGTCAAAGAATTTCCCATTTTTTCCTGGGAAATGGAGATCTATCACTTGGCACGCCTAAAACTAGTCTGTACAAGGCAGCTGTAGTGCTGTAGGCACCTCTGTCAATGGAGGAACACACAAAATAATCTGCAAGCTATTCCGTTATGTCCTTCTTGGATATTGTGTTGCCTCTTGAAACTGTTATGTGCAACTCTTGCTCATCTTCTGCAGTAAATTGCATCCAGTCTTCCCTAATTAGAGATGTGCCAACCGTTGCACCATCACCCAGTGGCGTCCCATAAAAGGGCCCAGCTGCCAAAGACTTGCTGTGGTTTTCTGCTTCAACTTGGATTTCACAGGAATTAACTGCTGGCTAGTTCCAGAGTATTTTGGCTCTTAAAAAGGAATTCATTTTGACTCATTGTTAAGGCATTTCTTTATCAGAGTCCCACCTGTGGAAAACTTACGGTATATGTCCTACATCTTCTTACTCTTGCAACACATTCATCTTGAGCAGCCTGTATAGTTTCATTCGGACTACTGGGCTATGTGGCTATTAGTCAAGTCCTGCTTTGTACCTGGCATTCAGCAGCTATTTGAATCAGGCTGTAATTTTTCTCTTTGCATGTGAGACGCTTCTGCTGAGAAGGAACAGTATGGTAACAACAACATCCCAAGAAGGTATCTTACTGATATGGCAGATAATCCACTGTTGTGGTGTCTTGGGATTTTTGGTCTAAGTCAGGAACACCTCCATGTTGGCAGATTCAAGAAGAGGTCAGAACTTAATTTCAGGCAATGGCATCATTTTTTTCCACCCTGTCACAAATTTGAAGTCCAAGAATGAAATTAATTTAATGACCACGTTTCCTTGACATAGCTCTACATCTGCCTTTTCTCTATGAGTCACAGATAAAGAGAGAGAACTAAAATAATTTGAAACTATGTTGTAGGCCACAAACACCAAGAGCAGGTGAGAAGCCTTTTGATTGCTCACACAGAATCAGCAAATAATTTTCTTTCGCTCTGTATCCGTACCTCTGTGAATTTGCTTTTTGACAACATTTAAATGAAAATATTTTATTTTGAGCAAAAGTAACGCATTAATCATTCAAATTGCCCAAGATTATTAGGAATGGTATTAGGTATTCTCCATAGCCATAGGAGTGAAAAGTCCCAGTGTTCTTCAACAGTGATTTGGCATGTTTTAAAAGATTCAGACTTATTTCACTGCCATTTGGAGGAAAACTAGTACAAATACTTTATGTCAGCAGGGATGAGTGACGATGGAAATGAACTGACCAGGAACTAGAGAGGAAACTTGATGACAGAATGAGGTGACTCATTTCCTTTGACTTCATTGTGCTCTAATTCTCTAACCAACAGGGAAGACTCGAGAAAACATCAAGGCTATTTTTACAAAGTGAGAATTTATGTATAATCTTGAAGGTGTTACTATCATCTGCAGGTACCTGTGGCAGCCTCAAGGAGATTTACTCACTTAAGATGAGTTTATTATAAGCTTGTGCTAAGTTGTAGCTAATTGAGTTCAGAGTATGCTCAAATAGGCCCAGCCAGATACTCACTGTATCGACACAAGAGTATCTGAACCCTGAAAGCAGGTGCACATGCTAATCATTTCATGCATGCAAATTTTTTCATTAGCTTTAATACAACATTATCAAAAAGAAGGCAGGGTGAGGGAACTGTTCAATTATCTTGACATTGATTGCACAGTTCTTGCACAATGAAGGAATGAACAAGAAGATAAAAAGTTGGGAAGGACTACAGCACACGTTCTGCTGAATGGTGCAATTATATGTTAGAGGCAGACAGTGGGGAGAAAAAGAAAAAAAATGATAAAACCCTATATTTATTGCTTCTGATCTTTTTACTATATTCCTATAATTCAAAATTATTTTTGTTCTCAAATGAATTTTTGCAAGTACATTATAAACTACAGATCCATTAAGAATTAGGAAAAAGCTGTAAATGTTCAAGCTATTAGCATTTTTAAATAACTGAGTCTTCATAGGCCATAATATTTTCTGAACAGCTCAACTGTAATATCTTTATGAAGTGCCTTCGAGTAACATACACCTCTTCATCTGTTTGTAGGCTTTGTCTAAAGGGGAAATTTCTACTGTAAAAGAAGTGACTGTGCCATATGTTGGCAAACCCATTATACTTTAAGGCTGACGCTGACATCCATCCATAAATTAGAATGTCTCAGTACAGCTGATTTTTGTCCCTCAACAGTGTGACATAATGGCACACCCTCAGTCTTAACATTTAATTTTAATATTGAATGTGCTGCTTTTTGATGGCTTGTGTTACAGCCTTCATGTAATTTAAACACAATCTTAAGAAAAGTTAATTTAATTACAAGTAATGGAGTTATTAATGCTGCTTTATGTCACTAAGTATATATGGATGCATACAAATATGCTCCTTTCAAGTCACTCTGAAATGAACTTTGATAACTATGGCAGACAAAAATGCTGAATGAACATCAATCACTTAAGTTTAAATGGGCTAATCTCACCGTCTGTCTTAAACAGCCTCTGTCTGACTGCTAACCAGATGAAAGGGAACAGTTTCACTGACATACAGCCTTTGAATGTTTGATTTAACCCTCTAAGTACAGTACTATGATTACCATTGTGTTGCTTGTACCCTAGGACTCAGGATTTCTCATTCATATATAAGGACTACTTTATTTTTTATACACATTTCTATCTGTAGTTTTTTAACACAAAATTTAACACAAAATCTTTAATACTTAGTCTAGTAATCCAAACCCTGCAAGTTAAATCAGTTTGATCAAATTAAAAATTATTACATTTTCTTGGAATTCATTATCACTTTTTTTTTTTCCCACTGGAAACAACAGAAATTCTTTAATGGTCTGAAATATAAATTTCCTTGCTGGATGCAAAACATTACTGTCTGATCAGAGAGGGTAGATTCAAGTGGAAGTGCACAGTAGCTAGAAGCACATTTTATATCTTTCTGTGCCGAAGTAGATGTATGATATTTTATTTTACATCATAGTACAACATAAAACCTGCTAAAATTTGGAATGGTTGTAAAATGATGGACAGGTATCTTTAGGAAGTTGTAGAATACTATCCCAGAAGAAAGTTGATTATTTAGGGCCGAACATTTTCAGAAGAGCCTAACGGCTCTCAGGATATTACTCTGTTCTGTGGAAGGACTTTCCTAGCAAACCCGAATACACCCCAGTGTAACAAACTGTAGCAGGTCTCTAAATCATATAGAATTGCCTCTAGAAAACAACTGCTTATCCCAGGAGAGAGATATTATTTTTTAGGGCATATTCTTATGTCAGTGCTGCCTTTTTGCCCTGTTCCTGGCTCCATTCTCCAGCTAGCATGGACTGCTCCATTTGCCCTCACCGCTGGAGAGCTTTGCTTGCCTGTCTTAAACCCAGAGTGTCTATCACAGTTGAACCACAAGTAGTCACAGGTCATGTATTTAATTTCATTAATAAAATAATAACATCCATAGGATAAGACTTCTGCCTGCTAATAGTCAGTTCGTATCTCAGGCAGTGGAGGGGAATGACCTTTTGTTTGTGCAGTCATTTTCATAATGATATTCAGGGTCAAGCCTAACAACCTGCCAAGCATGAGTAGTAGACATCGGTGCCCTTTGGTAATACGACATAGATGTACCCCAAACAGATGGTCAGAGATCATAGGTGGCTAATGAACTTGACAGAGCATTTTATTGAGGTTATGATAGCAACCAAGTATGGTTTCTCCCTCTGGTAATGACATTTGTAACAAAGAAAGGCATGTAAAGGAAAAACAGAATATAATGGACTATGTTTCTGTTGGATCTAGGAGTCTGTGAATTAGAATTCTGTGATATCTCCATCTAGTTTCTCAAATCCTATGGCTCTAAAAGTTCAGTGGTATATGCTGTCTTGTGGTCAGCAGAGTGAAAGAAACTCCTAATGGATGTAGGTACTAACTGGAAAGAAACTGGCATGATATTAGCTCCACCATGGTATTTTTGTCACTGACTCTACCCTTTTAAATGAATTAGCCACGTCAGATATTTCAAAGTTAGTTACCATTCTCCCCACTCTGGTGAAGAGAAACAGAGAGAGAAAGAAAATGAAAGAGCAAATTTCAGTAGGTTTGGCCTTGCAAAGGCCTATCAAGGACTTGCATATATAGGGGGCTGTTAATACCTACCTGCCTGTTGCGGATTTGCATTATTCCTTTAATCTTAGCGAGCACAGCACAACATTCATACTTTTTGCCTTGGAAGTGCTTCCTGCTCCTAGCATTTACTTTTTTGGTGTAGAAGCATTTTAAAGGTTTCTGGCCTAACAAACTAAAATCCAATTTATCCTCCCTTTTTTCCCCTCCAAAGTGATTGTACGCCTTCAAGTCCAGCTCTCCCCATAAAGTTTTAGGCTAGTCTCTGTGGACCTGACCCTAGGAGTATCAAGGCCAATTACCTCTGATTAGAACTGCTCCTAGTCAGGGCCAAATCAATGACCAACACAAAAACATCCATCTTGGAATAGCACCTTATACCATTTTGTATTTTAAATTCTTACCAAATGTAATATGTTTTTACTGAATAAAAGCCAGTTTCTCTGTGCTAGATTAAAGTTTCAACTGTGGATCAAACTGCAAGTAAAATTCTACGTTTTGACTTTTAAAAGTTGGTCTGTATTTAAGAAACCTCTTTTTTCCTGCCATATTACTCTAGCTCAGCTCATGCAACCTGTTCCCACTCAGCCTGTGTGAAGTGATGTAAGCTGGAAATTGACTTTCACAGCCAATCGTCAGCCTTCCATTTGCCTTCCACTTTGGATTACTAAAATATACACCAAATGGTTTTCAGTGTGGACTGCAAAATTTCCTCCAAGGGCTTGTCTGAGGAGTAGTAAACATAACTAGCCTTCAGCTGAAATAATTATTTGCTATACCTGGTTTATAAGGTGGTTCTGTGATAAAACTCAACTTTCTGGGTAATTGTGCCTGCTGCTGACTTAGATCTGTGGTTGCCAATGCTGCACTTAAGACTGAGTGGTGGCAAGGGTTTGGTAACAACTTGTAAATGTAAGCACTGAAAAATTCGGTTTTAATAGATCTCAATAGCCCAAATAAAGTAAAATGAAATAACTCTTCCTATTTATTTAAATTTATATTTCCTATGTTAATTGTAATTAAAGCCCTTTTCTTTAAAGTCAGCCACATGCTCAGTTGGCACTCTGTGAATACTCTCTTAGGCATGTTTCGGTGCATGTTTTATGTCTGTCTTTCCTGATTTATAAAGCTGTAAATGTTCTGCCTAGGGGAAAAAATAGGCATTAGCTCAGAAAAAGTCAGGAGAAAACCAGAATACTGTATCACTATATCAGGGAAGTTTTGTTGATGAGAGCATGCTTTACCATCACATGTTTTCATGAAGGTAGAAGTACAGAAATCTGCCCCAGTTGTGCATCTCTGATCTAGTCACAGTCAGTTGCTCCCTACTGGAGTTTTAAGAAACATTTGGATGAATGAAAACTGCGCCCCTTGAGTAAGGGCTGCAGGACCAGGCCTCTCAATGGCCTCTGTGAACCCTGCTGCCATGTTTGAGATGGTAACTGCCATACCACTGAGGTGGTGGTGTTGATGTGTGGAATGTCTGTTAGCTCTTTTCTCTGGAGTACTACAGTACTTTGTTTTTTAAAAACTCCTATTTACATTGCACATCACCTCTGATTTTCAAGAAGATAGTTACAAAATAGAAACATGAGACTGTGAACTGTCTTAGCACACATCATAGTGTATGACAGCAACACTGATCAATCTCTAAGCAAGAAAGACCTCTTCTATTTATTGAACTTGCTGTCACTTCATGCTGCAGCCACCTCACACCACGTTTGCTGTTCCAGACAAAGACCAGCATGTATGGGCCCTGGTGCCTGCTCAGAAGCAACTCTGGTGGTTCTCTCTGTGAGAGCTGGGCCGAATCCTTGTTGTTATTGAAAGCAGAAGGACAACTCACAGCAGCAAAGGGTCTGCCCACTCTCTTTTCCTGCTCTGGATGGTGGGTGGGGGATTGCACTGACTGACATTCAGATGTTTTCTGACATCTCTTTTAATCTGATTCCCATGCTTGTGTCTCCAGCAAAATCACAACAGAGATATAAATGCTGCTAATTAGAGTGGCAGTATAAGAGACACTTCAACAAAATCAGGAGGAAATTATAAGAGAAACAGCAAGCATGCCTTTCAACTGGGTAATTTTTTATTTCCACTCAGCACTTGCCAGCAACTGGGCCACTGCCACACATACAAGTTGCAGGTTCACTAAATGCAACATGTCTTCTCTGGGCAAAGCAGCAGTGCTTTTCCCAAGTGACAGTGGTGGCAATTAATACACAAGAGATAGGGCAGCAGGTTTCTAAGGGTTACAGCCTCTGAGGACGAGGATGCAATAAAGAATGAAGCCAGTGATAGCATTTGACATTTCTGTAGAGATGATGTGAACACCAAATAATGAATGCAAAGCCAACTAGGGGATGGAGGAAGTAAAGATGCCTCTAGTGAGCTCTGAACAATGGCTAGGAACTGAAGACTGCTGATATGGGTAGTAGAGTTCACATTCCAGTTTTAATGGATGAAAATGGGAGAGTTAGACTCTAAAAGCAGAGACAAGGACATCTGGTGCAAAAGAAATGCAACATAAATAGCCTTGTTCCCATAGTTCTGTTAAGTGCAACTAAACGTCACTCTAAGTAATACCCAACTGGTAGTATACTCCAGTCCCAGGGATCTTACTGCTATACCAGGGTCATTGGTCACTAGATAATAGAAGCAGGTATAATTTTTAAATGCTAGGATTACTGGATTACTTCTATGTGATAATAACACACATGTGCAACACCATGCTGCTAAGTCTTGTGTAAATGCTTAATAAATACATTCTTGTTTGCCATGGAGCTTAAGGCACAGACATTTTTACCTTGTACGCAGCACAAAACTAAGTCAAATGTTGCGCCAGACTAGACTGATCTATAGAATCATATGTATTTATCAAAGATGTGCACTGCTTAGTGTTAGAATATTATGGCATGAAAGGTTTTATTCCTAAGATGTCTCTGAACGATAATTTTATTAATATCTGCTTTACCTACTGTATTAGACCTAAGCCATGTGACTTCAAGCCTCCTTGGAGACAAGATGGTGGCAACATCGGTCACCCCACTTAAGCAGGGGGCAGCTGCTGGAGCTGACTGCAGGCCTTGTCAGCATTAATGACCTGCAGTTGACACCTCATCCCAGCCATCCTTGTTCCTTGTATAAGTATCCCATTGGAATAATGACTGCATGTCATCCCCTATTTCACACACGTTCTCCTCTTAGCCAGCCCAAGCACACAAGTGACATGTGACTGGATGCTAAACTAATGTTGACTCTCTTTGTGTTTGGGCTTCTACGCATGTACATTTGTGTGCAATAGATACGCACACAGCTCACCTCTGCATGCACACATCAGTGCTCAGGTAATAGTTAAGTTACATCAATGAGAATCAGACTGCCCCATTGTCCTTCCTGAACCATGTCAGATGTAAATCATCATCAACAGGTAAGGTGTCCAGCTTCCCTGCAGAGCTTGAGTGGCAGGTTTGGGTGCTTTCATGAGCTATACCATGCTCCACAGCTCTATACAGAGAAACCTCTTAATAGGTCTTTACCTAGTTCTTTCCATCTCTTTGGATTTGTGGGTCCTGTGCCTGGGACATCTTGATTCTGAGAGCTACGTAGCTGCTATACAATTTGTCACTTTGTGCCTCGCTGCCATAACTCGCTCTTTCATAACCAGTGGATGTCCTTAGCATGTGCATACTCTTCACCAAATTGTGAGATAACTCTCAACATCATTTTAACAGAGGATTGTTTTGCAGTTTGGAATAGATGGCCTGTATTTTCACAGCTCATTTTCTCCATCCATCCTTTTATTCCTCTAATTTAATGGTAGAGTCTTAACAACTCCGGGACCACGTGCATCTTTGCACAGACTGCATCCTGTGAAGATCACCTGAGTGGGCAGAAAGACACTCAAGGTAGAACAGGTGTGGCCAGTGTTCTTGCTCCACCTTTGCAAGGTTTATATGAAGCAACTGACAGCTATAAATTAAGTTTTTTCTTTGGGTGCTAGACCAGCTGCAAGATCAGTATTGAAGAGATGAACGTTCACAGATGATAGAAAAAAAATCAAGCCTGATAAAAAGTGCTGTCCTGGCCCCGGCAGAGGCTCAAACTTTCATAGAATCATAGAATGCTAGGGACTGGAAGGGACCTCGAAAGATCATCTAGTCCAATCCCCCTGCCGGAGCAGGAACACCTAGATGAGGTTACACAGAAATGTGTCCAGGCTGGTTTTGAATGTCTCCAGAGTAGGAGACTCCACAACCCCCCTGGACAGCCTGTTGCAGTGCTCTGTTACCCTCACTGAGAAGAAGTTTCTTCTCAAATTTAAATGGAACCTCTTGTGTTCCAGTTTGATCCCGTTACCCCTTGTCCTATCATTGTTTGTCACCGAGAAGAGCCTGGCTCCATCCTCATGGCACTCATCCTTTATATATTTATAAACATTAATAAGGTCCCCCCTTAGTCTCCTCTTCTCCAAACTAAAGAGACCCAGCTCCCTCAGCCTTTTTTTCATAGGGGAGGTGCTCCACTGTCTGAATCATCTTCGTTGCCCTGCGCTGGACCCTCTCCAGCAGTTCCCTGTCCTTCTGGAACTGAGGGGCCCAGAACTGGACACAATATTCCAGATAGGGTCTCACCAGGGCAGAGTAGAGGGGAAGGAGAATCTCTCTTGACCTACTAACCACCCCCTTTCTAATACACCCCAGGATGCCATTGGCCCTCTTGGCCACAAGGCCACAGTGGCTGGCTCATGGTCATCCTGCTGTCCACCAGGATCCCCAGGTCCCTCTCCCCTACGCTGCTCTCTAATGGATCATTCCCCAACTTATACTGGAACCTGGGGTTGTTCCTACCCAGATGCAATACTCTACACTTGCCCTTATTATATTTCATTAAATTTTTCCCCGCCCAGCTCTCCAGCCTGTCCAGGTCTCGCTGGATGGCAGCAAAGCCTTCTGGCATGTCAGCCACTCCCAGCTTGATGTCATCAGCAAACTTGCTGATAGTGCACTCTAGGCCCTCATCCAAGTCATTGATGAATATATTGAACAGTACTTGCCCCAGCACCGACCCTTGAGGCCCTCCACTAGATACAGGCCTCCAACCAGACTCTGCCCCATTGACCAAGACTCTCTGGCTTCTTTCCTTCAGCCAGTTCGCAGTCCACCTCACTGCCTGATTGTCCAGACCACACTTCCAAAGCCCTGCCTGTAGCACCAGTCTCGAAGCCAATAGTTTACAGATTGAATTCTTCTATTCCATCCTATGTTGTCACCCAAAAATGGAAGGAGTGATGAGAAAATCACCTGAGCTCCAGACTCTCTCACCATCCGTCCCAGAGCCTTGAAGTCTTTCTTTATTCCCCTCATACTGTGGGATGCAGCCTCCTCCCCACCTGTCTGGAAGATCAGCATTGGGTAGTAGTCTGTTGGGTGCACCAAGTCAGGGGGTGCCCTGGTGATATCCCTGATCCGGGCCCTGGGTAGGGTACAAACTTCCCTATGATGAGGGTCAACTCTGCATATTGGGCCCTCCGTCCCTCTCTCGGAAGGGAATCGCCTATTACAATCACCCTTCTTTCTTTCTTGTCAGAGGCTGTCTTGAGGTGTGGAATTGACTGCCTCTTTCTATGTGTCCCTGTAGGCGGATCTCGCACTGTGTCCTCACCTACCTCACCTACCTGCTCTTCAAGCTCCAGGGCTTCAAACTTGTTATGGAGAGGCATCTGGGGAAGTAAAGCAGGTAGGGAGGGGAGTTTCCCGTGACGCCGAATGGGAACTCACTTCCAATCCTCCTCATCTTTTAGGTCACTTACCTCTGCGTGACAGCAACAGGGCAAGGGCTGTCTTGGGTCTTCCACCTCTGCCTGACAAGGTAGGGGGTCCGCCACCTTTTTGGGGGTATCCCCCTGAGGCCTTTCTGAGTGCCACGCCAGGGAGTTACTCCACCAGTCTATCTCCTTTTCACACTCCCTGATGGTCCTTAGTGTCTCGACCTCCTCCTTGAGTTTGGCAACCATGCTGAGCAGATGTTGCACCTGCTCACAACTCACACAGGTCAAATTCTGGCCTCCCTCCCCCGGCAGCAGCAGGCTCTGGCACTCCCCACAGCCACAGACCTGAACAGCCACGGTTCGGGGTAAGGTCTCTGTTTGAGTCGCCACAGTCTTTTTCAGGCAGGCTCTCTTCCTGGAGGAGACCATGGCCAGCAGCAGTCTAGGACACTGTCAATAGATGAGAGATCTAACAAGCAAGGAGGGCAGAACCTCTGTGCCCCACTGCACAAGCAACCACACCTGTTGCTGCAGCACAGTGTGGGTGGGCCTCACCACCTCATAGGTGCTTCCCCTCTCAGCACCTGGTGGGCAGTGACGCGTGGCTGCCCTCCCAAAGGCTTTTTAGAGACAAGGGTGGGGGTGTGATCACTGTCACCGTGGTAATGGCCATGCCAGGTCAGCCACCCCTGCAAGGACTGCCGGGGACTTCCAGGTTGTGATATCGAAAACGCGACCAGGAAACACGACCAGAAAACTCTCTTTCTTACCGTTGTAGCTTCGAGATTTCACTCACGTCTCTGGCCGAGCTGGCTCAGTCAGCTGATCCCAGGAACTTTGACTCTCTCCTCTTTGCTGATAAACCCCTAGGGAGATGGTATGCTTCCTCTTCACCCCTCCAAAAGGGCAACCTGAGACAGAGGCTAACTACCTCAGTTCTGTGGTCTGAACCTTGCTTCTGATGAACAAACTTCAGTCACCTACTGGCTGAGCTAAATGCAGATCCCATCCAAATGATTGTAAAGTCAGCAGAAAAACACGAAAAGCACTGAGAGAAATTACTGATAACTGATAACCTGTTTGGTGTTTTTTTTGCTGGTTGTTGTTTTTTCCCCAGTACATACTCAGATATAGTATTTTCTGTGCTTTTGTCAAACATTGCTTGCACTGGAAATCACCTGAAACAGGTAGTTTGGCAGTTATGAAATGACTGTTAGAAGTAAATAAAGTAATACCAACAGGAAATCAGGCTCTGTGTTCACTAGGACTTTTGATTTAGGATCTCTCTCTCCCACATTGTGATTCATGGTCTGTCCTGCAATAAGAGGCATTTTCCTAAGTAACCTAACACTTGTGACACTTACTACAGAACCTATACATGCAGTAGTGAAATTAACAGGTGATATTGGTGTTTTCCTATTCACAGCAGATTATATGTACTAGAGTGACTGTACCTTCTCAGGCCTGTAGTAAAATAATACTGACTGGGGAGAGAGGAAGAGCTGAATTTCCTTTTGGCATAACTGGAGACAGATCTCCTTATATCAGTGTTGAGTTTAGTCCTATGCATTTCAAGTTTTTGAAGATGATATTTTCAGGTGTGCTACTCAAATTTATGTTAAGGGTTCTTCATGCTGTAAGTTTGTGAAGAGCCTGCATTAGAGTTTTAAAGCACTGCTTTGGGAAGCTATTATCAATAGATATTAATTATATAATGCTATACCTTCTGGAAAAGTTGCTTCATCACTAGAAAGTGACCTTGTTAGAAGAGGCAGAGG
This sequence comes from Nesoenas mayeri, assembly GCF_963082525.1. Classification (NCBI taxonomy): domain Eukaryota; kingdom Metazoa; phylum Chordata; class Aves; order Columbiformes; family Columbidae; genus Nesoenas; species Nesoenas mayeri. The sequence goes on from NC_137540.1 coordinate 25,646,803, forward strand.
GAAAGAGAGACATATAGTGCCTCCTGAGATCAAGTGGAGTGATGCATATCAGGAGAAGACACTAAAGATTTATTGTCTGTGGCAAAAGAAACACAGATCTCTGCTTGTGCAGTAAGTGTTTTTGACATCATACACCATAAAGAATGATTGGATACTGTAGGTTAAAAAGTGTTTCACTGAAGGAAAATAATAGACATTTTCATAGTGCAGTTTATATTAAGAGGTCTCACTGCCTGGCTGGGTAGCCTAGTTAGCCCTGAGAATGTTATGGGATCTTAGTTAAGTCAATGTCATGTTAAAAGACAACTGAGTAATTGAAGAGAGGATACTGAGAATTTATCAAAGTAAAATAAATGTAATTTAAATAAAAAATCCATGTTGCTTTTGTTTTGCCTTTTTTCAATGAGGCCTGCAGTTAGTGAACTAAAAAGATTACTGTAGCCTTTCACAATTGGCCTTAGAAAAGACACTGGGAAAGTTTAAATGATTGCATTGCTCACAAAGGCAGCACAAACTGTATTGCTGTGATGATCTTATATATTACATTTGTGAGATTCTCTGTTCTACAACAAAAGCTGCCATCTTTGCAGCTATTGTTCAGCATTTACTGGAAGAAGATCCCTTCTGACCTTGGTGATTGCTGGTACAAGTTCCTACTGCATGACATCCACACCACTAGAACAGTCCAACATCAGCATCATTTCCAAGCCTTGCAATAGAAATTTCATTTATTAACCTCACCCTGGCCTTTCCCCTGGAATTTTTTTTTTTTTTCCAGAGCTCTTTGTGCAGCACCATGCTTGTCTTCCAGTAATACTGCTGTTTGGAGTTCTACTCTTGCTCAGCCAGCTTGAATGGTTTAAAAAACTTCAAGATAAATAGGAATTCAGTTTGAAATAAAAGCTAGGGAAAAGCAACCACTCAAACTCACCTCTCACTTTTATGAATGCTTCTGTTAGATTGGAGAGCAAGGCATTATGGTCAGAAAGCTTTTAGATAAATCATAATTAGATACACGTGCAAATACATCAGCTAGGCTTAGGCGCACAATTAGGCACCTAATTATGTTGAAAATGCAATTGCACACTTAGCTAAAATGGCCACGGCTTCCTCTGAAACTGTCCGGTTGTTTCTGTCTCTCCCATTGACGAGACTCTGGACTGTCACTTGTTGAAAATGCCCCTGCAAATAGAGGTGGAGGTGTTTTATGCAGACCGAGCATTCACTGTTCCATGCTCCATTCCTTATCAGACATTTTGAAGAAAGAGCGGCTGCTGGGGCAAGGTTTCCAGGAGGCGTTTCCACCGCTGTCTGTCCATGCACATCCCACGTTTCGGCCTGGTTTTGCTGCCGAGATGGAGGTGATGGTGCTGTGCAGTGTTGGAGGGGACAGGTGTGGCATGGAACGAGTCTGGCACATTTTACAACAAAGTAGAGGTTTCACAATGTCACTTTAATGGAAAAAGTGGACAGGTAGAAAAAGATGATGTTACAGTGTTTCCTTGGAAGGATGAGACCCCTGAGGTCGCACTGAAGTATCTGTGCTGATGTGCTCTCAGAGTATCAGTCCATAGAGAACTGGGCTGTGCCGAATTGAAATCTTGTGGAACTACCTGTTTTTGAGGAAATGAATGTGGAGCCATCAGAGGGTATGGTAAGAGTGGAGGAACTGGTAGTTCCCAGCATCTCTGGCATCAGGCCATCCTTGGCTTTTATTTAGCCTTTTTTTTTCTCTTTCTGCTGTGACTTCTTTATCTTTCTTTTAACAAGGAAAAGAGAGGGAAAAGCCCAGCCAACTGTGATTTGTGATTCAGCTGACAGACAGTGTGTGATTGAAATTGCAACTAAGTTGATTCCAAGAAAAAAAGCAGTTTAAAATAACATTGTAACTACTCAGGGACATAATTTTCTTTAGGGAAATGTCTTATCTGAGAATGTTGTTAATATTGCAATGCACTCAGGGCCTAAGTTTTCAGCCACTACTTTGTCTGAAATGACTTCTCATCACTAAGGATCATATATGAGAATTAGCATTTTAAAAGTAACAGTGTGCAAAAGTAGAAGGTGAAGCTCAAAAGTGGGGAAGAACAGCTTTAACTTTTACATTAATACTACATAGATTATGAGTGATTGTTTGGCTTCATTTCTGTTTACTTTTGCTAAAAGTTTTCAACCTGGATTATAAAACATGACATAAGGGCAACCAGTTGAGGTGCCCGATTCTCAGATCAAGAAAAGTTAATTGCATTTTTCATGTGCCTGTTCAACATGCTACAACCCATTTTCTTTATTCTTAGTCTTTTCATGACTTGCTAAAAACATCCTGGCTTCACAGTAGTGCCTCAGAAAGTCACTAATAAGTACAGAATTACAACAGTGTTTTAATTGCATGATCTCCAGAGATGCGTACAGAATGGTAAGAGCTCCTTCGGTGTGGTATGAAGGGGATACCTAAAACATAGTTTCAAAACCTGAGAAGGCAGAAAACATAGTATGTCTGCCTGGCAGCTGAGAGCAATAAACAGCCCTAGTTTATAACCCTGCTGGAGACAGAGATCACCATGGAAGAGAAGCAGCTTTAAAACAGCACTTGAGCCAAGAATGCCAAGCCCTAGATAAGCAACAACACTTGATTTTGCCTGGTAGAATAGCAAGAAGACCAGAATTGCAAAGTTATGTGTTTCACTGAATGATCTTAAAAGTTCAGAAAGAAAAAAGCTAGATATTTATAATGCTGAATGTGTATCTATACTCACATGCGCACACACACAAAACCGTGCTTGCCTTTAAGGGCAATGACTGAATGTTTAGAGTGCCCCAGAGCCTGGCCAGAAGCACCAAACACTGAAGTGGCAGAGTCCAAGACATGAAAGATTTTGCCAGCAGTGGTCGGTATGCTTAATATATTTAAGAGCTTAATGGCCTATTGAAATTAAACTGCAAATGTATTGTGCCAAAGTCTTCTGTCTGCCAACAGTCCTGTGAACGGCCTTTCCAAGCTACCAGTTTGCTCTCCTTGCCTGATATTCACCAAACTACAAACCTGTCCTTTATTTCCTTGAGCAAAGTATTTTAACCTTGCTGTTTACCAGGGACAAATTGTTGAGGGAGATGGGTACATGTGAGGATGATTTTGCCTGAGGTTAGAGATACATATCCATATTTCCCCCTCTTTCTAATCCTTGAAATGTAATATTGTAAAATTCAGATATTTTTTCTCCTACTGCAGCATTTTTTAATGTTCAGGTGATATAATTTTTTAAATGATTGTAATATGAGTAGTCTTGCATAGTGCTCAGTATATTAAGCATCCTGAATAAGAAAGAAGTGGCCCCTAAAATAAAGCAATCATTTCTCCTTTTTAATACTATGTTAATTCCTCTGAAAGAGTACCTGGAATTGAAAACTTCATGTCAAAATCTGAGAATGAAACTCTTTTCAAAGAACTTAAGAGCCACAGAATGACGATAGGTTACCCGCCACCCCCCTTTCTTAAAAAACACCATAAAACCATAGAATTAACCCTTAAAATATCTGTGTTTTTTACTTTTAAAATTAATATAATTTGTACAAGCTGAGGTGCTACTCAAAGATACTATGTGTACTTTAGGGGGATCTTAATTAGCTTGATTTGAATATGTAAAAAAAAAGGTTTTTACGCAGATACTGGAAGATACTGTCTTTGCCTGACCTTCATTCATTTCCACCCCACTTGCAATGATTAAACCATGCAGCTCTGCAGAGTTTGCATTATCATTCTTGTGTTCACAACCAGTACTAAATGCTAAGGAAAACTATTATTATGCTTGGGAAAAAATTCAATGTTTCACATTTTCCCTATTTCTTTCCTACATTTCCAAAGAATGTGTCCATGTTCCAAAAACCCACAAAAAGTTCTAACAGTCATTCTGGTTCTTGTTAGCACTAGAGTTAGGAATCATACTTGTATTTGAGGAAGTTAGTTTTTCTGCACTTTGATCCAGATTTTGTAGATTTTGGAAACATGAGGTTAACTGAATTAGAGAAGGATCTGGACCTTTATATGCTGGTCAGAAATAAATACGTAAACTTTTAATGGCTTCAAAAAGAAATGGTAGGACTTGCAGTAAAATACTTGTCCCGCTTTTGGTACCAGAACTAGTTAAATATTGCGATTAAGCATGATGTGCCACACTACCTGCACACCTTGATAAGCGGCTGCTGGCTGCAGGGTAGCAGACATCTAGGAGACCTGCTGATGCTCAGAAGAGCTGAAAATCCTCTGTGGTCTGTCAAGCCCTATGGCATGCCCTCATGCGGTCCAAAATGTCTGGGATTCCTTTCAACTATGGCTGTAGCTTGGGAGCACCGAGTTGCCAGCCTAGGTGCAAATGGTGTGTTAGTTCTCAGCTACAGGGGGACTGTCCTTCGCTGGTGGTGGGCTGAGCAAACCAAATGATTAAAATCATCCCACTTGAATATTTGAGCTAACAAACGTAATTTCTTAGAAGCAGCTCTGAAATTCTGCCTGCGTGTAGCTGCTAACACTGAATCTCTTACAGCATCTATGTGGCTATTTTGGTTAGGTGCTTGGTGATGGTTCCACATGCTGCTATGTTCTGTTGAGCTCCTGCTGTGTCTAGAGCACCATATTAAACCAGGACAAGCTCATGTCCACTTTTGAGATAATGTGTCAATACAGCTGGCTTCTTAATGCCTTACAGAATTAATGCATACAGTACAGGACATACTACCTGCTCTTTTTTCATACTTCTCTGAAACACAAGCTGGCCTCTTCCTCCTCCTGTCCTTTTGCATGTTGCCAGTCGCAGAGCAGCCAGGAGACAGAAACGTATGAGAAAGGAGGAGTCACTTGAAGACACTACTTCTGTGTCCCAGGAGGGGACACAGCATCCCATCTTGAAAACACGGTTACCACAGGTGGCATCACCTCACTGTGGCTGTATCTTGCCTGAGTGGGCTCAAAATGGGGCAGAAGCTTTTGCATCCCTTCCTCCTCTTCATGTTTCCTCATCATTTGTTATTATCTCTACTGTAGTGGAAGAATATCTACTGTATTTTCTTATTGTCACTTTCAGGTGTGCAATGATTTATTCCCATAGTCTGTCCCTGAATTAAAATCTTAATTAAGCTTAGGCCACTTTTTTCTTCTTTTTAATTAAGTATAACAAAATCACTTGTCTGTGCGAAGACATAAGAAAAAGATAAAGAGCAGAAACATTTTTTCCTGATCTGTATTTGTAGTAGTGAAAAGTCTTGGTGAAAATACCCTCTAAAAAAGATAGGAAAGATTTTTTTTCGTTTTATTAATGTTAAGAATTTATTCCTCCAAAAAAGTTTAAGGCTGTTATGCAGTCATACCCTATGTCTTCTACCCAAGGAATTCCTGATAAAGATTCAGTCTTCTTTCACTGAGATGGACAGTGCAACTGGGTGACCTGTACCTTAGGTAGAGAACAAATGCAAGTAGAAGCATTCACAGTGAAGGCTTTCCTTTTAACAAATACAACGTATGTCAGGTGGCAGAGTGCTATCTGACTGAAAAGGAGCTAGAGCCAGAGAGGTGGGGAGTGACTATACTAGGCCAAATCAGTAACACAATGCCAGTGTCCATTCTTCACATACAGATATATACCTCTTTACTTGCTTGCCCTCAGAAACTGCCAAGACCCCATGACATATTTCTAGTGGGGAGAAAACGATTGCCGGTACCCCTCTGTAATACCAGGTGCTGCTACTTCGTTTCCTCTCTGTGTTTTACTTGCTCATTAAGAAAAAAATAAGGGAGCATGGATGAGCACAGCTACAACTGGATTTTGCATTTAGGTCCTGATAAGAATGAGAAGTTACACACAAAACAATTCTGGCTATTCTGATTTGAAAAGCCCGTAACCACTGTGGTGTAGTACTTGAGGAAGGGGCTTGGCAGCCAGCTGAAAAGCCACCAGCCATCTTTCTAGCTCAGTGCATAGTCCATGCGTAGCTGTGTGCCCAGAGTTGTTCATCAGGACCAGCAGCTTTCTAGTCAGCTTCTTATCCGGGCTCTTACCATAGTAATAATAACACATTTAAACAGAGTGCTGTTGTACAGGAAACCGCAATAACTCACATAAGTATTTTCTTTGAGTGTTTCCTGGTGCTAGTCCCACACCTGACTTCTGTAGTTCTTATTTACTTTTATAAGACACCAGGAGATGACACATCGCAGTGATGTCTTTGATGCACATAACAAACACTGCTTCAACATAAAACAATAAATTGTAGTAAAATGCAGAATTAGTGGCAGATTTGGCCTGTGGTACACTACAAACGTCTGTCGTGGCTTTGCAGACACAACTAAAATTTTAAACAGGTTAGGTGGAAAGGGTGAGCTCAGCTGCTCATCCTCTGAATGTATTGCTTCTCCTTCTTGCTTATGTTACACACACAGCAAATGTTACAGATTACAGGGTTTTCCCCAAGCAAATTAGAAGTTTGTAATAAGCTCTCCTAAAATATCAAATGCTGCCAGCAGGGAAGTGTAAATACATAACTTTTAGCACTGAAGAGATTTTTGCTTGGTCTTCCTTCAACGTTACCCATTCATTTTACTCTTGCCTCAACTAGCCTCTTCAAAGGCCACAGTTTTGTGGAAGAAATGTAAACTCGCTGTTTTCTGGGAGACTACAGCTGAGTTAATGTACTCATCTGCAGGGAGGAATCTTTCCTAGCAAGTGCTTTCAGCTTTTGGAGATTTGGATTCAGCCAAAGCTTTTTATCTGGTTTGTGTTGTGTGGGTGTAGGATTTTCATGTAAGTTTACTTCTGACGTTTACTCTGTAATGCCACTTTATAATTCCTATTTGTTACAAAAGTCAGCTTCTGCATTTCATTAGTGTTTATAAAACATGTTATTAATTGGGCATTTATTAATAAATCCTAGGAAGAAACTCTCAAACCCTCATAAGTGCATGTTCTATGCCTTTCCCTATGGATACATGAGTTATTCCTTTTGCTTGAATCAGCTGTTTACTGAGCAGCTTTTTTTTAAAAAGCCTGTCTCTTTAGTCATAACTAAACCCATTTCCTTCCACATTAGCCTCATCATCCGAGTTTAATCTGCACTGTCCTTCGGGAGAGGAGGAGCTCTGGCATGTGATTGTTTTAATGTCCAAGTGGCAGACTTTCAAATATGCAAGCCCATCTCTGGGCTGACAGCTTACTCCAATTAAGGCTGACACTCTGTCCTTAACTCATCCTCTTGTGCGTAGGTATTGCAGCACATATGGTACGTAACATCATGTGCTAATCTGAGACCCCTGCTGTACCTTTGCATGAAAGGGAAGGGAGGGAAGAGGGGTAGGAATGAGTCTGGTCCAACTCTAACCTGATTTTATATCAGGGTGTGTGCACCAAGCTCCGTGGACATCCTCTGTCACACAGGCGTGTGTGGAAGAGAACCATCTGTCCCCATAAATTCCATCTCATCTGATGGAGAACGTACTTCCACGAGCAAATCTGACTATTTCAGTGCAATAGGACTGAGATTTTCAAAAAGGTTTACAGGATGTGAAGTGTTTCAGTGGGACTTGGAGACCAGGTTCTTCCGTAAATCTCTTGTTTAACATTTACATGTTGAGATTTTCTACTTAAGGGAACTTTTGGCATCTTTTACATTAATTTATAATGCTGTGATGGCTGGGTTGCAAGCACTGCAGGAAGACTGTTTATTTTAACAAGACTTGGCTTTGAAATAAGATTTGATTCAATATAGAGACTGACTACATTCCAATTTCTCCTATCAGTGTTTTTTTTTTAATAGATTTTACAGATGTATTTCCTAACAAAATTTTCCATTATCTTTACATTTTACATATTTATTACATGACACTGACAATATTTTGTACACTTTCCTATGTTAATGGTGTCTTAATGTAGCCCTGTGGATTTTAACAGGATTACTCAAGGAAAAAACCCACTTCATTGATGGCAGCTTCTGTTCTGTTAGCTGAGGTATTTTGTTCATACCATTCACAAAGTTTACAACTTTAAGGACTGTGGGAGCAAAAAAATGGGCCATTAATTTGTCCCTTACAGCAAGTAAGATTATATACTAGTATTCAGCTCTGAAACTTCAGTCAGTTTGCAAAGGTGTAATTAGAAAAAAGGATTTTTAGACAGGCGAAGTGGGGCTTAACATGGCTATTTCAGTAATAGCCATGTTACACACAAATGACAGACTTACATACACAAATGACAGACTGGCTTGATTGAATTATATTACAACTGGTACAGGACCACTTACTAACATGCCTGAGTCATTTAAAAATTATGAAAATCATGTAGCAGAAGTCAGCCCTTTACTAACTGCAGCTAAACATACGTAAGCCATTTTAAGACAGTTCACACAGCTATCTTTACTAATTTAACTACATTTGTTTGAAAAAATAAATTGAAATATGCAACTAATTACAATAATTAATCCTACCTTTTATTTTTGCAAGAGAATTTTTATTTATAAGTTTATAATTTAACAGTGTAGGCTTCTGGTTTATTATGGTTTCAACTAGAAATACCTGTCATCCTCATCAGTGACAGGATTTTAAAAAGGCACCAATCTACCCATATTATAATTAAATTCATGCTTAAGTATGTGTGTGTTTCCAGCTTTAGAAGATAATTGTGCACACCTCATTGCTTTTTACTTCTAAATGTTGCTGTGGTCATTTACCAGGTAATTTCAGAGACAAGTTCTAAATTACCGGTGATTTCATAAAGTTTAAAATATTCATACCTAGCTCGAGGATGACTGGGCATTTCCTCCTGCCCTTCCAAACAGCAAATTAAACATTCATGAAAAAGACCTGAAAGAATGGGAGGTGGGGGGAGGAATTACGTACTCTGAAGCGCTCTCAGGCAGCACATTTTCACAGTTTACCCTGCTGTATAACAAACAAGGTGTTACCATAGCAACAGCCACATAACTTCATTTTTATATAACAAATGACATACCTCATTTCCTTTCTTAAATTCACCAATTTGATTTATCACCGGATTGTAAATCTTACCTTGATTTAAACATACTGTACCATTTCTCTACTCTTAACTAAGGAGCTCTTTTTATTGGTTGTTATTTTTCTTTTTACCAATTAAAAAAATTAAATAACTTAGCCAACGATATTGAGATTATGAGCATGATGATAATTTCTTTCAAATTCCTTAAAACTTTTTTCTCCTTTTCTTGTTGACATTTCCAAGCATCCACTCAGGGAGAAACAAGTAGGCTTAGAGGCTAAGCCTATGTAAAATAATGGTGGCATATATAAAATAATTGGTAGTGCATTTCTTCACATCTCAGTACTGTAAGATGGATCAGCCATCTTGCTATGGCTAGACCTGGTTATTGCACATTCAAAACCTAGGATGCAGCTCTGTGCTGAATCTATATCACTCCCTGTACCAGGCAAGCAATGAGTACTTCTATATACCGAAGCAGAAGATCAATAAGAAAACCCTGCATATTCACAGATAGGGAAGTAAGAGAGAAAGTCCTCTAGGTCAGAAGGTAGGAACCTACATTTATGTCAGAAGGTGGTCATTTTAAATTTGTATCGGTGCAGTTTTTCAGTAGAGGCCAGTTGAAGTACTACCAAGTATTCAAAAGGCAATCCCTAAATCAAGTGGAGGGTCTTCCTTCCTTGACTTCAAAGCTGACAAGTCGATCCCAACCTCTACATGGCAATGCTCTGATGAACCTTATATATGCTGCAAATGAAGAACCAGATGTTTGCTCTCCAAAGCTCTGAAAAGTTAGTTTCAAAGTCTGAAACTGTCCTCAAGGGTGTTTCCTTCCCTGCCATGTGTTAGAAAAAAAAAAAATAATCAAAAACCAGAAGCTTTTTATAATGAAGCAAACATGTTTTTGTGGTGTGGGCTATTTTTTCAGTCTGCTGCTAGTTTTTAAATATAAAGTATAGCATATGCTTAACACGCAACATATGGAATGAAAGATAAAGCAAATCTTGAATTCCAAATATCATATTCTTAGTAGAAGAGATTCCACAGTGTGAAAGTGGTCATTCAGAACAAAACAACAAAAAATATTTATTATAGATAAATATTTCTAAAAGTAGCTCTAGTTCTTCTCTCATATATCCTGATGTAAATCTGACGCAAGAGAGTTCAAGATAGCACACAGTGTAAAGAAGAGAATGCCAGCACGTATTTTGAGGAATAGATCAGTTCAGTATGCCTGTAAGAGCATGTCTGAAAAACTGACCTTCATGCAACCATCCAAGAACAGCCACTATTGCTTTTATACCTTCTGTGTCCTCAGCAGACTGTGCTCCCCAAGCTCTTCCCTCCAGGGAATGGCTTCAGAAGCACAAAGTGAATCTTCGTCCCCTGTTTCAGGCTGGTCCAGGTGGGAATGGGTCAGTGACCCCCACGGTGGGTGAGTGGCCTGAGGGCCACGTGCCTTTCTCATGCACCACTGCCTCCAAAACCTGCTCTCAGCACTGCTGAAGCTTAATGGCTTCTCTTGTCCTGATGGAGCTGCTGCTAAGAGCTTACTATTGAAAACCATGTCCTGCTATACAAATCCCATAGCAAAAAGGCGGCACATACAGATTATTTTACCCTTATATTCCCACACACATTCCTGCCCCAGGAATGCAAACACCTAAGCAGCAAGCACTGGCATGGGAGGTGAGCCCATGAAGGAGACGTGCTGTATATGTGTGAATCACAAGCTCTACTCTACAATATCAGATCTCAGTAAAAATACACTGTGAATGGACCATGCAAACGGCGCACAAGTAAAACTGCCAACATTCCAACATCTTTTCTTGCTGAGAGGGTCTACTGCTAGGTCATCCCAATTTCAGAGAAAGTTTAAATTACAAGTAAGAGAGGGTTCCATCAGTTTTGGCACTGTCCAGGCAAACACAAAGATGAGACCTTCTTTGCAGCAGAACACTTGATTCATCAGCCTCAGTAGGAACTGGGTTCAGCTCAAAGGTGCCTTCTTAGCCCCTTTGCCAGAAGCTTGTGTACTCTTTCTCTAATAAGGGTCAGGCTGGGTAAGGCACATTATTTTTGTTGACAGACTGACATTGCACTGATTTAATGAAAGTAATTTTTAAGCCAGATAATTATCTTTTAAATTCATAGCAGATAGTTATGCTCATTTTAAGAATTCTTTCATTTGTATTTATATCTGTTCTTTGTATTTTTTAACCTACCTAGTTAGGACAAATTGATCCAAACTGCTATCAATTGAGAGTATGCACAAAAAGTTATTTTTGTTTGGTTCAGCAAAACTGATCTTAAACAAAAATATAGTAAAATGAGAAAATATTTGCCTTTAGTTCACAACCTCTTAAATGACCAGACCTTATTCAACTAGATGAGAGAGCTGCAGAGCTAGGAGCAATTTAACTCCTGATGCAGATGTAACTGTACTGAGTGGAACAAAAAAACAAACAAAAAAACCACCAAACCAAAACAAACACAAAAAACCCAGCCAACCAAAAAAACCCAACCAAACAGAAACAAAAAACAAAAAACAAAAAACCCACCCCTAAATATTGGAGGGGTGCTCAGGATGATGCCTGTCAGTCTGTGTCCAGAGACAGGTGTAGACAAACCTGGACCATGATGCTTTCATTGGCTTTGCCAGAAATTCCTTTCCCTGCATTGGCATTAAGACTTTCCTTGTCTCCCAGATAGACAGAAACAGAAGTTTCAGAGGCCCTTCTCTTGAAAATACCTATAGAGACATTGGGGAGAAGGAAGTCAAGGCAGCAGGGGGTTGAAGGTGGAGACTGCCTATGAAAGCATGGCAGTTGGGTACTGCTTGCTCCTCTGACACAGGTAGTAATAAAGCTTTGGTCTTTGCAAAATGCTTCGATTTCTCAGGAATTCTGGAAGAAGTTTATTATGCTGCTGCTTATCAGTATTCTCTGACTTGGAACAGGGAATAATGTTTGTTTATTATAACAAACAAGACAACAGACATTTAAAAGCTAGTAACAAAAGAAAATGCTCACCTCTTTCGAACCATAGCAGGCTATTTCACACAAATTTTTTTGACCAATAGATGACTCAGAATGGAAAGCAAAATGATACACCTAGCATGGTGACATCTGCATTCCTATATTCATTCAATATTGTAAATAACCTTCAATACTACCTGACAGATTAACGGCATCACTTTGCCCAAACTGAAACACGACGCAGTGTAAAAAGACCAATCCAAAACTATCCCTCAGACCGCAGTAGTTTTTTTCTCCTAAGTCTGGCCAGTTTGTCTTCCCTTTGCACACAAGGGTAGCAAAATTTATCTGAATACCACAACAGAGTGAAGCAGCTCTTATTTAGAGAGAAACACTCAGAAAGGACACAGCAGATTTCATCAGCAGTTAAAATGAGGAACATCAGTGCAGGTGTTTGTGCTCACCAGTGTCCTCTTCCCTGAGATCCATTAGTGCAAGCAGCAAGCATAAAGCTCTAGGTACCATCCTTACTGTCTCTCTGTCTCTCTTCCTCCCCCCTCTTTTTCTTTCTCCCCCCCCCCCTTTTTTTTTTTAGTGCACTTGCAGATAAATGCCAGTCATTTGGCCAGAGCTAACTCACAGAAGGTACAGCAGGCACAGATGGTACTAATGCATAAATGTAATCTAGCAAAAGGATGCCAACACCAACCCAGAAAAGGTTCCAAATAACTGCAGTGCACTTACAGGAATACAGTGATTGGCAAGGTGAAAGCTGAGATTTGCAAGAGCTTACTGTTCCCAAATCAACAATAGAAATTCTACAACAAATGAGCATATTTATTTATTAATTTATGAACTGCAGTTAATACCAAGATCTCTGGGCATATGTACAATAAAGACTCACCAAAACCCAAACTCATTATACGTATTACACCCATCAAAATAAAAGAAGGGAGAAAGGGTAAGGTGGAAACTGAAAAACAGAATAGAATCCAGTACCATGTACCCACTGCCCCAGGAGAATTGAGAGATGGGCTGTGCAGAGATGCTTAGAACTCAAGTGATCTAGACAGTGCCTGACAGCGACAAAAGCAGATCCCATTTGGGTAGCTCTGTAGAGCATATACATCCTAACCTTCCTCAGGATTCAGAGCACAACTCTACCCATACCAAATCCTTTTTCCAGTAGTAGCTAGTAATGTACACTTAGGAAAAACATACAGGGAAGAGAATACATGCAATTTGAGTGTGTCTCCATGGGACATTTCTCTTAGCTTCTGGAGAAGATTAACATCTCCACTAAGCACATCTGTAGCAGTGAGGAAAAAGTGAGAAAAAATATTTTTCCAATGAGGAAAATATATTTCAGAGAATGCAAAGTTCACCCCACATACCCCACTCCACAAGGAAGGAAAGGAGTGTAGTTGCTGAAGGACTTGAGCAATGTCTACTTACAGTGCACACATCCTAGACACTGCCAGCACTGCTTGTGATGGCCAGCTGCTTGGTAGTCCTGAACAGGAGCCTGTGATAGACACCACACTGTCATAATACCATCTGAGGACCAGCTTCTGATCTTATTTCCATGAGCTTTACACTGCTGACTTTAAAGGAACTCTTCCTAATTTACAGCAAGACAACGAGATCAGAACCAAAGCCTAAAAATTAAGCTGGTAACTGTGACACTATGACATCCAAGATAATTGTTAACAAATGCCTTTCTAGAAGGAAATAAGGAGTGTACTGCTAGTTGTCAAGCTAATCCAGGACAACAGTCTTTCCAAATTACAGACCTCTTGGTAAAGAATTACTACAGAAACCTGGTACATGTGTGCTTCCCACCCTATCTTGCTTGCTGGAGTAACTTCTTGTACAAGGAAAGCTCTTGCATTCCTCTCTTCCTCTGCTGGCTACCAGTTGATCCTTCCATTGTGCAAGAGCTCTGTTATTCAAAGGCTGCTCTGACCTGTGCTTGCCGCAAGTAGCTACAGTTCACCAGAGCACTGTGACTCCATGCAGTGCATCTCATCTATGGTCTATAATGTCCAAATCAGAAGTCATGATTTTAAAATGTATGCAAGGGGTGCAGACATGCAGCTCTCACTTGTAACAGTTTGCATTACTACACAGAACCACCAACTCCTAATTCAAATGTGAGACAGATACGGAAAAGCATAACGGCATTTTGTCTTTGTCCCCATTTAATAGCATCAGAAATAAGCACTTTTCATTGTAATGGACAAATTACAGCAGTATCTTTTCCTCTGTTCTCTGAACACAGTGGATTGTGGGACAATGGCTAGGGCTTCAACCAGTAATAATGCTAGCAACAACAGCAATAAATTAGCACTATTTGAAATATGCTTGACACAAATAATAGACATCTTTGCAAACTGAGAGCAAGGCAGACTGACAGAGATGTGTATGAACACGAATCAGACAGATTCATTCTCCTCTCATAATCCAGAAGGTCTAAATCAGATGGGGAAGATGCCACAGGAGAAAATATCTTACGTGGTCATTTTAATTGTGGTGTTGCATGAGGGTTTGCTTTTCAGCAAGGGTTTAGGCTGCCCCTTTTAACACTGCTCTGAATGGAAAATTGTTTTCTCGGGAGAGGGGTGGAGGAGGGATGTCCAAATATCTGTGACATTTATGATTTCTAATCCATTTGAATTAAAACAAAAGCCTAATGATGGTCTGTGGGGATTTTTCTGCAAGAGGGAGAGCTGACTCACTGATGCGTGCTCACCGTACCAGGGAAGCCAACATAAGTTGAGGGTGGGGAACAGCTTGGCATTTGCATTCTTTACTGGGTCCAGTGGCCAATGTCATTAATGCTGAATTCATTATCACTGTTAAGGATCCAGCTATCTGATAACACTGCACAGACTTCACTTGGTGAAGTGACAGCTGGATCACAGTGGCATCTAGAGGGCTGCTACATGCAGTGTGTGTGCAGGCATTTGCGTGGCAGAGCGAGAGCAAGATTCATGCTGAGGCTCTGTCTTTCCATCTACACAGCAATCTCAATCTAAGCAGTCACAACTGTAGTAGAGATGCACCATCCCACCATGCTAGGGGCTTTCTAGTCTTCCTCCAAAGAGAATCAACTTAAACCTTACCTGCCTCTTCAAATAGATGCACATTTTTCCACAGAATTTCTTAAGTGGATTTTTTTCCTCATCATAATTTTGTTATAATTATTTTAAAATACTTTACATAGCATCCTAAATACTATATAATTGGGATGACTTCTCTCATTACAAGTAATTATCATATGTCAGTCAGATACTGTAAAAATCAAACGGATCAGGTTTTTAGCTGGGGTATGAATTCCACATTATTGCTCTGCAGCAAGCTGAGAACATGACCCCTGGATGACTTATGGATTTTACAGCTGTAGAGTATCTGCTTCTTAAATATATGAGCTATCAGAAGAAGATGACATCTCTTCAGAAAAGTCTGGGTCAGAGAAGTCTATTAGGAAAAGGAGACTGGGGAGTATTCCTAAAGGAAGGAGATTTTAGGAGAGACTTGAAGGAACTTTCTTGAGTTGAGGTCATGACATAGGAGAAAAGGAGTTTGAAGAGAGTGCTTCTTCTGACAGTTATAGTTTATTTGTTGTTACCTTTGATAAATTGCATTCTTCCCATTTTGAGTAGTCGCACAGAAGGGAACAAGGAAGAATAATGGAGATGTTCGACTTTTGCTTTAGAGATACCATCTCTAGCAACTGTAAATTTTTTATATTCTTTGCCTTTTTAGATGAAAAACACCCCAAAGTGCCATGTTTTGATATGTGCTGGTTTTAGTGGGCTTAAATTTGGGCTCTGTTTCTGATTTTCTGAGGTTTAAAACATGATGCATCTAGTAGCATATATTTCTCTTTCTTTACTTCCTACAAAAAGATGCAGAGGACTCAAGGAATTATTTAGGATGTTAACAAGAGAAAACCATTTGGCACTAAAGATCAGGCTTGCTGTCAGTTTGGCCAGAGTACCCCCAACGTAAATGGGATCCCCGGTATTACTTATTCTTGACAAGGACTCATTGTACAAAGTTCTAGAGGAGCTCAAAGAGCCAAGATGCTCTGCAGAGAAATCCCCCCTCCTCTTAATTCAGCACCCCCACCCCACCGCAGCAATGCATGTGTACCTCAGAAATTAAGGAAGAACTCTCGAACCTCCACCTGGAAATGAGTGTTACAATCCCACTCCACAGGTTTCTCACTACAGGAGAGCAAACTCTCCCAGTGTCACCTCTGCATATCACTCTAGGGATGATGGGAAAAGAAATGTCCTGGTTATCATGCCCATGTGAGGGAGCGTTAGTGCTGTGTTAGGTGTGTGCTCGGATGGCTGCCAGGACAGAGATCACTTTCCCTCTGGCAGTGAGAACAAGCTTGATCTGCCTTCCAAGGCATAATTAGATCTGAAGGAGAAGAGCCCTCCATTGGCAGGCACTTGCAATGGGAAAACAATAATGTGTCCTTCCCTTCAGGAAAGAAGGGTCAAATCTCGGCAGGCCATGGTGTATTTCCAGGGAGGCAGAAGCACTGCAAGTGAGGGAGGTTTACTGCCCAGGGGTCAGATGGAGAGCACTGGGCCCTCGCTCCAAAGAATCTGTGGCAGAGAAACAGGGGCTCTCCAGGCCATTTCCACATCCCTTTCTTTTGCATAAGCAATGCTTGCCTTGTACGAGGAAAACAACAAACTCCTGCCCTCTAGAGACAGGAGACCTCCAGCTCTGCTGAATAAAATATTTGCCACAACCTCCTTTTGAAGCAGATGCTACAAATGCATCCAGTTTTATTCTTCCCTAAGGCCCACACAACCGGCTCAGCAGCTCATCACACTCTCTTCTCCCAGACCTGGAAGGCCAACTCGCAGGAGAAGCAGCTTGTCACAACCACTCTTTTTCAAGGCAGTAGTTTATTTGGAGAACTGCTTAATAAAGCAGTCAGAGAAAACTTGGCAAAGAATGATAAATCCCTCCCATTACTAAAACCTGTCTAGGCAGGATGGCAAATGTTCATGCTAGTTTGAGCACTTGTTTCTCTTCTCTTCCCTGGCTTTCTGCATAGCTCTGCAATCCACTCCCCTTCTTGTCCTTCTCTGAAAACTGGTCAGGGTAAGAGCTACCTCTCTGTTTATATAAATTATGGAGTGACTGGCACTCGCTCTAACTGATTGTCTCCTCTTCTTGAGCAGCCCCACAGACAGTAAGTCTGTGCAGATGCAGGTGTGTAGCTGTACAGTGCCTGTGCTGCTCATGTTTGACTTCATTAACAGGAATTCTGTGTGAATGAAGCTTTTCGGGTTACTCTCTGGAAGTTTTAACTTGGAATTTCAAAGTAGGGAAAACAGTCTTGAAAGTCTACCCCTCCATTTTTGCTCTCAAGTATGAGAGTCTTGGCAGAAGCACCCCTTTCAGTGGCACATAGCATAATGAGCTACAAAATCCCTTCACTCCTGGGTTTCACAAGATTACACCACTGGTAAACGTGTATTTCGAAGATTTTGTTTGCTGTAGCAACTGTGCTAAAATGTCCATATGTCCAGTTACAAAATAAGCATTATTAATGGGGTGAAAAGCTGTTCTTAATAGCATTTTCTCACAGCTGCCTGTGTACTAAAAATACTACAGATAATACCCCTTGATTCCTCACTGCACAAGTATTTTCATTTATATCTAAGCAAAGTGTGAATGAAGCTGATACCAAGTCGTGCCAGATCACAACAGAACAGCAGAATTCTACATGCGCACACTTGCTCTCCATCACTGAATGCTTTCTCCAAAGATTTAGCAAATTACATCAAGACAAGATTTACCAACACAAATGCCTAAATCACAAGCACTTGAAAAAAAACCCACAAAAAATAACTTAGCAACTTTGTTCAACAGTAGTGGACTGCTGAACTGAGACTATATCAGATATAACATATAAATAGGTTTAAGATACTGGCAGGGCTTCTCCCCACAAATTCTTACTGCATAATACTTGTATGAAGCGAAAACTTTGATGCGATGGCTACAACTGAGCTGTATATTTTCCTGCAAGAAATACTTATCTAACACAGCTACTACAGACTCTTGGCCATTCATGATGCATTTTATATATTTATATAGCATCTTTAAAATACCTATTTTGAACCCATTACTGGCAGTTTTGTTTTTTTGACCTAAACTCTAAAATACAGTGTTTATTTGGTGCAGAAAGACAGGAACTGTTTTTTAGAAGAAGTTAGTCCTGTCCTTTTCTGCACCTTCACTTGCTTACAGTTAAAGCAGGACTGAGGGATTAAAGGTGGCTATGAAGTCAGACTCAGCTACCAATTTACCTGTAATTGTGCTGGCACATTCTCCTCAAAGCAGACATGTTTTAAGGCAGATACTGCCAGTTTTCATTGTGAAACTACTGTTCTTGAAACTCAGATTATGTGACTTTTGAAAGTTGACCTACAGGACTTTTAGAATGCTTGGAAAGATCATGAGGTTCACACACACATGCTAAGGAGGCCACACTACATAAATATGGGGATAATAAACAAGTTATATATATGCCTTTCCACTTATCTCAAGTTACTGGCAAAAATTGCTAGAGTGAAAAAAAAATCTTTCTTAGGGTAAAAATACATAGCACCATTCATCTGTAGGTTGTTTCTTTTTATTATGTGGTTGTTATTTTAGGAAGATTTTTGAGCCCACCCACTGTTGTTCTTGGGGTTCAGAGCTTACTTCATCTCTGTCAGTGATATTTCAGCCATCAATTAAGTAATTCTGGGGGAAAAACCTCCTCAGGAAGCCCTAGAAATGAGCCTGATGTCTGCAGCAGTAGTGAGGTGTAGTAGTAACGTCAGTTCAGGATAATTCCTCTAAGAGGAATTGCTGGTCTATTCCATGAAAAATGCTATTTCCAGCAGTGTATAGCACTACAAGTAATCTTTTTCCAGGTGCTAAGTTTCCCCCACCATAGTGTGCTTCAGTAATGCTGACTGAGACTTCTTCACTTGCAACTTTTGCAGCTGCCTAACGGTGCTGCCTCAGGATGGCATCTAGTGAGCCTGGAGCCACCGAAATGTGTGGTGGGTGGTCTTATGCAGGTAATAAAGGAGACATATACAAGGACAGGCAATTTAGACAATTTAAAATTATTTTGCTCCATATAAAATAGCCATGCTGGTAGCAGCACCCTTCTGCAGAGACGAGGTTTCAGCAATAAGGGGTTGGCAACAGACCACACAGGTTTCTGTTGACAGAAGTGTAAAGCCTATTCCACATTCTTAAAATGTTCTGAGCTTCCGGGGTCTCTGGGACAAGGGATTACCTGATAATCAAGGACAAAGAGCGAGCATGAGAAAGAGAGATCTGAGTTTAAATCTCTGAATGCTATGTAGAGCTGCACTGACATGGGTGGGTTAGCAGCTCTTCTCCAAAGTAAACATATAAATCAGTTATCTTGGAAAAAAACCCTATATGTATTTAAACTTAACTTCAGTTGTATGCACCAGCTTGTCAATGGATATTTATGAGGCAAGCGTAATATTATAATGGTTATAGCAGTGAAATACATCCCAAGCGGGGAGCTAGTAAAGAAGTGCACGAATATTAATGCTGGTAGAATTTTAATGCCCAGGAGATGGGGGCAAGGTGACACTAGCTCTAGTTAATGTTGCTTTTGTGGGCTGCAGCGAGGGAAGATCACTAATATCCCTTTCAGAAGGTTGTAACACAGCAGGGCTTGGCTCCTGAACCCGACACTGGTGTGTTGGCACAAGCTGCTGTCTTGTTCCACTCTGTGGTAAAAGGTTCTGCTGAAGGGAAGTGGTGGGATGTTTTCAGAAAGGAGATATCCACTGCCATTCAGCCCTTGTTATGGGACTTTGGGGAAGGTGGTGCCAATGCTGGCATCTCAGTGCCTTATTTGCATCCCTACCAGCCTTACGTCTTTAAAAGGCCCTTTTATTGTCACCATCGGCCATAAGTGTGCAAGTCAGGAGCACACACAGGAGTTTATTATCCCCAGGAAGCTCTGTATTGGGAGTTAATGATTCTAAAGAGCTTTGGAAAGCAGGAAATTGCCTGCTCTCTTGCATTAGCAAAAACAAAAAGGAATACACTGTCCTGTCCTTCACTGAAAAGGATGAATACCCCAAATTTTGACTCCTTATAGGAAGGCAAACTGCTGGCTGGGCCACATGAAAATAAAGTGTAGGAAGTAGAATGAAGTAAACTAGATTCTCGTCTGATGATCCTAACTGCACCAGCATTCTCAGCAGAATGTAGTGGAGAGCTGTTGTGAGAAGACAGCTTTCTAGGGAACAACAAATCTAGGCTAATAGGGGTGCACTGATCACAGAGATGAAAGACACTCTAATAATGCTTCAAAGACAGGGCCAACATAAATGACATTGCTAAATACTTGTCTCTGGAGTGACATTATCTTAAAAGTCTATCCTTCCTCACAGCTACGTGGGCACTTATCAATCGTGCTGGAAAGCACAGACCTCATGTGTGCCATATAAATGACAAATCCCAAAAGGGTATGGTCTCTTTATGGGGACTCTGCAGCTGGGGGTAGCAGCACATGATTCTCAGCTTCTGCTGGTATGTCAGTGACAGACAGTGGAGGATCTTGATTCTCTGAGACCAAAATGAGCCAATCTTTTATGAAATTTTATAGGGGGAGACACAACTGTTCTGGACTCCAGTCACTCCAGTCTTCAAAAAAGGCAAGAAGGAGGACCCGGGTAGCTATAGATCAGCCAGCCTCACCTCCATCCCTGGGAAAGTGATGGAATAACTTATGCTTGCTGCCATCTCAAGGCATATCAAGGATAAGAGGGCCATTAGGGGCACTCAACAGGGCTTCATCAAGGGGAAGTCATGCTTGACCAACCTCATTGTCTTTTATAAGGACATAAACAGGTGGATAGATGACGGCAGAGTGGTGGATGTGGTCTACCTTGACTTCAGTAAAGCATTTGACACAGTCTCCCACAGCATCCTCACAGCTAAACTGAGGGAGTGCGGTCTGGGTCATCAGTAGTGGGGTGGACTGTGAACTGGCTGAAGGAAAGAAGCCAGAGAGTTGTGGTCAAAGGGGCAGAGTCCCCCCTAATGGGGTTGGAGTCCTGTATCTAGTGGAGCACCTCAAGGATCAGTACTGGGGCCAGTATTATTCAATATATTCATCAATGACTTGGATGAGGGACTAGAGTGCACTATCAGCAAGTTTGCTGATGACACCAAGCTGGGAGGAGTGGCTGACATGCCAGAAGGCTGTGCTGCCATCCAGCGTGACCTGGACAGGCTGGAGAGTTGTGCAGGGAAAAATTTAATGAAATATAACAAGGGCAAGTGTAGAGTCTTGCATCTGGGCAAGAACAACTCCAGGTACCAGTATAAGTTGGGGAATGACCTGTTGGAGAACAGTGTAGGGGAAAGGGACCTGGGGGTCCTGGTGGACAACAGGATGACCATGAGCCAGCACTGTGCCCTTGTGGCCAGGAAGGCCAATGGCATCCTGGGGTTTATTAGAAGGGGGGTGGTTAGTAGGTCAAGAGAGGTTCTCCTTCCCCTCTACTCTGCCCTGGTGAGACCACATCTGGAATATTGTGTCCAGTGCTGGGCCCTTCAGTTCAAGAAGGACAGGGAACTGCTGGAGAGGGTCCAGCGCAGGGCAACAAAGATGATTAAGGGAGTGGAGCATCTCCTTTATGAGGAAAGGCTGAGGGAGCTGGGTCTCTTCAGCTTGGAGAAGAGGAGACTGAGGGGTTATAACATCATTAATGTTTATAAATATACAAAGAGTGAGTGTCATGAGGATGGAGCCAGGCTCTTCTCAGTGACAACCAATGGTAAGACAAGGGGTAACGAGTTCAAACTGGAACACAGGAGGTTCCACTTAAATATGAGAAGAAACTTCTTCTCAGTGAGGGTAACAGAGCACTGGAACAGGCTGCCCAGGGAGGCTGTGGAGTCTCTGGAGACATTCAAAACCCTCCTGGACACATTCCTGTGTAACCTCATCTAGGTTAATCATCTCCAGGAGAGTACTGCCTCTCATTCTCATCCCTCCACATTTTGAACCTTTTTTTTTGCTGAACAGTGTGTCTTCCATCTTAGTACTTCAGAAGTGGAAGAAAACCCAGCTCAACAGTTTTAAATGGCTGACCAGGACATAAAGTTTTATGGTGGTACATGTTTGCAGCTTTAAACCTAAAGAACAGAAAGTCTGCAGTTCAGTTTAAAAGAATGCAGCAGAGAAGCAAAACCTAATTTACCCTCTAGATCACACAGGAGCTACCCAGTGAATATCGGTACAAAGCTCGGAATGTGGCAGGTCAGCTCTGGCAGAGCAGGAAGCGGGCTTGGCTCCAGAGGAGCCTGGTAACTTCTCCCCACTGCCTCCACGAAGAGTCCAGTGGCATATTACAGGATCACTGGAAGGTGGCATGTGTTTGCCCACACATGCACACGTACAAATTAAAGTGCTTTTCATACCTATCTCGCCAACATCAACAGATGAGTTCCAGGCTTACATCAGAGTGTGGTCCAAAAGGTATCCTCCTCCAAATGCCGAGCGCTCTGTTCCAGCAGAGCTGTACAGCCTCACACAAGGTCGTGCTGGAGGAGGAAACATGACTGTTTCTGCAGGCACCTCTTGGTGCCTTTTGAGGGGGACATTACCAGACCCTGATGTGCATTCCAGTGTGAGCATCTGTCTCCCTTGAGATTATGTGCCCTGCAAGGAATTTAATTTATCCTGTTATCCCTGTAGCTTAAACTCAGTCAGATATGCAAGAATTTAAGAAATGGCTTTGATGTAATATAGATGCCATATTCTTCTCCTGCAGTACCTGTGGTTCATCTTCGTGAGTTAAGAGTTGTGTTTTTTTTCTTTTGCATGTGGTACATGGAGACAACTCCCACATTCCACATGGAGATCCCAGAACACTTGCATAACTCATTTTTTAATTACTCCAGTCCTAAACCACTAATTTAGTTCAATTTTATACTGACTCCATGTTGGTATTGTTAAGGTTTATGATGCAGTGATTTATAAGGCATGATACAACTGATTTCAAATTGGTTGTATTGATTGTTTAATTGAGTATGGTACATGAGTGTAACATTAACTCACCAAACTGACAGATCATGACAATGCCGCTAGGATGGTAATTAATCGGTGTAATTAGTTACATAGAACAAGCATGTTTTAATTGTGAAGGCAAATAATAGACGGATGAATCTACTGTTTAGTAAATAGTGCTTCTAGTGAAGTAAATAGCCCTTTTTATAAAGTTCAGATTAACCAGAAGAAAAATTTAATATTCTGTTTCTAAAAGCTGATCCTAATAATGAAAGAGATGACTTACACAAGTATGCATCTTTTTCCCAAAACCAACTTGCATGAATACTGTGATACTCATTACATCACATATGACCCAGTTTTCAGTTGATGAAAACCTACAGTTCATGTGAGTTTGATCTGGAGTGATAAATCCTTAACAGAACTGAAAATTAGTCTTTTTACTCTTGGTCTATTTCCTTTTGCCCATCTAGAATGTGAATGGTTTTAAATCTCCTCACACTACTTACAGCGTACTTTTTATTATCTATTGTTGTCTGATACTGACAGCAAATGGTATTTTGATAGCTGGTATTTCTTAGGTGCTCTGAGATTCTCCCATTAATGGTGTTTTGTAGGTAACAGAATTTGGGGGCACCATCAGAATATTTAGCTGAGCTCTAGTGAAAAAGAGAGAAATGTTCCTTCCTGTGGGGGAGCTCCTGTAACCTGCTTGGCGCTGGAACACCTCAAGGGTGAAAGGGAACCAAAACCCTAACAGATGACACCGTAAGAAAATAACTACGGAAAAGCCTTCACAACCCCCCAAGCTCTATAGTGTCTCACTTTAATGTTATCGCTGAAGTAAATATTTTCCTCTTGCTTACCTTTTGCTAAGAAATCATAATATGAAAAGTATATATGGTAATTGTGCAAGTTAGACTTAAACTGCAAGCATGATAAAAGCTCAAAGGCCTTTATGTTGGCTTGAAAGCCACTACTTATGCATTACATGTGTAGGTATTGTGAAACCATGCACCTTGTCACATCCCATTACCTAAAGGCAAAAGCTGTTCTCTACTATGCCAACACGCAGTATTTACCGTTCCATTAATGACGCTACAATGTTCCTCACCTTCTCATTAAATAACACTTTCAGTGTATTTTCCAGTATCCTGATTTCAGTTCTGTCTTCTGTGAGTATTAAATTGCACACAAAAAATTACTTCTTTTATCAAAGGCCTTGTTTTCATTTGAAAGACCTAAAAATACACTCAGACCCTGTTAACACACTGCACTTACTGACTTCCTGCAGTCAGACCTTGAAGAACTTGTTTTTCTTCCAGTGATTATTTTAGATTCAGGTGAAGCACTGAGCCACTCAAATGCCTTCTAAATGAAAACTGAATGCAAACACCAAGATGAATAATAGTCAGATCTTTTGCCCAAAATGCATATAAATATATGCACTGGTAACTTGTTTAAATAATGGTGGGAAAGCTACAAACAAAGTTTAAAAGTCTGTAACATTGGGTAAATTGTAGTATTAATTACATCATCTGAGAACTATTGTGATTCCCCCATTACCTGTTTTCCACTGTTGTTCTGAAGAGTGTTGGTTTTCCATTGTGGCATTAACTTGGATGTAAACATCCTTGCTGTCAGTGTTTGTTTAACATTAACTCTGTTGCCAGAAGTGTTTGAGTTGCACAGCATTTCCAGATTTTATGCTCTAGAAATACTTTGCTTCTACCACAATTCATTTTGATATGCTTACTTAAAATAAAGACAAAAACAAAACCCCCAAACAACAAAAACCCAGCACAAAAGAAATCCCCAAACCGTAACAAAACAAGGCAAATGGAAAGGTGCATAAGGATGTACAGACATATTATCATTTGCCTTTAAAGGAATATCTTTACATCTCTTCTGCATTTATATGCACTTCTGGTTCATCTCTCTGCATCTCTTCTGCATTTATAATAACAGATGGTAGCAGCTAGAAGTTACTACAACTACTGTACCCACTTATTCACCACTTTTCTATTGATCATACAATTGCCAGAAGTAGAATCATTAGAAGAGTATTAGGAAAAATCTTCCTGCATCAGAACGCTGCCCCTTCCATGCCAGTCAAGGGCAGGTGCCAGCTGAGACCTGCCAATAATGCCAAATAACACTGTGTGAAATCATCTGCCCTCTTAACCAGTAAAACATTTAGATAATAAATGAAATGATAATAAAATAAATAATAATAAAATAAATAAATGAAAGGAGCATGAAATTCAGCTCTAATTTCCTATGATAATGCCACTTTTAAGAAGAAAGCAGTAATTTTACCCGCAACCATGCATCTTTAAAAAGAAAATACAGATTCAAAGGTTAAGAGCAGCTGCATATTCCAAAACTTGCTATCATCGTTGCTATCCAGTTAACTTGCTATCATCGTTAGAAGTTCTCTTATAAATTGCTTCATAGACAGGATAATTTCAAAGTCCTCAAGCAGAAATTGAAATAAACAGAGAACAGAAAACAGGCTCAGCTTTTTTCCTTTTGTGGAGATTTTCAAGTAAAGGCCCTGTAAACTCTGAAACCTGCACCCCTGCACATCTCTGAACATCTCCCACACAGGACAGAGAGAACCATTTGTAATAGATTTTATGTTACACAGCCCACTCAAATGGAGAGACTCGGTAATTAAGAACCTCACACCAAAACACTGAATAGTGGTTGGTGTTCACTAATCATATCCAATGCATTTTCATACAAGTACCTAATACTTCCATGTAGTATCTTGGAGAATTACTTTCTCTGGGTGGAGAAGTCCTGAACAAAGTCTTGATGTAAGCTGTCTTGTTCCATCACAGAAAGAAAAGGTATCACTGCTAAGGCCAGAAGAGCTGTTTGAAGAGAGAAGCTGTTGTGCTGGGAGCACAGCCTACTTCCAAAACTGACCATCAGTTTGGAGTTTGGGCATTCAAATAAGCTCCGTGAAGTGACTGGCAATCTTTCACTGCTTATCCCAAATTAATAAAAAAAGGTCATGATTTTTGCCAGTGGATTTGTTTCATGTTCAGCGACACCAAAAGCTGTCAAGATTAATCTGGGACCATTTATGGGAGAGTGGTATTTATTTGAGTATGGCACCAAGAGAAACTGCTTTTCCTTTTAGTGCACAGTGATTTTAAGTGCATAAGAACAGATTTTATAGATGTAGAGCTTGGGTTATTGCAAATAAAATAAAATTTCAAATCAGCAGTAGCTCTGCTAACAAAGAGTTACATCTATCTGTGCTGTACTGCATGAGGATTTGGCTTGAGGGAGATCCTTGGGGAGTATCTCTCTTTGCCATGATCTTCCTTTTCCATGTTGAGACAGGTTTGAGTTTGCTCACTACTCAGATTTGTAAATTATCCTCACAGAAGACCTGAGTGTTCAAAATGTGTCTTCTGTGTCATCGCTGCTTTCCTAACATCATAAATTTGTAAGTCAAATGTAGTGCCTTACTCTGGGTAATTTCCATTAATTCATACAAGGTTTTTCATGAGTATGTTATTTTCATAAACATCTGAATTTAAATTACAGTCCTTTTCTAGCATATAATATTCAGCATTTGAAAATTTTGGTTGCATTTATTACTCCGCCAATAAGAGTTTCTGTCTTTCCCACCTCCCCTCAGGGTCGATGTATCAACTTCACCCGAGTTCAGTCTCAGTGAAGGAGAAGACGACGATACAAGGAGGAAAGACAGCCACATTGACACTTTTCAACCAAGCAGAGAGAATCATGCACTTCCTCGCCTTTCTTGAACCATCTTCAAGCCTGAACTTAGATGGTTTCTGCATTCCCCACTTCCAGGAGCCAGCACTGCTGCACCAAGCTCATGTGTTTCACCCCAGTATGTTAATACTCAGTGATTTGCAACAGCAATGAGAAGCATTGACTTGCATGCCTATGCTTTTATAGAAACCTAAGGGAGAGTACAGACAACCAAAGATTATGACGTTTTCCTATTTTTGTAATTTTCTAGTTTTTTAAGGACTACAAATTCTCAGGACCTAATGTGCTTTTCGCAGAGATGCAAAGATGGCACTTATTATTTAATTAGGGACCACTAGCCAAAGGCAGAGGATAAAAATTCCTAGCAGGCTAAGCAACTGCTAGAGATGACTGCCTTACAGCCATGTCAGATCACAAAAGCCTTCTGAGTCTCTCATCGCATCGTGCCTTACGGGAACCTTCTGACTGAAAATCTTGTCATTCTAACACTGAAAAGTGCACACGCATGACAAAATGTAGACAGGATGCCTCAAGGTATTGGTAGCAAGCAAGACTTTGCCCTTTAGTTTTTGAAGACACCTTTCTTTCATTATGCACCCGGGACAGGAAGAAAATTAACCGAGCGTTATTCTACGGGAAGACAGCCTGTAACCAGAGATTTTGAGCAGAGTTTGAGGGACTGATGCTTCAAGACCTTGACACTGTGGCTGGTGTTTTTTTCCCCCTTTCCTGCATTCAGAGTTCAGTAGCGCATAAAACATTATCATCTACAAACATACCTAGCAGTAGTAGGCTTATGTTGGTGGCTTTTTTTTTTTTTTTTTAAGATTAAATAAGCAGTAGTCACTAAGCTGGTATCTCAGGGTTCCCCCCGCCCCCGAATCTCCAAGGGCTCTTCAGAGTCACAAGCCAGCAACTCTCTTTGCATGAGAATTTCAAAGTTTAATTAATATAATTAAAGGCAACAGCAAGCAGCAGCCTGTGAAGATTTTGCTCATCTTTTTTATGCCTTTTGACATTGAATGACCTATTACTGTATGTGCATTACTCGGTTTTCAAGGGGGCACC
Source organism: Nesoenas mayeri (assembly GCF_963082525.1). Taxonomy (NCBI): domain Eukaryota; kingdom Metazoa; phylum Chordata; class Aves; order Columbiformes; family Columbidae; genus Nesoenas; species Nesoenas mayeri. The sequence continues at coordinate 25,674,702 of NC_137540.1, forward strand.
GAGCATTGGTTAAAATTCTGCAGTGGAAAAAGACCTCCTTCCATCAATTTAGAAATTAAATTTACAGGAGCACCAGCCATCACAAAACATTGACAATGTATGAATTATAATTTTTTAGAAAAACCAGTGTTGTGTCACGTTGACGATGCCAAATTATGTTAGCGTGAGCGGAAACACTGTGGGGGAGGAAGGAGGGAGCAGCTGAAGAAAAAGGCTCAAATGATCCAGTCACTTTCGATACTGTACTTCAGATGCAAAATGGATATTCGAGTCGAAACCTGACAAAGCGCGCCCGCTTTGATGGGAACTGGTATAGACAATGACCAGTGGCTGGGTCAGTGGGATGTCTCTCTGTGAGCAGGGAGGCTTATCAAATGACACTAAAAATAAGTTCAACAACCATCACATTGGAGGGGAAAAGGCGAACATTTCACATTTGGTGGGCATGAATGTGTACAAGATGGAAAGAGCAATGCGAAGCATCCTAGTCTAATTATCTCCTTTGTGCTCTTCATTGAAATTGCAAGGGACATAAATAATTCTTTTGGTCAATGTCCAAATTCATGGCACTGCCCAAAGAAGCCTTTGCATATATCCACTCGCTTACATCTTTTGCTTGAGTTTATTTATGTTACTGGTAGCCTCATCAACAGCCACGTGTGCACATTAGACTATAAATAAAATTATTATCTGAAGTTTCAGCGATCATTTTCTCCTCCTTCTTCTTCTCCCCTCCAGCCTCTCATCCTTTTCACAACTTACACCTTCATTTTGCCAGCTATGCGGTCACCCTTGATATCAGCTTCAGAAGATGAACCACCTTCCTGCGGCACCACGTGGCGTGCCTAGAATTCCTGTCACAGCCTAACTCGGGGGTTTCTGACTCTTCTACAGTGACTGAAAATGTGTCAGACGCTGGCTTGTACAGTATGCAGCATCAATCATGTAACGAGAACAATAAAGTGCCCACAGAGATTGCTTGTTGCTACTGCGTGGAGCATGATCGCAGTTCTGTACCACTGGCTGTTGGCTGGGGATGTTTCAACACAGTTGCGTACAAAAGGCTGGTTTTATCCACAAAGCCCAAGTGCCAACAAGTCTTTGGTTTATTTCAGGCCATTGATTTAACCTCTGTGTACTCTCCAGCTTAACTCGAGATGAAGAACCAAAATTACATACATCTCTGAGACATAGATGAGGTTCTGCACCACTCCAAGATACTGAGAGAGTACAGGTAGAAACACTGATCTCATCAGACACAAAGTTAAAATAAACTCTGCTCCGTTTTACTTATTTTTCCACCATTTTTAATGTAAATGCAACACTTCTTTTGCAATCTCTCTAGAATTGTTGGCTTGCATATTGGGCAGCATGTTGCATAACAGGAAAAAACGCAGATCAAGAGGATTTTTTTCCCTCACATGTATGTGCTGTCTCTCAAAGAACATTTCTAACAAACAGAGCCACAGAAACATAAATCTACCAATAATATTTTCTCCTGTCTATTGTTATTCATTAAAAACTGCGGAACACACAATTTTTCGCCGAGTGGTTGATACCAAGCAAAAACATATTTCAGGTATCTACATTGATTTTCCCTTCTAATTGTCATGATTCTACAGTATGTTACACTTTTCATTTAGTTGAAGATAATATCCTAAGAGTTTCACTATTATACAGTGTGGAATATCTGTCACAAATAATTTAGGGGGCAAGAGAAAAAGGGTAATAATACTTCAAAATCTACTGATTCAAAATGGCACAATATAAGATATCCTTGGCACAAGAGCTCAAAATGCTTGAGAAAACCACAATCAGTGGTTTTAAGATAGTACATCCCTAGCATTAAGACTTTGGGTATCTCCTTTTAAAAAGGCCACATCCAGGTAAAATTGTTTATATCTATTTTAGTCTGCATAAGATCAGTAACAGTCTCTTAAAAAATTAAATAAGCACCAAAATGATCCAGAAAACTTTCTACTTAGCAGTATATATATAAACACCACAGTCTAAAATGATTATTTAACAAGATCCCTGCTCTTATTTCAGTATCTTATTTCCATGTCAAAAATGCCTTTAAAACATAAATTACAAAGCAACTACAGGTGTTGGGTCGCATGAACCTTGACAAGTTAAACTGGTTTAGGAAAATTCTGATCTCTCCCAAATTACAGGAGAAAGAGCATATATTCAGAGAAGTTTCTCCTCTCAAGAAGGCACAGAGTTTTCCAGGAACACATGCCCTGGGTTTCCATTCTGCACCAAATAAGCCGTTAGCTGCGATGGCCCCAGTAAGCAGCCGGCAAGACTGCCATTCTGAGGCAAACTCCACAAATAAAACCACCTGTATGGCACTATGAGTCTGTAATCAGCATTTGGGATGCTCTGGTTTGGTCTCTAAAGGGAACAGGGGGTATGGAACCTGCACTTCAAAAACAGAACATGCTTGGGTTTTCAATGTTGTAAACATGAAGATTACATAGAGCAAAAAAAAGAATAAACCTTAAAATATCCTGTGGCATGGCGATTTAAAAATGCCTTGAGAGGTTGTAATAATTTTTCTCCTAAATGATGTGTTATTTCACTTACCTGCAAATGCCTCATATTGCACAGATGCTCAGCACTGATTTGCTTTCATTATAGTTAAACTACAAGTTCTGCCTCAGTACCAGCTTTATAAATGATACACACCTTGCTCACAACGACAGTGTGCTGACAAGATACTGGGGATGTACAACACGATGCGAAGTAATTACAGGGAAGCAAGTATCAATTCCAGGGGACAAGAAATAAAATCTAAATGGATTCTCACCCAGATGCCACCAGCTACTTTGAAATCTGTTTCAGGTGTAGTATAGCTAAGCAGAAAAAGTCTGAAGTGTTAGGAAAATGGAAAGTTGGTTTCACTGGTTTTATGCTTGGTTCCCTGGTAATTCTTCATGTCTGCAAATGCTGTTTGCAGGCAAGCTGTTTAAACAAAACTGAGTCTGCATGAGACACAAACAGCGCTCTATAATAATCTCTCAATTTTTAAGAGATTTATTGATGCTTCTTTTACTTGATCATGCTGAGACACAGAATGCATACCTCACTACATGAGAGAGTATCACCAGCAAGAGAATCACACTGGTGAGGTTTTTTTGTTCTTCTTTTTCCTAAAGAGTGATATATGAAGTGCATAAACAACCACCAGTCTTTGAGGAGCTTCTGTTATGACACAGAAAGCAGGGTTTATAGGAACAGCAAACATTGTGGACATTAGGATATCCTAAACTTAACAAGGCTTGTTTTATTTTATACATTTTGATAATAGCACAAGTTAATTGGCTGGAGTTAATATGAAATAAAAGTGATGTTTTAAGTGTTCCCTTTCAGTTGTTTTTTAATTTAACACGAACTACAGCCTTCATCAAACATTAATCTGCTGGGCTTAAACCACAGTAGACAGGTCAGGCTGATGTGTGTAAGGTGAAAGGTAGAGGAATTTTCTTGAGTGCCATGATGCAGGTTCATTCCGAGTCACAAGCATTGCATGAATGCATGGACTGGCTGGTATAAATTCATGCTGGTATTTTTCCTGCAGGAAATTACTGTGCCACAACTCTCCTCTTCTAATCGTCCTTAATGTGACATCACAACTCTGCATTTTACATACTGATGTTTACTTAGTGTCATATTAAAAGCATGGTGTTTTGGTTTTTTGTGTGTGTTGGGGTTTTTTTTAAGGAAAAGATAAGGTTATTTTTTACCAGTCTCAGTAAATGGTATGTCATGCAAGTCATGTTTACATTCTTTCCCATAATTTTGATAGACTATGAATACACAGTTATCCAGCTTCTTCAAAATTCATGGTGACATAAGACTGCACTGGTCATTGTTTTCACTTTTAAGCATGTCCTTACAATTCAAATCATGTTGATGTGCTACAGGGAAAAAAAAATGTGAAAGCCACGAGGAGGGTAGGTTTTACCTTTTGCGTTTCCTCCCTGCACACAGAAAGGGACTAAGGAATTTTTTGTTCTGCCATTTTAGACAAAACATCCCTTTCCGGCTGTGGGAGAACTGTCTCTTTTATTCATCACAATTTAGGCTGCAGGGAAGGGTGAAGAAATGGAGTGCTATGAATTTGTTTTTTCCAGGTGGGAAAAATACACATTTTACATGGCTATCTCATGACTAAACTAACATTGGTCTCTGCACAACAGTTTTCATTTTTCTAGCTCATTGGGAAGCAGTGAAGGTGCCGTCACCATCTGTCTTTAGATTTTAGCTCACTGGAGCTTCTTGATTGCAAGAGAGTCCTCTGAGGAACGCCAGCAACAGGCTCCGCAGACCCTGCTGCTACAGCAGCCTGCAGCTGGCACAGAGGTTTTCTTCTTAAAAGACATAGGTTTGCTTGGTGGCAGGTGCCACAGAAAGATTAAATGTTCCTTTCACGTCGAAAATTTCAGCCTGACACTATCAACAGATTAGGAATAAATAACAAGGTCATCTGCTGTCAAAGCCAAGTTCAAGTGTTGCAAGAGAGAAACAGGGGTTGAGAAGCACTGGAACAGGCTGCCTAGTGGTTGAGTCACCATTCCTGGAGGTGTTGAAAAGATGCATAGATGAGGTTCTTAGGGACATGGTTTAATGCCAGAGTTAGGTTATGGTTGGACTCGATGATCCGGAGGTTTTCTTCCAACCAAAATGATTCTATGATTCTAAGATAGAAACATTTTCTTTCAAGACTGCTAAAGGGGATGAGGGGGTTTTGCCATTGTCTTCGGCAAGGAGAAAAAGATCCAGCCCAGGGAGCTGAATTGGAAAATGATATTGTTAAAATAGCAAACCTCAGGTGTCAAAAAGAAGCAGACAAACTCTACCAAAGAAAAATCAAATCAGAAGGAATGTACTGATCAAGAACTTAAGAGATTACAGTAAGCAAGTGAAGTAAATGATACATTTGCTAAAGAGCGTCTTCTAGATACCTCTTGTGCCATTAAAAAATTGCTTAGTGTCAAAATTTCTAGTAAGAGCCTTATCAGACCTGGCATGTACTATTTTATTTCACAAATCTGCTTTGCATTGGCTCAATTAAAATTGTTAAGTATTTTTGGGTCTTGCCTAGGTGCCATCTGTTTAACAGTACAAGTGTGTCCTGTGTTGCACTTGTAAATTTTCTGATGCAATATTTTTTTTTTTTTTTAATAGAATGAGGAACTTTGGACACAAGAAACTGCCTATATTAAATGATTTAAAAAAAAAAAATTTTGGCAGTAAACTTACAATGATTCTTACTGTGCTACAAGGATGGGTCTGCATCCTATGGAAAAGCAAACAGTTGATCTACATGTTTGCACCAAAGTCATATTATTTAATTCACACTTTTTTTTTTTTTTTCATTTGCTTGTTCTGCCTTATTTCGTAAATGAGCTTACTTTCCCAAACTGGAATCCATAGGATTGCTCTCAGCTGGCTTTCTGAGGCTATATCTGCTGCCTTCTGTGGAGCTACCTGGACCACATGCTGAAGTCAAGTGTTTACCCAAGCAATACTGAAATACAAGTGTTTGTAGGACTGGACCCTTCTTCCTTAAGGGTTGGGTCTCCGATGCCCATTTCAGCACAAATGTATCCTACCTGGCATGCACTGTGACCAGTGCTGTTGTCAAAGCTGATTAAAAGAAACTACACAAATGTCTTACGAACACAACTAGGAACAAATGCACTGTTTTGAGGCAAAAATCCCACCTGCACAGGAACACTTCTATGTGCTCCACAGCAGAGTGAAACCTGGGGACAAATCTCTTGGGAAACAGAACTAAAACATTTTTTATACTTTGCGGGGTTTTATTAACATTACTATTTTTAGCTCTTCCTGTTACATCACAAGCACTGAAATGCTGTTCCTAAATCACAATGAATTACAACAAAACCCCATAGACCAACCCATTAGTTTGTTTTCCTTTAAAAAAAAATGTAGTGTCAGATTCTTCTTATAACTCTCCAGTATGTTTTAGGAGATAAGGATTTACAATGGCAACAACACTGTGGCTTATTTTGAAGTTCTCAGTTTTGCTCTACAGTCAAGAGAAGGATGCCAAATTTAAGCACATAATTTATACATGCAGAATTGCCTTTTTCTGTGTACTGGATCAAACAGTACACAAAGGTGTTCAGCTACCTGCAGTGCTGTTTAGGATGCTCAGTAGGATAGTCCTCTTAGTGGGCACCAGAAATCAGAAAGAGAACTGGCTCATTACAAAGTCTTCAGATGGACTCCAGTACCTTATCTGTCTTTGATGACACTCATTTTTTTCTCTTACATACTTGCTTAAATGTGGCAAACTTTTTTTTTTTATTTATCCGCAGCTGCCTGCTGGCTGAGGACTTACTGAGGTGACCACTTAGTGAGGGCACTGGCCCTGACAGCCTCTGGGCACTCCTCAGCAGTCTCCTGTGGTAACTGGAAGATGAAAACATATTCATAACATCATGCTCTTTCTAAGATATCTTTAGAGAAACAGATGTACCCAAAGTACACATCTTGTCTAGTTCAGTATTTCACTTACAGGACTATATTCAGCCATGGAGAGATTCCTCCTTGACCAAATCACTTGCTTTAGCATTTACTCGAGGCTTCAGAAGCCAAGTACCACACCAGCTCTGGACATCTGGCTGAGCACCAGCCACCTCCCTTACTCCCCAAGTAAACTACTTACAGCACAGAGGAACCACAGTGCTAGAGCAAAGCATTGTATTTACCAATCAGCTGAATACTAAAGCAGAGAATCTGTACCACTACAACACAGCGACACAACAGGAAGCATTTAATGCAGCATCCCAAGATGCCTTCAGTCCTTCCAAAAACCTCTTCACATTATCCATGCATTCAGCAAATTCCTTGGTACTCAGGACATCTGCTCAGGGTATTGCCAACACCCGGAATATATTGTGTCTATTGACAGAAATGCAAAATGCTGATTAAATTACGTGCTTTAGCCAACCTGTGTAGGGAAAATTAATTGAACTGCAAAACTGATGGGTTCAGTGTTACCTTGTTGGAATGGGAAGGCTGGGCTATGTAATGCTTGATCTCCTTTTATTTGATTAGGCAAATTAGGAAACAACAGTGTGAAATGCATTATTGTACTGATGCGATGTCCAAAATGTGAATCTCATTAGAGCTCTGGTCCTGATGGCTTTTATTGGGTTCCTCTGTAAGCTGCAGAATAATAAGTAGGCCAGAAATATATATATTTCAAATTACAGTGGAATTGTCCAGTAATAAATGTCACATTCTGTACAGGCTTCAGTCAGTGAAACATCTCCTCATAAAAAGCATTTCTAAGCTTCTGGAAAAATGTTGTGCAAAATGTACTAGAAATCGAGGAGATGGAGTAGGTACATGAGGTCAGATCAGATAGCCTTCTCTATTGACATATGCTCACTTAGACCTGAAAGCTGCCCTAGAGAAAAGCAGCGTTAAGGGGTGAGATACCTGGGGTACTGGGCACCCTGTAGCTCCCCAAGGGGATGGCTGAATGGCCAAAGAATGTATTTTGCAACATTTACCTTGGCGAAGGTGCACATTATGGTTATTTGAAGAGAAAGAAGCAAGGATGAAGGACCATCTCCAAGGTGAGCCCAGGGGACAGCCAGCTGCTAGGATCAAGGGAAACTTTAGCTGGTTCTGGGGAGAGCTTTGCTGCATTAAAGGCTGTACCTGCGCTCTCTGAGGTTGCTGTAGGACCCCCTTGTGACATCTGTCTCTTCTAGGAAAGGTTTGAATTCAAGATGACTCCCTAATACTATAGTAGAACAAACATATGGTATAAAAATAAAACAACACTACATTTCACCTGTAAAAGGTTTTTATGAGAAGAGCCATTTCAGATATAAGTTGGCAAAGGGTCACTTCACAATATAGCCCTTTCAAATTGCAGTTCAAACTCAGAATTAATTATCCTTTCACTGTCGTGGGTTTTCCTTTCTTCTTTGCTTCACATTAACTATGTCTGAAATTATTTTAAAGCAATGATCTTGAACATCATGTCCTTCAGCTGGCCCTTGAAAATCCATTTTCTATGGAAAGCCCCCTTTCTTTTCCAAGATTTCTGTTAGTCTATAAAGCTCATCAAGGCTCTGGTTCTCTAGGCGTGTCAGATGTTCGAATAATACCCAGGTGTCTGCCTGCTGGACAGCCTCCAAGCTACTCCAAGCCCATTTGAAAGCAGTTTAACTCCTTCAGCTTTCAGAGATACAATGGGCCCCACAGCAGCAGGACACTTTGCGCATGTATATAGCTACAAATACAAGTTCTGAGTCATCAAGTTGTGAGATAAAAACAGAGCATCAAGGGCAACAGGAACAGGCAGAGACACGCCAGTCTGACAAACAAATGATTTTTCTTTCATGCAACGATACTTATGGAAAAAGGTATCTCTAAAGCCAGAACTACTCAGAAGCTCACACACTCTTTAGGAAACACCATTTTTCCCCCATCCTGTGTTAACTCTGGGCACAGCAGAAATGAGGCAGCTTTCCCATGTGTAGCCACCACAGCTGCATCTCAGGGAGCTATTTTCATACTTCAGCTGCTGTCAGCTCACAGTTAGATGTGCAGTTTCCTTATGGATGGTGGTGGAATGAGAGGAGTTCAGGGCCCTGTTTCTGGCTCCCATTGCTGTACCGGCAGGATTACAAAGCTGCATGCTGTGGTGCAGCTATGCAGTTCATAAGCCTGTGCGTGCCACCCAACTCTACGTCACATGGTAAGTCACTTGCTGAACACAGGAGGGGCATGTCGACTCCCCCTCTCACCTTCCTATTCCACATGGTTTTCCCAAGGGAAGCAAAAAAATCCCACACAATTAATCCCATTTTAAACAGATGGCATAGGAGATGGTCCCAATCCAAACCAGCTGCTAAAGAAAGTTGACTTCAGGCTAGTAAACCTGCCTCTCTCCCTCTACATACCCTCTGGTATTTTGCTTCCTCACAGAAAACTTTTAAACTTGCGCCTGTTGCCAGGGTTTGCCACGGCATTGTATGAGGTTCAGTGGCGCAGAGCTGCAGGTTACCAGTGTAAGGTGCAGGGAGACAATGCTCTGGCCCCTGAACCTCCAGAGCTGCCTTCAGTCTCTTCTGGAAGCTCCCACCATTCCTAGGCTAGAAGGACAGCACAAGTTCCCCTGTCAGCCCAACTCACCAAATCTGCACCCCCACCCCATGCTACATGCTACCTGCCCTCCCAAAAGCAAGCTGAAGGACAGGGCTGAAAGGCAGCAACTCCAGAGAGTCACGCAGCACAGAGATTTCCCTTTCACTTCTCCATCCTAACAATCTGTCAGTGGGTGTTTATGAAGAACTGCCTCATGCAGGATTTTCAGAAACTTTCACCAAAGCTTAACGCCACAGCTTGCAAATAAATGGGATTTTATCACTGACATCAGCCCACAGCCAAACTGGTGCTAAGAGCTCTTGAAAATTACTCCCTACAAGCTCAACAGTTTTCAGGAGTGGAAAGGATCCTGTTGCACAGGCTGGAATTTGGTGCATGGCACCTGTTTTTTATAAGGGTCACTGCAGACCCTCGCTAATGGGCTTGCCAAAGGAGGGGCTGCGAGGGATGAAGGGACACAGCCCGCTGATGCTAACGGAATAGAGCTGACTTTTGGTTAAATGATGCAGCCCCAATGGCCAGGAGGCTGGGAGTGGTTCTGTGAGTGACTCACAAATCTCCAGTCTCTTAGGGCTGATCTTGCCAAGGAGAAAAGTTAGCACTGGTCACCTCTGCAATGCATTACCTGGTGAAGAATGCCACGCTTCCCTGCAATTTGGGCATATTTTGAGCATCAGCATAAGCTGTGGTCATCTGATGAAAAGCAGGAGAAAGCAGCATGGAACAGAAGAAACTGAGACAAAGCTTAGCTGTGGGTTGTTGTGATTGTGCAATATATGGCTGACGCTAGAGCTTGCCAAGACCGGTACCTCAGTATCACTAAATACTGACTTTTCCTGTTTACATTCTCCAAAGGACAACATATAAGGAAAATAATAGCATGATGAAACACTGAATTCTGGTGTCTTCTAGTCATCCCCAGGTATGTAAATCGGACCTAGAGACACACTTCTTCTCAAGTAAGCCTCATACACCCACAGCCTCCCTGTTGAAGAGGCCCTTGATTTTTTAAATTCCTAAATCAACTTGCTGGAGATTCAAACCAGGGGCTTAAGAGCTCCTGTGGCCTGGAGGAACAAGGGCACATGCTCATATATTTTGAATTACAATAGCCCATCTTTAATTCTTTTGCTGTTGACATTTGCTTTCTCTCTCTCTTGGTCAGGGCTGTGTTCCCAAATGTCTCTGCCTCCAGCCTATTTCTTTATGAAGCTAGGGGAGGAGGCACTTTATCACTGTGCTCAGGTGCCTCTTTAGCCTGTGCCTGTCAGAGTGCTTTTCAGAGCATCCCACTGCCGCCTGCTCAGTAACACAGCAGAGATGTCCCTTAAGTCACAGGCTTCCCATTTGCTTCCCATTCTGCCAAGCAAGTCAGCATAACCCTCCTACGTCCATAATCCTCTTACAGCAGGAGAATGTTATTTCTTCCACAGGGTGTGACCTGCCATATGTTAACCCAAAAATCCAAGAAAAATGCATTTCTTCTCTAAGCAGGAACAGTCACCTTGCACCCAGGACCCTGAGCAGTTAAAGTGAAGGTAGGGCCATGCAGACCTCCCAGTTGCAGGGGTAAGCAGAGAAACCCCTTTTTTAACTGTGCCCCTTGAGACTTGCTGCCTTATGGGCCTTGTCTGCACATGAAGCTCTGCAACTTTGAAGCTGTGCTGCTGCTCTCACCCCTTATTCTAAAATTTCCACATGCAATGACTCTGTGACTGTGGCATTTATTCCCTGCAGAAATCAAGCCCTGTGTGCTGGCTTGGGCAGGGGAGCTCTGTTCCCCCAGCACAACAGGAAACACAGCTCTCCAACAAGATCCAGCTGGGAGGTTGCAGAGCAGGTGCTGCCCAGCAATACTATAAGCAGGATGAACGAAACCACAAAGGACTATTTTTACTCTATGTGCACAATAGAGAGAACAGTATAGAATACTTCCCCATCTCGGCCTTCTTCTCCATATCCATTTTTGTTCTCTGTCATCTAATTTCCCATTATCACGAGCTGCCTTCACCGATGAAAACTTTGCCTAGAGCATGGTATAATTTTCCTTAAAACTGCATGTGATATTGCCAACACCTCTGGGCTCTTTTAAACTTCATCTCCTTCAAAACATGTCCAAGGGAATAAGTGAGTTACCACAATTTCCTCAGGAATAAACAGGAAGGACTAATCACAGCATTTCAGGCACCACTGTGTGGCAACTCAAGTACATGTTATCCTCTTATGATGATTGGTTTCCTTACCTCAAGAGTGACAGCAAGTGAACGCACAAGAGAGGTTTCATCATACCTAGAGTTTTACTTGGTGAAAAACTGTCTTGGTAATTTTGCTATTGGTGATAGTAAGTCTTGAGTATTAACAGCTAAAAACGACTGGAAGATGTGAAGATCAGTGATGTATTAAACTTTTGAAGGGTAGCAAAAAGTAAATGCCCAAGCAATAGATGAAGCTAAATACCTGGAAAACAGATATCAAGAGAGGCTTCTAGGAACCTTTGGGTTGTGCTGCTTCACCCCACCAGACATTCACTGCTCTGCGCTGCCACTGAAATGTCTTGGGGAAGAAATACAGTTTTGTCATCATAGCTGGGAAGATCACCTGGTGAAGTCCAACTCACATAAGTAAAGGAGAGCTGGAAGAACAGCCACAAGAGACAGCTTTGCTGTATACACCTGCCTTCCCAGGGCTCACACACAAACTGCTTCAGAAAATACTCGCAAAACCATCTGCGTGATGCTGTCATCTTCTTCACATTGGTGGCAGCAAGAGGAGAAAGAATGTTTTGACTGTTTTTCAGGCAAGAAGCTGTCCCCCTCTCTGTGCCCAAGGTGCTATGTTTGGCTCAGTGTTCCCCCTTTGCTGCACATGGAGGAGCTGTGTGGTGGTGCTTGCCCTGACAGAGCGGGAAACCAGCTGTAATGCAGGAACCTCACCAGACATCTGTCTCCATCAGGGCGGGGCGAGAAGGGCCTCTAGTATGCCCGAAATGACCAAGCAGGGTGAGGTAGGGCTGTGTGACTGCTCACTTCAAGCAAACAAGAAATCAGCAGCAAACAAACAACTGAGCATGTGAAGATCCTGTCAACACACACTTAAAATAAGAACTGTGAGCAGATGCCCTTGGCTTTCTAGGGACTACAGAAAACTTAAAAACTGCTTAAAACTACTTGGGGCTCTAGCAATTTTTTTCAGAAATGGAAGAATCTGAAGGGACACCCAGCCCCACAGCCAAGCACATATTCACTGGGGCACTGCACCCCCTTCTCCAAGGTTAACTCTTCAGTCCACTTGCCACAAAACAGCTGAACTGGAATGAGGTCTCTTGTTCAGCTGGAAAATGCCATTAATGAACAAGTAACATGGCACAAAAAGGCATACACCCATCTGTTCCCTGCTGTCAGCAAAGCTAATAAACCCAGGGAACTAGTCACTCTTCTTTATAAACCAAATAGCAGCAATGACATATCACAGCATCTTTCTCATGCTATCTGACCCTTTTATATAAGGAAGATTTCTGTGTCAGCGCTACTACAGGTATTTACTATTGACCATTGCTTATGCTTGCTATAGAGATCCCTGTTACATTTTAACCAGAAAGCCCTTCTATAGAAAAACATAGTTAACCTACTTCTTCTAAATGCCATATAAGAAGATATATTGCTGTCTACTGAGTGAAAGAAGGAGGAGAGAGATGATGACAAGTGCTCTGGTGGGAGACTGAGCTCAGGGACTGCTCCATCACCTCTGACATTCTAAGTTATACAGACTGGTTGTTACTGAGACCCAAAAAACATACCACATCAGCAGCTATGGTTCAGACCAAACATCCATCTAGTCCAGCTTCCTGTCTCAGTGACACACAGTAGGCATAGCGAGAGGAGTACAAAAACACAAGACAATGGCACCGGTGCAAACACACAGTATTTTCCCTGCATACTCTTCCAGCCTCAGTTAGCAGCTCAGGGATGCCCTGATCTAGAGATATTTTGTATCTTGCTGTCGAGGTCACATGGCCTCAGTCCCACCCTTTCACAATAGATCTTTAATTTACAGCATGCAGAATTATACTATGCAAAATAAAAACATAAAACCACAATCCCTAGTGTTAAAGAAGATAACTTTCCACTTCAAAAGTAAAGCCACTTTTAAATTGCACAGTGCATTACTTCAAAAATTGCAGCAAAAAGCTAAAAATCTGAGCCACCAGGATACACGTAGGATGTGAACAAATGCAATCCCAAAGGCAATATTTAAAGTTTTAAAAACCCAAGGTTTAAGCTATTTAAAAGCTGCTTGAGACCGAGTTACCAGGGTTTGAAAGGAATGAGCTGACAGCCCATTTCTTCACAAACCACCAAGTATGCAGGGGGTGGGATCACTCAGGGTCGGTGTTTAGAGCCCAAGTCCCCCAACTGACACTCAAATTCTCCTTCCCTTCTGCAGGACCAAACTCTTCCATATCCTTTCCCCAGGGTTCAGCAGCTCTGCACACAGAGCCCTGCCAGCGTCACTAACAATACACTTGGCTCCTATTTAAATAGATTTATCAAAGTGTTTTCACTTTGTGGTTAGAAACTCTGTAGAACAGGTTCTGCAGGATTTGTGTAAATAATTCTCTGCATCACCTACATGCTGCTGGTAGTGGATGGCAAAAGTAAGTGTGGGGACTGATGGCAGTTGGGGGTCATTGTGCTTATTGGAAAATATTTTAGATTGCCATACTCAGTTTTTAATGAGGCTGCAGTAACCACAGCACGTCATAAATCCCAGCCAAGCTCTGTAACTATTTTTCCTGCCTGCAAAAAAATAGGTCAGAAAATCCAGTGCTTTGTGTTTCTCCTTGTTATTTCCCAGTCATGCAGCCATCCCCCTGCAGCACCATCATGCAGGGGACTGAGCATGGAAACAAGCTGCAAAATGCTTCCTGGTCCACACAAAGCTTGGTTTCTTCCCTGACACGCAAGATTTGATTACCTCCACATTAGCATGTAAAACACTACCATGCACAGAATAACCCAGTCACTAAAATGGTGCTACAGCGTTCAACCTCATGGCTGCAGGCTGACTGCCTGCTGTGCTAAGGAATAGAATTTGTCTGTCCAGCGCATCCTCACTGGGTATGCTCAGAGAAACCTTAAATTCAAGACCTCTTCTGCCTCAGCCTGTCCTGATGCACAGGTCTGGTCCCTCTGTTTTCTAGAGGAAAACAAAAGGAGATGCGGATACTGGGTCAAGGCCACTGGCCTCAGCCCTCGAAGGTGAGGCATGTATATGCTGGTATATTCTGCATTGATTCTACAAAAGATTGTGGTAAGCTTCCCAGGTTCTTCTAAACCGAGCTTTATGGTAATTTGCTCTAAAGCTACAAACATATGGACTGCAGGACTTCTCTGAAACTAGACACTAACATTTCTCTATCTGTAACTAAGTCAAACCAGCTGATGGAGTGGCTTTGCTTATTCAAATAATTTCCTCTGAATGGGCCATGTGGTAACCACCAAAAGTCTCCTTTTTTTAATTTTACAGGGCAGTATTATTTGACACATTTGCATCCAGTCCAGCCTGTGTAAGTCAGCTGAAAGACTTTTACTAATTTCTTCGGTCGCTGGACTTTGCTTTCAAAGCTCTTTAAGTGCTGAGTTTAAAGGCTCTCTCCAGAAAGGGAAACATGCCTTTTTGGCTGCTTCTCATGCACAAAAATAGTACAAAATCTGTTTTCTCAAGTAATTTTTTCTTCACATGAGAAATTCCCTTTTTCTTAATAGCAGCTGGAGAACTTCACCTATGAACTTCTGCTATTACGTGCAATTGGAGAGTAAAACTGAGCATCTGAGAAAATAAACACACTTTGGCCAGACCACTTAACAACCATTTTAGTCTTCAAGATCCAATTTCTTTGTTTAATAAGAGCTGTAATCTCTTTGGTGCAAACTCCTTACTTCAAATCCCCATGAAAAGTATCGACCCTTTCTTTTGTTTGATTTGAGAGGTGAAAGTTTTCCTCAAAGTTTTTTGTCCTTCCAGGTGAAAGTGAGCAGCAGAATACAGCAGTCTGCACATCCAGCTGCAGCTCAGCCTTTGGTCTTCACAATTAAACACTTTCCACTGGCAATCTCTTTAATGATCCTTTGTGATGAGAAGCAGCCACAAACATGCTGAAAGGCTAGTGATGGGTGATTCTGTCTCTGGCAGAGCAGACTGCGAACACAGCATTTTTCCCGCTCTTGGCTCAGCACTTGAGGGGTGCAACAGGCTGGAAGCACTTGGCAGCCTGTTTGCTCTGCCAAGGTGAGGTCTAACCTGTGCTGAAAAGGCCTTGAATGCGTAGCTCAGAGCCAGCCGTGTTCTCCATCCTCCACACTGCTGACCACGTCACACGTAAGGACACGTGAACTCTCGCTTTGGAGATGATTTGCTGCTCCTTCGAAGTTGCTGCTACAGGCCACATCTGTGTAACCAAAGAAAACATTTCATGTTGCCAAAACATTATGTAGCACAGGGTGGCTGGTAATACAGAATTAGGAAACAGCTGGCGAGAGCGATGTTTTCTGTAGCTGAGCTCTTACTGAGGAAACATGAATCTTGGGAAGAGTGAAAGGAAGTTCAAGCCCTCTGCATAACAGGGGCCCAGAGCCCACAGCAGTTGGAAGGGGAGGAGAGCAGAAAAGATTTTAGCTCTACATCCAAGCTGAAGGGAAAAGCAGTGTCACTGTTAAGACCCGGAGAGATAAATTAAGTGCCAAGGAAAAGCTCTCACAATATTGTTTCGGCCTTTTACCTAACAAAGTTACTTCAATCTCTTGTGTCCTCCTCCACTCCTTCAGAAATGCCCCAGTTTTGAAGCAACGCCAAGAAGAGGTTAAGTGTCTCCTGGGGAGCATTGGCCAAGCCTGTGGATGCCTCCAGCCCTGCCAGCACCTTCCAGAAGTGCTGTCACACTGGCTAATGGCAGCTGAAGCCACTTGCAGTGCTCTTCTTCCTCTGAAGACATGGGACTGTAGCAAAGAAGTTTATTTTACCAGAACCTGGAAATCTTTAATATGAGTTGCCAAGACAAAGCCAACAATGAGTGAATTCTCACTGGGTGGTGTCTTTCAATACCCTCACCTAACAGCTGGAAACTCAACTGGGACATCCATGGCCATTACCTAACATGATCAGGCCTGCCAAGCTGTCCAAGATCAGGCCATTTTCTTCCAAAGCCCCTCAAACTGAATTTTACTCCTTTTTCTTCCAGAGACAAGGCTGTGCCCTCTGGTGTACATCACTGCTAGAAGAACTTCTTCACAGAATCACAGAATGTTAGGGATTGGAAGGGACGTCGAATATCATGTAGTCGAATCCCCCTGCCAGAGCAGGAACACCTAGGTGAGGTTACACAGGAAGGCGTCCAGGTGGGTTTTGAATGTCTCCAGAGTAGGAGACTCCACAACCCCCCTGGGCAGCCTGTTCCAGTGCTCTGTCACCCTCACTGAGAAGAAGTTTGTTCTCAAATTTAAGTGAAATCTCTTGTGTTCCAGTGTGAACCCATTACCCCTTGTCCTATCATTGGTTGTCACCGAGAAGAGCCTGGCTCCATCCTCGTGACACTCACCCTTTATATATTTGTATGCATTAATGAGGCCACTCCTCAGTCTCCTCTTCTCCAAACTAAAGAGACTCAGCTCCCTCAGCCTTTCCTCATAAGGCAGGTGCTCCACTCCCTTGATCATCTTTGTTGCCCTGAGCTGGACTCTCTCCAGCAGTTCCCTGTCCTTCTTGAACTGCGGGGCCCGGAAATGGACACAATACTTCAGATGGGGTCTCACCAGGGCAGAGTAGAGGGGAAGGAGAACCTCTATCAATCTACTAACCACCCCCCTTCTAATACACCCCAGGATGCCATTGGCCTTCCTGGCCACAAGGGCACAGTGCTGGCTCATGGTCATCCTGCTGTCCACCAGGACCCCACGTTCCCTTTCCCCTACACTGTTCTCCAACAGGTCATTCCCCAACTTATACTGGAAGCTGGGGTTGTTCTTGCCCAGATGCAAGAGTCTACACTTGCGCTTGTTATATTTTGTTAAATTTTTCCCTGCCCAACTCTCCAGCCTGTCCAGGTCTCGCTGGATGGCAGCACAGCCTTCTGGTGTGTCAGCCACTCCTCCCAGCTTGGTGTCATCAGCAAACTTGCTGATAGTGCACTCTAGTCCCTCATCCAAATTGTTTATGAATATATTGAATAATATAGGCCCCAGTACTGACCCTTGAGGCCCTCCACTGGATACTGACCTCCAACTAGACTCTGCCCCATTGGCCATGACTCTCTGGCTTCTTTTCTTCAGCCAGTTCGCAGTCCACCTCACTACCTCATCATCCAGACCACGCTCCTGCAGTTTATCTGTAAGGAGTGTAAGCTGTGGGAGACTGTGTCAAAAGCAGCCAATGTGATGCTGGGTACCTCCCTCACCCAGATGTTGTGTCTGGGGTGACTGTTGACACCAGCTGACCACATTCTCCTCTAGCCTCAAACGCACCTATGGGTTCAGTACTTAGCAACAAAAATGTTGTAGGATAGTGGAACTCCCCTTTTATTTATATTTGTTTCTCATTATGTAGCTGCTTCAACCAGCAGCTGAAGTTTAATATGAATGGCTTAAAAGGTAAACATTTCTCACAGCTTTCTCATCAACTATATTAAATATAGTAAAAAAAAGCCCCACAATATTTTCTGTATTTGCTGAAGGATGACGTCCTCTTTGCCTTAAGCGTGTGCCAGATTACTCATAAACCTGGACCATATGCCACTGCAATTTACTGATGGGCCCAAGCTGTTTTGGTAGATATAAAATCCGAGGGGATTAAGGAGGCTCGATCCATGCTGAAAACAGAGCAACAGCGGTGGGGCAGCTGCATGCTCTCTTTGCTCAGTTCTCAATTTAGGTCAGTGGCCAACAGACCGGCCAAATGTGATGCTAAAGAGCTGGGCTGGGCCTGGGCACAGGCAGAGGGTGGCCCCAGCCATGGGCATCTGCTCCCTTTGGGGCACTCAACCTTCTTTGTGACTCTGTGTCCACTTCGGGCTGTGCAGCAAGAAGACCCTGCAGGAGCAGATAAAACAACCCTGGCTTCATGTATTTAACGCTAGAGATAGGCTGCCAGATCTAGATGAAGAGCCCTCGATTCAAAGCAAAAATGGTGACTCTTTCCCTTCCCTACCTTGTTTGCCTTCCCATGGGAATACACAATCACAGCTGCATGGTTATGACCCAGTGTCTACATACACTTTTGGGTGGTGGTGGTAGTTAAAGCCCCAGTGTTGCAGGGAGCATAGCGAGGTCACTTCCAGCAATAGCTCCAGCAAAGCTTGTTCTCATAAGTCTTGCCAGTGGCCTGTGTGGAAGCTGACCAGTGCCAGGCAGGTCACCACAGCTCTATTTTTGTGTTTCCTGGCCTAGGAAGGGGGCTGCTTTTCAAGAAAAGAAGGGGAGCAGCTCAACTGACAGAACTACCTGAAATTGGGGCCTGTCCCTGGGTAATTACTCAAAATAGAGGTGCTCACGGCCAGACAGACCTTGGCTCTCAATCTGGTGTCTTAGCTTCTTCCTAAAGAGGCTGATACTCACATGAAATATCAAATGACATAAATGATCTGCTGATTGAAGAAAAGGCTATTTCACAGAATCACTGAATGTTAGGGATTGGAAGGGACCTAGTAGAATACATAGTAGAATACATAGTTCAGTTGGAGCAAGCAGATACTTATTAACTTCACTGGATCACTGGAATCTCTTTCCCCTCCATGTGATCTTAAATTTCTTCTTTCCTAAGTAAAAAGACAAGCTCCCCCATTACTTTGAAGAAAGATAATGCATATCATTAAGGAATTACAAAATATTGTAAGGTGTATGATAGGAAATGGGAATCAGAGAGGCCAGGTGTGAACACCCTGCATTTCTCCATACAGATGAGAAGCACTCCTGTTCATGGCTGCTGTACATGAATTGTCAAACCTTAAACAATCCAAATCTTGTTTTAGGAATATTTCTCCACTGGGTATAATGTGGGTTTGTAACTTCTCATCAGTTAAAAGATGCTCATGATCAACACAGCCAGATTGCATTTTCCAGCTGTCAGAGTGAGCAGACTGCTTCATTCAACACAGCACCTTTGTACCCTTGTAAGTCACACCCAAAGATTTCACTGTTTGGCACAAGTAATTAGATCAGAATCCAGGCATTATTACTTTCAAGTAAGAGATTGCTTTCTTGACAGCTGAAACACATCAAAAAGCTACAGAGTTGTATCTGCCAGGCTTCAGAGGTAGGTAGGACGCAGTCTGATAGCAAAAGCTATCTCACGCTCCAGGTACTAGTGAAAGGTGAGGCAGCTGCCGGGTTCCAGCTGGATCACCGGGCTGCTCTCTCTCCAGCAGATGAACCCATCCTGCATCTCAGCACTTTTGCTCTCATACCCTGATGCACAGGAATAAACTGGCATGCTGACCCCCCTAAAACACTTGTCAGATGCGGTCTTCAACGTCACCTCTTGCTTACATCAGTGAAACTTCACTTGTTTCAGACTTATTACTTCTCCTCTCATCAGGATGCTCAGGCCCCGCTACACGTGTCCCATCTGCTGTAATAAATACCGGCCCTAAGTCTTCACTTCTGTTGAAATCCTTTTGTATCAATCTGGCAAAGTAGAGCCTACATAGCTTTGAAAATGAGCCCCAGGCATCCAGCAATGGGTTGCCAGGAGGCGAAACTAATGTCTTATTTGAAGAGACAGTATTAGGTTTTTTGCTTATCTTAGACATTTGTCCTTCTCAAGTTGCTTTGTTATTGCTGCATTTCAGAATGACCCAGCAAGATGTATGCCTTCTCCTCTGGGCCAGGGTAGCTGAGATGGAATACTATTTGCTCCCTGTTTCTCATGCCCAGATGTGCAATGCAGATGGAGTTTACAACTTTTATTAAACCCATTTTCCTTTTCTAATTATTATAATAGTTCCCCAAAACATCGTCCATGGACTTTAAATGATTGATGATTGTGTGTTTTAATGAAAGCTATGGAATTATCCTGTGCCTGGTGCCACATGGCCCCACATAGCAATGGAGATGCTAAATAATTTTTAAAAATTTATAGTTCACAAGACATATTTCCCATCTGTGGCAATACAGTAGCTCCCAAATGCATTAAATTTCACTACATTAACAGCACCTCTTAAAAACAATTGGCTTAACTCCACAGGATGGTTTTATAATGACCTGAGAAGTGTGTTATAATGTATACACATGTTGAAGATTAACATCGTTGAAGATTGAATGCTACCCAAAGCAAATGAACTTCACATCCAAACCAAGTGCTTTTATACTTCAAAGTAATGCACTGCTGTTCAAAGTATTCATCCCATTAATGCAGAGAGAAAGAAGTTCATATTGGCACGTGCAAAAGCTCAGCCCAATAACTGAAGCTTTAACAACAGTGAGAACCTGTAGAATTTAAAATGTAGTATCTACAAAGTGATTAATCCCTGGGGTGAGATTAGTAGTGACTTTTTCTTCCCTTCTCTCCCCAGAGACATTCTCTGTTACAAGGCAAAAATACATTAACTGTGCCCAACTTAAAAATTGATTTTGGGATGTAAGCCAGACCAGATGGTTAGAAAAGCTAAATAGCGTTGATTTATTTCTTACCCTTTATGAAGCAATATTAGAGACAATGGACCTTATCAGAATAAATGAGAATAAACATGCGGATGCAGGCTCAATAGAGAATTAACAACCAAGGCTACCAGATTCTATTATGCTATGATTAATTCTGAATTTGTGAAAGTAGTAAGCGTCTAGCTTTATCTAACGAGACCAGTGCCAAACTAGAAAACCTTTTAGTTAGTGCTCTTCAATTTGCAAGATACTTCAGCTGAAAAAATGTGCAGAAGATGCCAGACTTTGTGCTGTAAAGTCAGCTGGAAAATTAGCTTAAACACTAACTCCCACCCAAACCCCGAGAAACCAACAAAGCAGCCCAGATGGAGACCACCATGAGCTGAAAATCTCTGAGAAAAAGTGGCCTGAGGGATGTTATCAGGCAAACCTCTTGGGTGCAGCCAGGAGGCTGCCACCCTTTCCTGTTACCTCTGAAACAAATAAGTGGCCTTCAGCCCCCTGCTCACCATCCCATGAAGCTGAAGGGGTAATATAACCAAAGACTATGGATCCTTCCTCTTTACCCGCTGTAGCTTTCTGCGGCTCTGAATTCTGCCACAGGTGATACAATGGCTTTGGTCACAGGGCAGATAACTTTGGTCTGCAGTCACAAAATCAGCAATGCACCTAACTGCTGTTGAAGTCAGGAAGAAGCAGGTACCAAAATGCTTCTGTGGGTCCAGCCTTTGCCCCATGCACCTCAGTGTCCCCATCTAGCAACCATCACAACCTCCCCAGTGGGTGCTGTAGCAGGACAGACATTTCCATTCCAGAGCTCCACATCCCTCTGGCAAAGATAAAAGGTATGCAACACTATTTATTGCACTGTGACTAATAGGTGCTCCTTGTAAACAGATTATATTAATTACTTAACAAATGCTTACCACTGCCCTGTATCACCCTCAGGTTCAACAATCTTTGCAAAGAACGTATTCAGTGCTGGTTAATTGCTGCTGGCAACACGAGGAAATGGGCTTTCTGATGAAAATGTTTCAGGCCTGTTATTTGTGAGATGCAGCAGAGATTGGACATCATGAATTTAGCCCTGTTTCGCTTCATTTACCATAGCTAACGCATACAACAGAAGTTGAGTTTATACTCTGGTGCTGCCATGCGTATCTCATTATAACTGCAAAGACTTTTTATTTTTATTGGGACCTGTAACTGCATTGTGGTATGTTAATTACCAACCATGTAACAAAAATGCAGCAAGGTTTGTTTCCTTCCTTCCTGTTATGGGGGCATAATTAAAATCAAGGGGCCTGTAGATGGGCCAGCATTTAAGATGGTATGTTTTATTAGATTATGGCTGCAGTTCTTAGGGACTAGATGCAGCACATGGGGAAAAGGACAAGGAAATCACTCCCCTCTTGGCCTGCAGCCATTTGTCAAGAGCATCCCCCTAGAGTTCAGGCCTCTCTCACCCACATTTGGACACTGCAGGTACAAGAGGCCTGTGCTGGATCTCCAGCAGACCAGTGTGCAGGGCCTGCTGCTCTCTACTCCTTCCACTTCTAGTCCCCACACGTGGGTAAAACTGTCCCTTCTGCCTTCTGCAACATCAGAGACCCACCACTTCATCAAGAACCACTACTGGGGCCAAGGGTACCACGTAGACTCTACATTCTACCATCTTTTCACTGCCTTTCCACAACGTCGCGCATCGTTTCTATTAAAGTGAGAAACATGTATTAGAGTCAATCAGTCTAATTAAAGAACAGGCTGCTGCTGCTCCGCTTGGCTTGGGCAGGGTCTCACCATCCCACAGCTCACAACGTGCCTGGAGATGTACCGTGTTGCTTGATGAGGGTACGTCCTTTTGGAGACACGGGAAGACAGAGCTAGCAGGTCACAAACTGAGCAAAGATGGGCATCAGAAGTTAGGAAGTGGGATTAGATCTATTTTAGGACATCCTGGTCTGCTGAACACCCTGGCTCTCACGAAAGCAAAGCTGCCACAGTCCAACCACAAAGGTGATGTCACATCGTAAAATGTGGCAAGCAGAAAAAAATCCCAACACGTTATCATATGCAGCCTTCCAAAGAAGTGGTTTATTGTGACACTTGAGCATTCTAAGGAATAGGCACCATTGGTGGTGCTAGTAAAGCCACATGTTACTGGCTTGATGACAGTTTCTTTGGCAGGAGGAGGAGGGGCGGGATTTCTTGCAGAAGATGAGGAAAATCAGCACCTTACTGAAAGCTGGGATTTTGTTTCACCTTCATCTCCAGGCAGGACAAGCAGCTGTTTTCTACCTCTGTGCAAAAGGACTTATTTGAACACAGCTTATCTGCCTGTAGCTTCTACAAGGCTTTATTTCCCAGCTTTTTCATAACAACCCTAAAGCAGGGCCAAAAAAGAAAGGAGCAGCTGGGAAGAGGTGGAGGACATTTAAGGAGTACCTGCCAAGGGTACAAACTTCTGAGAAGCTGAAGGGTCATTAAAAAAGGGACAACAGTGAAGGCACAAAGGAAGCAAAGCCAAACACAGAAAAACACAGCCACAGCTTAGTCAGCGTGTTTAGTGAAATACCAGCACACAAAAGATCTAGATACTTATAAGGTATCATAATCCTTCAACCCAGATGTCTTTTACAAAACTGAATCCTTAAAAATACTCAGTGTATTTTTTTTTCATTTCACGAATATTCACATTTTGGAAAGCTACACACTGGAAGTTGTTCAAACTGGTAATGTTCCAAGGGCTGCACTGATAGTGAGTCACTGCTACATACAGCGACCTTCTGAAAAGCTTATGCACAACTGAGCAATCAGATGCAATCACAAAGTAAAAAAAAAAAATATGTAAATAATTCTTTTTTAGGGGCTCCTAAGACTGAGCTCAAATTTGATGAAAATTAATGCAATGCTAGTGGCAGCTGGGACTTTTGGCCCCAATAACCAGTTTTCCAGATTTGTGCCCAAAAGAGAAAGAGATCAGCAGTGGGGCTTGTCCTGTGTCCTCCTCACTCATCTCCATGTATATAAAATTCATCCCTTTTATCCCTGAGAAGTTCATGCAAAGATTCGCCTGGTGACAAGATCACTTCTGCCTTCCCCAGCAATTTTTTCTTTCAGTTTGAAAGAAAACCCTCTCAATGCTTTAAATCGGGCAGCTGCACCTTGGTCACTGGCTTTGGACTCTGAAGTCTGTAACGACTAGCTGTAGGAATATGGCTGCATGATTAAGCAGGTAAAGCAACTATTTTGCCTGTTCTTTCTCTCACCTTAAGCCAACAGTGAGCAAGGGGATGACTTCACTGCTGCATCCACAGACTTCTAAGCATTTCCTCAACTGCCTGTTGATTTTTGTAGAGGAGACTTTTTGGCAGCTGGTGGGGATGGAGCTTTGCGTTATTCATCTGGTTAAGTGTGGACAGCAATGAATTCTTCTCTGCATCCACTGGCGAGAGCCCCATTAGGCTGTTCTTCCACGTCATGGTTTTTCAGGGCTTCGATACGGTGGACCACAGCAACTTGACCTGCTAAAGTATGATTTTTATAGAACTGCTTGCTTTGCATAAAGCTTTAGCAATCTGCTGCTGAAGCTCAAGTACACGTGCTTACCCAAGTCAAAAATAATGGAGAAACTGATAGCTTGGTGGTAATAGAGTAAGCAGGCTTCCAGCTGGATGCAGAAAGCTTAGAAATCCTTATTTTTCTTTGCCTCTAAAGACATACCAGTTGCCAGGACAGACTGGGACGGCTCACAGGCCACAGGTCATCACAGGGTCATGGGGAGCAGGTACTCCCCTGGAATAAGAAAACGCTTGTGTGCAGCTCACAGTTTTGGCATTTGGGGGATCAGACTCTCTGTGTGAAGGGGGAGCCATGATTTAGGTCATTCTAGCAAGAGAGAGCCTCCCAGCATGCAGGCGTGTTTTGTTACTTTCTGCTCTGTGCCAGGTTCAAGAACTGGGATTCTTCTCCAATGTATGGGGCCGGCACTCTCTGTGTCTCGTAGCAACAGGGTGGACACAGGGCTGTGTCTCAAGCCAGGAGGAGGTGGCAATGGAAGATGTTTGCCAAGCCTGCTGGGATAGGAGCCTTGATAAAACTTCTCAGCTCTAAACAGCAAAATAACAATGTACTTTATTGCTTCTCAAACTTTCTCAGTCTTTCTATTGCTCTTCTGTCCTTTACTGCTGTTGCGACTTGTGACTTTATTATCTCTGGTTTGGTTCCTTTAATAGGTCTCTCCTCAAAACCTAAGCAAGGCCTGAGTTCCCATTCAGCTCTCCCTGAGCCCCTCTTTCCGTCTTCACTTTCAACTCATTTCATCAGAAGGGCTTTCTAATCTCCTTGGTCCTGAATGGTGTTGAACCTGGCTTCAGGCTACATGTCTGGTGGTGGGGTGGTATGACCCAAATGCATTTACTACTTCCATTTTCATGGGGTAGGCTCCTAACCACAGCGGCACAAAAGTGCTCTACTTGTACTTTATTAAGTACAAATACTTTATTACTTTATTAAATAAGTACTTTATTAACAAATACTTCACTTAAATGCAAGGTCCAGACTGCAACAGCTTGGCCCTAACAGAGCCTAATGCATTATAGTTTCATGTGATGTTACCTTCCTAGTGCTTTCAGTTCAGGCTTGGCTAGTTAGCAACCTTAAATGACTTCTTTATGTTTACTCCAGGGCAACCATCCTGAAACTACTCCAGTATTGGCTGGACTTGAGAGCTTGGCTCCAAGTTTGTATTGACCTGTGGCTACAGCAATGTGTTTGAGGCCAGATTTCTGATCTACCAGAAAGCCAGGCAACCCTCAACACATACATTCTGTATGTGGTTTTATGCAGCAGTTCTTTATCTAAGGTCAGCTCTCATTTATACTCAGAAAGTTGCCTCTAGAATCACATTTTACAGCTTGTAGCATACTTGATATGAGATAGAAACACCTGCTTTTGCAATCTGTGGTCAGAAGAGCTCAGGAGAATCAGATCTGGCAATATATGCTTTTGTCACGGCTGCAGAAAACTGGCAGTTCAAAAGTTCAGGATTTTTGAGTCTTCAAAGGGAAAAGTTAGCACAGCTCTTACAATTGTACATGCATAGATAGGAGGGAGTGGAATTCCTCCCAACAGCTTTCAGCAACAACCTATATGAAAGTTGCTTCTCTTTCAATGAATTTAGTGCCAAACTGCTGAGAAATGGGGATGGGAGATGCCCGCTGAGCACTGCTGCAAAGATGGTTTGAACTGGAAGCCAACAGTACTTCCGTTACAGAAAGGGAACTCCTATAAACACAACAGAAGGCAGATGTGGTTCTTGGCCTTCTGAATACCTGAATCCGTAGTAACCATTGCAGAGTAACATATCATCCACTCATGAGCTCCTGGCCACATGCAGAGTGTTCAGCTCCAGGATACAGGTAAGCATCAGCTCCAGCAACTCTGTTGTGCTCCAGAAAGACACTCCAGGGCTGGGGGACATTGACAGCACTGTATAGCAGCCACAGAGTTGGTTGCTCTGACCGAAAGCTTCTTCTCTGGCTTCAGCTCCAGTTTGCCCCTTATCTTGCCTTAAGCCTCTTAGCTCATCATGTAAAAACAAAACATTTTTTTGTCAGTATGGCACAACAGAGACTTTTGTTCTGAACACCTTCTCCTTAAACTGTTGACATGTCAGGGGCTGCCCTATCACTGCTCCTTCTAGCTGTTACAGCTCATCTTCCATTCAGTCCTGAGCCATCTTGCACTCAACCAGCTTGGTGACTTGATGGCAGCGATGCTCTTCCCTTCTCTGCTGCTCACATTCCCTATAGTGGCTCCACTAAAGGAGCAATATTTGGCTGGCTGTATCAGCTACAAAGCACAGGCACTCTGTAACTGCTGAGGCTTGTTCTGCATGCTTCCCAGGCTGGAGGTACTTCTCCCAGCTTGCAAAACCAAACAAAGCAATCCTTCCTTAAGAGGGAACAACAGCAGTGGAAAATGGGAAACAAGAGCTTTGTGCTGCATCTGCTGTTCAGTGTTGAGTGATGATATGGAATTGGTGCAACATAGCCGGCCGCACCTAAAAAGCTTCTGTCTTAACAGCACAGTCAGGTCTCCTGGGAAAGGGGTTCATGTCCAGTCACTCCCAAATCCCATCTTGTTCTTTTCCAGAGAGCACTCTCCCTTCCATCCCCCTGCAGTGGAAGTGGGATGGATGTGACACGTGCTGGGAGAGGAGAGCATTACACGTCTCATTTTGGCAGCTGGATCTGTATTTTTCTGTCACCCTGACAACACACTGATGTTCAGGCTCTCTCCTTTCCAAGAGTTTGTGTAATAAGAATTGCCTTTTGAAATCTGACAGCCTGACTACAAATGAAAGGAGAGAGCTGAACTCAAACCTGAGCTCTCGCTCAACAAGAAAAAAAGTCATATAAAAACAAAAGACAACATTTTAGTGCCCATTGGGCAAACCAACATCCTGAGGGCTTCCCATATGGGCTCAGCAAAGTCACCTTGTCACTCTACACCAGCCTGAAAAACTGAAGTAGCAATGGCAGTGCCCCACT
Organism: Nesoenas mayeri; assembly: GCF_963082525.1. Taxonomy (NCBI): domain Eukaryota; kingdom Metazoa; phylum Chordata; class Aves; order Columbiformes; family Columbidae; genus Nesoenas; species Nesoenas mayeri. Next base: position 25,702,069 of record NC_137540.1, read on the forward strand.
CATTGGATAAAAGCTGTTCCAGTTTGTGGTACTCATCACCTTACAATAAAGTCCTGCCTTTATTTACAGAAGAGCTCAAGATGAACTCAGGACAAAGAAGAAATGAAAATAATACTGGCCACAACCCTGGAAACAGAGCTTCTAGCTGGGATGCTGTGTTACATGTGCACCTTGCTTTACAACTTATTCCATCAGTCCCTGCCGCTGGGGGCACCTAGCCCACACTGTGGCAGGGATGGCAGCCTCAGCCTGCCCCAGCACAACACAGCTGTAGTACCATCACCCCTGCTGCTGGTGCTGAGTGTGAGACACCAGAGAAAGCCCTGTGCTGTGCTCTGTTTGTACCAGTAAAGGTAAGTCAGCTACGGAGGACAGAGAGACCTCCTGCTGTTAAACACAGGCTATGCTACACATACTTAACATCAGCTGACACTTATGCTAGACAACTTTGGATTGGGATTTCCTGTGTTGCAAGGTGCGCTGTACAGTGATGCTTTCCTTCCCCAAACAGACTAATAACATTTCTATTTTGCCAACCTGCTGACATACATATGGAAGAAATTATTTCTTCATGGAACAGGAACAATAGAGGGGAGTAAAATATTAAATACTACAGGAATTCTAGTTACATCCAGTGCTGTATCTTTCAGGTGGGGAACTTGCAAGTCTTTTCTTCAGGTTCCCTTTTATAAAGATTTTATCTAACCAATTTCTTTCCCTAAGTATGTTTGGATATCAAAATAAATAAAATAAACTCAGCTTTGCTGTAGGCTTTGAAGATTCCCTGATAACTGTGGCAACTGATGCACAGTTGGTATTCCTCTTAAAAATACCATTTTTAATTCTGCTTACACTATTAGGTCCTGAAGCATCGATACATTCAATCACCATCTTGAAGTACATCATAAACCTCTGCTTAGTATTAGAATAATAACCAAGAAGAATCTAAAATGCTTTAGGCAGAATATCCCCCTTTGCTGTGCTTTGACTACGGTTTATCTTCCTACAGAGAGTGCACTGGATTATCTGAGGCTGCCGAAACAGCAATAAATTACTCCCAAGAAGACTAGGCTATGACTTAGTACCTGTCAGCTATGCCGGATTGGGTGCCCTACAACATCCCACTTCACAGGCTGTCACCTCAGGACTCCTCAGGCACCACAGGTCTCTCCTCTTTCCCGTCTCCCCCAGCTTGCTTTGAGATCTCATACCCTAAAATCACTTTGAAAATTGAGCAAGTTAAATTGCTGGAAACGTCTATGTGGGTGAATGGAAATCAATTTCATTCCAGTTTATGTCAAATACAGCTTAAATCACCAAGGGATCAGATTAAGTTAAATCAGTGCAAGACAGGTTTAAAATAAGTGTCCACAAGAGTTTCTCTACCAGTGCAGTGGAATAGATTAAAACAAGTTTGTATCAGCACTACTTTGTCTGAATCACACATTTCAGCCACTGATACTCATAGCCCCTTCTGCAAGCTTGTGATCAAAACCAAGAATTGTGAGGGAAGCTCAGGATTTGGCTCCATTTATTCTGTAGAGAGGTAACTGTGCTGGGATCACTGCACTGCACCTGAGATCTGTGTCATACAATTCTTTCCTCAATCCCTTCTCCCAGTTGCCAATTTACGGCTCAATTCCCACTTCAGCTACTCCTCTCCCTGCCTGCCAGCCCTTCCCATAGCCTGTGTTTCTAGATTTGTGCAGACTACGGCTTGAAAAGGTAGTCCCAACCCTTAACACAAGTCATGTCAAGATGGAATTTTTGACCTCTTGGTCTCTATATCTCCAGGTTATTTATTGAAGGACACAAAATTTCCTTTTCAGGGTCTAGGACACTCAAAATGTATTAATGATAGAAAATGGTTAAGCACATACAACCAATGCTTAGGTGAAGTGCTGGAGGCTTACCACAAAGACAACATTTGTGTGCCATGTGCTCAGCTCTCTGAAAAAAAAAGGCAAATGCAGTAGGTGGTGAGTTAGTGAAATACTGTTCTCCCACTTGTTTTCAAATTGAATTATCATCATCTGGTGAAAGTACAAATCCAAATTATATATAGTATTATACTGCCCTGAATAAATAATACAGTGACTACTACTTAAGCTCAGCTTAAGCCTGTAGTCAGGTAAAGAAATTGCATGGATCTGAAACTGCTCTACAAGTGTAAACGTCAACTAACTGATTACATGTGACAATGCTGTATGAAAAGCAGCTACGTGCCACAGTTTACTGCAATGAGAAACTACAAGGCAAACTTACAATGCAAATGAAAGGATGCAAGGCTTTAAGAAAATGACTAAAGTATATAAATCCTCCTACATCAAGGGGACTACAGGGCACTCATCTGACAGTTCTGCAGGTAATGGAAAGGTAAGTGGTTTGGAGTGGCTCTGGGGACAGCAGCAGCTGGATGGTGGTTTTGAATAGAAGCTGTCAGGTAAGGATGATTGGTGGCCCATAAGAAATAATTTGATTTGACAGAGGTCCTCTTCTGAAATGCTTGAGAGGTACTAAGTGAAGCAGAAGAAACACGTGGGCAAAAATACGCTGTGTATTGGTTTGACTCTGAACCTAATTTGCAGTTTGGCCATATTAGAAGATTTTGTATGTTTGCTCACTGAGAAAATGTAGATCTGTGGATTTGCTTATAGAAAATACCAAATACTAGTCTTATATATTCACCAAAATCAAACTTCCAAATGATAAACAAACACTTAACGCTCATAAATTAAATCATCACTGAAACCAGGGAATTCATTAAGAACAACAGAAACAAAAGCTTGCCTCAAGTAGTTTTCAACCTAAACATAACTATTTAAAAACTTAATGCAATTTGTTGCATTACAATTAAGCACTGTGCTGGAAAAAGACTCTACCAAGCAAAGCCCATTCCTTTCTCTTCTCGTCCATACAACATGTGTCTTCCTCCACATCTGCCTTGTACATTTTCCCAACTGAAAATATTAATTCCAAACAGATTTCTTAACACTGCTGCGCATGATACAGAGAGCAGTGAGGTGCAGCTTTTATGAGAGCAATATAGCAATGGATATGCTCCTGGCTGGCTTATTTTTAATCAAGTTTGTTTCCTTTTATTTCAGGTGATAAGAAGCTGTTTTGAATGGTGCAAGCAAGTATTTTTTCCCCTGAATATACTCATCCTCATTTCCATTCCTGTGCATTGTCAAGAAAATATATATTTAAAATACTGTTATAGCAGAGTTCACCAGGGATGGCATTACCTCAATGTTAAAAATATTGTTTTTTCTTGGTTCACGGCCAAGGTTTCACTGTTGTAAGATGAACTTTGACTCTATTTTCTAACACAGTACCTTTGGGGAACTGTGGCATCAAGTCCCATTTCTGCTCAGTTGTTCTACCTAGACCCCATTTTTGATACCACGTGCTCACTGAAAAGCAGGCCTCAATGTCCGAGAAGAGCAGCAGCACCAGCTGCAAACACCTCTGGTGTAAGGCTGGCTTGCCAAGTGTAAATGACACACGAGTGCACTAAGAAAATAACCACGGAGAAGAGCTGACCCAAGCGAGCTCAGCATCTTCTCACATCACACTCCATGCTACTGATTCTCTCTTGTGTTTTGATGCAGGTGCAACTGTGACTCTTTGTAACTCAGGGCCAGCAAATACTGATACACACTTTAGCTGTGTTTTTTTAAAATGAGCTATCTCATCATTACATTTCTCTCTAATCTATTATTGACCAAACAACCCAGTTTCACATAATAGTTGCTTCACAATCATTTAAGAATGACAGTCTCCTCCTCAAAGATAAAAGTAGAAAGACTCTACAAAAGAAAGCTTTGCGGCATGGGAGAGGGCCATCAGGGAAGGGGCGAGGAAAGTGCCTGTTTTATTCTCTGGGACGATTCACAACAATGTGCTGTTTCAAAGACATTACCTTTAGCTATTAGACACTGAAGTGGAATATTGCATTGTCAAGCTTGCTTTTACACTATGCTACTTACAAGCTCACACATATTACAAGATGTGTGTAACAGTACGAAAAAGGTACGTTAAATGCGAGGGAAGAAGATAACAATGGATATACCTAAATATTTGATTCTTCTCTACTTTAAGTTCAGGAATAGTTGGAGACTGACTGTAAGATTAAAAACCAAACCAAACAAACAAAATCACACACACACACAAAACCAAACACAAAATTTTCAGCCAGAAAATCAACATTGACCTCTTTTCTATCATAGTCCCAGAGCACAATGCTTGGCATCCTGCAAAACCCAGCTTTGTGCTCATGAATGATGATGCTCATTTCCTTGCAGTCAATGGTAATGTAAAGATAAAGAAATATATGGAAAAGGGACTGGACAATAAAAATTGTACCCCATCCTTTGAAGACAGTAAGACTTGAGTTTAAACTGATCCCCTAAAGTAGAGAACTTAGTGGCCAAGAGCCTTTTTGTTTAGCAATCGTGCTCTATTTGGGTTGCTGCTCAACAAGAGGGCTAAGCTTTATCCTTTATAACCAGGACAGGAAGAAGCATTTCTTAAAGCAGCCATGCCAGACCGCCATTCTAAGATGTCTTCAGCCTTGTGTCTAACCCCAAAATATCTGTATGTGCTTAACATCAGGTACTTGCTATCACTGAACCTGCCCTGAAAGCAGGGGAATTAGGTTCATTAGGTCTGCAGTCTCAGGCTAGAGGTGATGAGCAGCGGGGGCTTGAGCAGTGTCTGTGATGAGGCCATTGAATCTGCACCACACAGATCAGCTCCCTCTGTGCAACAGCTGAGCTCTGCTGGCCTGTGCATATCACTCACATATCTGCAAAGGCACAAGCGCTGCTCATGGTACCATCGGTTGTGTCTGAGGTGTGATGAGCAGAAGCCAGAGTCCTGCAGAGAATCACAGGTTTTTCAAGTGGTGTTTCACACCCCAATTAATGCAAATGCTTGCAGCTTTGGGGCTCAGGACACATACATGCAGGAGACCAAGTCTGGGTACCACAAAAACTAAATTCATACTTGCTACTTATGTCTTCTGGAGAGCATGCTATAGCAGACTGGTGCTGTTGTAACACCAACTGTCCTGTTACCACCCATGAACGATAAATATATCAGGACTGTAACACTGATGGTTCTCCTTTGGCTGCACGTCCCCTTCAAGGAGGAAGCCATGCGAAACAGTGGGAGATGCTGACAGCGTAATGCTGAAGCAGGCCAAGACACCCGGGCTGCGGGAGATGGAGTTGGCAGGAGGGCAGACAAAGGCCCAGGCATTGCGCATGCATGACCAGTGATCTGTGGGGTTCAGGCTGTCAGCTCCTGAAGGTTCACGGACTTGGCAGGCAATGCTCGCTGCCCCTTCTGTGTTGAAAGAAAGTCAGGTGCCAAAAATGTTCCCCATGCTGGATACATTTCAGATGGCAAGGGAGAGGTAAAGAGCTGGACTGCACCACAGCTTGTGAGCCACCATGATTTTCTTCTGAGAAGTCAATGTGTTATCAGTGTACCCTATACAAAGGAACTTGCTTATTAAAGTAGTATCAAGTTCAGAATCTCTTTTCAGCCTGATGTTTTCAACTATGAGTCAGTAACAGCGTACAAGGGGTTTCTTATGGGCCCTTCTCTTCACTTATTCTCCTGGCAGTTCTGGGCTTTTGCAGAATCTGTCTTTTGCTTTTTCTGCATGCTATAGGAAAGAGACCAGGGCAAGGTGTGTGTGGATATTGTGCAGTAGTATCACATTTAGATCAGTCACAATTACAGCTTGTTGGGTTTTTTTTCCCCCCTTTTTAAACTTTTCAAATTTTCAGAGTAAGAAAAAAAAAAATCCTCCAGCACCTTAACCAAAAATGGTATTTTCCTTCACCTCAGTGTTTTCATGACAGGAGCAATAGCTAAACTTTTCTACCCCTAAAGACTGCAACTGCCAATCAAAGAGTGATGGTGCTTCCAGTCTTTTAATGACCAACTTTTATATAAATGAAAGTCATCAACAAGCTATGCTTTCATTTATAAATATTATTCCAAGACACTTAGGCATTAGCAATCTGAGGAGTAATTTGAAGGTCATCAGTACACATCTACAAGTCTTAAAAAGATTTAAAGAAAATAATAAAAATACATACAATTCCACTTTTTAATATGGAATTCAATATAAATATCATATGTGTACTGATGAAATACATATCCATCCATTAATTGTCATCTGTCTCATAAGCTCTGGGGTAAGGTGTCTGTTTATGGGCTCACAAGTTTACACTTTGAGCACTTTTTCAGTCATCTCATCTGGTCTAATAAGTTTTTATATCCAGCTTTGTATGGATTGTATTTGGCTCTATCCTAACAGTAAGATATTTTTTCATGTTTTTGACATACCTCTCACAAAAACTCTTCTATGTATGTTCCAAAGGTGGAAAAACTGCTACCTATGTGTGACAAAAAACAGCCACAGGGTTCCTCAGTGAATAAATCTAGAATCCAGCAGTGTGATCTCCAAGTTACATCACTGAATGACATACACCTTGCCCTGCTCTCACTAGGGAAATGAAAAACACCCCGGGGGTGTGTGACCAGCCCTCCCCGCTCATGAGGATGTGCCAGTGCTCTGGGGACAGGACTGGAATAAGGTGGTATCAATTTTTAACATCCACAATTATTTCAACACAGACTGAAAGCCAGCAGTTTCTGTGAAGCTGAAATCTCTGTCCACTGCTAGGTAATTCCTTCGTATTTGGTAGAGAAAAAGTGCAAAGTTCAGCTACTAGATAAAAAGATTCTGAAGAAAAATAACTGAAACTTTATCTAGACTTGTCCTATGCTGCACAGAAGATAGCAGCGAAGCACCTGAAAGGTTTTAGTAGTCTTCTGACTGCCAAGCAAAGACCTAGAGGAAAAAGTAAGAAGTGAAATATCCAGAATTGCAGCCTATAATAAGGTCGGAAAAGTAAATAACGAATAACTATTCGTCAGACACAGACAGGCTTTCATCGTTGAAGTACCTAGGCTAAAACATGGCAGATGCTAGAAATCAAGGCAGAGAATACTGAATCTTGAGCAAAGAATAAGAAGAATTAATATCTGCTAGAGTGAATGAATGCAGCAAAACACTGATGAGGAAGAGGTTTGGGAAGCATGGAAAAAATTTCCCCAAGCTTTGTGTTTATCAACACAATAAGCATGTCTGCAACGATGGAAACAACCAAACAGGTGAAGTGCTACTATGAGCTGTTAGTTCAAACCACCACAGAGAAGGGGAGTTACAGTCACACAGAGCACAACTCTCCCTTAGTGCTCTTCAGCAGTATTAGCCTGTGCCTCACTGTATGGTGAACAGACACAGCTGAAAAAAGGAAGGCAACAGAACTATTACAAGGGTGATTTATTAAAACTACAGGGCACCTCTACGAAATGACACAAGCACAACCACCTTTTCATGACCCAAAAGCACAGGCATTTACTTTCTGTATCATACAGTGTCTTTCACTTTTAGTTGTATTTTTTCTTGGCTTTGGCATCACCAGCTGCTACTTCATTTGACAGCTTTGCCTAACAATAGGCTGTACACAAATGTGCCAATTTCACAGGGTTAAAAAACAAAACAAAAAAAACAACATAAAAACAAACCCCAAAACAAACCCACACTTACTTTAAAAAGCATTTCTACATTACGGCTGTAACCGACCAGTCATATATTTCAGCAATACTCCTCCTGGAAATTGCAGGAGACACATTGTTACGTAAGGCTCTGAAAGAACCCATATCCTAATTAGGTGAATTGCTAGCGTAACACCTGAGAGGGGACAAGGCCTGTCGCTTTTTCCAGTTTAAGCAACATACTTCATGACAAAGGATATTTTTCACTGCAAACATCCAGACTGGAGAAGCTGTCTCCATAATTTGAAACTCTATTTTAAACCCACTCATATCCAGGATGAGGGTCACCAGCACCGGGAAGCAAGCTGGGATCCTTAAAACAACATGGATCTCTCAGCGAATGTTATTGCAAATGTTATTGCCATCGAGATATAAATATGTACATGGACTATCATTTTCTTGTAACAAATGGTAAAAGCTATCCTGGTGACAGTGAGGCAGTCATGGAGAAAGGATGACTTTATCACCTACCTATGACTATGTTTCCCAAGCAACGTTCTCACCAATCCGAAGCCCTGTACGGTCATTAGTTCCTGCACATGGCAGCAATGAAATTGTCCCTTAAAGTAAATCATTCAAGGATTTTTATAATCTGAAATAAAATTTTCTAATATTTTTTCCTAAGTTTTCCAGGTTTAAGATTTTAATCTTTTATTATTTATTGTACAGCAGTTGTGAAGGGCATGATGAGAAGCCCTGAGTAAATAGCTGTTGTTGGAGGATCAGTGAGTGATAATGCTGCATTTAAGAAATTAATGATTTCTTTTCTTTTTCTTATTACTGCAATGTTCTACCTGAGGGTGTTCAAATACAACAACAACAACAAAACAGTAAAACAAAACAAACTAAAGCTGTACTGTGGCAATGTGTGTTTTCCTACCTCGTGGCTGAAGTTGCTGATAAATATTCTTTAGAAATGGTACTGAAGAAGGAGAACAACATATATATTTTCTTTTCTTCCTTCACATTCAGAGCATCAAATTCAAAAGACGACAATTTTCTACTGTTTCAGATGCAGACTATTCCTGGTTTTTTGGTACTCTCTAAGATCTATTACTCTTTTTAACTACTACAAACACAATTTAACCTTTACAATCTTTACTTCTGGTAATTTTTTTTTATCCCACCAGAGCATGAATTACATGCTAATGATAGCAAAATACTGGACATTCTCTTAACTGTAGGCTTAAAAATAATCCTCTTTCAACAGAAAAAGACATAAAATATCTCATTAGACCAATACCACTACCAGGCACAAATCCATCCTAGAGTATAAAAAAAATTATGTGATGCATTATTTCTCTCTACCTAAATTCTCTGACACTCAGAGATGGAATATTTTGGTGTGAGCCCATTGCTGAATTGGTTGTCACACAGCTCCAGTGCTTACTTCCAGGGCTTCATCCTGCGCAAATAAACAACAAGGCTTGAGAAAGAGTAAGGTCAAAGCTGCATACAGAGGTCTTCTCCTAAGCTACTGAAGCACTGCATTGTTGTATTAAGGGCATGATAAAAAGATACCAAATCATGCCCTTTATTTCTACATATCACATTTTTGTTCTTCATGCAGCCCTACTTGCCCATTATTTTACACAAGACATGTAAAATCACCAAGGTATATGTCCATGATGGATTTCAGCAGAACGTCCATAAACCTTTCCACACATGTGTGACCAGCACCTGTCCAGGTGAGCCAAAGAGCAGAAATTACTTGGGTGAGCACAGGGCTCTTGGACCAGACTCCGCAATCAGCACCACATCACCCAGGTGTCACCTGGCAGTGCCCTTTTTCTGACCACAAATTCATTTCTATTAATAAAATTACGGAGTCATAATTTATTTTAAGTATGATAAGAAATGCTGGTACTGAAAGAAAGTAGGAGCAGACTGCCTGCTTTCTCCATAGAAAACTTTAAGGAAGCCACAGAAACTACACAGTCACTTAGAGGTACAGGAGATTGCAGAGAGTAAGTCCCAGCCCCACAGATGCTGCTTACTTTTAATTACTCAACGCCATAGAGGACAGAGGCTCTCCTTATTAGACCTACCTGTACTTAAAGCAACTATGATATGTTTAGGGCTCTATTATGTAAAAAATTACAGGAGTATCCTGCTTCTTAGGAGCAGCTCATACTACTAAGTGCTTGCAGGATCTGATCCACAGCAGCTTTTAAATCCTTCTGAACAAACCCCGACCCCCAAAAGAAGGTAGCTGAGACTCCTCCTGGTGTTTCTGTGTCCTTCACATCTTTTTAATCTGCTTGACTGTATGTCCTATGTTAGGACCAAATCCATACAGTAGTAAGGATGTATAATTCATCCCAAATGATCAAGGATAATTATATGCTTAAAGAGCAGTATGCAAAGGTTCTCCTACAGATAATTAAGGAGAAAACTCACAGTTCACCCATGTGGGAAGTTAGCCAGGAAGTGCAGACATACTTCAAGAATTCATCCATTATTTATAATCTGCAGTGTCTTGTCAAAAACCCTAAATGAAAAGTTAAAGCTTTAACACATTCTCTAGCATACTGCTGGGCCATCACCTCCCATTAGTTTTTAAGTAACGCTCCCATCGGGCCAGATTCATCAGAAGGTTTCCTGGCACCTATTTAAACTGACTGGACCTCAGTGAAAAGTTGGCTCAAGGAAGCTCAGAATCAGCCATCATCATTGCCCTCACCCTGGGATGCTGCCAGATGTGCATGAATGCGGCTCCACATGCAGGTGTAAGCCCAAACGAGGACACCTCTGACATCCATGGGGTGCTGTCCCCACCACCTTAGATGAATGCAGGTGATACCACTGATGTGTGTGAACAGTGTCAATATGGGAGCAGATGATTTCGAGATGACTGATTATGGGACAGAACTAAGTCACAAGTCTTACATATGTGTCTGAATTGGGGACTCTCCAACCTACATACACCAGGTGACAAAATATGCCACGTATTGTTGGTACTACAATACCAGCATTTGTATCCAACATCTTTCATTCGATTTACCCTTTTCATTAAAAACATAAACCAACACCAAGGCACCATTTCCCCTGTAGAATGATCCTACAGTATTTCAATTAAAATAGCTCATCTTTAGACCCATTTTTTTTTTTCCTGGACACCCCTACACTTCCATTCACAGCTGAGGTGCAAAACTCAATTAGTTATTAATTGAGGCACGTTAAAATTCATTAACCATGCTTGTGAAGCTTAAGCTATAATTAACTGTCTTCCCAGGCTTTTGTTCTTTAATCTCCAGGTAGAAGGTCCCACTGTTAATCAGAAAGATAAGGCATAATCCTACCATCTCTCTTGTGGGCAGATAGCTTACTTCTGGTGGTGGTAATGTGACATTAACCTCAGCAGGGACTTCACATGTTAATGCCATTGACTACAGTGTGCCATGTGCGAATTGGAGCAGATTTTGAAAGAATAGAAGCATAAAAAAACCTGATGAAAATATTTTTCAAAAAGGTCATTTTCAACAAGCTCAATGTCCTGCTACAGGACATGTATTTCAGTCTCATTATTACAATGCCTGTCTTGCCTTCCAGCTTCACCTCTGCAGGAATTTTCATTTTAAAAAGCTACTAAAAAAGCAGCTCAAGGCAAGTTCTTGTTTCACATATGGAACAGCATGAAGCCAACCTTTACTTTAAAGGAAAATGAATGCAGAAATTAACTTACATGTCAAGTTCTAAGGCTTAACATGGCAGTGCTCACTGTGGCATTTACATACATTTTTGTTACGTCTCCACTCACTATATTGAAAGCCCAGGCTTGTGAAAAAAGTAGCTGAAATCTAAACTAAGTAAAAATGAGCTCTTTCCAAATGGAGATGCTTTTGGGGTGGAATTTCAAGAACAGCTGAGTAGAAGCAGCTTCTTGCTTCTAATGCGAACTGCCTTAGGCAGAATGAAAACATTTGGGCTTTAAACTTGTAACTGGTGGATTCCGAATCACTAAGCAGTAGCAGTAAGAGAAGAACACACATAAATCAAGTAACCAAAAACAAAAGGGCATGTCTTGTGCTCCATGTTTTGTTGAGGTGCTATGGCAAAGTAAATAGTAAAGGCAAAGGGGAAAGAAAAGCAGCTGCTTTTTGGGGTGGGTGTTTTTGCCAAGCTCAGCCAGTACTTATTTATTCCATGCACTCTTTTTGCAGTAATAGCAGATACATTCTGTGCATTGGAAGGACTATTCACATGAGGTGTAACAAGCAGGGAGAGACATTGCCTGTGCCCAGGGAGATGTGGGAAGCTCTGCCTTGGCTTTTGGCCCTCTAGTATTTCTGCGGATTTGGGAGAGCAGCTGTAAATGCATCTTCTAAATGTTACAAGCTGCAGTACAGAAAGTCAAGGAGTTGCACAGCATCAGGGCATTTCCCTCCCTGCGACCTTCGCAGAACCTGTTGAGGCAAACCAGAGTGGAGGAAAAGGTGGCAGCAAGGCTGCCCTGAATTTTAAGTGTGCTGCCCTCCTGTCCCAAGTGCCACCTGCTTCCGAGTACTGCAGCTTCTCTGGGGTGAGGGACACCCTTAAGGTCCCCTCCCTTCCCAGAGACTTGTGCTGCCAAGTGATGCCAACAGCTGATTTGCCTCACCACAAAGAGAGATTCCCATCAAGCCAGGGACAGCCAGGGTATGGGGCAGGTCAGAATGCAGAAGCAGCGGAGCCAGGACTCTGTTTCTACTCCTTCCCCCATGCTGCCCCCCCCCAATTCTGCAAAGTGCCAGCCTACACGTTGGAGCTGGAACAGAGGGAAAGCAGTCTGTGCCAGAAAACAAGTCTGGTGCAGATTATTTCCCTGCTGGAGCAATGAGGAAGCCATAGAGACTTTGGGAGTTGCAATATGGTTGCTAACCCCATTCCTGCTGCAACACAATCCCACACTGCTGCATATGGGGGACGGACTGTCTGTAGGGCCTCATCTGGCCCATGGTGCTGAGAGTGGCAAGAGCAGCACCACTGCAATGATACAAGTGATTTTAGGGGGGTATGAAAATCTGTATGAGCTGCATGAGTTCATCCAGTGGCAAGCATATTCCAAGTACCACTCTGGAGACATCTGGAGGAAGGACCATTTTCTGCTTCTACAGGCAGAAGAAATAGCAGCAAAGGAAAATGAAACTGGAAATCATAAAGCAGTCAAGACGCAACCCAATTTTTGCAGTACGCTGTGTGTGTGTGCTATGATTTGTCATACTACTCTGTTTCACACATGTGGACACTTTATGTCTATCCACACAGATATGTCTTTAAACAGGTGACCTGCCCCTCCGTGTCTTGATGTGGCATCAACCACCACAAATCTGCATTTGATGTCTTGCACCTGTACACACACTAGTCCGCGTAGTCCACTCAATCATATACACAGCCTTATCAGTGTGTTTCTCCCTTCCTTTATCTCTCTCTCCAGAGATGACAAGTCTGTCCCATGGATCTGCAGATGGTTGTCTCTAGAGGGCAAAAGCTCAAGCAACAGCTTCAGAGCCCTCAGCCTGTGGAAGCGCCATCTGAATGTGTCCTTTGGACCGAGACTTATCTGTCAGGCAGGCAGAGGCAGTGTGGCGTGTTGCTTCCTCATCTTGCCAACTGCCTTTGCAGTAGCACTGACAAATTCATTTCTCTGCACTGAGAAGTCAGGGAAGCAAACAGGGCTTCTGTGAGAACCCAGAAAAAAAATTGCAGTAACCTTGCACAATTTTTCACATGCCTCTGTATCAATCACACACATTCTGTCCTCATAAGCTGGAAAAGTAGCTCTAATACTAATACTGATGATGCTGTCAAGCCTTCACAATAGGTGCCTGACAGCACCATGTAAGCCAGAGATACAGATACTTCAGGCAATCAATAGCTTGAGAAAAGCCTCACACGGAAACTGCCACTCAGTAAAATTAGAGAAGAGACTATGAAAATACTCTTCCTTCATTTTAATAATCTTGTAAGGATTAATGCTTAAGGGAGTTACCTACCTCAAAATCTGCTAGAAAGACCCTTACTTTTATAACATAAGACCAAAACAATTAAGCCCTGTTGCTGCCAAGGAGCATCTGGGGTTGAGAATTCGCAACTCTCTGTTGTGAAAAGAAGCTGAACAGACAGCAGAAGAGGATAACAATCATGTTACGCTTCCACCTGTGAGTCTGGGAACACTGTGGTGAGCTTGCTTGCCATTTCTGGGTTTTCCTTATACAGGTCTGTAAACTAACAGATCACCTCATCAAGAAGCCCGTTTCTGCTCTGAATCCAGGTGGTATCATTACTCTATCAAAATATTAATAATCATGCTATAAGATCAGCATTTGTTTTGCCAAGAGCAATGGATAATGCAAACAGTACCACCTAAAATGATCATTATTTTATTTAGATCAGAGGCTGAGAGCCACCCTCTGATCCTCTGTCAAAACTGAAAGAAAATGCATTTAAAGCTGGTGAAAGGCGCAGACAATGAAACTGCTTCATTTATCAACAAAATACATAAAGTCAACAGCAGTACCACATTAGCCAAACACACAATTTTTTCTCCTTTTATTTCACCTTTGGAGCCTGAGTACTGCAGAAGCCGAAGAATGCTCATGACTAGAAGAAATAAGTTTTCTGGTTTGCTTCTTTCTGAAAGCAGTGACCCAAAAGCTCTATCATTAGTAACAATAATTAAAAGGTGCCATAAGAGAGATTGTATGGATGACTGCCACTAAAAGGAACATTCTCATTAATTTATTAAAGATTTCTAACTTAGCTTCATTAGGACATGTCTGTTGAAGGCCATTTAGGACTCTGGGGATATTCCTATACTTCAGCCGCCCCCAGTACCGTTGGGAAGAAGGAAGGCAAGAAAGATCTCTTGGCTGGTATACAGTTTTGCCTCTGTGGCCAGGAATTTATTTTGTCAGTCTTCTATCCAAGAAAAAAGCACCATCTTCAAATCAGGAACCTGACTTGTAAAGCCATTTCAACAAGAGCAAAAGTCTCACCAAAATACAGAAGTGATCCTTCTGACGTTTCCAGTCTCACAAACACACCAGTGTGCCTCTGCAGAGAGGAAACACATCAGGCTATCTCAATAGCAACTTTCTTTACATGGCATTTAGGCACCTTTAAACGTTTTTGGAGGCACTCTTTTCACTTTTTTTTTTTTTTTTTTTTTTTTTAATAAACACACCCAAAATTCGCTCTTAAATGCAGTTTTTTAACTGGGACACAGAAAAGACAAAGCAGCCCTAACAAATGATAACTAACAATCAGCACTTGGGAGAAGTTCCCTCGTTGGGCAATACCCATAAAGCAGAATTAAATAATAACTAACAAACCTAGCAGATACTACGTATGCAGCCCTCTCTAACGGAGCATAAGACAGGGAAATATTAAAGTGCTAACAGCTGACTTGTTAATACTCTGAGAGCCAACTTCATACATAAGACACAAATGGGAAGGCAGAATTGTACTTAAAGTCTGTTTTAAGATAAACAGAAAAAAAGTGTCACGAATTGTATCTCCTATTATACGTGTATTTTCCAACTACTGGTGGGCCCAGTTTCTCTGGTTGTCCCCTGCCCTCGCCCAGGGCAGGTACAACAGCCAGCAGAGCAAAGAGGTGCCCTGGGCCTGCTCCTCAGCTTCTGTAAGAGCATTTCAGGAAAAGGATATATTAAGTTAAGAGGAAAAGGTCCTTAGAAAGTATATGTGCACAGGAATGCTTTTCAACATATGTGAGCTGTGGACTTGCCATGCTAGGCAGACTGGAAAACACAAGCCTTCCTCCACCATCTTCACAAAGTCCATGAGCTGAGCCGAGGTCAAGTGCTCTGTTTTTCACAGCTGGGGAGTAGCCAGAGCGCATGGCGGGTGCTTGGGAATGAGAAGCAAAGTTAAGTCCTGCACAAGTGAGGTGCAGGTCATCAGCTGAAGGCATCCTGGGCCACTTCCAGCTCCCTGCAGTCACTGGAGCAATCTGCTTTAAGAAACAATGTCCTAGTACTATCACATTAGAAAAAAACACTTCCATAAAAGCACAGTTTTAAACTAAGTGGGTATTACTTAGAAGGAACATTCATGAATACTTTTAGGCATGTGCCTCAAATTAAGATATTTCTGTGATTTTGTTTTATTTCACGAAAAACAATCTAAGGATTGCCTCTGCTTTCATTTTACAAGCAGCAGGTTGTTTTCCTCTGTATATTTTTCTAATTGCAGTCAGAAAGAAAAGGCTCAGGTCTTTCATTAGATACCATCCATAGTGAGTTATCAGGGTTAAATCTACCCTGGATAGTAAAAGCAAATTAATCTAGGCTGATAAAGCGTGAGCCTTTAGATGCCAGGAATCCGCTGAAGCCCCAAGCTGCAGAGATTTATTCCTGCACTTCATTTCAAGAACACAGCCAGCCTGCCTCCCTCCAACACAGCACAACTTCAAGTGTGTATGTATTTATTTTCTCAACTGAAATGTAAATAAAGGATCTTCTACCTGCTAACAGTTAACATGCACACAAGCTGCTTACACAGCAAAGAATCTTTAATTAATTTAAACTAACATCTAACACATGCATTCCTACTTCACTGAGTAAAACCAAAAGTGCCACCAGACTTTCAAGTGAGTGCAAATGTTTTAAATTGCAAAATGAACAGAGGAAACACTTGGTTTAGATTATTGCATGCCTAAAATATGCTACTTCATCCAGAAACCACTTTTTCATACCCCATTTTTTTTTCATCATCACATCAAAACATTGGGTGTGTGAGAAAGGTGGGACAAAACTTTGGGAAAAGGCAGATGATCGCTCCAGCCACAATTTGAGTCTGCTGTGCACTCACTAGCAGTTGCTAATGACAAGTTAATTCTACATTAGTGAAAAGTGTTAATGGAAGTGTGTTCAGATGAACTATTTTAAAGCTCTGAAATACAATATCTGTCTACTCTCACACCTGATGTTAGCAAATACATGTAGCCCAGGACATTCACTTTGAAGCACAGGCTAA
Organism: Nesoenas mayeri; assembly: GCF_963082525.1. NCBI lineage: Eukaryota > Metazoa > Chordata > Aves > Columbiformes > Columbidae > Nesoenas > Nesoenas mayeri. The sequence goes on from NC_137540.1 coordinate 25,718,692, forward strand.
ATACATTTTTGGAAGTAAGCATGATATTGCTTGCTTGCCCATATGGAAAATAAAGAATTATCACATCTGTCCTGAAATGTTTCTCTTCCCATTGCTAAAGAAAAGATTTGAAGTAAGTGAAAAAATAACAAGAAGTGCACTTTACACAAACATGGGGATGACAGACATCCTCAGATACATATATCACATCCAAGAGCACTCCTACTCTTTAAGAAAATAAAAGCCTAGTATTTTTGCCCTAGCCAAGGAGAACTTACCAGCATCTCATTCCCCAATTCATCTGTGCCATAAAAGCCCAACCCCAACCAAACTGACAACACAACTGTTTTTCCTTCCACCTCTTTGGCACAGCTGAATGGCCTCGCTGCCAGCAGCCCTGCTGCAGGCTGGGTGCTGCTGGCAAGGATTTGCCAGGGAGCCTCAAAACCCACCGCAGCCTGGCCCGAGACAACCGCCAGCCAATGGACGAAGGCAACGCTGCTGGCCGGGGCTTGCAGCAAACAGCTCTGGCAATCGGACACCTGTAGCTCCAGAACTGGGGAAGGAAAATAATGTTTTATGACTAGGATCTAAAACAAATTTTATTGGAAACTTTTAGGTTTGTAGGTTTGAGTAGTTTTTATAGAGAAGAGTTCTGAAAACTGCCATAAAATTTTGCCTTGGGGTTATGATTACATTTGTATCTTTCCCAAACTTATATAAATAAAGACGACAGTTTTTACTGTAGAAGCTTAAAAGGTTAGAGTGGTATTTGCTCTGTAATGAACCTTTTATAGATATGATGTTGTAAGAATTTATTCTTAAGTATCAATAAAAAAATACAACTTCACCTTTCTTGATAAAGCAATGGCGATTAGAAAAAGAGATGTCAAAGAGGTGGTGGCAAGACTAGTGGCTTCCTTTCTGCTAAAATAATGCTTTATTACATTTTTGTTCACTGGGGACTACTAACTCATTTCCACTCTATCAAAGGAGAAATGCTCTTTGTAAGGACAATGCTTTGTGCTGTCCTTTGTGGTCTCTTTTGATTTCAGTAAAGCATTTGAAACCATCTCCTACATCATCCTTGCAGCTAAACTGAAGAAGTGCGGACTGGATGATCAGGTAGTGAGGTGGACTGTGAACTGTCTGAAGGAAAGATGCCAGAGAGTTGTGGTCAATGGGACAGTCCCTAGTTGGAGGCCTGTATCTAGCGGAGTTCCTCAAGGGATTCGTACTGGGACCAGTGCTATTCATTAGATTAATCAGTGACTTGGATGAGGGACTAGAGTGCACTATCAGCAAGTTTGCTGATGACACCAAGCTGGGAGGAGTGGCTGACACGCCAGAAGGCTGTGCTGCCATCCAGCGAGACCTGGACAGGCTGGAGAGTTGGGCAGGGAAAAATTTAACAAAATATAACAAGCGCAAGTGTAGACTCTTGCATCTGGGCAAGAACAACCCCAGCTTCCAGTATAAGTTGGGGAATGACCTGTTGGAGAGCAGTGTAGGGGAAAGGGAACGTGGGGTCCTGGTGGACAGCAGGATGACCATGAGCCAGCACTGTGCCCTTGTGGCTGTATGGGAATGTAGCGGAAGATTTGGCAAGGAGGTTAGTTAAATGTAAATATGCTCAAGTGACTTGCACCTGTCTGTAGAAAAAGCACACACATCACGCTAATTGTTTTACTGACCTCATGTGCTTGATGAGTAGAACCTCTGTGTTAGATAAGATAGGCCTGTGAGAAACTCTAGGCACCTTATCACTACGTCTGAGATTCTTGCTTCGTTGTGAGAAAGAGCGGGAGGCTGCACCTGCCTGAAGCCTTGAAATACAGGCAAGCTCAGCAGGCCCAGTGATCTAACTGCAGGGCTGAACTTACCTGTGCCTGCAACCCCACTGGTGTCACCTCTGCCTGGGAGCTTAGGTGTGACTTTAGATATCCCCCAGTGGAGAGGTAACTAAAATAAAACTTGCTCTTTGCAATGCATTAGGGGCCTCTGCCTCTTCTTGCGATGTGCCTGTGCACATGCACACAGTGGCCAAGAAGGCCAATGGCATCCTGGGGTGTATTAGAAGGGGGGTGGTTAGTAGGTCGAGAGAGCTTCTCCTGCCCCTCTACTCTGCCCTGGTGAGACCACATCTGGAATATTGTGTCCAGTTCTGGGCCCCTCAGTTCAAGAAGGACAGGGAACTGCTGGAGAGAGTCCAGCGCAGGGCAACAAAGATGATTAAGGGATTGGAGCATCTCCCTTATGAGGAAAGACTGAGGGAGCTGGGTCTCTTTAGCTTGGAGAAAAGACTGAGGGGTGACATCATTAATGTTTATAACTATATAAAGAGTGAGTGTCACGAGGATGGAGCCAGGCTCTTCTCGGTGACAACCAATGATAGGACAAGGGGCAGTGGGTGCAAACTGGAACACAGGAGGTTCCACTTAAATACGAGAAGAAACTTCTTCTCAGTGAGGGTGACAGAGCACTGGAACAGGCTGCCCAGAGAGGTTGTGGAGTCTCCTTCTCTAGAGACATTCAAAACCCTCCTGGACACATTCCTGTGTAACCTCATCTAGGTGTTACTGCTCTGGCAGGGGGACTGAACTGGATGATGTTTCAAGGTCCCTTCCAATCCCTAACATTATGTGATTCTGTGGATACTGATGTGAGATTCACTTCATCCTTGATTTTGGTGATGAGTTGATACAACCCCTGTCTATAAGGGACTGACACCTCATACAATTTTTTCTTTTTAATTATGCTTTATGCTTTTATTAAGTGGAAATAAGAAACAATATTGTGTTTAATGTATTACACTCCAGGCTAAAAACAGGCAAGGACTCCAGGCCTTTTGAGTCATTACAGGGGTTTTTTTTATTAAGAGATCGGTTTACCAAAATGCACTATACACGAGTGGTGTCCTACTCCAGACCAGACCGTTCACTGCTCCAGGGAGGCTCAGCAAAACTCCCTTTATTATCGGACTCACCATTTCATGCTCAACTCTTTCAAAGAGTAGGCTTGCTCTCAGTTCCAGGAGTACTTTGCACTGGTTAAAATGAACATTGCCACTCGTCTCAGGGGAGCAAGGCAAGCTAGAATGGCAGGGTTCTTTATCAGAATTAATAGACTTATTTTGCAAACATGGAACAGATTGTTTGTGAAGTGAACACTTGAACACTGGAAATGAGGACTACTGATCCTTCTCTCCTACAGAACAATCATACTAGGATTTTAAATTTCAATTAAAGATTGTGATAATCTTATTTATTACAGATAGGATGACTAATTAGTGAGGAAAACTCCTTCAAAGCATTCAGTGTAAGTAGTTCTCTCCGTTTGAGTGCAATGTGTGGCACAGTGGGTCTCTAAGCACTGCATTAGCATATGCATGTCCTACTTATATGAGCACCCTGTGAGTGTGTTCCATAAAAAGCAGTTATTATACCATGTTTAAGGCCTTTATGAAGTTGTGTGGTCTTGACCACGTATCGGAATGAAACCTTCTGCTCACAAAAAATTCTAATAGTAAACAAACTGGACACCTTCATTCAAAAAACACACACACATAAAGACAAGTACTCACAATGAATTAGTGTTCTGCATAACTGGTATTAGACACAAAGTAAAATGAAAATCAGAGTATCCCAGAGAAAACAGAACAGCAAAACCACACAAAGTGGCAAAAAAAAAAAACCAACCTGCCTTTTTTATTTATTTTATTTTAAAATAAACTCCGTCTCTGTTACTTTAATTTCCTCAGTCAAAAGCTGCTCAAAACAGAATCGCATATGCCAGCCATCAGAAAAATGTGGATTTCAAAGAACGCAATTTAGAATCACAATATTTACATCTGTTTGCAATACTTTATTCAAGGTTAACGTGGGTTTTAATAATTACCCTTTCACCTGGCACAAAATTCCCTGGTAAGATTTGAGTATCTCTTACCTGACAGCCTTCATCTCCTATTTTGCCTCACAGTTGTACACCTGGGTGGTCATTTCATGGCCGTGCTGGATCACTGGAGATACAGCTGTACTGAAGCATCCAACACAGAGAACTGTGAGACACTGTAATAGCCCTGCAAAATAAAGTAGTGCCGGGTTGAACCAAGCTTAAGTAAAATCCTTTAACATTTCATGATCAAGAATTTTCGATTCTATGAGAAATATAACTGTACTTAAACTTCTTGTATTAATCAGTACAAGTTTTAGGCAATTGCAAGCAACATGAAAACTCTTTTCACAATTCCAGTGACGCCCCCTTCTTTTGCCACCACCTTTCCATCCTTTACACCACGTTTTCTCAAAACCAGAAGTGCTTGAAAAATGTGAACCCGTCCACCACTGCATATCTGCAGAGTGTCTGATCTCTGTGCACCTCCAGGCACCATGCTACTAAAACTAAAACATAACAGGACATGTTATGACCAGTGCCTGGCTATCAAGCAATTAACATTCACATTCTATAAAACACTTCAAAATATGCCCAAACCCTACTGATACTTAAGTTAAACATTTGCTGAAGCACTTGGTCAAACAATAAAGATTCCCCAAAAGCTTAATTTTAGTTGCATCATAAGCAGGCTTAATAGATAAAACTAGTAGACAGGTACCCTTTAAATTCTACTGCACAGCTGCCTGAAAAATCAGTTACTTTACAACAATTAAGAATTATGAGAATTTCTAATAGCAAATTCATTATATTTTTTTTTTATTTTTTCCCCTTAGGAGAAATCCAGGTCTTACTAAAATGGGAATATCCATATCTACCTAAAAAAACATTGCCTGGGCTGAGAGGCTACAGGGACCCACTACAGCTTTCCACTTTCAAAGCAGTTCCTTTCCTCTCCTTCCAATGCCAGGATTTACTGGAAACAAGACATTCTTCTCATTTCTAAACCTTATATATATATACATATATATCCATTCAGCAAACAGCCACAGTAGCACAGGACTTCAAGTTGACAATCACTGCACACGTTGTAAATGATGAAAAGCTAATGCTGGTATCTAAAAGCTCATGAGAATTAGTATAACTGAAAATTATTTACAGGAAGTGTTATCTGGGCAATTACAGATATATATATAGTCTTGTCAAAAACCTCATCTGTTTTTAGTACTTCCGTGTGAAGGAAAAAAGTTTATATCATCATGTAATTTATTTGTTATGAATTGTCTCTTCAAGTCTTGCTACAGTTATGAATACCTAATTGTTTGAATATAAGTCTTAAAAACGTCACTGTCAATGACACAAAGTATCATACCATACAAAAATAACGGTAAAAGGAACCTTAGTCCGAGTAATTCAAAGTTTTTATGGTGGTGGTGTTTTAAACAAGAATTGGTTGGTATAACTCTGGTTATGTGAAGTATGATTTTAATAAAGTGCTTGTGGGATCTTCCTGACAAACAAGAATTTTATTGGGATTGCTTTTGTAGTCCACTATTATTTAACCATGTCTAAGTAAAGGCGGTAATGTAGAGAAGATAAAGAAACAGTGCTAAACTGAAAACCTCAGCCTCTGGATTAGAAAAGTTCAATTTCAAAAGAGAGGAAGAAATAAAGCATCACAGTCTCGGAAAATAAAATGGGGATGGTTTCATTTTCCTTCCACAAAGCCAAATCATATATTGAAAATAAGAAGAAAACACACCTGCTCTCCATCTTCAATTTGACTATTCAAAGTCTGCAGCAAACAAGAAACACAAACTCATCTGCTGTCAGTCCTGGTTCTCTTGGGCTCTCTCCGTGGAGCAGTGAGGCAGTGGAGCCACCTCTGCCTCATCTCAAGAGCTTCTGCTGGGGTGTGACATTTCACCCAAGCAGCCCCATGGAGGAAGCTTTTTGAGATGGTGAAGCAAGAGAATTTGGGCTAGAGTCCCAGTGGTTGGAAACTGCCACCCTGAGCTGTGGCACTTTGCCAAGCAAATGCCTGTGACAGGAGAAGTAATTTCAGCTTCTCCCTACCTGAGGGCCTCGACTCAGTACTCCAGCCTGCATCTGTTTCACTGGTGGAAATGCTCCCTTGCCCTTGACACCAAAACCCAAGACTCAAAGCTTTACTGAAAGCTAATAATCAGCTATTCCAGTGAACTCCTGTAGGTACCCTGAACAGCATATTTTACATATATTGACTGAGCTCAAAGGACTATCACAGCTAAGTATTGCCCAAGGGTAAAAAGAGACAGTGGAATATTGCCGTAAGCAGGAGGCTGAAGGCAATATGCACAATCAAAGGAGCTATTGTTACCTCAGGCTATTTTCCTGCTTCTGTCTCCAGGGATAGCCACTGTTTGTTTATTGTCCTTTAAGCGTTTCTGTGGATGCTCAAGACTTTCTGTGCAAGAGGGCTTTGTATATAAACAACACAAAACTGCAAGGATGCTTTTCAACCTGAAAGCCTTTTCAGGTTGAAAATGGCAACGGACTGGATTTACTTCACTGGGATTTGATAGAAAACTTGAGCCCACTAAAGTCAAGTACACTGCAAGTCTGAGCCATTTATGAAAGAGTTAGCCATGGTACCTGACATGCTACTGAATGGGAGAGAACACGACAAGACTTGCACTTAGGGTCCTGATTAAACTGATTATAAGAAGCAATGCCACACAGTAACACATCTGCATGCTTCTGCCTTGGACAAGGGAAGGATTTTGGTCCCACAGCTAAACAGAAGATGAAGGCAGGTGGCTAGCTCCCTGTGTGAGAGCAGGAGGGAGGGATGGATGAATGGATCCCCGAAAACGCCAGCTGCTGGGTGTCCTGGCCTGCTGTGAACACGCCTCTGGGTGCCCATGGACAGAAAGAGCTTTCTAAGGACAGAAACACTGTGGCCATTTGCCTTATCTTTAAACACTTGACACATTTCCCATCCCAAATACATGATTCTTAATGCGTACAATAATGCAGTTATTTTATTTGATAATTTTTAACTGATGAAATACGGAATTATTCCTTACTGCATAGGCCATAAGGTTTGCTAGGTACGCTACCCAAGGCTTCCCAATTTAATTATGCATGCCACTTAGTTCAGAAGCACCAGCCTATTCAACTTCCTGCAAACTACCATGGTTAGAGAGCAGAAGCAGCTATAAAGTCTTAGAAGGGCAAACCTTAATGCTGGCGAACTATCACACTGACAGTGTATTCTCTTCACTTATTACACATTTTAATAAAGCCTGATTGCTAAAGCAGTTAGTAGCCTTCACATCTCAGGTGTATATGAAACCCAGTAAGCATTTTGCACTGCACTGCTGATACACACCAAACCTCAATATACACTCTTAATGGCAGAAAACTTTTTTGTGTTTTGTTACAGATGCATTATAGGCACTGCATCCTCTAGCTACCAAGAGGGATGTTTTAGTTACCCTTTAGGTTTTCCTTGTTAAACTGAGTAGCTCTCACTTTTTTTTTTCTTTTATTAATTCCTGCATTTGAACTGATTGTTTGATGACAAAGATCTACAAGCAGATTTACTATGTGGCATAGAAACTGTAGTCCAAAAAGATGTAGTTTTTACAGGCGTGTGTATTTTTAATGTTTAGGTCACTCTTGATTAGTGTTGCCACTTAAAAACATCTGAGATAACCAGGATAACAAATAAAAAGTCACACTCCATCTTTATCCCTGAGGTCTTCACAAGGAACACAAGATCACAAAGCTGCCCCAGTGCACAGGCTCACAGCAATCTGGACAGGAAGATGGGGAGTGACAGCAGTGTGGGAGGGAAAGGACACTGGCTTCAGCAACTGAACACAAATGGGGGAAGATGAGGCAAAGTCAATGGCATTATCCTGGTGGGGATATGCCCAGAAACAAGAGAATTAGGAAATGCCAAACAAGGCAAAACCAGCCAAAACAGAAAGCCTTCAGAACACCCTCGCCCAGTTTTTTGTGTGTATGTGGTGTCGGTTTTGTTTGTTTGTTTTTAAATAAAAACATGCTGTTTGGCCCATACTTAAAAGATTAGTTTGTGCTATGTGAGCAGTATCCCAAGCCCAGACCTCAAAGAAGTCAGCCACCAGAATGGAGTGAGACATGCAGATTTGCAGATATACCCTTGTAGAGCACAGACTCCAAAACAAAACACTGAGGCTGGGACCTCTGCACAAGCCAACTTGTGTGGCCATTTCCAGAAGAGTTTCAGGAGCCCCAAACAGAGACATGCAGTCTCAAGGTACCAACAGAGACATTAGGATAACATCAGCCTTGTTTCTTGCTGTTCTACCAGAAGTGTCTATGCTCTGAGTAGGAAGGAGAAAGGAATGTCCCAGAGGAGTTCAGAGATTCAAGGAGCCCCCAAACCCTTTTGCTCCTTACCACCATTCCTGCTTTATATCAGAGTTATTTTTCTCCTTATAATCAGACACACAAAGCATATGCCAGGGGTATAAAATGGCCATGGAGGCACAACCATGTGGTAGAGACTGCTCTATATGCAGCCATCGCTGACAAATCATCAGCATCACACCAATTCTTGCAGTGCCTGTATGGTGATGCTGGTGGCTCCAGCCAGTCTCTGCTAGATCCTCTCTGGATCCTCCTCGTCTCTCATTTTCTCACACAGGGTGTGCAGACAAGACGATGAAAGCTTCAGGGAGGAATTTTTGCCAGCATGTATCTTTTTATTATTGTTACAGGTTGGCATCTTCAAAGAGCAAGGACAGAGTGCCAAGTTTATTACTACCTAAGTTTTATAATTTACAACCTGCACTATTGAAGGCTGAAAACACAGCAATTTTGCAGGATAATTCTGGGAAGCAACCATCCTGCAGTACCAATTATTAAAACCACTTGCACACATTAAAGCTATAAAGATTAAAAATATAGCATACTTGTCATTAAATATGAATGAAGTCATGTAATATGTATTATATACCAGTGCAATGGCCAGCCACATGTGCTTCAACGGAACCCTATGGAAGAACTGCAAACCCCAGGTCCCAAATCAGCATGTATTTTGCCAAAGCTGAGGAATGAGTTTGTCATGCAAAATAAACACAGATGTTCCAAGCACTGACTGTAGCTTTCAGGCGATGGGTAGAAAAAGAAAGCACTGCAGGAAAATATGCCTCTCAGTGCAAGTCTACTGGCTCTGCACATACTGTACTTCAGCATCAGCTGAGGCTAGATGAGTCATTTAAAGGACATATCCTGTTGTTATTTTGAATTTGGTTTGCTGTTCATACTATTCTTTCCCCCTCAACACTCTGTCTTGAAACATATTCAAATGGCTCCCCATCCTGATGTGCCTGGCATGCTTCGGTGACACAGGCACTCTTTTGCATGTGGCTTACTAAATCTGCTTCATGTTTTAGAAGGGCTAAAGTTTATTAGCACCTCAGGCCTTGCTTTGCCTTTTTTTTATTGCAATTGTTTTCCTCTTTTGCTTCATTCAGTTCCCTTGAGAAATGATTAATTTTCTATTGTGCTACACACAAGTACATATTTCTGTTTCTCTAGCTACTGCATGCAATTCCCTGCAACATTGTTTAGGTACACATACACCTGTACAAACACACATGCCCATACTACTTGAGTATGCATACACACAAAATGGCATCTCTCAACTTTAAGCCCAATTTTAATATTTTCTGAGATAAAAACATACTCAGTGTTTCCTGGTAGAGCTGATAATTATTTTGGCCAGGAAAAAAGGTCAACTGAGGCTATGGGAAAAAAAGTTAGGATCCTGCCTTTAAATTATGTTTTTTAAATAAGCCTCTGTAGTTGTAATAAGCAGTAACACTGGCTGCCTTCAGACGCTAAACATAAAATTATTTAGCTTTACGGAAGAAAGCTAAAGGCTTTCTTCCAGGCTACAAGACTCTAAGGGGAGATCCAGTTTCTCAGCTTGGCCACTGGCTCACATGGGACTGATCAGCTTCTTTCTTCACTGCCTCAGTTCCTTAGCATGGAAATAACACACAAAGCTGATGTTTCTCTGATGTACTATGAAAACAGCACACTGGAAATGGGGAGGCTTTTGGACAGTCCAGTAACCAGGGCCATGTTAGAATGACCCTCTTCCAAAGAAAGATTCTTTTGATCCACTTTCTGTAATCCTACAGAAAAAGCTATTCAGCTCAATAACCTCAAAAAATACCAATTTTTGCCCTCACAGCATGGCTTTAGGCCTGGTTCCCTGAGTTTTATGGGTTTTATGGGTTTTATGACTTCAAACATGTGAGACTGGCATCTCTGCACCAGCTGAAACACTAATACTTAATTTTTGCATTCTGCTTCGCATTATGAGCGTGGCCTTCTCTTTCAGACAAGGAAGGACAGTGCTCTGTAAGCGCTAACAGAATGGTAGCTTAAGCAGAACTTTGTACACAATTATCATGGAAACTATCTATGGTATTTTGGTGTGCCAGAAGCAGAAAACAGTACCTGATCTGACCAAGAGGTACTGGTTCAGCAAATTAACTACATACATTACCACATACTACATACATTTGTAAGATATGCACATACAAAGCAGTCAATAAAACTATTACAAAGTTAAGCTAAGATAATCTTGCACTGAAAATGCTTTTCATGAATTAGGATCAGAGTGTTAAGTTCAAAAACTAATCAAGACAATCCACAACACTACTGAACTCCAACTAACTATTCAGCAGCTATTCAGGCTCTGATGGAAATTAGCCTTCAGTCCTGATTAGGGTCTCAAATTGGTAACACATCAGGCAAACCATGAGCTCATGTGTACACTGAGCTCAAAATCTTCCTAAATGTCCCAATGCTGAAAGGTCCAAGAGCACAACTACAGCAGTGAGCAATGCTATTTTCAGAAGCATAGCAATGCCTCTGAAAGCCCTCGTAGGTCTGCTCTGTTTGTCTCAGGCACTTTACATCAATGTAATTTAATTCAATTCCCTGTCCTGAATAAGACTTTCTGGCATATAGAAGGGCATGTTGGTAAAACTGCCTGCAGAGGAGAGATTTTTCTTCCTATTATAATTATGCCACAGCTTCGGCCTCGACAAGGCCTGACAAAGCTGCAAGAGGGGAAGAAACCATTTACCATGGATCTCTCCTAACTAACCTAAACTAAGCAATGGGGCTTCAATTTCTGCTGTATCAAGTAGAGAATGTGCCTGGAAATTTGAATAAAATCTGCCACAGATGAGTAAAGAAAGAAGAAAGAAAAGGTCTTTGAGTAACTTCAAAAACATACCTGGGTGCAGGAAACCTGGGATACTTGCAAAGACTCACTAAGACTAGAATAAGAGGTGAAATTTTTCAAGTAAAATGACTCACAGAACATTCTTCTCCCAGTCCTGGTTACCAGTGGTGAGCCTGAGACAATGAAGAATTCATTACCCACACATCTCTGTCTGAGCAGGGCAACACAAGACATTTGGCTTCTGTAGACCTAATCAGGTGTCACTAAATAGACCAATGCTCATTTTTGGGCTGCACGACTGATAAGGCAATCTGTTTGTGTGATGCAGTTACAAAGGTGGAGCAAATGTTAAAATCTGCTTTGGCTTCATCTAACGTGACTGCAATTGGAACTGCAGCAAACCTAGGGTGGGCGCAAGGGGAACACAACATAGGACAGGTTTTGTGTGCCCTACACAGCTTGCGTGAAGTGCACAAGCACATACAGCTGCTGATGTTCAGTTTGCTATTAAAAGCAGCAGGCCCCGCACAAAATATACTGAAGTGGTAGAAATTTGGAGGGAAAAAAGCATAAAATCCCAACATCTGGCAAAAACTCTCCTTAATGAGGTATTTTTTACACCTTTTTGTGTTTTATGCACTGCTTCTCATTACAAAGGAAGAGCATAAGCCAGAAACTATTGAGCTCAAGGTAAAGTTTCCTGGCAAGTCATTCAAGTGCTTAAGCATAGGTGTGCATCACATATCTGCACAACTGAGAGGCATCCAAACAGAACTTCGGTGTTAAACACTTCCCTTGAAGCACGTGAATTACTCTCAGAGTGGTTTCAGCAGGCTCCAGCAGTAGCTCCCTATTGCTGTTGTAGTTGATAAAAAGTCTGCTGCAAGGCTGAGTTAGGTCAGACACTCACAACACCTTCTGTTTGCGGGTAACTACTTTGTTTTTACTGAACATTTAAACTGGAGCACTAGAGCTTAAACAACCCACTGTTTTGAAGCTGCTCTGATAGGTAGATCCTAATAAATCCAACTCTGTAGACGTGGCCTGTTTGTGGTTTGGGGATGTACCTCAAAAAGCATGCAACCAAGTGTTTTTGTTATATCTAAGCCAATATCCTTTGGGGGTGGGAGGAGGTGGGGGTGGTGTTTGTGTTGTGGGGTTTTTTTGTGTGTGTGGTTTTTTGTTTTGTTTTGTTTTTCTTTTTTTCTTTGTACATTAAATTGAATATTTACCAAAGCACCAGAATAACTGATGCCGTTGTCTCAAGCAGGTACTTCTTTTTCTGTGGGATAATGTAAATGTTTTAGCTATTGTGTAAGGACATTTACGAGGTGGACCCTTCCCTGGAGGAAGGAACATCACGTGAAGATGCCTCAATAAACTGTTACAGGCACAAAGCAATAAACAATTGCAGAATCACAGCTAGCTGAAGCACCATATCAGATCCATGTCTAGTGATCACACTGAATCTAACCAGATATGTTTTAGAAATACAGACTCTCCTGTGCCAGAGATTAAACGCCCGCACAGGAAATTACAGATCATATCCATACTATTATTTCATTAAGGTAGCAGCCTCCAAACTTCTCTGCTACAGAAGTTGCTTATGCAGTGCAATGGCAACTACAGCCTGCTAAATAGCATCCACCACTACTCCAAAGCCATGTTGACATTATATATGCCACACTGAACACTGACAGTTGCACAAAACATTCTAGGAAAACAACCAAGAACCTTTAATGTTGAAATACTGAAAATGTGGCAATAGCCCTATAGGCTACACTCCAGAAAGGTGTTATTGAGAGAGAGACTTCCTGCAACCATATACAACCCATGGGACCCACGCTAGACTAGCCTCTCAATGCTTTAATGCTATTGCAAATGTTAGTAAAAACCCTAAACCACCTTCTGAGATTGCCTTTGAAATTTCTGCCTTTCAATAACAGGTTTGCAGTGATAGCATTTTTCATTTGGAAAGCACCCACAGTTTGGTAAATTGAAGGTAGATGCACATGCAAAAATTGGAAGTTTTCCCCACCTTACTCCAGAATTTGCAAATGTCACAACTAGAGAACCTCAGCCTTGCTTGGCAACCCACAGGTAGAAGGCAGCCCTGGTGTGTTGTGCTGCAGGACCCTGCTTTCAATTCATTAAACATGACAAAACTCAAGTTTCTCCTTAAAACCTCCCTCTCTGTTCACAGATCAGAGGTGCACTTATTGGGCCAGGACAGGAGCTATACAAAATCACACTCAGCAAGAATTCAGCCCACCCCACCTGAACATAGAAATTCAGCTGTGTCATTTACATGATGAGGAACCCAACCCACCATAAACTGCAGCAAACCCACACAGCTCACGAAGTAGCACATTAAGTCCCAGTTTCTTCACCCAAGTTTTGTGAGCTCAAAGGACACTCCTGTCTGAGACTTTGAAAGAACATAAGGCAGTGTAATACCAACAGCCTGTGTACTTGCATCCTACAATGATGGTTTTAATATGTTACTTCAGGCAAAGAGCACTTTCCTCAAGACTGTTCTTGTTTTGCTGCCTTCAGGTTACTCCTGAAATAGTAAGAGCATGGGAGAACTTGAGAGTGCATTACAAAGCTACAGAGGACTTGGAAGAGAAGTGTGAGGAAAGATAACTTGCTATTTCTTATGTTAAGGGAATATAACAATATTCACTGAAACGATCAGGTGGAAGGTTTAAAACAGTCAGAAAAAAGACCCTGACAGAGGAAGCTGTAAATGCCAAAAACTGAATAGGTTCAAAACTCAGCTGGGCAAAACCATAGAACAAAGGAACACCGAGTTAAGAAGATACAGGTACGACTACCAGCCCACAGACACAGTAGAAGTCACAGATAAATTAATCCTCAGGAAGGGAGGCTGTTACACAGGGAGTAAGGTGGTATCACAACATTGGAGGAGTCCCATATATTAGTCCATAAAGCTTTAACTCAGCCAAGTAATGACAATCTCTTCTGAGATTGCTGCCAAGTGAATTATTCTCTGTACTGTTTCGACTGAAGTCAGCAATGAAACTGGTACTGGTATAGTTTCATTTACCAATAAAGGAAAAAGTAAACCCAAACTTTTCCTTACAGAAAATCTGACTTAGTTTCTATTTATGTTTTCATGAAGACACTATTTCAAACATAAACTTGCTAGAAATAATAACCAACAGCCCTTAAAATATATCTAGGGCAAAATCTAAGGAGCTGGAAAAATAAGGAAAGGAATTCAGATTTCATATATGTAAAGGAAACACCATTAACTTTTTACATAAAATCTTTCACTTTTTAAATTTACCTTGTCACTGTGTGGTACAAAGCAAGATACCTTCCCTCAGCTCGCTTGCCAGACAGCAAGGTATGGAATATCTTATAGAGTGTCTCATCATAAAAAGCAGATGCAATCCTACTAGACTGTAATGCATCCTTAC